>NC_139684.1:51911742-52596363 GCF_964106915.1 Podarcis gaigeae | reverse complement strand
TGTTCCACTGATTCATCTATCAGCCCAGGGGCAGTTGATCTGAACATTAAGCTGGAGGACATTCCTCAGTCCGTGTTTGTCACCTAGATGCCCAGGTGATTTCTGTGGCCAGGATGGCCTCGCCACAATGGCCCATGCATTGCTAACCTCGGGACTTGATCGCTGTAACACACATTGTGTGGGGCTGCCTTGTAGCTGGTCTGGAAGCTGCAACTAGTGCAGAATAATAATAATTTTATTATTTCTACCCCGCCCATCCGGCTGGGTTGCCCAGAATGAGGCGGCAAAGCTGCCCACAAGAGCAGATTTACTGGCAGCATGTTACTCGGCACTGAGAGAGCTGCACTGGTTGCTGATTCAGGGTTCTTGTGTTAGCCGTAAACAACCTGGACCAGAAGTAACTCAAGGACTTGCCTGGTCTGTTGCTCTCCACCTCCGTCACTGAGATCCTGTAATGGGGTGTTTCTGGTGGGCTTGGCTGGCTTGTGGAACTCACTGCCAATAGAGGGCTCGGCAAAAACAATCCCTGCCCTCTTGTAATCATCTTCTGAAAACACTGTTATTTAGACAGGTTTTTGAAACTTGAACTCTTTTTTCTTTTCTTTTTTTGCTAGCCAGTATTTATTGATTCTGTTGATGTTTCTGCTGATTTTATTGCCATGTTTTTATGTGCCTATAAATACTGAAATAAATAGACATGCTAATAGTTTGGGAACTGAGCCACGTGGCAGCGGATTGGGGCAGCAGCAGTACCTTTTCCCATTCTTTCTCAAGGAGGATCTGGAGCTTCCTCCACTGGCTTTTCTGTGGTTGGGGCTAACTCACAAGTTGCATCATCACCCTGCCTATCCCAAGTATAAGGAGGCCTCTATCCTTTGAGATACTGTTCTCTGCGAATGGTTGGAAGTGAGGGGGAAGCAGCAGCAGCAGCAGCTCCTTTTTCGTGAAGGGAAGATGCTTCTCAGTTGCTGTCGAATGTGTCACGTCTGCCTGAGCGCTGGAGGTCTGCCAGAGGCCAGCTTCATTTCCTTTAGCTCCAGTTATCTTTGCCAGCTCTGCTCCCTTGACCTCGCGCCTCTTCAGAAGGGAGCAGAGAGGCAAAGCAAGCAAGGCAGAGAGCTCAGGGTGACTCCTTTGGTAACCAGAAACCTGCCCACCAGTGGTGGCGGTGGGACAAGTGGATGGGATGTGACAGCAGTGTCAGGCAGATGTTTCTGCTCAGGATGCTGACTTTTGGACTTGTATGTGTGTGTGAGAGAGAGAAAGAGCCCTTTGTTAGTGAGCAGCAGAGGATAGCTTTGCACAAAAGTAGGTTGCAAGAGGATTCAAGAGCACCAATGACTAGTGCTAAATAATTGCTGTGTGTAGATTCTGTGTGAAATGGTGTTCCTGGGATCTCAGAAGACCAATATCAAGCCCTGAGGTTCTCTTTTTGATGTTGTGGCAAAGTTATCTCCTGAATAATGGCATTCACACTGCCCCTACATAAGCTATGTGCACGTACTGCAAAGCTGCCTTCATTTTATGGAAAGAGGTGACCCATTTACGCAGTGCTCGTAATGCACCTGTATCGTGTAGCTCTGATGCTAGGGGTGCGGAAGGACCAGGGCAGGCACAGGGTGCTGAAGCCCTGGAGGCTACAGGAATTCTGCCTCAAAGCCCAGACCCAGCATTGCCCCCTTTTGCAGCAGTGGGTATGAGAGATTTTCAGGGAGCTGAATCCAACACCCAGTACAAGTTCCTGCACTGGTGATCCTGGGACAGATATGTCATTCCCCACAGACCACTTTCCAGCCATGGTGGCATTTTGTGTTCCCATCCTTAAAGAGGCAGCAGGATGCACTCCCAAGGTGCTGAGGCCTGGCACTCCTGAGTATTCGAGCCTTGGGAGGAGGAGTGTGTGTTGTGTGCTTTCATGCACTGCCTCTTCAGCAAGACTGGGGCAGCTTGCACATGAGCCAGTGGAGCGAACATCAGATTGGTTCAACTGCAACATGAGGCACATTAACTTGACCTAGATCTGGTTAGCAGAGGAAGTCTCGTAGACATGCATTGGGGGAAGGCAGTAGCAGCAGCAGCAGCAGCAGCAGCAGCAGCAGCAGCAGCAGCAGCAGGATTTTCATTACTAGAAAACGTCTCCTTGAAATGCTTTTGCTCTCCACTCAGCAAAGCTAGTGTCATGTGGAAGGCTGAGCTGTGTTTTTTCCACTTTCCGTCACTCTCAGCCAGTCCGCAGTGGTAGTAAACATATTAGATGCAAAATCCCAAGACCTCCTTGCAGTGCTGTTTCCTAATCGTTGTGGTTATGGACAAATGCATGAAAACATGTCAAAAAAAGCTCAGCTTTATGCTGTGATACACACGCATTCTTTGCCATTCCCAATAAGGCTGCTCCTCCTTCCACCCTCCCCCTTTGGTGTGTCTCTGCTCTCATCTTTTCCATAAGGCACATCTGACCAGATCCAGCATCTGAGAAGAAATAAAAACAGATTTCCAGATTACGTAGAACTTGGGCAAAAGCTGCTGCGACCTGTGCAAACCAGATTAATATTTGCACGGATGCATGCTATTATTTTTCCCCACCTTCGGAGAATAGGAGCATCTCTCGCTGCCGGTTTTATCTAGGGCTTTTCTTTCTTTGAGCCTAAATCCTAAAAAAGTAATCTCACCTTCCCATTTTAAAAAATAATCTCTGCCAGCTGATCTGGTGGCTCTTAATGCTAGGGGTGGTGGTGGCTGTGCTTCTGGGCTGCACCCCTTCCCCCACCAGGAAGCCCCCCCCCACGCTCTGCCTTGTCCGTGGGGGAGGGGAAGGGCCTCTGTGGCCTCAGCCCTTTCATGTCCAATAATGGGAGCTTAAAGAGCTGCTGCCTCGGCTGCTTCTGCTTCTGCTGCTCTCAGATGATGGGACCCAGCTGATGCGCCTTTCTGGCACCTGGCCTGTTGCCGTGGCAACGTTAGGCATTTGTGTTCCTGCAGGATATTGCTTTTCTTACACCCTTCCAGTTTCATTCTTTCGCTCGCACAAAAGAGAGGGAGAGAGAGAGAGAAGCTGCCTGCTGGAGGCTTGCTTAGTGGAAAGATGCACCGCGCATGCAAAACACTCTCCCTCCCCCTCCCCGCCATCCTGGTTGAGCTTGGTAGGATGCACCATTTCAGTTCATTCAAAGGCAGCCTTGCATGTGGAAACCGCCAGGCTGAATAGGGTCCAGGGGGGTCCAGCTAACTTGACAAGGCAAGGCAGTGCACATCAAAAATGGAAATGTGCAAACTCGTTTGCTCGTTCCTCTTCCCGGGCAGTGGTGGCCAAGATGTGGTGCTTTCCCCTGACAGCCTCCTGGTGCAGCAGCTGCTTGCTGCTCAATGCCATTCCCAGGTGGTTCCACATTGTCTATATAGGTTCAGCAGTAGGGTGTAATGGGACACCGGCCATTGCTGAGGGGAGGCCTCTTGCCTTCATGTAGGTGCTGGGCCTTGGCCAGAGCAGATAACTTCACGCTGCTCCTGTGGAGCCTTCCTTCCTTGCTTGCAGAGAGTGCTCAAAGTTCATGATCGAGGCTACCATATACTAAACGCTCTTCCTCTTCCAAGGCCAGGCTGTGCGGTGGAATAACTGACCCTCACTTGTCCCAACCCAGGGGAAGGATCAGGTGAGGAGACCCTGGGCAAGAAGCAGAGCTCACCCACTGAGGTCACCTTCACACCATACATTTAAAGCACTGCAAATAGTCAGTGACTTCCCCCAAGTAATTCTGGGAACTGCCATCGGCTATGGGTGCGGAGAGTTGTTCCTCTCACAGAGCTACCATGTCCCAAGTTCCCTTTGAAGAGGAATTGACTGTTAAACCACTTTTTAATAGGATTTTATAGCTCTAACGATGCTCCCCTAACAACTCTCAGCACCTTTAACAAACTATAACTCCCAGAGTTCTTTGGGGGAAGTAATGACTGTTCAGAGTGGTATTAAGGTGCTTCAAATGCGTGGTGTGATTAGAGAAGGTGGGTTAGAGTGGACACATTGCAAAAGTGAGAGGCCTATACTGAGTCACCAGATTAAATCCTTGTGTGCCGCCTCTGTTTTGGCAGTGGAGCGCAATGCCTTCCTGGGCTCCTGTGGGCAGATTGTGCTACCTGTGCAGTCGTGGTGATGCCACGGCCGTGAATCAAGTTTGTGATACTTGTGGCAGCTTGACAAGTGGTTGAGCTACATGTTAAACATGCAACATGGCACAATACAGGACAGATGCCAAGCTTGGTGCTGTACACATGCCTGGTTTGGTGTTTTGTTTTTTTCTTTTAGTGGACCTTGGGCAGGGGCTGAAGCTGGTGAAAGACCCCAGGCCCAGCCTCTGGCACTTGGGGGCATCTTTGCCTAAGACCATGAAAATCCTGTTGCCAGTGAGAGCAGACAACCCTGTGGGCCAATGCTTCATGTATCAGGTGGCATCATAGTAGGGGCAAGGGCAGTCTTCCCAGCCATGGGCCCTCCAGATGTTTCTTCTACAACTCCCATCAGCCCCAGCCAGCACAGCCATGGGGCTAATAGGAGTTGTAGTCCAAAACACCTGGAGGACACCCAAGTTGGCAGAGGCTGGGTTAGAGTGCGGGATTAGGACTGAGAAGATCCAGATTCAAATTCTCAGTCAGCCATGAAACTGGCCTTGGGGTCAGTCACTATAGCTCTCGGGCCAGCCTACTGCTCAGGGTGACTGTAAAGATAAAATTAGTGGTGAGAACTATGGAGGCTACCTTGAGCTCTTTGGAGGGAAATTGGTGGGATATTAAATATCTTTTCTTTTTCTTTCTTCATTTTTGCATGCTCACCTTACGTGATCCCATTGACTGGGGGTGTTGACTTGACAGGTAATCATTTCTTGGAAAAGCATCCCTGGTGAGATGCATGCAAACAGGTCCTTATCCTCCCGAAAGCCTCAATTCCTGCTGACTATGGCAACAGTGACTTGCCATGCCCACGACAACCTCTAAAATGCCTATGCAGAGAACCCTCTGCACTGAGTCCTCATCATGAAGCCAGTGAAGAAATTTCCCTTTGGATGTTTGAATTTGCTCTTAATTCAAAACTAGATTTGCTGGGATGTCCTGCTTATGCTCTGAGTGACATCCCTACACCACCTTCCCTTGCCCAAGGCACATAAGAGGAAAGTGAGACATTCCATTGTTGCGTCGCAAGTTTCCCCACCATCATAAATGGTGGCCAGTAAGGGACATTGTGTGTGTGTGTGTGGATAGACATGCAGCATGGAGGTATTCTACTGCACAGTTTGGATAGCTAGAAATTATGGGATGCAGGGCAGGAGATGTGGGAGCTGCACCATCAAGCTTGTCCATAGTCTTTCAAGTGCAGGGATGGAAGTGAGTTCATAAGAGTCTCATAGAAATCAGAAGATCAATCAGGGATTGAATGTCAGATCATAAGGGCAAGGCAGAACCTGTTCAAAAGACACCATGCCTGCCTGCTTGCCAGCTTAACCTTTGTGGTTGCCAGGGGCTAGTTTTACTAGAAGCCGTCATTGTGTTTGGGGTGTACCCATTGCAGGTTAATAACAGCTGGGTATCGCTTGGCTTCCACACTACCACCTCAAATCCTGTATTTGGCTTAATCTCCATTCATATGATTTAACCACTTTCCCATTATTTTAAATCCATGCATTTCAAGAGCGCACATTATGGCTATGACCATTAAAACATTTGTTTGCAATGGAGTATTCCATATTCAGGATCGTTAAGAAAGGAACTGAAAATAAAACTGCCAATATTAAAGTGGCCTTGTACAAACCTTTAGAGCCTCTGCATTTGGAATAGTGGTTTCAGTTCTGGTTACCGTATCTCAAAAATGGATATTGTAGAGCTGGGGAAAGTGCAGGAAAAGAGCACAGGGAGTCCTTGTCTTCTCTGCCTGCCTTGTCAGCCACCGCTTGATCTCTTTTTATTCCTTGATTCCAGGTTATCCTCAAGGACCTTGAAGTCTTGGCCGAGATTGCATCCTCTCCAGCAGGTCAGACAGAAGGACAAGGGGCACCTGACGGTCCCAGTTTACGACCTGGACAACTGGAACTGCACATTCCTGCTCCAACTAAACCTTCCCAGGTTGGCTCCTCTGGTAAGTGCCCCTGTCTCTGGCAAAGATCTCACACGCCTTGAGCAGCCTCTGGATATTTTTTTCTCCTGGTGCAAAGTGGCACAAAGCAGCTTTAGACAGGCGAAGGCAAGTGATTCCCTGGCAGAATCGGCACCAGTATTTGAGGGAAATGTGTTTGCCACAGAGGAGGGCCACAGCGTGTGGTTCCAGCTACAGCTGGAGCCTGAAGACTTCTGTGCAGCTTCTGCTTGTAGTAACGGCTGGTGGGTGGGGAGAGCGAACGGAAGCGTTTGTGTTGATAATTCTACACCTCCAGACTGGTGCAGAAGGAGGGTGGGAGGTGAGAAGAGAAGCAACAGTTGTGACACCAACAAGGAGGCAGTTTGGGAATCAAAAATGTTTTGGTGTGTGCCTGCCTTGAGTCCTCATGCCTGCAGAGTAGAACTGAGCCAGGTGAGAGCTTAGAAGAAGTTTGAGGGTGAGACCTAGACTCCATTTCCTGCTCTTCCCTATTGCTGGCCAGTCTCCTTCATCCCATCTCATCCCATTCCTCTGCTTCTGAAATGCTGTGTCGTTGGGACAGACTGCAGGGCAGCCCCTCTGGAGCAAGCCATAGCAATTCATCAGGCTGGTCTTCAATAGAGTTTGTGTCAACAGGAAAGGAAACAATGGCTAAAGTTTTAACAGGGAATCTATATTTCCACGCAAATCAATCCCAAAGCTTTTAAGGGATGTACATTATAGTTGTGCAGTGTGCCTAATTTCTGCCATTTGTGAATAGTGGGAGTCCTTGCCTCTGCCCAGAACTGCTTCTGATTTTGTCTTAGGGCAAGTGAGGTTTTATGAATGGGGACATCTCAGAGCACAGGCACCCTTTTTAGCCCAGATGGGTGAAACTTGATGAATGTTAGCATTAATCAACATACATAGCAACAAAGCCGCTATACAGAGGGGTGAAGGTAATAGAGGGGAGGGGAAAGATGAATGAGGATTGAGAGAGAGAGAGAAAAAGAGAGAGAGAGCGCACACACACAAGTGAACAGCCAACCAGTGGTGCTGGGGAACTGTGGCATTTGGAACACAGGTCAAAAGCACTGAAACAGCGCCACCTCCCCCTGGGTTTCCAGGCCCAGCTCAAAGGGCTGGAAGGGCTTTTTCATTATCAGGGACTGCTGCCCATTCTTCCAAGTCATCAGGGGAGGCCCTCCAGGTCCAGTCCCTCCCCCCATGGAGCTTAAGGATCAATGCCTCCTCTTTCCATGTGCCAGACTGCACTGTCTTCCTCTTTGCTGTCCACCTTACAAGAATAGTTAACAATCTTCAAGTAGTTTTCTTCGTCCAGGTCAATTAATTTGGGCTCTATGTGTGTGAGACTGCTGTATTAATCTGTTTATCCTTTGCACTGTTTTCCACGCCACCCCAAAAAAACAAACACCTTTTTACTGTCATGCTAAACTGCTGTTTCTTACAGTAATTACTTTAGTCTTTTTTGGATTGTAATAATGTTGAATTTATTTGTAATGTTTCTTATGGTAATGTGAGACATAGCAAAGGCTTGGTGACTTGTTTGGTTGCCTTTGAACACAAGGAACTTGGACAGGGGATTGGGTACCTGTTGGTTCTGCTGATTTTGCAGGGGCTTCCATTATCATTGGCCATGGGCTGCCGTTCTGGAGAGCTTTGCACCCCTTTTCAATGGTTCTCCTTAGAGGAGCAGTTTCATTACGCTCACATCTGATGCACATTTGGCAGAAACCCCAAGCAGGGGCTTCTTGGTGGCTGCTCCCAGTCTCTGGGACTCATTTCCAAGGGGGACGAGCTTGCCCAATTTTTGACCACACACTAGTTGGCAAAAACATTTTTATTTAGACAGATAAGCTGACTTTAGAATATGTTGAAATTGGTTTTTTCTGGTAGTTTTGATTTTATTGATTTATCTGCCTTATTTTTCTGTTCTTCCTCACTCTGTATTTTATTGTTGTTTCATTATATCTTGTTGTACTTGTGTTGTTGCATTTAGCAACCTGGAGAGCATTTGGTGGAAAGGTGGGAAATAAATTTAAAGATCAAAGACACAAGAACGTATCAAAATGTGTATGTGGGTAGGTCACATGGCACTGGTGGAGGCTGGTTTCTTTGAAGAAAGGATAACTCACTTAGGATTTCCTTATTGGTAGAATACCTAGTTGACTCTTCTTATCTCTCTTCAATCTGTGGCCAATTCTGTAGCAACAAATGTGGCCCACAGAAAGAAGTGGTTGCCCAATTGGGAGTTCATTTGGGTGGTTCCCGCTCCTGCCTTGCCAGTGTTTCTTTCCAAGGTTCCAAGTTCTTCAAATACCATCTTGGTGGAGACTAAAGGCAGTGTGAGAACATCAGATGAAGCCTGAAGTTGCAACTGGATCAGGCCAAAGGTCTTGCATCTTGCATCTAGTCTTGCATCTTATTCTACACTGGCCAAACAGTTCTCATAATGGGAACCCTGTTGCTGGTGCCAAATCTGCCCAGTAACACAGATAAGAGAGTAACAAGATGCACCTGGTGAATGAGTTGTCTCTGCTGACTCATGAAGAATTATTAGCCCATTAACTGCATTCCTTAACAAACCCAGCATGTGGGACCAGAGTGCAGCAGCAACACTCTCCCCACCTGTGACTCCCAGCAACTGGCATTCCCAGACATACTGCCTCCAATAGTGGAGGGACAACATAGCCATAATGGCTAGTAGCCCTCTCCTCCATGAATTTTTCTAAAGCTGTCCAAGTCTGTGGCCATCACTGGCTTTTGTGGGAACAAATGCCATGCTAGTTCTGCTTCAGCAGAACTTGTTCTTCTATATGTTTGGCAATTCTATCTTTAACTATGCTTTCCACCAGCTTTCCTGGAACAGATGTTAAGCTAATGAGCCTGTAATGTCTCAAATCCTTTCAAGATGCCCTTTTAAAAACTGGCATTATATTGGCCCCTTTCCAGTCCTCAGATATGGAGGCTGATCTTTAGGATGAGTTATGTACTTTGGTTGGAAGATCAGCACTTTCACATTTGAGTTCTTTGCGAACTCTTAAGAACTTGTTGAGCCTTGTCCGTTCAAAAGACAAAGAGTGGAAGTCCAAGCATCCTCATTCTTTCGTGACTTCAAATCTGCCAGTCTGCCAAAGGATCCCAGGTAGCAGTCCAGTCCAGATCTCTAGGAGAGGCACCCACAGGGTGCTTCCTTCAGGTTCAGAGCAGGTAAGAATCCATAAAAGTTCATCACCCACCCAGATCGCACAGGTATGGCAGAGGCCTGACTGCTAAGTTGCTGAAGGATGCTCAGAGTGCAACATCTTGGAGATGGCCAAGGTCCTCAGGACTGGGTTTATGACATCTGTGGGAGAATTGCATGCCCTCCCAAGTCATCACTAATCCTCTTAGCCTCTGTTGGGCAGAGGGGCCACTGAACTAGCCTTTGCCTGCTGCTGAAGAGACCCTCTCACCTACTAATCAAGGCCCCACTGAGAAGGGAAGATTAAAAAAATCACAGGGAAGATTACAGATTTCATCAGCACCATGGAAATGTGAATTTTGCATGCAGGAAGCATCTATGCAGACAGCCCTTTACTTGCCTTGATTGACTCACGTTCCAGAATGCTTAAAATGTGTTTGGCAAGGTTAGGGCATAAGGGAAAGGAAGGTTTTGTTAGGCTTATCACGTCGTGCCGATGTACATGCCATATATTTAAAGCATATTGCTTCCCCCTAAGAGTGCCAGGGACTAGTTTGTTAAGGGTGCTGGGAAATGTAGCTTTGTGAGGGGTAAATTACAATTCCCAGGTTTTGGGTGGGGGGAATAGTGTGCTTTAAATGTATGGAGTGGATATAGCCTATGTATTTCCCCCCTCCCCCTGTCCCTCTGGGAGCTCACTCACATGTGCATTTCTCCCAAAGCAACTGTGTAAGAGAAGTGAATCACACAGCAAGCTTCATCCCTGAGCAGGGGCTTATCCTGGTCTCTCTTCCCTGTCTAATGCTCAGCCCACCACCCTGCACTGATTTCCCATCTGGTGCATGGATGATGAGCAGGAAGGGCAAAGGGACAGATCATGACAGGCGGTAGAAAGGGATAATAGGGTAAACGCCAACCATAGCTTGCCTGGTTGTTTGCTTATAGTTCACCATCCGACCAGACGCTCCCTACTTCTTCATGAGAGGGTTCCAGGTTACCTGAAGTTGTGGCTGATTCTGCCTTTGCACAGTGCCCTGGTGCTGCTATCTCGGAGGCCCGCTTCTTGGAAGCTTTTGGTCCAGCCTGTAATGCCCTGGCTAGGAAGCACGATGAGCTCATGCTGCTTGTCCCACTGTTGGCTTGCGCTGAGCACAGCTGGGAGCAAATGCGCAGGGCCTCGAGTGTGCTATTGATCCTCTGTCTGTGCGGGAGACGGGTGGGGGGAGGAGCTGGCTAGGCGGCTGCAGAGCTGTGCTTTAGATCAAGTGGATGGCTTTCTCTTCCCTCCCCTGTAGATTATCTAAAAATAGCCTTGCAGTTGTGGCATCCATCCTAAAGGCTGCCATGGCCCCTTTAACTCCATTCCAGTCCAAGCCTTTTATGTCACATAATAATTTGGAAAGAAGATGTCCAAGAAGCTGTGTCTCCCAGCTTTCTTACTACTTAAAACATCCATATCTGTGCAGCCCTTTTAAGGACATGGCTCTGGTTTTTGTGCCCAGGACCATAATATCTGCAGCTGATTGCCAAGTGTCTACTGGCTAGAGACTAGGAGCACAAAGAGGTTTGCCGAATTTTATGAGATGCGAACCCCCCAGCATCTCATGGCAAGGAACAAGTAGGTGCAGCTCCATCATAACCGTTAAGGCAGATGGCCAGGTTTGCGGGACTGATCCTGCGCGGCACTTCTTAAGTTCTTTCTTCTGAGAGAAGAGAAGAATTTGGTGATGTGGGGAAAAGTCCAGCAGCTTTTGACAAACATGCTTGTGCCAGAGTTTTTTTTCCTTTGGGGGGAGGATTATTCCAGCCTGAGGCCGCCAGCAAATTCTGTACATTCAACAAGGCGTTTCTCCAGTTGCACAGTGGGCTTCAGGGCCAAGAAGATGATGTGGCAAGCTGCCCGGACTCTTTCTGGGCAAAGACAGAGCTGGGGGAGGATGGCAAAGATAGGAGGATCAGAAGCTGGACTGTTCTTCCAAGTAGACTCCTAGGCATGCTGTGCTAAATGGCACCTTTGCAAGCCCCCATCTTGCCCTCCCTGCTGGTTTCCATTATATGTTTGCCTGCTCAAATGGCAAACCACCAGATTGGCTCCCCAGGGTGGAAGAGAGGGCCACTGCCATTTCATCCTCACACTTTCCTCAGAATCTGTTTATGCAAATGCTGCTGTTTGCTTTTCCTGGTGGGGTGTATTTGCTCTGCTTGCTGAGCAGATCTGCTCCCTGCTTTGCTTCTAACTTATTTCCCCTTTGAGGAAGCTGCAGCGAGGTGTGCTGAGTTGTCTTCATGCTTGAGGAAAGTCTTCAAACTTTTTTCAAGCTGCCCTTTCTTTTATTTGGTAATATTTCTGTGACTTCATTGGCACATGCCCTCGCTTTCACAGGGCTTCGCAAAGATGATAAGTGCTTTCTTGGTCTGGAAGTATCCTGTTCGTAGCCCAATATGAACATGTGGGTCCTCAAATATTTCCTTGTACCCCACCTTTCCACCGCCCAGTGGGTTCTTCTGGGGGAGTGCAACCTTGTCAGAAACAGGCTGAACATCTAAACCTCAAGTGAGGGATAAATTTGTAAGAGTAAGTGGATTGTGCCCCACTGCCCCAGACAGAAACAACAATTTTAAAGGGGGCAGGGAGCCAGGATAATAACTATTAGCTTCTCCGGACTCGTGACTTCTGTTTTAATGAGGAGAAGGCCTGGCTTGTGATCTTGAAATACTTGGGCAGGCTCTCAGAACCAGTAGATCAGCTGCCTTGTCATGTGAGGGCCCAGCCAGAGGGGAAGCAGAAAGCTCTGCTGTGAGTAAATGACTTGCTCTGGTGTGCTAGCTAATCCCCTTGCCAAAATGCTGGCTCTGAATCTGTAGCTCTGTCAGACACAAAACCACCCACAGAGGTGGGTTGCCCCCTCTGTTTTCGAATTGCTTGGCTAGCACTTCATGGAACATGTTAAAGTGGGCTGGACCTCTGAGATCCTAGTAGTGGGCTGGAATTAACGCCCCCCCACCCCCAACCAACGATTCTTCATCTCAGACTGCTTGATTGAGAAGCAAGTTGCTTTCCCCTCCCCTTGTGATGGGCTTGGGGGGGGGGCAGGTGAAGCAAAGGATTTTGATCTTTACAGTGTCAAATGCCATGACTTATTCTCCTCCCAGTGTATCCCAGCCCATGAAAGAAGTCAGCAGTGTTCTCTGGGAAGAGAGGTCAGGGAGGCAGCAGATGTCACAAAGCCAGCCACTTGTGCTAATCTGAGCTGGCTTGCGAAATAGGCTTTGGGGATTAGGCACTCAGAGCAGGGCCTGAGTCAGGGACCCACAGAGCAAGAGGACAGGAGGATGCTGGGCTTAGAGCCAGACATGGCCTTCCTGAAGTCTTGCTTGGGCATCACCCATTTCCAGCCTGGCATTCAGATTTCATTTCTGGAGGGAAGTTCCTAGCGTCTGGTTGTGGTGAAGTCTCGCGTACCACATGGGTTGACCTTCAAACCCTCTTAATCAGCAATTTTTCCCATGCAGAGAAATGTGTGCATTAACCCTGGCCTGGGGCTGATGGGCGCTATAGTCCAAAAACATCTAGAGGGCAGCAGGCTGGGGAAAAGCTGGTTTGCCCCATCAGGTGTTGACATTTTGTAGGCGACTGTTTTGCCTTGTGTTCTGGCCTGGGAGAGCAGCTCTGTCAGTGGATTCACCCAATAAACCTAAGATGTTTCTAAATGTGTGTACATTCCACCCACCCACTTTTTCACTGTGCACCTCTCTTGCTATAAAACCCTGCAGAGGTACGAAGCATCCCTGTGAAGATCCCAGGTCTTGTGCCTAATATGCAGAACCGACTGCCTTAGGCAGGGCAGCCATCCCTTTGGGTCCAAATTGGCTTTCTGGATTGCAGGCATGCCTCCCCTTTGTGCTTCACCACCACGACCGCCCTCCCCGTGACCTCCACACTTTCCCCTTCTGCCTTGTTTCAGTCAAACGAGCTTACTCCGGAGAGGAGTCTTTCTCCTGCCATGTGCCTCTGGAAATGGGCAGGGCAGTCAAGGGTGTGTGGCGACAGGGAGGAGGGACAGGCACACACCCAGGTGCCTTGTAGTTGGGGAGGGAAGGAATGAAGACTGGCTTGTGTCTCCATGAGCCTTGGGAAGGGGGAGCCTACATCTTAACAACATCTGTTTCAGTGATGAATTGAGAGGCAAATGTCTTGGGGCGGTTCTGTTTTTGTTCTTTGAGCTGCTCTATTTTTATCTTCCCATGTGATGTTCCTTTACATCATATTTACCAAGTTGAAATACAAAACATCCTGTAGTAGTATTAACCGGCTGGAAAGTCTCTCCTGCACATCAGGTTTCACTTAAGATAATCTGCCTGCCTTCCCTGGTGGTGGCGGCGGCAGCAGCAGCAGCAGCAATCCTAGTGCATGTTTGGGGATGGAGAAGGGGGTGTGGGGATCTGCTCTTGCACCCACTCATAGGAGCTTGATGGTCAAAAGGCAGCTTCTGCCTCCTGAGTGGTTCCTACTTTTAGAAGCATAGGATTGGTGGAGCTGCAGCTCTCTGAAGCCCTTTCACAGCCCCATCTGCCTGGCGGACAGCTGGGGGAGGGGGATGAGGGCTGGAAGATCATTGGTCTCAAGGCACTCCAGGAACTTTCCAGTGGCCCCCCTCCAACCCCCCTCCGTTCCTGCAGAAGAGCCAAGAGACAGAAAAATAGTTGCTCTGTGAATTTCTTCCATCTTGCTCTGCCCCAGAGTCACAAGCAAGAGATACTGAGCAAAATGCTTTAGACTAGAGGAAGGGGTTTGTAGAGGCTCTCAGAGCAGTTTTCTGTTGGGGGGTGGGGAATAGTCTGAAACGTTTCAGGGGGGAACTTGGAAAAGAGCTTGAATAGCAAAGGGCAAGCAAGCAAATTTGGGGCTGATGTACATCCAAAATCTTCTGTTGGCCTTTACAGACAGTTATGACACCTAGTTTGGGGACTGAAGCTGCCATGGTTGGGCTGGCAGACTCCTGTTGTGGTGACGGAAGAGGAAAAAAGGTAGCGGGAGGGAGTCTTGCTGAATCTCCTGGGCCCCTCATTAGCATTTAGAACTTTTGGCCTCCTCAGAACTTTTCTCTGTTGACAGTGGAGGGCACAGTGTTGAGTTAGGGCTGTTTCTGTTTTACAAAAAGCTACCATAATGCAGTGCTGAGAGACAATTGTCCTGCCACAAGAGGGATGACTCTGCAGGGCAGTGCCAAATTGCAGTCTTCTGTGGTGTTGACCATCTGTATGGAACTGCGGGAGAGGAGAGCAAGTTAAGAATGTCTAGTCCTCCTGTTGCCTTTACGCAAGGAATAAAGCTGGGCTTGTAGGGAATTTTTGTGGGCAAAAGCATATCATATAGTTAAACGGTGTAGAGCTGGTCTAAAGAAAGAAAATTGCCTGCAGGAGACTTCCCCAACCAGCTTGTTTTGGAATACTGCTCCCACCAGTCCTAGTCCAAAACAACTGGTGTTTCTGACTGATGGTGAGCTACCCGAGTAGGCCCATGCGTATCACACAGTTTCCTTGAACTGCTTATCCTTTTAGGAAATCTTTGCAGAATCCTCCCGTACACCCAGCGTTTGCAGATGCCAGAGAGGTAAAACTTGCTTCAGGACAGTTTCTGCAGAAGTAATGAACACAGGCTAAGCCTGCAGACTGCTGGGCTGCTGGGCAAAACTTGCCATTATCTTCACCTCTGAGGAAGTGGAGGGGGAGAAGAGAAACCATAAGGGGAAGGGAAGCTCAGGCACTTGTTTAATACCAGGTGAGGATGTGTGTGATAGAGAAGTTGAATTTAGGCACATGTAGCATTTTCCCGCTTGATCAAGCTGTATGGCTGACCAGGTGGTGGAGTTGAGGAGAAATTCAAGCTGTCTTCTTTCTGAGCTTCCTGCTAGAGTGCAGTCTGCTGTGGCAGGCCATGGGAACATGATGATGACTGGCGAAGGCATGTGATGCTCACCTTGGCAGTGAGAGTTAACACCATCATAGTTGCTTTCCAGGAAACCTCTGCAGCTTCTCCCTGAGCAATTCCCCTGAGACAACCCTACTCAGTTGCAACTCACCCTTGTGCTCACTGTGGGCAGCTGAGGTGTCCCAACACAACACTTGTGGGCTTAGGCTTCTCTGTATGTGTACTAACAGCCAGTCTGGTGTGTTGCGTATCTGTGAAGCCTCTGATTTGTGAGTATCAGCATGAATGAATCGGTTCAACTGTGTTTTCCTAACACCTCCTCCTGCCTTTCTAGTATTTCTGCTCCTATAAATAGTAAGGCGGGTTTAATTGTATCTACTTGCTATGCCATCGTGGGCGAGCCACCCATCGGTGGCAGAAGCTGGAACAGGGGAAGTTAAAGGGATCTGGGAGGCGTGGGTGGGACTCTTGGAAGCCTCTCTGCTGCCTGACTGTTTCTATGTTGTAACCGTGCAGATTAATTGAAAACTGGCTGGGCAGAGATTAGGAGCTGTGAGATGGTGGGCGCAGGAATACAAAGCTGAGGTCTTGCTATGGATGTACCTTCATAGCAGGAGGTGGGTCTCCTCTCTGCATGCCTCACACTGACCACCGATTGTACAGTGTATCCAAATTTAACAAATTTTGCTGCTGAACCAGCAGCAGATTGAAATAGTGAAGCTGCAGCCTGTTTCCTGCTTGTGTTGTGCATTGTGCAGCAATATTTGCCAACTCCTGACCCCAAATGAGACGTCTGTGATTTTACAAGCTGCCTGGCGGGCAGGGAGAGAGGCAGTCAGAGTGGCTTTTCTGGTCCGTTCTGCAGTGGTGCACATCTTCTTTCCTTGTCGTTCATGAGTGTGGAGCCCAGGAGTGCTGACTGAAGAGCCATGCATTGACTTCCCCATCAACAGCCGATCCCTGGAACTGTCTGACCTGCAACTTTTTTTCCTCTTGAAAAGGCATGATCAGCATCTGATTTGTATAAGGGGAAAATGAGACCTATGTTAGGGTGCAATCCTTGAAGCTTTTCCTGTGACCCGGACATTCTGCCCGATTACATCAGGTCTGACCCTTGCAGATAACTTCCTTTGAAGAAGGCCCTGTTCAGCCTTGAGTATCAGTTCCCACCCACCCCTTGTCTTTCTGTTGTTTTCCATATATTTCGACAGGATAGTAAGCCTTTGCAAGAGTCAAAAAACAAGTGGCTTGGGCACTTAAGTGCCTCCAGACTCTCCAAAACCTTACAAAAACAAAGGAACTGGGTGCTCGTGAAGAAGGGAGGGAGGGAGGGAGGGAGGGAGGGAGGGAGAGAGAGAGAGAGAGAGAGAGAGAGAGAGAGAGAGAGAGAGAAAGAAAGAAAGAAAGAAAGAAAGAAAGAAAGAAAGAAAGAAAGAAAGAAGTAGTACATGTTTTGTTTCCTACATCCAAAGAGTTATACCCTAAGTTTGAGGAGAGGCTTTGAGAATGATATTTGCCTGCTCATTCTGCACCTTTTTAACATTATGCTGTTTGATTGAAGGTTTAAACAAGTATTAAGGTTGATCTTTATTGCCAGTGCCTACCATGACCACCACCCTTTCTAGCAAGAGGACATACCTTTCCCCTTCAAAAGAAGTTTGGCTTTGGGGTTGTCTTTTGCCTTTGTTCTCCATGGCCTAGTGACCAACTTGAATCACAGTTTATCTATGCTGGCTGGGGCTGATGGAAGTTGTAGTCTGAAACATCTGGAGGGCATCAAGTTGGCAAAGGCTGTTTCTTGGGCATATTGAGAGTCCTGTTGTGCAAGGTAGTCTTGTGGGTTCATAGAGCATCTCTCCTGAGATGCTTCATTTCCATAGGATGTTTCGATTTCCATTTTTCCATAACCTAGCCTGCTCTATATCTGTTCTTAGCTGGGTTACTTTAACTGCTCTTTGGAATGACTGCCTAATACGTAATCAAGTTTTCACCTTTATCTGTCAGCTTCCAGCTTTGGTTTTTTATTGCTGTGCCACATTTGTGCTAATGTCTACATATAGGAAATGCATTTTTATGCCTTTTCTGTTCAGAGGCATCTCCACACCTTTCCTCTCCCTGTGACTCAGAGGAGGACCAGAGTTCCTGATCTCTTTTATGACTGTAAAACAAAGGGCAGGCTAAAACAAATGGTAGTGTGCCTTCACTATGTATTGCAGGGGAAGGTCCACGGTAGCTCAGTGGCAGAGCATCTACCTTGCATGCAGGAGGTCCCAGGTTCAATCCCCCATGGCATCTCCATGTAGGGTTGGAAGATCCATGCTTGAAAGTCTGGAGAACTGCTGCCAGTCATTGTGGACAACAGGAGCTGCTTGGTATAAGGCAACGTCATGTAGCTGGAGAGAGTAAAGCTGCCACTTCAAATCAAAGCTAGGATTGCCTGCTGTGATCACGGGTGACAAGTAGAGCTCAGAAACCCACCTGTGCTTCTACAGGTGCTTCTTCCTTAAACAGAGTTAACTTCCTCTCTCCTCCTTCTTCCAGGTACCAAAGGCATGGAGTGCTCTCCCTCGACGCCCACCATGAACTCCTACTTCTATAAGTTCATGATAAACTTGCTCAAGAGATTCAGCAGTGAGCGGAAGCTCCTGGAGTTGCGGGGAGCTTTCATCATCAGGTGAGGTGACATCCTGCCTTGAGTTGCCACCTCTGTGTTTCCAAATGCCTTTCTGCTATCTGTGTGTTCCTGTGTACAGGTTTGGTGCCTGCCTCAAGTGCTGGGCTGGGTGGGGCTTAGTTCTCTTCCTGCAACCAGTGGTACCTTCCTCTCAGCTCCCTCATGACCCTTCTGTTGGTGTGAGGTCAGGAGACAGGCTGTCTATGGGCTGTCGGTAGTGGCACCTGCCCTGTGGAATGCCCTCCTGTCAGATGTCAAGGAAATAAACAACTACCTGACTTTTAGAAGACATCTGAAGGCAGCCCTGTATAGGGAAGCTTTTAATGTTTGCTGTTTTACTGTGTTGGATGTTTTAATTTCTTGGAAACTGCCCAGAGTGGCTGGGGCAACCCAGTCAGAGGGGCGGCATATAAATAATAAATCATTATATTATTATTATTATTCCTTTGAATTTAACATGTGAACATAAAAATAGCCCACTGGATCAAGCCAATGGCCCATCTAATCCAGCATCCTGATCTCACAGTGGTCATCCAGCTGCCTGTGGGAAACCTGCAAGAAGGATCCGAGCTCAAGATCAAGCTCCCCTTCTGCAGAGTGCAGCAGCTGGTATTCAGAAGCATTGCTGCCTCACAACTGCAGAGGCAGAGCAGAGCCATCATGGCTACTAGCCATTGATAGCCCTCTCCTCCAAGAATTTGTCTAATTCTCTTTTAAAGCCATTCAAGTTGGTGACCACCACTTCCTCCTGTGGGAACGGGTTCCATAGTTTAATTATGCGGTGCATGAAGAAGCACTTTATTTTGTCTGTCCTGAGTCTTTCAAATTGGGCGTCCATGAGTTCTAGTGTCTAGAAGAGCAGGAGAGAAACTTTTCTCTCTCCACTTTCTCCATGTTTGTTCAGCTTTTCCTCACCAAAGTCAGGGGAGGGGAGAGCAGAGCCTCTGGCTCTTTGATAAACGGAGATACAATGGAGGCCAAGCAGCTGTGAGCTCTACTTCTGTGGTGGGCTGCAGGCTTGCCTGGGACAATGCTCTGCTCAGCTGGGGCAAAACTAGGCTGGCCAGTCGCCCTCTTTCATCAGAGTGTCTCTCTACCCCCCCCCCCCCGCACTCGGCTGCCGCCAGCTCATTTGCTTTATGGAAAGGAGCAGCTCATGAGAGGCCAACTGTTGTTCATGAATGCCTTTTAGTCCAAGTGAACTGCATGCAGCAGCCCATGTGAGGGGAGGCCGCAGCCACAGGTTTCAAGCCTTGGGTTTCCTGTGTGTCACAGAGCCAGGCCTGCTTTTGGCTACCCTAGATTTTGAGGATGCATTCCTGAATGAGAAACGAAAGGATTCTGTTCAGACCGAGAGCCTACAGACTTTGGCACCATTAGGATGTGCCTCTGTGTGTGTCAAGCAGAGAGAACACTTCTTAAATCTCTCCAATTGTGGGTCACAGGATGCAAGGGCAGCTGTGCCGGCAGGCCTCACTCTGGCCATGGGCTTGTGGGAAGCCAGATGATGCCAAAGGGGGAGCAGTGTGTCCGCAAACCCACTCACAGAATCAGAATAGTAGAATTGGAAGGGATCCCATCCAGTCCAACCCCCTGCGATGCAGGAATGAGAGCTAAAGAATCCCTGACAGATGGCCACACAGCCACATATTTAAAAACCTCCAATGAAGGAGAGTCCATTCTACTGTCGAACAGCTCTTTACTGTCAGAAAGTTCTTCCCAATGTTTAGTTGGAATCTCCTTTCTTGTAATTTGAATCCATCGGTTCACGTCCTCTCCCTCTGGAGCAGCAGAAAACCATCTTGCTCCATGTGGCAGCCCTTCAGATATTAGAAGATGGCTATCGTGTCACCTCTCGGTATTCTCTTCTCCAGGCTAAATATACTCAGCTCCCTCAACTGTTCTTCATAAGGCTTGGTTTCCCAGACCCTTGATAATCTTGGTCGCCCTCCTCTGCGTGTGTTCAAGCTTGTCAATATAATTCCTAAACTGTGGCACTCTCATACTGCAAGAGTGGATCACCTTGAGAACAAATTATATTTTATTATTTATGTCTATTTTTATCCATGTCTGCAGCTCTTTTCCAAGTCATGCCCAAAAGAGAAGCGCTTGCTCCTGGGAGCTTATAAACCACATTTTGGCTATTGGGAGGGTGGGAGGGAGGGAGGGAAGAAAAGCGGATGGGTGAAGAGAAGGAGGGAGTGCTTCTGTTTTCCTCTGTCTCTCAAATGGTTTGGCAGATGCAGGGCTGAGTGAAGGACGTGGGTGAAAGGGCAACTTTTCCAAAATATTAAGAGCCACAGGATCTTCCTGACAGGCTTCTTTCCTAAAAGCCCTCAGGCAAATTCTGGGGTTTGGCCGCCAAATGCATACCCCAAATGCATCAGTAGCCCATGAAGCATCTGATCAGCGAGTCCAGGTTCATTTCTAGGTCAGGCCAGCAAACCTTTCAAGCCGTCCTCTCCTCCCTCCTTCCTTCCACATTTTGGTTTTGAGTAGGACACAAACTCTCATAACTCCACTTACGTAAGAGTCATTAGGATGCACGGCAGCCCACTCTGTGGCCGTTGACCATTTGGCTTGCAAGGTTGGTGGTAATCGGAGCGTTACTTTGCTGTAGCTAGAACTTCGATTCATTTTTAATTGCTCTGTGGCGAGAGGCACAAAGAACCCGCCCTTTTGTGAAGGTTGCCCTTGTTTTTTGGTTGGCATGTCCTGAACATGAATGACTGTTCTTGTTCGCTGCTGTTGTTGTCTTCGACACGTCCAAATTGTTAAGATTGGGAGCCATTGGCCAATATTTTCGTTGGCTTCACAATGCCTCCCTCTCGCTATTCTGGCTGTGCTGCTGGAGCTTGCCTTGACATCCCTTCCCTTGAGTTTCCTCAGAGAGGAAGACTCGGGTGTGTCAAAATGATGAAATCCATCGCCACAACTCACTCTACAGTGATACCCCGATGCAGGAATAATGCTCTATGTCAGTGGTTCCCAAAGTGGGCAGTACTGAGCTTACTAAGGGAACCTTTAAGAGGCAAGGAGGCATGGTGACAGGAGAGTGCTGGAGGTGCAAATGATTATCAGACTTTGAAAAGCTGGTATCACTGGATCAAGTTCACCAGCTTTGTTGAATTAATTAAATTGAACAGTTTTAATTGGATTTTGAATAAACATGAAATTAATTGTTACCTGTTTGAATTTTTTTATGTTATTATTCTCCTTAGTGGGTCATGCAACCCTCTGTTCTGAGTAGTGCTTTTCATAGCATAGGGAAGGGGGCACTGGGGATGAGTTTATGGAACCAAGGGGTCAGTGTATTTTTATCCGGTGAAATGCCCTGAGATCTTTGGGTGAAGAGCAGTATATGAACAAAAATAAATGAAACAAGAAATTTGGGAACCACTGCTCTAGAAGATAAGACACCAACCATCCAGTGGAAGTGCCAGCGATCTCTGCTTAGATCCTAAGGGTATTTAGTGGGCCTTCTTCATAACATGTTCTACCTAGCTGCCAGTGTGAAGCTTTGTAACAATCACTTGTGCTTCCTCTTGCTGTTTTGCTGGATAAAGAAAGAAGCACCTCTGGTTGCATCATTCTGTTTTGCTGTTCAGGAGACTTGAGTGCATCTTGTGTGAGGCTCTTGTGGGCATAGTCCTGGTTCTCATCTGAGGGGGCAGCAAGAAGCAGGTCGTTCTCCAGGCCTTTTGTCATTTGATTACCTTGCCATTCTAAGCTTGTCACTGAATTCTGGGGTACAGCCTGCACTTTTTGGAAAAGACCAGCTGGTGCCACAGTGTTCATTCTGCACTTGGAGTAGTAGTTTACTGCAGTCCTCAGCTGAATGTGGAAGAATTGGCTTCACTTGCCTAGTTGGAAATGGGCCTCTTGTGTTATCCGTAGCTGTGCTCTGTGGGTATGTCAAGGTAGTTGGAAGTTTTGGAAATCAGAGTTAAGATTCTCTCTGCAAACAAATGTTTTTCGTTGAGTTGAACAGGTGCCACAAATGTGCCTGCTTTTACAAAGACTAAGAAAGAGGGAGGAGTTGAGCGCATGATAGACAGGTAGAGAGGAAGGCACCAACTCAGCGTAGTCAGTGCAGAGGACCAGGGAACTGCAGGGGGGCCACATTTTGTCCCCCCCCCCGCAAATGTTTTCCCTTCTATTGGCTTCTGAGATATAGCTGAATTTTGGCCCCTGCACAGCAGCTGGATACCTTTTATTTTACTTAAAAATAACAATAAAGCTGATAACTTGCACCGAATCCTGTGCCAGGTGCTTTCAAGACAATCTACCTCTGCAATTCACCCCAGTCAGGTTTTTTCAGATTTCTTGAGATTCCAATTTTTTTTGAAATACCACTGAGTCTTAGAAAGCTACTAACATTTTGCAAAGCAGTATGTGTCAGCCTCAAACAGCCACTATCCATGGCTTTCAGAATCCCAGCAGCAGCAGCAGCAGCAGCCTATTGACATTCTCTTCCCCGTTCGCACGGCCAGGGAATGCTCATCCTGAGGATTGCAGGAGGTCACGCTGGGCTCCCCCTGTTCTTAGAAGCTGGAAGTCTTTGGGTCTTGCATTGTTTTTAGATATAGGAGGACTGGATTTTTCTATTTTGCTCAGTGCACTTTGGCAGTGGGTTTCTCAGAGGATGGTTTCTCAGAGAAGGTGGCTTGTTGGGTTATAAACCAGTGGAATGGAAGCCACAGTATTCAAGTCCCTCTTGCATGATCAGAGAAGGCCACAGGGCAAGGGGAGCCAGAGCACAACATGGCTGCCTCTCAGTGCTGCTAATGGGGCAGGGTTGTAGCTCAGTGGGAGGGCATCTGCTTTGCCTGCAGAAGGTCCCTTATTCAATCCCCAACAGCATCTCCAAATAGGGCTAGGAAAGGCTCCTTGCCTGAAACCCTGGAGAGGTTCTGCCAGTCAGAGCATACAGTACTGAGCTAGATGGACTGAGGGCCTGATTCAGTATCAGGCAGCTTCCTGTGTACGATGCCACATGTATCTGTATGCCTGTGGTGCCCTAATCTTTCCCCTTCTCCTTTGGAAGGGTAGGTTTCTGTTAAACATGAACCAAAATATTTGATGACGAGAGGAGTTTGACAGTGGAGCTGATTTAGCTGAAGGGGAGTGGTGGCTTCTCCTGTGCTGGCTGCCTTCAAGCAAGCAGGGGCTGGACAGCCATCTGTCTACCCGGGGTGCTCCAGATCTCTGGCTTTCCTGCATCAAGCTGTAGTGGGGATTGGTGTGGGGGGGGGGACTGGGCTTCCAGGAACTCCACAAGGCTCCCTCCAGCTCTCAATGCATCTGAGCAAACTGCCTAAAACTGCAAGCCCAGGCTTTTTTAAAAAAGTTAATAGATTGATTTGTTCAATAGATTCATTCAATACCTCAATAGGATTATTTACAAAATTAAGCTAATGTATGATACCACACTCCATTAATATGTTGAGGCATCTTGCGTCTGTGTGGGAGACCCTTTGGTTGGGCAAATGTCCAATTTATTTTACTCATTGATGTATTAATTCACAGATCTCCTTTTCCATTCATCACAAGGCAATGTACTTTCCAAGAGCTTTGTAAAGTGGTTGAGGTGGCCCTGTGCACAAAGCGACTTCCTCTCCCTCTTTCCTTCCCCCAATCGTGCATGATGTTTGTAAGGTAGAAAGCATTCTTGGCAGTGTTGAGATTATCTCAAGGTAATAATTGACTAGTTAAGCAATCTCTAAGTAGCCATTGCTGCAATTAAATCTTAATTGGTCTATCTGCGCTGGATAGGACCCCTCATTGCTGACATGTGGCTAAGCATAACTACTTGGGAAACAGCTGGTCCATTCTGTGGGGAGAAGGCATATTGGCCAAAGACCATTCATTTCAGAGATGGTAATGGCTCCTTTGGCGCTATTAGCATCCCCGATAAATAAGAGGATGCTTTTGAAACACGCAGGGATCATCCGTGCTTGGTCTCAGTGCTCATTTTTAGTAATTGATTGACATTAAGCTTCACATCTGCAGCCTAATGGCTTCAGATTCTGAGAGTGGGAGGCAGGCTGCCTAGTTAGGTAGGTGGTCAAAGTGAGCATGCCAGTGCTTGTGATGTGGAAGGCCCCCCCCCCCCCGACCAAGTCTAGATGTAGATGCAGAAGTGGCATATATCTGCAGTATGGGGCAGGTGGCAACTTTGCTTTCAGAAGAACCAGAATGACAGGGAGTGATTTTTGCTTTTTTAAAAACCTTTGCATGGGGGAGGGGTGAGTAGCTTTTCCGAGGGGTTTCTTGGGTGTTGGAGCAACTTATAAAACCGAAACCAGTCTGTTTCGATTTGGTATCTTCTTGCTAGAGATAGGCAAGCTCTCTTTGGCCTGGATTGAAAATGTTCAGAATTTTTCCAGGGCAGAAAAATGGGGGAAAGGAGAATAATTTCCCAACCTCCTTTATTTCCCCGCAGAGACACGGTCCCTTCCCTTTCCTCATAGCAGCAGCTGATTAGGTTAAACCAGACCCTGCTGGAGAACCCTAGGAAGAGGGACACGTCCTGCTTTCAGGGTAGCCCACGTGTCCCTGAGAAAGAAGACCCGAAGCAAAGCAAAACGCTTCTCCTCTTTGTCCTTGCTGTTCCGGTGCCATCAGCAGCCTTAAATATGAAGACGGAGCTTCTGCGCCCAGTGGGCATTTGGCCAGTAGGGGAATGAATGCCCTTGGCGTGGGAGGCTGCACAGTCAGTGGTGTGCAGAAGGGAGCCACTTCAGAGTGCAGGTGCCTCTCTGGGAAGAGGGTGGCATTTGGGAACCACTGTGTTTGCCTTCCCCTGGGCTTCTTGTGGGTTTGCCTTCTTCCTGCCAAGTGGAGTCTTGTGACTGGAGGATGCATTCAGTTCATTACAGCCGGCTGTGATCTTAGCACTCCTCGCTCTTTCCTCCGGTCTGTTAGTCCCACACCTGGGAAGAAGGGGTTGGGCACTCTGTTTTTGAAAACCCTGCTTAGGCTATTCACTTGGGTAGCTTAGTTATCAGTTTGTTTTGCCCCCATGATGTCCAGGTCCAACTAGACAAAGGACACCCACCATTTCAGCATGGGGATTAATAGAAGGACTGTGACAGGAGCGAGTATTCTCAGTAACTATACTTTTAAACAAACCACACTTCCTTGAGTTGCAATGTCCTTGACAAGTGTAGCTGTTCTAAAATTGAAAGCGGAAGCTTCCGGCCTCCTTGCAGGCACAATTGAGAAGTAGGAATACAAAAGCCCAAGACTTGCGATGTCTAGCTAATGTAGTATCAGGAAACCATGGTCTGCTGTTACATCTGAAGTGAGCCATGGTTCTCTGTAGCAGAAGATGCTAATTGGCTGCCATTAAGTCAGTAATCATTTGTATGTAAGCTATTCACCCGATTCCCTATGCATTTCTGAACGCAGTGAAGGTATCTGAAGGTGCCATCTGCCTTCAACACTCCTCCTCCCTCTGTGGAAATCCTTAATAACATTTATTCACCTTTCTCATGCTGTGTAAAAGGAAGGTACAGCCTTATCACTGCATATTCCTCAAAATTGGATATGCCTGTGAGCATTTGCTCTTGTTAGCCCTCCTGAAGCGTCTTCATCTATTGCGTTTCTAATGAAGAAATTGAATGGTTAGAAATAAGGAGCTTGAACTGCCTCGGAAATTAGGCCACAGCTGTCAGCCTGAAAGCAAAACATGCATCTCTGAGGAAGATGCTGGCAGAATCCACTGCTGATTAACCCCCTTTTAAACCGAGTTGAAAAAACAAAAACAAAACTCCTGGTGCCTTGAAGCAAGCTGGGGAAAGCAGCCAGAGAGAGGCAGGGAATGGAACATGATTCCTCCTCCACAGAGTGAGGGCAGAGATCTTCCTTTCGCTGTGGGTCTTTGGAGCTTTGGTCCAGCTCAGCCTTCCCTAACCTGGTGCCCTCCAGAGGCTTTGGGCTACAACTCCCATCAGCCCCTGCTGTGTAGTCTTCCCTTAGCATGGCCTTGCTGGTTGGGGCTGATGGGAATTACAGTCTAAAACCTCTGCAGTGTTTAATAAACACTTGGGGCAAACTGTGCTTATTACAAAGTGACTTAAGTATCACTGTCTTTGTGTTGTTCCACTCAAAGGTCAGCGAATCTGACCCCCTTGCTGGTACAGAAAATCTGTCGCCCTTAATAGGTGCCCGTCCAGCCTTTGCCAAGAGGTCTGTAGTGAAGGAGAGGCTGCAACCACCTTCCAAGGTAGGTCTGTTCCACTGCAGAAAAAGCTTGTGCCGTCGGCTTAAGTTTACTGGAGGTCCTTTTTCTTGTTCTTTGAACCCGTTGATTCCGAAGCTGCTCCCTGAAGCAACAGAAAACAAGTTCGAACACGTTCTTCCATGTGAATTTAATTTTCAAATAGTCAATGCCTCAAGCTCATGTTTATATTTGTTTGCACAGGGTCAGATGCCATCTACATGGTACATTAAAGGTGTTCCCTGTAGACCCCTTGGAAGCAGTTTAAATAGTGACTTTCTTGAGATACAGCAGTCCTTGCCTGCTGATTCTCTGCTATATCTGTCAATCCTGAGCCTTTGGGGAATGGTGCGCAAGCCCATTTCACACACATGCACACACCCACAGGGCTCACCGTTGGGCTCTGTGGGAGTCCTTGGCCATAAGAGCTCAGTCATGCTCCATGGCGTCTCTTGATCTCTCTGAGAGCAGAGATAAGGGATGGCGTTTGCTGCAAGTGCCTCTTTGATGCTTGCTCTGTCATACTGGCAGAGGAAGGCTGCTTCAAAATATGGGCTGCGGAATTTTCCACCTTTTATTTTTTGTCATTTTGCATGGTCTGTTGGGAAATTGGTTGTCTTAGTTCTGGGCAGAGTTGTGCCAGGGAGTGTCCCTTTTAGCCAGGAGAAGTTGGGGCTTCTTACCAGGCCCGGCAGAGCCTCACATCACCAAACTCCGCCATGCGGGTGCTGCTTTGATCCTCTTGTGTTTGCACTTTCCAAAAGGGTTCCCTCGCCGCTCAGCACCAGCTGCTGCTGCTGCTGCTGCATTGCTGCGGCCTGGACACAGAATCTTCATGTGTAGTGGATGGGGGCAGTGGAGCTGGAGCGGCAATGTGCCAGCTGCTCAATTTTTCAGCAGTTCTCCTCTTGTTATAGGCTCGGCCAACATGCTTTTCCATAGAGGCCTGGAGTCAGGAGTCAGAGTAGTTTTTTGGGGTGTGATGCTGTAACTCTGCAGAGAGCCCAGCAGGGTGGGTGAAATCTATGCAATTGCAGGACAGAGCCTCCCTCCAGAGTGTTTCCTTCCTGTTCATATTTTCCTGTGTGGCTTATGGAAGCCTTGAACACAATGGCTTGGGAGATGCTTGCTCACTCACTCTCCCTTTCCCTTTGGCTCCACTATCTTTCCTCATCCTCCGTGATTCCTTTCCTTAGTTCCCTGCTCTGGAGCTTTAATAAAGGCAGGGCTGACAGGAGTGATAGGCCCATCCTGTGGTTTCAGCAGGGGGAAAGGTAGTGTTAGGTTCAACTTCTGCCATTGCTTTGGCCCCTCCAGAGTGAGAAGATTCACTAGAGGAAGGCAAGAACTTGGGGTATCTCTCCTTCCTTCTGCTTTGTTGGTATTAGGGTATTCTAAAAATGCAACAAGGTTGTCCATGTGGAATTGTTTCTCCTCCCATAGGCTCCGCTTGAGCAAGGGGCAGCACCACAGGCCATATTTCAACAGGCCAAAAATAATGGCTGTGATCTCTACAGGATCTTGGGAATTGCACAGCAACCAGATTTCAGGAAAAGGCTGCGTCCTGTCCATGATGGAGTCAGGACTGCAGTTTCTCCCCCCCCCCCAATCCTTTCACAGTTTGGCTCTTTACATGCCTGTTGCAGAAGCTCAGGCTTTACGTCCTGTGTCTGGTCATACTAGGAGGCTTTCCTCTCTTTCAGCCACAACACACGGATGACCTGCATAGACACACACTCCTAGCTTGTTTTTCCTTCTGTCCTCCAGTCACTCACAAACGCCAGCTCCTCCAACCATCTCATTCCTGTAGCAGCCATCTTGGTTTAGGGAAGAATCTCTGCCCAGACAAGTCATTTGTGCTCTTCCATTAATGATAATCCATTGATTTACAAAGAGACTTGAAAATGTATAACACAACAGGTTTTTTTCAGAATAGGAAGGGCAGACCCTCTGCTGTTCCTTTGAACGTCTGGCTGCAATTAAAAGGGCATGAAAGCCTCCTGCTGTATGCTGTACTTCTGCAAAAATGGCTACAAGCAACACAAAATTGATAAAAGAGAGGTGTTTTAAGTAAGCTGCCATTTTTCAACAGGTCTGGCTGGATTTAATGGATCCTCCACGCTTGGTTAAATCTTCCGGATTTTATTAACGCTTCGAACAGTGTGCCCTCTCTATGTTCTTCTCCGGCTTGTATAATTCCACAGCAGGCCAATCCTGCTTCTGCTCTTTCCTGCCTGTGGTCCTTGGAGTGTTATTGACTTTCAAGTGTGAATGGTTAATGGCCTTTGCCTTGCTCCTGCTCCTGCTCCTCATAGAGGGCTCTGTGTGCCTCGCTGCACCTGAACGGCTGAGAGGTGCCTGGGGTGTGATTCTGCTTGGCCATCAAGCCCGTCTTTCAGCCGTGGCAATCTCTTCCCTGGAGTCTCCAGATGCTTCACAGCAAGCTTTGGAGTTTAGTAACCTGGAAGCAGCAACTTCCCCTTGCACCTCTACGTAGCAAGTTTTGCCCCGGCCGCATGGACACAAGGAGAAATGTGCAAATACCAAACTCAGAGGTAGAACAGCTACCTGCAGATGTGGAAAACCAGATTCAGACCTTGAAACTACCCTATGAGGTTTGGGCAACCTTCCTCTTTCTGTTAGAGCATTTTCAGTCCTATCTAGCAAATGTTGCTTATGAAAGCCAAAGGTACCTCTGGGTGTGTCTGGACTCTGAGGGATCTTTGTCACCCTATTTCTGCTTCCCTGGAAATCACAGATGGTGCAAAAGGGGCTCCATCTAGATCTGAGTGTGGGTTGCGGCCTTGCCGGTTACTAGGTCAGTGAGTAGAGCACACACTTTGCACGCAGAAGGTATCAGGTTCAGCCTCTGGCACCTACAACTAGGGCTTGAAAATGCTCGTGTATGAAGAGGTTACACAGTGTCTCCTCTAAACTGACCATTCACTCTGATTTGTTTTGGTGGAGATTATAAGTATGGGGATCCCTCTTCACCTGCTTGTGTGGAGGTTATACATCTTCCCATCGACCATTTGTCCCACAATTTTTTAGTTTAAAAAGTCATTTTTTTATTTTAAAAAATGAATTTGTTGCGTCAGATCACTTTAATCCACTTTAATTGCACAAACCCAAATTTCCAGTGTTATTGAATCCCTCCTGCAAAATACTGGCAGTCTGAAGAGTCGCTGTCAGTGTCAACCAGGGGAAGGGAACTTGCGGCTCTTCAGATGTTGTTGGACTCCATTTCCCATTAGCCTCAGCCAACTTGGTCAGCAATGATGGTAGTAGTAGTCCAACAACATCTGGAGGGCCACAGGTCCTGATCCCCTGGGTATAGACCATGCTGAGCTCAATGGACCAGCTGCCTGACTTGGTTTGGGCAGTTTCCTGTGTGACCTGCAGAGGAAAGTCTTGTGTGCTCTCAGCCCCTTAGAACAAGCTGTTTGAGCTGGCAAAGCACTATTGCAGCCTGCAAAGGCACATTTCAGACTGTGGGCACAGAGACTGCAGAGGTGTGAGGCAAATGCCTGCGCTCGTCATCGCAACACAGTTTACCATTTCAAAGCAAGCAAATCCATGGTAGGCTGAATGAGGGGGCTGGCCTGTAGCCAGGGAATGCAAATAATAAATAGCTGAATGGAAATCTGTGCAAATGTCTGTGTTTTGCCAGCTCCTATTGATAGAGATGTTGTGTAGTGTGAGAGGCAGCAGCAGAGAGGCTCTCTCTTTTAGATTACTGTACCCACCTGCCCCCCCCCCCCCGGCCTCTCTTCAAGCAGGTTGGAGCCTGAACATGGAGCCAGAGACAGTACCTTGGAAGATTATCGCCTCATCAGGGCCAGAAACTGCAAGGCCTTTTTGGCTTTTTTGATCCACTTAGGCAGAGAGGGGCACCCAGCTGACTTTTGCTATGCCTAAATCAACTGTAGTATGTAGTATGTTTTATTGTTGTTAGCCGCTCTGAGCCTGGCTTTGGCTGGGAGGGCAGGATATAAATAAAATTTGATGATGATGATGATGATGATGTCCTCTTGGGTATTCCTGCTATTAGGCCTGGGTGATGTATTGATACATCATCCCAGACTAGTTTGAGGTCCAGATTGTGATGGCGTTTTGACCCGGCTATATATTGTGGGTGGGGCTGGCACCTTAACTCCCTTCTCCGGCCAAATGGGCAGGCTGCCTCTATCCTCCCTGTGCCGGGCACTGGCAGGGGCAGCTTCACCCTGGTGCCTTGCAGGGCCGGTGCTCCTTCCTTTTCAACATCATGATATATCACTAAATTGCAATGTACACCTGGTGATATGTCACAATGTTGAAAGCCTGATATCGCCTAGCCCTGCCTGCTGTGAACCCTTGTTGGTATGCCCTGCATGATGGTGATGATGCCACCGCCAACCCTGCACACTTGGGGCTTGTGCAGCAGAAAGTGCCACCCGCTGCGGCTTGCTAGGGTGCCTCTCTGCAGCCTTCCCATTGCCCATGTGCCATAATCCCCCTCAAGCTGCTTGTGCCAAGGATGCCGGGAGGAGGGGATAGAGGCTGGCTTTTAATGAGATGGAATTCACCCGTCAGAAATGTATGTGCTCCACATTTCCCACGTTACTGAGATGACATAAGGGAGTTTCCATGTGGAATGCTTCAGCTGTCGGTTGGGATCACAGAGGACGCCAGCTGCAGCATCGCCCCTGTTGGTTCCTTCTACTCCTGTTCTCTCTCCCCACCCCTCTGCCCTCCACCTTCTGTGGAGAGCCTCTATAAACTTCCCAGAGGTGCAGCAGGGCAGAAAAGAAGTTCTTGGTTTGAAACAAGAACACATAATAAGTCTTCTTAGTTGCCTTCCCCCCTCTCTCTGCCCCAAACCCAGATGCAGCATGGCTGTTGCTTCAGGGTAGTATCTAAAGAGCCTCAAAATGCTGAGTGTCATCACTGTGAAGCATATGTGACAGCTGTGGGTGTGCAGCATGGAAAGAATTGCCTGTTGTGTCTCAGTGTGTAGAATCTTTGCATTCAATCTTGTATTATTCGCTCACCAGGGAGCGCAGTTTGCTGTCGCCATCAGGGCCTTTTCAACCTCTTCTCCAGAAGTGACATGTCAAAAAGCTACTTGGTGAGGGGGTGGGGAGAATGAGAGAATGGAAGAGGCCTTTCCTTCCTTCTCTTCCTCTTCCTTTTCCTCCTTTCTTTTCACCTGGATGAGGGGGCCTTGAGTTGTCGCCCTTCCTTAGTGTTGTGCTTTGAGCAGTGGCCTTGGCAAGAAGGGGCATCTGGGTGGGGCTGGCTTTGTTCTTGTTGTCTTCACCCACCTAATTGAGAACCAGAATCTGAAATGCAGCCCAGGAAGTAGCCGAAAAGGGCAGCAGCGATATGGCTGCTGCAGCCGCTGGTGTGCCGTCTGTGTGACATTCCTTTCATGCAAGCTCTTTTTCAGATTTCCCCAGGCCACAAAGAAACAAAATGAAAAGAAAACCCAAGCTACCTTGCCAGGCTAATCGAAAGCAGGCCTGCTAGTAGCCAGCCGTTTCCTTTTGGGCTCCTGCATGTGAGGAGTCAGGCATGAGCCAGTGAGATGTCAGGGCTTCTATTTCTGGAAAATGGCTCCTCCTTCCTCCTTTTTGGTCAAGGGAGCCAGACGTGTGTCTCTGTCTCTCTCTCTCCCCCCCCCCCCCCCCGCTTGCTGCTGTAAAGTGTGTGTGTTTGGGGACAGGCAGTCACTGGTGGGCTCTTCCCTCACTCTCTTCCTTCATACATCTCTTTCTTTCTGGCTGCTGCTGCTTTTTCTAGAAAACTTTCCAGACTGTGTCTGCTTTTTATAGTATTGATCTTCACTCTTGATCTGCAAAACACAGAGCAGTTTTTTAAGGAACCCTGTGGATAAAAGTCACACAAGCCAGGTTAGAGTTCCCTCCCTTTCATTCTGGGAGAGGAGGGAGCTCTCCTTCTCTTGGTCAGGTTGGAAGACCACACCCAACCAGAACGTGATGCTGTCTCAGATACAAAGACTGTCCTCTAGGCTCCTAGAGCAGCCGGATTTACCATAAAGTAAATATTCCTCCCCACCAACAAGATTTTCTTGAATCCAAGTCCAGCATCAGAATCCACATACTGTTTATTTTGTTCAGAGACTCCAGTCACTGGCATGATGGTTTTAAGCCATGGATATATCTACCTCCTGACCCCTTAGCCTTCTTGCAGAGACTTGGAATGTCTCCTCAGAAGTATGGGAAAGGTCTGTGAATCCTAATAGATTGTCTTGTGATAGAAAAAGTGTGTAGAATCCCCTTAAAATTACTGGGCCTGGCTGTCATTTTCAAAGTGGGTGAGTCTGCACTTTGCAGATGGCAAGTTGGGGCTGCATTTTGGAGTGGCACATCTTGCTCACAGAATTTCTGGCTTTATTGCCACCCCTTTCCCAGTTTGGTCAATAGATGCAACGTGTTAGGATTGCCCAGGTGGAGACTGTGGATGAGGTTTGTGACCCTGTCCTCTGCTGGGCCTCTTAAGAATTAATCAGGTGTCATCTCCTGCTGAGATCAAGAATCTTCAGCATAGGTTGTTAACAATCAGCATGCCGGCAAAGCAGGCAGGGCCATCAGAAAGCTGCTACCCCCTTCCTTCTGCTCTGTTGGAGATAGATCTGCTCCCTGATTTGATTGCCATTAAACATGTGCCTGGTCTCACCAGCAGGTTGACAGTGCTGCTATTTTGAGCCCCCTTCCTGTTAGCGGGGAAGATGGGGCGGCTGTGTTTTCCTTCAGGAGAGTGTCGGATGCCCTCAGGCAGTATTTACAGATGCCACTTCTGATTATTTGATGGCAAAGTCTTTGGTCGGTGCAGGAGCGAAGAACAGCTTGCTAGGGACGTGCAGAGGCCCTTCAATCCTCTCTGTAGAGGAAAGGGGAGATCCTCACATCTGGCTCTGTGTGGAGTAGGGAGCAAAGCAGTGTCAGGAATTTGCACTTTCGTTCTAAAATGGTGTTCACAAGGAGCACCTTTATTGCTCAGATTAATATGTTGCCAGACTAATCCTAATGGGGCTCTCAAGTTATGCACAACAAAAATGAAATAAAAACAAGTCCACAGGTGCTCCAGATCCAGTCAGTAGCATATCAGAAGCGCAGATCAAAAATGCAAATCAGCTTGCCATACAAAAAGCACGTTCTAGGTAGTGAATTCCACAGAATAGGGAAGCGTGCTGAGTGGGCACTTCTTGATCCAGAAGGCCTTGGTGGGTACTCAGAGAGCAGGACTTTTGTCTGGTGAGCTGTTAACGTATGGGCGGATCTGATCCCTGAAGAAACCTGGAGTTGGAACCTTTAGGGCTTTAATAGTTAGAGCAAGTCCATCAGTGTCAGGGTAATGGGCTTCTTCCAGCTGGCATCCGTTGAGAGCTGAAGTTTCCAGATATTCTTCAAAGACAGCCCTGCACACAATGCATTAGAGTCCAAAAAATAAGTTGCCAGAGGATGCATAAAACAGAGAAAAATAGGAAAGAGCACATTTGCAAAGCCACATCCAGCCACCAAGGCTGCCTAGAGGCACAGCTAAATCAAAGAGCATTTATCCCAACTGTTCATCTGGACCCCAGGCAGCCCTCCTCCTTGCCCCTAACCCCCATGCTTAGTAGAGTGCCCCCTTCCTACAGTTTCTCTTCTAGGGTTTGCCCTGTTTCGGCCCACGACAACTTCTCAGGGAAGCCAATGAAAAGGAGAAACAGAACGGTGTACCTTCTCAACACAACACCAGCAAATTCTGGACTGGTTTGCAGCAATGCTGTTTTTGACCTCACAGTTGCTAATGGAAATGCCTAGCTAACATGAGAAGAAAGGAGGCTGGCCTCTGAACTGGCCAGAGGAATAACAACCATGAGCGGGTGGGCACAGGATGAGGAGGGCACCACCAGCCTGGCCTGGCTTACAAGTCACCACTTAGTTCTGGCCAGTATCAGTCTGATCTTTCTCATGCTTTTCTCTCCACCCACACTCAGGTGCCCTGTGGTTTTAGTTTGTAAGCCTGAGAGCAGGGTCTGTGTTTTCAGAGACCCATCTTTATCTGAAAAATGAGCTGAGAAATATATAATAAAGTGAAGTTCAGGTAAGAATTGCCTCTCCGTTCCAGAACGCATGGTCATCCCTGGGTAAGGTTTTTGTGCTTCATGCTCAGAGTCCAGCTCTGACTGGGGCCAGCCTATGCATTCCATCCCTTTGATGGGAGGGAGGAGATACATACGTGAGCCATGTATCTTGTTTTGGCCTGTGCACACTTGCCACTGCGGCACAAGCAGAACGCTGCGGCTTTGGGTGACTTAAACATCTGAGCAAATACCGTATCTTCATTTCCTAGGGAATAGTTTCCCCAATCTCAAGAACATGCCTTAATCATGTTTGCTGGGTGCTGGTCTCAATAGGACTCAGAGCGCCATCAACACCTGCTCGCATTTCTCTCCAAGTCTCTCTGAGAGAGATTAAAGGGAACTGCATATGCAAACCTTGGTGCTTGTGTTCTACAATCTCTTGCTGAATCACCCTCCTTCAGACTTGAAGCTGTTCCTGCAGTAAGAGCCCATTGGGTGCTGATTCTGAGAATCCCGCCCCTGCCTCCCAAGGAAGCAGCTGACAACAAGACTCTTGCAAGCTGCTGCTAGTGGAGTGGAACCCTCTGATGGCGATGGGGGCCTGGGAGGGGACGAAGCCTTGCTTAGGGATGAGCTTGGAGAAGCAAAGCCCCCTTGAGTTGGCTCCCTTCCCAACTCTCTGGAGCTGTATCCCAAAGTTGGAGGCCTACTTTTTCAAAGCATGTCTCTGCAATTTAAATGGTCTTTGACAAGAAAATCTTAATGAGTGTCAATGCACTAGGGGAGCGGGGTGGGGGTGATTTCTCCAGAGTTTCTGTTTGGGACTGATTGAATGACTATTCTTGGACTTGAGCAGAGGCCTTGAAATGAATTATTATTCTGTGCTGGAAATAGATCAAAACCAGAGCTTAGAGCCTTTAGAAGGGCTGAAAGAGAAAATTGATCAAGTCTCCCTCGCCTGGGGTAACTCGGGTTGCCGTTTCCCATGTCCTTTGAATGCACAGAGCTGTGAAGCCAAGCTTGTTAAAGGAGGCAGCAGCGGTAGCGGCATTAGCACTGGGCTTTGTGTCAGGCGTCCTCAGGCAAACCCTACAGTGCCACCACCGCAGGCTTGGCAGGGAGAAAGAGGGAGCCCATAGAATCAAAACAAACATGGAGGGAAATCTGGCGCTCGATTTCCAATGCAGAAGACCTTGGGGGTTCCTGGAGAGGTTAAGCAGAGCATTCCTGCTGCGACTCGCTGAGTCCCTGCGAAAAAGCTCCAGAAAGGGTCAGCAAGGCTGGGGCTGGGTGGGCTCTGAGCAGATATATTGGTAAATCAGAACCACCAGCACATCCTTGGGAATTGGCGACAGGGTGCAACACAGGTGAACCTCTGCTGGCTTTCTGCTGTGAAAGCAGGGGCATCTCCCTCCCTGCACAAATAACTTTGCAATCACCTAGCACACCTTCCAGATATATCATTCCTGCCACCACAGGGAGCCTTTACTGGAATCGTGGGGAATAAATATTTATTCAAATTAAAAAAAAATGATAGAAGGGAAACGAAGGATGAAGATAATGCCACATGCAAGATTTGTTTGTTTGTTTGTTTGCATTTTCCTACCTTACACTTGCTTTGAACTCAAGGTCATTTGTGAAAGAACAAGGGTTTGACCTCAGCCCTCCACTCTGTCTGGAAAGCTTGAAATTGCTTGTGTTAATCCAGAACAGATTGGTCTGGGGTGAGGGTGGGGGCGCTGCCTGGTGTGTCCCAGAGAGCGAGTTGGAAGGAAGAGAAACTAGGTGAGGCAGCTGTTGCGGCTGCTGCTGTGTGTGTGTGTGTGTGTGTGTGTGTGTGTGAATGGGGCCTGTAAAAAAAAAAAAGCTGCAATATGGAGCACTGCTCTCCTAGGATACTCATTTTCTCTCTCTTCCATTCTGGTTTCCCCTTTCCAACAGGCAACCTAGTATTCCATGGCCTCTGAGTGGGCTTACATCATTGGGCTGTTGGGGGTTGTTCTTTCTCTTCTCCTCTAAGTGTTTTTTCCTTCATAATATGTGCTATACCTTTGCAAGACCTAGGGGTATTCCCCAGAGCATTTTAATTCCTCCTTTGTTCCTCAGTGACCCTGTTTGCTAAAACCCCATTGGCACTCACCAGCTGAGTTCTCTGTTAGAAGGAGCGATGGGGCTCCTTCCCTAAGGGACAAGTTCAGTCTTGGCCTACTGGGGGAAATGGTGACAATGCTGATAGGAAGGAGAACACTTTTGTAAAGGCTTGGTGCAGAGGATGGGGCCAGGCACTTGTTGCATCCTAGATTCTCGCCCAATATTATTCTCTTTGATATTTGGGGATTGTGGTGGTAGTATCCCACCCCAGATTCACAGCAACCCCCTTTGTTGGTCAACTCCTAATCTCCATTTTTTGGTGCCATGCAGGCAACTCTGTCTTCTCCTGAATGCTGAGAACATCTTTCACTCGATGGCTGACATCCTGCTGCGGGAGGAAGACCTCAAGTTTGCCTCAACGATGGTCCACACCCTCAACACCATCCTCCTGACTTCTTCTGAGCTCTTCCAGCTGAGGAACCAACTCAAGGATCTGAAGACGGCGGTATGTTGCACCTGAGAAGATGTGTCTGTGACTTTGCTGGGCTGTGCAGCCTCTTTCTCCACCCACCCTTGAAGTGACTTGGGCACTGCATGCTGGATCTCAGGCGGCCATCAGCACACCCACACACCCTGTTTTTTAAAGCTGTCCAGGTTGGTTGTCGCCGCTGTCTCTCACAGTGAAATCAGAACATGAGAAGAGGATCCGCTTTTCCCCTTCCTTTCCTTCCTGGCATCAGCTGGCCATATGCAATTTTCAGCTGTTTTCTGCTACCAACAGGACAGAAAACATAAATTTAACAAAGCCCCCGGGGGCGGGGGGGGGGCAGGCTGTGAATGCCGGATTATGTGCTTGTGTCGCCATCTACCATAAGTGGCACACATGGTGGTCCTGCTGTGCTTGGCAGGGCTGAAGCTCTGCCACCAGGACATCTGGCTCTGCATTGTTGCAGGAGGTGACCCCTCATCCCACCTTGCTACCTAGTTTTTGGGGCTCTGTTTTGCTGGAGTTGCCTTTGGTTCCCAAGAGCGGACTTGGGAGTGGTGTGCGGAGGTGCAAGTCAACTCCTCTTATTTTTTTGTCTCCCCAGGAGAGCCGCAACCTGTTCTGCTGCCTGTACCGTTCCTGGTGCCACAACCCAGTGACCACCGTCTCCCTCTGCTTCCTCACTCAGAACTACAAGCATGCCTATGATCTCATCCAGAAGTTGTATCCTTCTAGCATGGGGAGGGAGGCAAGGTAGCATGAGACAGCGGCTGTCTCTGCACTGTGGAGTCTAAGCAGGCCTCGGAAGCTGCCGCCCCTTGGCCCATAAAATACGGCAGTGAACTCGGGCTGCCAATTAGAAGTGGTCAGCCCCAAGGTCCTTTATATTGCGGAAGGGATCTTTATTTTCTGAGATTCACCATTGCACATCATGATAGCAGCAGAGACCAGAACGGCTCCTATGGCTGGAAAAGTCTCTCAGATAAAAGAGCTCAAAAGTTGTAAGGATGTTGGGAGATGTTGGATGATGTACAGGACTGGATGTGCTCCCTGCCTCTCTCCCTCACCAGACGGATCTCACATAATTTAGTACAATGTTTCTCAAACTGGGGTCCTCAGCTGTTGTTGGACTGCAACTCCCATCATCCCTGACCACTTGTCCTGCTAGCTGGGGGTGATGGGAGTTGTAGTCCAACAACAGCTGGGGACCCCAGATTGAGAAACATTGCACTAAATTATGTGAGATCCACTTAGTCATGTTAAAATGGGCATAGTGCAGAAACAGAGGAAAGCAGAGGGCGAATGGGGGCAGAAGAGACAGCAGAGCATCGTTTCAATTACACATCCTTTGGCTTAGCTGCAGTAGGATATTATTTTGGAGATTTATATCCTGCCTTGGATTGATCCTCAAAGCAGCTTACAATAGATTGCAGTAACACAGAGAGAAACCTAAAGCTCCCAGCCGTGCAAAGCATTGACCGCTGAGCACGTGGCACAACTTGCTGGTTAGGACTTCCAGGAAAAGCGGAGGTTTGAGAAGAGCCTATTTGTACTATTCGCACAGTTCTCAGCTAAGGCCAGTTTCATGCCCAATGCTGCTGGGGGGTGCTGGGGGTGCAAACTGCCAGGCCCCGTTACATGGGGCTGCTTTTTGTCTGAAGTCTCTCCTATGTGCTTTGAACCATGTTTTAAAATTCATGGCGAACTCATCTTCAGACTTCTAAAAATTATATTATTCGGCATAAACAGAGTACTACAGGCTGTATGTGCATGACCGATCTCTTAGGTACACACAAGTTAAGATTCTATTTTAAGAGTAATTGGAGTCTATTAAAATTACAATAATTTTAATCTTACTAAGTTTATCACCACCATTAACTTTTAATCCGCTAGAGCAGCCTTCGCCAGCCTAGGACGCTCCAGACATTTTGGACTGCAACTCCCATCAGCTCCCCAGACAGCACCAGGTTGGCGAAGGCTACACTAGACTGTGTACATTTAGATTTTTGCTGTTACCACTGACCTGCTTCTGCCACAAAAATTTTGAACATGGGCCTGCGTAGCAGAAACTGTCTGTTCCCAGGATTTTTTTTCCCAACAATGAGGATTAAACAGCTTCTCTGTTTTTAGCTCATGTTTCCATGTTGAGAAGGCTGGAACAGTCAGATCTGGCAGAATAATCCACATTTTGTGCTTAGCATTGGAAAAGTGGCCTGCGGGTAGGCAAGTGTGTGTGTGTGGGGGGGGGTCTTCCAGGAAGGCCTCTCTGTGTCTCTGCACGAGCCCCATCAAAAGGCAGTGGTGTTTTGCAAGCGCCTTCATCATGCCATCTTCAAAGCCAGGAGCTTAAGAGAAGAAGCTTGTTCATCCTCTCTCTGGTGTTTGGCTTTGTAGAGCAGCGTGGTGTTAGGCTGTGTGGCTTCGGCCCACCCCTCACCCTAGTGCCTAGTGCCTTCCAGATGTTTTGGACTACAAATCCCATCAGCCCCTGCCAGCATGGGCAGATTAGGCTCCTTAACAGCTGTGCGCAGTGGTGACCTGGAGGTCACAGTGGATTTCCTGATTGAGGTTGACAAGCTGGTCCAGTTGATCGAGTGTCCGATTTTTACATGTAAGCTCTCTTTCACTCTCGCAGAAGTGTGTATGTGTGTGTGCTCGCATTGGCAGGAGGGTTTGGGGGGCTTTGCACTTTGTGGTGCATTAGCATTGACACACGTACCCGAGGCCCCTCTCCTCCCCCATTCCCTCATTGCAACTGGCGACGTGGCCCAAATAAATAGAGCAGAAGTTATGAGCCTCTTTGCTGTGAGACCTTCTGGCTCATGTGCCCATTAGGGCCATCCAAAAGCAGCAGCAGCATTGCAGTGGATAGGAAGCAGAATGTAGGTTAGGGACACAAACTGCGTTTGCTCAGGGGAGACCAAGGGAAACGGGATGAAAAACCAGCCCCAGGGGGGAAGGTGGGAGGAACTGAGTGGGTCTGCTCTGGAGAAGAAAAGGATAACATATTTCAAGTCCCCGAGGGCCCCCTGCATAAGAGAAGTGAAGAGCCTTCTTCGCTGCTGCTGCTGCTGCTGCTACCCCAGAGAGGACAGAGACTTGTTCACATGGGCTTAAGTAATAGGTGGGTAGCTGTTAGCTGAACATTAAGAGGCTTGCTGGGAAGAGCTGTTGGACAAGGCGATTGCAGGGTGGGGTGGAGGCCCTCCTTAGTTATCTTCCTTCAAGTAAAGGCTACTAGCCACGATGGCCACGCTCTGCCTCCCACAGCTGGAGGCTGTCATGCTTCTGAATATTGGTTTGCTGGGAACCACAAGAGATGAGAGTGCTCTTGTGCTCAGATCCTGCTTGCAGTTTTCCTATAGGCATCTGGGTGGCCATGGTGAGAACAGGATGCTGAACAAGACTGATCCAACAGGCTCTTCTTATGTTCTCAGAGGCTGGACAAATCTCTCTTTCCTGGGGATGGAGGCTCCAGCTCTCAATCTCCTGCATTGAGCAGGCAAGGGGTTGGGCTACCAGGTGGCCTATAGCCCCCCACAAAAAAGACCCTTTTTAATTCCAGGCTTTGACCTTTGCATTGGAGGGTGGGTGTGGAAACCCAGGGGGCAGGTTCCACTTAGGAATGTGCTTCTGAGCTACCTGTTGCTACAGAAGAGAGAGCCTCAGCAGCAGAAACGATTTCTCCCACTGCTGCTGAACCGTTTGACCTTGTACCATGCCCTCCAGAGTCTTCCTTTCCATGCAGCTGCAGTATCCACCAGTGTAGTGGATGTCAACACGGGAGCCATTTGCAGCGATGGTTGCAAGGAGCTTCTGTTCCATGCAGAAGCCCCCCTTGTTCTTTTGAATTGCTGCCATCTTCACTGGGGGTGGGGCTCTGCTGTCTCCCACCCATGCCTGCCCAACTGGGCTGTTGCAAGGCAACTATCTCACTCTGGAGGGGACCTGCAAGGCAATCTGGAGCAGCACCCTGGTCTACACCAAGGTCCCCTATTCCAAATAAAGCCTCTCCTGCCTGCTGCCCCTCATAAGAAGAGCTCTGCAGCTGGATCAGGCCAAAGGAGGCCCATCTAGTCCAGCATTCTGTTCTCACAGCAGCCATCAAGTTGCTTCAGTGGAAAGTCCACAGCTGCACTCTTTCCATGTGATTCCCAGCAACTGGTATTCAAAAGCAGGCTGATTCTGGAGCTAGTGAGCAGCCATTGTGGCTCGGGGCCATTGATGGCCCTATCCTCCTCTGTGAATTTGTCTAATCTTTTAAAGCCATCCAAGTTGGTGGCCTTCACAACATCATGCGAAGCAGATTCCATAGTTTAACTGTACACTTGGTGAAGAAGAACTTTTCTTTGCCTCTCCGAATCTCCCTCATTGGATCAGCCTCATTGGATCAGTTCTAGCATTATGGGAGAGGAAGAAAAAGATCTCTCTGTCCGCTTCCACCCTCCAGCTGCCTTCAAGGAAAGTGACACCACAGCTTCCCTTGGCAGCTCAAAACACCCTTGCATTGTCCTGCTAGAACAACCACCTCCATGTCCTTTAAACCCTTCACACCCTGTGACTTTTTTGCTATGGTTACACTTGGCTACTGTGAGGTGAGCCTTTCAGGTGGCTCCACCTAAACATATGTCCAGCCTGTCCTTGACTGTGTTGCCTTCTCCAGTTTTCAAGCCTCTCCTCTGATCTCTTCCCTTGTCAACCTCCTTCGTGAGCTCTACTACTCAGAACTTTAATGTCCCCTTCCTCCCTTTCTGGCAAGATAGCACTTGGTTGTTTTTCCAGAACTCGGCTTGGTAGTCCCAAGGTAACAGTACCAGTTGATGTGGGGAAAGGAAGCCAAGAAGCTTGTTCCCATGCAGACTATTGAGCCATTGATCAGGCTGTCGTGTGACCTTCTGAGTCAGCCCTTGGGCTCACATCCCTGCCCGGGCCTCACACTGTCTCCTGAACCTGCTGCTTCAGTGGCAAACCTTTCTCCATCAGCTGGCTTTCCTGTTCCTATGATACCCCATAGAGCAGGTGTTAAACTCCTCAAGTCCCTTTGCTTATGCTGCCAAAGAGGCATGCATGCACACAACACTCCTTATTGCACAAAGGCAGTCCCACTGTGACTCCCACCCCATGACCCTCTGAGATTCATTGCCATTTCAGTATCCCTCTCCTATTTCTGGGTCTATTTGCTGAGTGAATGGCAGCATCTCTGTGCTTTCCATGGCAGAAAGCTCCCCACTTTCCACCAGGGAGACACAAATGGTGTGATGGCATGCAGCTGCAAGCATGCATGCAAAAGGCAAGAAGATGGATGGAAGAGAAGGACTCAGAGGTTCTGTGCACCCTGCCTCTCCCTCCCTCCCTCCCTCCCCCTCTTTGGACAAAGGTCAGCAGCTTATACAGCCCTGCTTACCCTTCCCTTCTTTGCTTGCAGATCTCCGCTTGCAGCTGCTGGACGTGAAGAACAACCCTTACCTCATCAAGGCTCTGTACGGGCTTCTGATGCTCCTGCCCCAGAGCAATGCCTTCCAGCTCCTCTCCCATCGCCTACAGTGCGTGCCCAACCCAGAACTCCTGCAAACAGCGTAAGTCGCCAACGCCTCTCTGGGGCATCCTTCAGAGCAACCTGTGACTTGCCCCACTTCCTTTGCCGCCTGCCCTACAAAGAGGCAGGGCTTCTGCAGAGGCTGTCTTGCTGCAGGACCGTCCAGCAACAAAGGGGTGGGGAGGACTCCCTGGGCACAGGAGAGCACGTATAAAATGCTATTTGTTGTTAGCACTAAGGGCAGGGTGCACATTTTCAAGATAACACTAAAGCAACAACAATAATAATGCTATGATTTTTCTGTCCAGTACACGAGGCAGGAAGGTGTGGACTTATCCAGCAGGCTGCCTTGTTGTGGTACCATGAGGAGAGAAGCCATGTCTGTCTACACCCCTCACCCTCTCTCCTATGCAGCTACTGCATTAAGCCCAGAGCTTTATGTTGGGTCAGGAGCTGGCCCCACTTGCTAGTTCTCCGCCATCACATTGGCCTTCCTTTCCTTCTAGTACACCTTATGGTGGCTTTGGCAGGACTTTCAGAGCTCTCTGCATCTGCCAAGTGCTGGTTGTAGAAGACTGGAGTTCTGGTTGGTTGGTGGTGCTCGTTGATGGTGGGGGCAGGTGATCATTAGGTGCAGATCTGCTTGTGGACTTGGTTGTGTGGATGCACTCAGTCAGGGCCTGTGTTTTGAGTAGACAGCACTTCCCCTGACAGTTTGTTTGTTAGCAGGAGTGTCTGTTGGCCCCGTGACTCATGTAAGCTGGCTGGAGTAAGAGAAGGAACAGTAGTTCGTTTTCAACAGCAATGATGGAGCGTCCGCCTGGCCTGGCACCACTACTGGGCATTCCTGTGTGCGCCGACAGTGCCCAGCTCTGACTTCAGCACAGCGGGAAGGGGAAGGATCCCTGTGCATGGCCCAGATCCTGCCAGCCAGCCATGTCTCACCCCACCCCCGGGCAAACATAATTTGCATGGGTTTTCTAGCCTTGGCTCTGCCTTAAGTTGAAGCTCCCCTGCTGGCCTTTCCTGCCCCTTGAGCTTGTCACCTTCAGGCCCAGCTGAGGCCCACATCTGTTGCCCTTCAGACTTCTTGCAGAGTCCCTCTCCAGTTTTCTTCTGCTCCAGGGGCTGTAGTCTTTGAGTTGGGTGGGGGGGCTGCAACTCTCAGCAGGCAAGGCCCCCAAGGGTGTGCCGAGAGCCGTTCCTGGAGCTGTTTTGTGAGAGGGGGGAGGACTTCAGGTCCATCCTCCTTGCCCTGCACAGTGAAGCACTTTTCGAGTTTTGTCTATATTTGGTCAGCCTCGGAGGGCTGTGCCTCATCCACAGGCATTTGGCATCTGGGATGGAAACTTTCCCTTGTGGTATTGCCATGGAAACAAGCAGAGCCATGGAGGAGATGGGAAGGAGCCCGTTCCCATCAGCATGCCAGGGGAGCTTGTTTAGGTCTCCTTGGGGATCCTGCATGAACCACAGGCAGCAAGAAGCCAGCTCTCTCCTCCTCCTCCTCCTCCTCCTCCTTCTCCAGGCGCAGTGTGCCTGCTGTTGAGGCTGTTGTCCGGCAGGGCAAAGCAGGGTGAGCCACCAGCTGTCTCCTCCCCTTTTCTCCTCTTCCCTTTGGGTACAGCAGCTGCATTTGGAAGGCTCCTTCCCTTTCAGGAGAGCTTTCTCTTTGCCGGGATTCTTGCACATAAGGGCAGCAGCTTTTTGTGCTGCTGTTTTTCAAAGAGGCCCAGTGCATGCACTGGGGAATGGAGTCCATGTCCAAAGATCCATTTAAAAAAAATAATTGCCTAAACCAGGGAGCCAGGTGTTGGACTCCAAATCCCATCAGCCCCAACAGCCAGCATGGCATCACATAGCCAGGAATGATGGGAGTTGGGAGTCCAGCAATACAACCTGGAAATGGTACGTTCTGGAAATGGCTCCAGGAGGGGCTGCACTCTTCATATCTTAAAAATCTGCTCTGTTTCATGGGCAAGTTGCTGCTGTGCGACTGTTGTGAATGCAGGTCACGGACCCTCTTTGTGTGGGCTTTGGGCCAAGAGTAGTGACAACTGTTGGGGCCCTTCCCCCACCACCCCACCCCCACCCAGCTCTATGAAGGCTGCAGCAGGAAAGGCTCTCACCTCCTGGAAGGCCCTTATGTCAGAGTCTCCTGAGCTGGCCAAGAAAGGGTGGGGTGGGAGGAAGGAGCTCTGGCACCCGGGGCAAAGATGAGAGTGAGGGGTGGTCAGTCTTCTTTAGCCTGTAAATGACCACGAGGGCCTTCCTTGTCAGTTGTGTGTAGGGGAGACCTGTAGGAAAATAGCAATCCATTTAAGTAACAGGGAAAGTGAGAGTTGCTGTGTGGATTTTACCAGGGTAGGGGGTGGGAGATGTCTGCCCCTCCCCCATTTCTTTAATGTCAGTTCCTGCCCCAGATTGGTGTCACTGTGACACAGCCCCATTCCACCCCCCAGGCTTGGGGGTCCTGGAGGGTCACTTTGCGTGTGAGCTGTTCTCTTCTGCGTATTTTCTATGCTGTTTTTCTCCCATGACTGCTGAATATTCGGAGCTGTCAGACAGACTGAACATCTGATTAACTGTGACCTACATTCCATTAAACATTGGCAGTGACTTTCATAACAAATGCAGCTGAAAAGCATCCCCTCCCCGAATTAGCTGGAGATGGGCAGCATTAACTTGCCTTCCTACTGCCCCCCAACCCTTCCCTGGTGTTTTTTTCCATTTCATTGCAGGGATCAGGTAGCAGATCTCTTCCCAAATTCTCCTTTTGCAGAAAGAAAAGTTCTGCACTGAATGGGAGAGGTGAGGGAAGGGGGACCTTTTTGACCCAGAGGGCAAGTTCATTATCTCCCCACACCCCCAGTTGGCAATGGTAACCACCCACCAGTCAATCGCTTGATGTCATTAGAAGCCCTTATTGAATCACCAAGACAGAGGCTGTTTGAGGAAATGGTGTTCCAGATCTTCTGGGTGGGTTCACACTCCTCTTGAGGAATCATGTGTGCAGATTGTTGGAGCTTATTGATCTAGCTACTGCCACTATAGAAGCACAAGGGACCTCAGTGGCACATCTTGTCTTTCGCCAGCTTTGTGTGCCAGCCTCTCCTGACAAAGAGTCTAGCCAGAGATATTTATGCTCCTGTAATCTTCTGTTTAGACTAGTGCTGTGCCCTACATGTGGGGCTGCCCTTGAAGATGGGTCAGCTGCTGTAGCTAGTACAGAATGCAGCTATTTTGTGATTTCACCCCCCTCTCCCTTCTAAAGCAGTATTTGAATTATTTTGTTTGGCCTGAAAAAGAGGGGAGATATGATAGCCATCATCAAATATCTAAAGGGCCGTCACATGGAAGATGGAGCAAGCTTGTTTTCTCCTGCTCCAGAGGCTAGGACTCAAACCAAAGGATTCGAGTTACAAGAAAGGAGATTCCAGCTAAACATAAGGAAGAATTTTCTGACAGTAAGCACTGTTCGATGGTGGAACAGACTCCCTTGGGAGGTTGGGGACTCTCTTTTTTATTATTAATATTTTTTATTAAATTTTCAAATTTTACATTTCAAATTAAACATGTTTTATTATACCATACATTCATTGACTTCCCTCACTCGCTTTCCAAGGTTCATTTAACTTATCCACCATTCCTGCATATTTTAATATAGCCAACTAATTTAATTTTCCTATCTTACATCAGTTCAAAATATGTTATATTGTTGAATTACTTTAATACTGCCAGCATTTTTAACTGTGCACAATTATTTTCAATATACTTGACAAAAAAAAATCCACTCCTCTTTAAATACCTGTTCTTCTTGTTCTCATATTCTACTTGTTAGGCCTGCTAGTTCTGCATATTCTATCATCTTAAGTTGCCAGTCTTCCTGACTAGGGACCTTTCTTACTTTCCATTTTTGGGCTAACAAGATCCGAGCCGCTGTTGTTGCGTACATGAATAAGTTCTTCTGACTCCTGGGAACCTCTGTCTGAATAATTTCTAAGAGAAATGCCACTGGCCAGTGGCGTAGCGTGGGTTGTCAGCACCTGGGGCAAGGCAAGTAATTTGCGCCCCCTAACCCAGGGCAAGGCAAGTAATTTGCGCCCCCTAACCTGCCGCCGCTGCCAGCTTCTTCTTGCTGCTGCCTGGGCTGGGGTATTTACGGTAAGGTAGCCATGGCGGTAGCGGCGGGTCCGTGTCAGGTGATCTGAGGCGAGTTGCCGCTGGCGCTGGCGCTGGCGCCCAAACGACGCCGCTTGCCCGGAGGAGGAGGGCAGAGAGACAAGGAAAATGCAACATGGCCCAGCAGCTGCAGCAGCGGCGGTGGGGGGGCTGTGAGGAGGGGCTGCCTGCTGCGCCCTCCGCGGCGAGCGCTGAGAGCCGCTGCCTGCCGGACGCCTTCAGCCTGGACGCGCGCACAGCTTGTCGGTTCCGCAAGACATGGGGCTCTGCTACAGCCTGCGCCCGAGGCTCTTCGGCAACTCCGGAGGCGGCGAGCGCGCTCCCCCCCCCCGATGTTGCGCCAGGTGCGGCCTGCACCCCCCCTCGCTACGCCACTGCCACTGGCTTGTTTTAAAAAGTTGTTTTAAACATCTTTTTCATCTCATTATATATCATTTCCCAATATACTTTAACTTTTTTGCATACCCACCACATATGGAAAAAAGTTCCTTCTACTTCTTTGCATTTCCAACATAAGTCCGATTCCGCCTTATACATCTTAGCTAATCTACTCGGAGTTAAATATCATCTATGGATCATTTTCATATAATTCTCTTTCAATGTGTAGCATCCAGTAAATTTCAGATCGTTTTTCCCCAAAGTTTCTTCCAGAGGTTTAAGTCTATATTATATCCCATATCCATTGCCCAGTGGGTCATTGATTACTGAATCAGCTCATCTTTTGTTTCCCATTCCAATAACAGTGTATACATTTTGGAGAATAATTTTTCCTTGTTTGTCAATAACTCTTTTTTCAAACTGAGAGCTTTTTTAAAAACCCACAATTTTTCTTATCTAATTTAAACATATCATGTAATTGGTGATACTGAAGCCAATCAGTAACTTGGCTCCTTACTTCTTCCAGTGGTTTCATTCCGGATTTGTTCCTTGAAAAGTCCAACAAATCTCTATAGGTCACCCACCACCTATCCATGTTTATTCTTTTAATTGTAATTGTTTCAAGTGGCAACAACCATAGGGGTTGCAATGCCTGGCATCCTCCAAGTTTTTCCATCCCTTTGGAACCCCATCCTCTCCACCTCCCACTTCTTGCAACATCCTTCTCCTGGTTGCCAAGGACTAAACTCTTCCATCATGACATTTCACTTCTTTCCTTGTGGAAAATGAATTTCCAAGGCATTTGCTGCTGCTGCTGCTCCATTGAATGCAGGGGAAAAGGCGGCTAGAACTGGAGAAGTGCTCTCTTTCTTGGACCAGCTTAGGTCAGCAGCAGTTTGGAGGTCTCTTTTGACTTGTTGAGAGTGTCTGGTGGGGATTTGTGAAGTTGATAACTGTTAACAGCAGGTTTTGTTTTGTTTGGAGCTGGCCCTGTATACGCTATGGGTGTGTACAGCACACACACACAGAGAGAGAGAGAGAGAGAGAGAGAGAGAGAGAGAGAAAGCCAGATCTGAATCAAAAGCATCCTCACCCTGCAATCATAGCAGATTAGGCAAATCTGACCAGTTTGCTTGTTTCAAGGCATGTGCTTTCTTTGGGGGCAGTGGGCAAAGGCTCATGTAAAGGAAGGGTTGATCAGTGACAGATTAGCCGGGGAAGAGGGCAGAGTGCTTTGAACTGTTGTGCAGGAGGAGCAGGAAGGTGGCCACAGACCAACGACACTTCTCTTAAACTCTCTTGCAACTTTTGAGATTACAGCAAAGTATCCCCAACTCTTTTCCTCTGCAAGCTGTAGAGCAAGGACTGAAGACAAGAGATGCCACATTTTTGCCAGGTTCTGCTCTTGCCCAGCAATTCTAGGGACAAGTAGGCCCCATCTGGAGCCCATTGTGGTCCTACTGACTAGAGTCAGCGCTCCAGAACAAGGAAGGTGCTGGCTGCCTTCCGTGGAGGGGGAGAGAGCTGATGAAAACCCCCAATTCGTTTCCCAGTTGCATTTTGCTATAGAAATCTCTCTTTAACTTTCTCTAAAACGAAGGCTGTGGTCCTGGGCAAATCCAGGCCATAGAATTCAGCTGCACTTCCAAACATGCATAAAATTAGACTGCCCCTCTCCAGTTATATCATTTACCAAATATTAGATAGAAACACTAATATTTCCAATAATTTAGTTCAGTTGCCTAATCACAAATATTTATTTATTCCATGGAATTTATGTGCTGCTTGATTGTAAAAAACAAAACACCTCAGAGTGGTTTACAAAAAAGAAACTTTTAAACTTGGGGCATATAGTTGTTATAAGTGTAAGATTTTGTTACAATATTACATACGCTTCAGGTTACACACTCCGCTAATCTAGAAATAGTGCTTCAGGTTAAGAACTTTGCTTCAGGATAAGAACAGAAATTGGGCTCCGGCGGCTGCAGGAGGCCCCATTAGCTAAAGTGGTGCTTCAGGTTAAGAACAGTTTCAGGTTAAGTACGGACCTCCGGAATGAATTAAGTACTTAACCCGAGGTACCACTGTATATGCAAGGAGTTGCAGAGTATTATAACATTGCAAGGACTCTTATTTAGTCCAGTGTCTTTTGCATAATTAAGTACATGAGCTTCATTGCAAGGTGTATCTGCCTATTTTAAGGTATGATGCAACCCCCCTGCTTCCTCCATCCTATCACATTTGCCTTTAGGGCCTAAATGAGGTTTGCCTTTGTCAAACTGTCCTCCTACTTTCCTCTTAGCAACTGCAGTTCACCAAGGTTCTGACACTTGGTAATGTTTATGAACATTCTGTGACATCACAGCTAATCAGCCGGTGATTGGAGACAGGTGTCTACTAACAGCTGGTTTTTAGCCTATAATGTATTTGAGATATCTGAGAAGGTGCAGCCTCCTTTCCTTCTCCTTTGTAGAAGCACCTGTCTGCATCTACACCAGTTTTGGTTTACATCAGCCCTGTGTTTTACATTCCCCTGCAATTTTTGAGAAAGCAGGAGGGTGTGAGCTCAGAGTGGGCTCAATTCTGTGCTCAGTTCGGTGTTTGTCACCAAACACAGATTCAGCCATTTGCTTTACAGTGCAATCCTAAGCATGCTTACTTAGAACGATTTCACCACTATTAAGCCAACCTACTATGGGAACAGAGCTATGGAAATGAGTGTGCTAGCTTGTATCTCTGCTATGAGCCTTCCTCAAGACAGCTGCCTTTGAGCTGGCAAATGGAGGGAGACCTTCTTGCGATATTGCTCCCTGATGAAGACCTGCCATTCCTGGAATCTGGCTGGCAGCTCAAGCAGCCCTGTTGCTGCTGCCTCTTATTCCAGCTGTTGTTCCTGCATCTACCCTCTACCCACCCCCCTGTCTTGCCTGCCTTCCCATCCCACTTGCAGTTCCAGGGTGCTGAGCCACAGAGCACCAACCGCTGGGCTGTCCGCTTACCAAAGGGAGAGGCGCACAAACAGGAAATTCTTTGCAGTTTGAGCAGAGCTCAGGCACTGGGCTTTGTCTCCCAATACACCCTGGATTAGTCACACCAAAAGGGCAGGCTAGGATAAAGGGCCCTTCTTGCCCCATTGTGAATGTTGGGAGCTTGTAGGAAGCAGAGAGGACGAGATTCAAACTGCCCAGGTCAGATACAGAGTTGGCATCTTGTCTTGGCTGTGAGACCTACACAATTGTCCTATGAGGAAACACAGCATCCTTGCATGTACATGTCATTCCTGGCATTTGTGGGGAGCCATGGAGGGAAGCCTCTTTGCTCCTCTCCCTCTTGATAGGGAGGGACGGTTGGTTGGCTGCAAATTTCTCTGCTTGAGGCTGTGATGGGTGATCCAGCCAAGGTCCTTTTTTCAAACTGTCTAGGTTGTAATGGTAGCTTTTAAGGGCTTCCTCAGTGAGAAGATGAGTGAAGGCAGACAGGACACTGCTCACATGTCTGCTTTCATCTTCCCCTGCAATCTGCAGGGGAGTTTTTGGGTGTATATGGTTTGCAATAAACTAATTCATGCCACGTGAACTGATTGCATGACCCAGAACAATCTACAGAGCACAAGGAGAGGTTCCTCAGCATGCTGCCCTGAGATAAATATTATGAAGATAAATATTATGAAGGGCAGTCCACAAATGTTGTGAACGAAAACAAAGCAAAATACAAGTCAATTGGGAGGATCTTGGAGACCTCCATGTTGAAAACAGCCCTTGTACATTTCTGGTTCAGAAAACCAATCTTTTTCAAGAACATGATTGGCTTTGAATGAAGGAAGTTGCAGGCAGACACCACTTTGAGATAAATGGGGATGGCTCAAGAGCACTGAAGAGCTTGGCAGGCATTATTCCTCGTTGCCCTTGAGGTCTCTGCATGAGAATCAAGATCAGTCTCAAGCTGCATATTCAGGAAATGGGGGTCAGAGGTGGGGGGCATCGCCTTGGGCAGCCACTTGCCTGCCAATTCTGAAGGCCAACTGTGTTGAACTTCAGGTGGAGCAAAGCTCTTGTGGCTGACTCAGATTCGTTGCACTTGGGCTGGATTTCTGTGGTTTTAATATTTGCGTTTTAGCTTACCCTTCTATGAGATTGGGAAGAGAAATCCTGAATATTAAAACAGTATCAGATATATTTTCTCTGAAGCAACAATTCAGTTATTTGTTAACTTATGGATTGCCATATGTTATGGATGCTTTAGCTGAGATCCCTGCATTGCAGAGGATTGGGCTAGATGACACTTGAGGTCCCTTCCAACTCTGTGATACTATGATTCTATTATCAGAGATAGTCTGTAGTGAGCAAGAATACTAAGAGGTCTTGTGCAACTTCAAGAACATTTCCCCTTCCTCAAAGGGATTGGTTGAGCACAAAAGGGTCCTGCTGTACCTGCATATGATTGCGGGGAGATGGAGTAGAGGTGGTCACAGCATTGCCCTTCTTTTTTACTATTGCATCCATGGGCACCTGAGTGGTGATTATCTCAAGAGTGCATGTGTCTTCCAGTCCCCAGCCCCTCTTTCTGGCCACAAGGCTGTTGGCAACAGTCCCCACCCCCTGATGCTCTCTCTTCCCTCTCCCCAGGGATGGCCCAAAGGCCAGCCTCACCTCCAAGAAGACCTCTGTCACCACCCCTGCCATAGACTACGCAGAGTTGCTGCAACACTTTGAGAAGGTCCAGGGCAAACACCTCCAGGTCCGGCACCAACGAGCCAACCGGGGCGAGAACCTGGATCGGAGAACTGTCTTCTGAAGGCCGGAAACCAAGGGACACAGAGGAAGCAGCCAAGCAGCCGGAGTAGCTTAACTCCATGGCTTGGAGTTGAGAAGTGACCTTGGCTGGATATTGCTGCTAGCTACACATTGAAGAGATGTCACCTGGCTGTGGGGACGAGCCAGCATGTTCTGGGGGGCCTTTTCTGATCCTCCCAGGCAAGATTTGCTTGTGAGGTGGAACAAGAAGCTGCTGTGTAGTTTGGGATGTGCTTTTCCTCTCTGGCAGTGTTGCAAGAGCCCTCGCCTTCCCTTGTGATGGTCATCTGATGGTCGTAGCCTTGCTTTTGCTACTGCCAGAGGGGGAAAAAGAAATGGGAGGACTTCCCACTTCCAGCCTGAGAGGGGGGAGGGTGTGTGGGAAACCCTGGTGCAGCCCTTCCTCCCCACTGATTTGGGGACACAGTTGCCAAATCCACAGCGCCTTGACCCCTCTCAGCAACCCTGTGGGCTTGCACACTGGTCCCCATGTGTGGGTTGGTCAACTGCTATGAACTCCCAGCAGGATCACCTCCCTTGCCTGCTTCCCACCCAGCCCCCAAAAAACCATGTGTTTGGACTGCAGAGTCTTAGCTTACAGCTAACCTGTTTGTATGTGTATATATAGATCTCTATAGACCAACTGTATTTCTAGCCTGGATTTCTTTGTACTATTGTAAAACACTCCTTGCAATAAAAGGTATGGCAAATAAAATGATTGATGGCAGAATGGACTTCACTTCCTTTGGCTACATCCTCCCTGCCATGAAAGAGATCAAAGGGGGTGCCCAGTTTGCACTGCTGTTTGGCCAAGGGGGCCTGCTGAAACCTCAGTTTGCTGCCCAAGACTTACCCAGCCTTTTCCTCCAGCTGTTTTGGACTACAATTCATAGAACTGTAGAGCTGGAAAGGATCCTCTATCAGCCCCAGCCAACACGACGATGTGATTTTGGGTCTGATGGGAATTCTAGTCGAAAACAGCTGGAGGAAAGCAGGTTGGAAGGTGAATCTATCCTGTGTGCCAGTCTGAAGGTACCACAGCAGGGGCTGGACCTTCTTTCTGCTGCTATCCACTCTGCATAAAGTGCTCCCTGATCCTGCACGTTATACTCAGAAGTAGGTCTGGTTGCTTTCATTTCTGTGAACAGACATGGCATTTTCTTCCATTACAGAGTGGGGAAGTCCTTTGCCCTAGTAATCTGAACCCTGACATTTTATTTAACCTTTGGTGTCCTGTATGAATAAAGTTTTTTTTAAAAATAAAGCCTTCTCCTGGATCAATGAGTGTCATTTCCACAAGCAAAGCTCCCTTTTTAGCCACACTTCTCTTTGCAAGCTCTCACTTGCGGGGGCTTCTGCAGTTCCTTCTGTGTACCTGCATTAAATCTGGAACCTCACTTTGTAGCCTTCTGGTTGAAAAGGTTTACTAATTGTGACAGGAAAATCTGCCTGCCTTTTGAGAAGCTGATTCTCTTGCATATCTGGCTGTGCCTCCTACTTAGGACAGCAGGGCCTCAAGCAGTGATGCAACAGGCAGCCTCTTCTAGAGGAGATAATCATGCAGCAGCTGCAACAGCAGCAGCAATGCAATGATACCAGTACCTCCCCACCCGCAATCTCTTACTAGCTAGGTGGAGGCAAGGCCTAAGTAGTAACTCCGTGGAGATGCTGCAGGTGGAATTTGGGCTCAGGGTTGCCTTTGACCTTGACCTCGTTTCTAGCTTTAGGCCCAAGAAGCCCCTGCAGTTAAGAAGGCCTTGGCTCAGCGGGAGGGCTGCTGCTTGGCCGGCAGAATGCCGCAGGTTCAATCCCCGGCAGCAGTCGAGCCAGGTCTGAGGTTCTGGAGAGTGGCTGCCAAGCAGTGGAGGCAAGCTTGGGTGACGTGGTGCCACCCTGCTTCCCCTGGCGAGGTTGGGCAGGGTTGCTCACATTTGCAGACGGGGGCTGGGGAAAGTCCAGCCCGTCCATGCAGCGTGGAGCTTCGAGGCAACAGCTAGAAAACGCAACTGCTCTGCACCCCGTCCGTCCCCCATGTGTAGCCGAGACCCACCGGGCCTCCCTCCCGCCCACTGCCCTCGGGTCCGACAGGAGGGGTGTCTCCTGCCCCCAAGGGGCCAGCCGCCTCCTGTTAGTGGCGAGGGGAGCGTCTTCCATGGCCCCCTCCGCAGCTCCAGGCTTCGGTGGGCGAGAGGAAGAAGCCGCTGCATCGAAGCTGCCCAGGCGGAGCGTGGAGTTGTGGGTCACCCGCGGGCTCTCCACGAGTGGCGGCGGCGGCGGCGGCTCCACTGCTCTCCCTGCAAAGCCCCTAGCTTGGGCGGCCCCTCCCCCTCCTCCCGGCCCGCCCCCTCCCCGCATCGCCCACGTGACTGGATCCCTCTTTCCCCCCCCCTTCCCCTCGGATTCCGGCTGCCTTCTCCTGCGCCCCGTCGCTCTGAGGCGTCCGCCCGGCTCCCCTTTTGCGCGCGGCGACGCTCTTTTCCTCCCCCTCCCCGGCCGGCGGGGTGCTCGCCGCCCTTCTCGTCGTCGTCGCTGCTGCTGCTGCTCCGGGCCAGAGGATGGCCACTGCTCGGAGCGCCTCTTCATCGCCTTCGCTCCCGGCTGCGGCAGCGCGGAGGGCCGCCCGTGGCGGGAAGTGACCGAGGGAGGCGCGCCGAGCGAGCGAGCGCGAGAGACAGAGAGAGAGAGGCTGCGGCGAGGCAGAGGGAGGAGGAGGAGACGCCGCCTTCGCCTTCGCGGGGCTGTGTCGGGACTGGCCCCCCTCGACGGGCTGCCGCCGCTCGGCCATGGAGACGGCGGAGAAGGAGTGCGGGGCGCTGGGCGGCCTCTTCCAAGCCATCGTCAATGACATGAAGGTGAGCCGCTTCGGAAGAAGGAAGGGTCCGGCCGGCGCCGCCGCCGCGCCCCGTCTGCACAGAATGGGGAGGATGCGGGGACGGGGAGTGGAGGCTGGAGTTGCTGCTGCTGCTACTGCGGGAGGCCGAAACCCGTAAACAAGCCTGGCGGGGAGGGGCGCGCAAGGCAAGGGGGCTTGCCTCTGCCTCCCTTCCCGGGGAGCCCGTCGCGCCCTTGGCTCCCTGGCCCGCCGGACGCCCGAGGCAGCGCGCGGAGAATGGGCACGCGGGCGGAGTGGGGGGGGGGTGTCTCGAGGCTGGCCTGCCGCCGCCGCCGCCCCCCAGCCCAGACAATGCTGTCATTGCAGGAGGAGCGATTTCGGAGGGGGGGGGGAATAAAACCATTGGGATGGCGGGGGGGGGGGGGGAGCGGAGCTGCTGCCGCCTTAACTCATTCGGCGCCGAAGCTGTAAATCGGGTAGCCGAGGCTCCCTCAAGCGCGGCGGCGTCTGCCTTGTGCTTCCCTCCATCCCGGCTGCTCGGCTTCCTCCATCAGACGGTTTTCCTTCTTCAAAATGGCCAGGCGCTGTTTCGGAAAGAGCTGAGCATAGTAGCAGTTCTAGCCTGGACGGTCGCGGAGACGATACCTCCGAGCATGGGCAGAGGGCCCTTTCGCCACCATTTACTATCTATATCTAGTCTAGTCTAGTTCCTACGCAGTAGAAGCGCCGTAAAGCTCTGCATAGTGATAATTTATCTAAATACCAAGGAAGGGGCGGGAGGGGGACTTAGAGAGAAGTGAGTGGATCAGTGGCAGATGGAGGAAGGGGGCGGGGAAGTTGTTGGTCCTGGGCCTGGAGAGCAAAAAGCAGAGGCGAGTGGCGCTCACTGCCTTGCCAGATTCAGCATGGCGGTAGTTGCCCCTTGGCCCTGCCTGCAGGAGCCTCTTCTACCACCTCCACCACCACCCCTTATGCAATCCTGTCAAGATTACTTCTCTTACATGGCTTGTAAGGAAAGTGAAAATGCCACATGGAAGAAATCCACACACCCTAGAAAAATGTGTGCCCTAGGAGGGTGACTGCAACCAGGAGTTGTGAGGATCAGCAACCTAACTGGCTTTACAAGAGAAAGTGGCCAACCCTCTTGGAGAATGAACATTAGAATGGCAATTTAACCTGGAAGGATCAAATTAGCAGGCTCAACAACCTTTGAGGATTCAAACAACCAGTTTTTCACCAGTGAGCCCTGGCGGCTCTGGCATCTGCCCCATGCTAAGGATCTGGGGAATTATCAAGACAGAAAGAGTCTCTCTTGTCTTGAACTTCATCTTGAGCCACATCCCAGACAAGGTGAAAATCTGGCCAGCTGAAATTGATGGCGGCTGAGTTTATTGAGCATCAGATTACCTTGTGGACAACCTCATGCACCTGAATTCCCACTGCAGAAATTGGCCACGAGTGGGGAGGCTGTTAAAATCCAGCGGGTGAAGCCTTTGGGAGGAGATTGCTAGACACGGTAGAGTGAAGCTTTGGGTTGGTTCTCCTAGATCAGTCTTCCTCAGCCTGGCTCCCTCCAGATGTTTTGGACTACAACTCCCACCAGCTGTTCCAGCCAGACCCCTGGTTCTATTTCTGGTTCCAGTTCTGGCACTGGCTCCTGAGGCATGAAGCAGTTTCCTGGATACCTTGTTCCGAGCCACATTTCATTGTCAAAGTTGGGCACAGGCACAAAGTGCCATGTTTCTCCTTGCTGCATCAAATCATGGAGCTGGACAGATCCCACCCACTCGCCAGTTTCCCCCCTACTGCTAAGTTTGATTTCCAGTTTCTCTTCTCTCAAGGGGGACTCAAGATGGCCTCAATTCTGAAAGCTGTGTGTCCCACTTAACCTGAGTTGTAACTGGTGCAAGAAAGTAGAAGGGAGGAAGGCAACTCATCCAAAGGCTGGCCCTGCTTCAGCAAAATTAGTTTTGCGTTAAAATGCAGCGTGCTGCAGATGTCACTCACTTGCTTAATATGCACTTAAACCCCCCCTCCATTTCTAGCTGTACCAAGTGAGGAGGAAGCGGCGTGTGCTCACACATGTGTGGGTTTTCCTCACAGAGATTGTTGAGGGGAGGCGTGTTGTTAGATACTGTTAGTGCTTCAGGAACTGTGGGTAGCTAGATCCTGGAGGAGCCACTTCCCACGGCAGTAGACGACCATTTGAAAAGTAATCATTGGAACAATTAAAATCGTAATGCAGAATAGAATGCAACAAATAATCTAAGACAGACTTAAAATTATAATCATAGTAATTACCAGAATGAAGCACCAGCAAAAACCTGGGAGCGTAAACTCCCTTCAAATGAACTGGCTCGGATCTTGCATCTTTTAAATAATAGTAAATTATTCATGAAGGTGATGGAAGCTCCTGTGGCTGCTGGGATCCTGCATTCAATGCCCAGTTTGATGAGTTGCCTCCCTTTCTCTTCCCCTGTCCTCTTATGACCACTGAACACCCAAGGGTGTTCCTAAAACACCAGGCTTCCTCTTAAAACTGGCATACAATCCTTAGAAGCCCATGGATGTTTGAAGAGCCCCCTGAGTCTATTCCTGGGCCCAGGATGGCCCTCCAATTGCAAGTGAGAAGGGTCCCCCCCTGCCTTCTCCAGGGCCTCTACTTTCCCTTTTCCTTTACTCAGAAGCCACCCCAAGCACCTGCATGGTGGTTTTTCATTGAAGTTTCCCAAATAATTCTGTGGACTGGGGAGCCTGTGCCCTTCATCATGTCCCATCAGCCCCAGCCATCATGGCCAGTGATGAAGGATGATGGAGTCACCCCCAGCCTGGGCTAAAGCCAGCAGTTTTGCTCTGAGATAAAGCAGCAGAGTTCTTCAGAAGCATTCTCTTCCAAGTAGTGGGGGAGTCACTCCCATTCATTCAGAAACTCCTCCCCACATTTTAGGAAAACTGTGTCATTGTTGTTTGATTTATTACCTGTCCTTTGCCCAAGGATCCCAGGGCAGGTTGCATCATTAAAAAGAATCATTTAACCCCTTCAGACCTCGAACTCATTTTATACCACTATAACCTGCAGTGCACGTTTAAATTTTCTCCTCATTTCTCTCCTCCCTCAGTTCTACTTTTCTGTCCCTGCTTTTTTGTTTGCTTTGGTTTCTTAACAGGCCAGAAACACGCCCTGGGACAGCAGCCAGGGCAGTTTTGTTCATGATGAGTACCTGGTGTGGGAGCTGGAAAACTGTTAAGCCACCAAGGGCCTGAGATGAAGGACCTTAAGCCCTTCCTGCCTGCTGCTCCTCTTCCTCCTTATCATCTGCTGAGTCATTGTTTGCAGCTGGATCTTCTCTCAGCCAAGTAGACCCTCATCCCAAGGAGATGCCTGGCAATAGAGCCTTCTGTATCCAGTCAGGTGTTCCTGGGCTTTGTGCTGGGTGCACTGCTGCCATCTCTTGAGGCCCTGGGGGGCATTCTCTCTGCCGCCCTTCATGTACACAGGGGTAGCCAGCGTGGTTTCCTCCAGATGTTGTAGGACTACAAGTCCCATTGGCCATGCTAGCTGGGGCAGATGGAAGACACAGTTCAAACACACCTACCACTATGTCACTAAGGTGTGCTCACCTGGTCCTCTTAATGCCTTTGCCAACAGGCCCACCTACAGAGAGAGGTGATGGTGATGTTAGGTAACACTAGGCCTCCTCAGTAGATCTTGCTGCCATGGCCCCTGTTATCTGTTTGGATTCCCTCAAGAAAGACTCCACAAAACCAAGTGTCTGGCCTGCAGTTCTGCCAGTGTTCACTGACTGCCTGGACTCTCCATGTCCTTCCTCTGTGTATTGTTGGAGCTTTCCTGGCCTTGGTCGGGTTTGTTGCCCATGTGAGTCTCCACTTACATACAAGGCATGCTGAACTGGCGGTTTTGCAGGAGACTCTGACCTGCTGCGTCAAGGGAGACCTTGCACTCCTCCTCCTGTTCTGGGAGTATTTCATGAGGTGTGGGTGCCTAGCCAGTGGCCTTTCTCTTCTTCCTAGCCCACTGTTCTGTGTGTCGGCGAGGACTGCTTTGGCCTGGCTGGCCTGTATCCCCTGTGGCTTTGTGGTTGGTCTTAATGCCCAGCTTCTGAGGCTGCAAGCATTAAGCCAGCTTGCACCGGCTTCCACATTTCTGTTGCCCTTGGCTGCTGGAGGCTTGTGAGCTGGACCAAGCTCTCAGTCACTCACCACCTCCTTGCTTCTTCTGCCACGGCTTCAGGCAGAGTTGCGCTGCTGCAGGTGAGCTGGCTTCCTTGCCATGGCTACTAATCTTCCAGTTGGCTGCTGAGTTTATCAGCCTCCCATCATCCAGAGAAGCACGGTTTGGCATCTGTAAAACAGCAGATGGTTCTTAGAGGAGTTAAGATGCCTGTGTGTGTTTGTGTGTGTGTTGCAAGGGGCCATGCCTCCACTTCTTCCGCTGTGCCCCTTTCTCCACAGAGTGGATGGTGAACATACATAGGATGAGTCACAAGGTCATTGTCTCATGTGATGCCTACACTAAGTGACTGAGAGGTAGTCCTGGACTGCCCAGTTGACATCACTGGAGGATAGGATGTGGCTGTTAATTAATCTAACAGAGCTAAAATAATTGTTGCCATTTCATTTAGAATTTACAAATGAAGTGGAAGTAGGGGAAAGCACAGCTCAAAGGTTAAGCCTTGAATGAATGGGAGGATGATGAGGTCGCAGGTTGAGCTTCAGGAATGCAAGGAGAATGTAGCCAGGCACTCGGTCTCGTTTTATTGAACAAGCCTTTCATGGGGGATGGGCCTTTCTAGGTGCTCTTAAATATTGGGATAAACTTCGACCATCTCCGAAGCAGACAGAACACCATGTTCCATAATTTTAAATTCCCCTGGTGTGGATTGAGCATCTTTTTCTGCCACTGACGACACTCAAGCTCAGTGCACAAAGCACTTTAAGTGTGTGGATACTGCAGGCTTCCATCTCCCCTTCCAGATGTTAATTGTACACAGGTGCAGGCCAGGTTAGCAATGAAAAGTTAGTAAAGCCAAAACTAGATGCAGGGGCTGGAGGCCTTTATGTTTACATGTGGATAAAGTTAGCAGGGGCTTCTGATATTTCAGACAAAAGGAAGCATGCAAGTGAGGAGTCTGTTACTCAAGTCTGTTGATTCCCTTCCCATATCATCTTCTGAGGAGTGAAAAGGGAGAGGTGCCCTAGGTGGTTCAGTGGAACTTAAAAAAATGGATGCCTCATCCTACACCTGCTTATATACCATTTACAAACTTTTCTCACATTGAAGCTGCAACTATCAGGAAGCCCAGCTTTGGGCTAACCTCCAGCTTTGATGCCGCCCTGTTTCCAGCAGCTTTGCCCCAGGGGCAAGAGGTGGGGGGAAAGCTATTTTCTGCTCTAGAGCCCTTCAGAGCCAGGGAGAGGACAAAAAAGGTTGCAGTGAGTTCTTGAGGCCTAGATCCTTGTGGGGGCAGGGAGAAGGAAACCTCCCACTCTCAGAACAAGGGGTGCCCCATGGAGGGCCTGGACAGATAGTGCCAATGCTGCTGGACCTAGGAGAGAGCCAGGAGGCCCTGGTCAATGCCAGCCTTCACCAGCTTGGTGCTTTTCATATGTTTTGGACCACAACCATCCATCAACCACAGTCAGCATGATTTATCACCTTCAGGTTTAAATAATCTGGAGGACACCAAGTTGGTGAAAGCATTTATCGCCATTTTAGGGGAAAGAAGAGGCAACTTGCCTGCCCTGGATTTTCCAGCTGTTTGCTTCATTCATTTCCTACTTTCTTGTTTGAGTCATTCATTTCTTTCCTGCTGAATTCACAAAGCAGCCATCATCCACATTGCTGGCAGCTGAAGACACATTGCATCCCCAAATGAGAACCCTGAAGGGTCCACCAGGAACACCCTGTGTGCAGCTGTTTGTAGCTCTAGTCTGTAGCCTGGGCTATGCTGTGCTCCAGTGGGTGCCCTTGGGGTCCAGGCTAGGCTCTCATTGCAACAAGGGCGAACCCTTTTACCAAAACACAGGTTTCAAGGTGTAGCATAGTCTCAACAAGTTGAAGTCAAGCATAGACAACCACTCTAGATCCAAAATGTAATCTGGAAACATGGTTTGGCTCATAGGGAGTTCAGCAAGGAGACAGAAGCCCGTTTTTATTTACAGCTACTGGGGGGCTTAACTGGGAGGCCTTATACCCTCTGGTCTCTGAAACCAGAGTGAAACTGGCAGTGAAAATGAAGGCGTATCAGAGATTGCATACTCATGAGTAGACCTGTGACTGTATCCAAAGGCACATACTAGGTCGTTTTTGGCCCAAGCTTTGGGTGTTGGCGTTCTTGAGGACTGTGCAGGGAAGGTCAAGTGAGGAGCCTCATCTGACAGTTGTAAGGATTCTTCACCAGGGATCAACCCACAGGGCCTCTCAAGCGGATCTTCAGCATTGGATCCAGGGGGCTGTGCCTGCTCCACAGACCCTTGACCTGCAAGGTGTTTCAGTTCGTTCTTCAAGGGCTCGTGGTTATGAGAACTGTTGGACCTCCTGCCCTTGGGCAGAAGCAGTAAGGGTTTCACTTCTCTGTTAATGAGTGATTTTTATTTTTTGTCTATGTGGACTGAGCAGGGTCCACTGCTTGGTGTGCAGGCCAAGGAAGGGGCAGGATAAGGCCACACAGAACGCATAGCTCCAGCTGCTGCCCAACTCTCAAACAAGATCAGGTGAGGAGCTGACTGGAGTCTGACCTGTAACATTAAAGTTTGACATGTGGGAAAAGGATCTCGAAGGACATCTGGTCGAAACTCCCTCTGCAGGAAGTCACAGCTTCCATCCAGCCCTTGCTGAGGTGCCTCTAAGAAAGGAGAGGTGGCCATCTTCTGAGGCAGTTTGTCCACGGTCAAAGCAGCACGTACGCTGGACATTTTTCCTAATGTTTGCTCAAAAATCTCACTTCTTGTAATTTGAACTTGTTGATTGTGCATCCTGGAAGATCACAAAATAAATTTGCCCTGTCATCTGCACCAGCCCTTCAGGTATTTGCAGACGGCTATCATTTCATCTCTAAAACTGTTCCCTCTCCATCCTGGACCTGTACAGCTGCATCAGTCTTTCCTAGCAGGTCTGACTATCCATTCTGAATCCCAGTTGCTGGAAACCATAGGAGGGGAGGACCCTCTTATGCTCAGGTCCAGCTTGTGGGTTTCCCATTGGGGCATCTAGTTGGCTGCTGTGCAAACAGGATGCATGACTAGATGAGCCCCCTTTGGTCTGATCCAGCTGCTGAAGGGCTCTGCCGATGTTCTTCATGGCAGAACGGATGCTTTGCATACAGAAGGTTCCAGGTTCAATCTCCAGCTACTTTGGTTAAAGAATCCTCAGGAGCAGGCTGAGAAAGACGTTTCTCTCTGACAGAGACCCTCAGAGGGGCTGCTTCTGCCAGAGTAGTCCTTTCTGAGCTAATTGGACCAAAGGAAGTTTGGTCCATCATCTTTGTGACAGCCTTTTAGTTCTTTGAAGATGGCTATCGTCTCACCTCTTAATCCTCTTACCCAGGCTACACATTCAAAGCACTGTAGGCCTCTCCTCCTATTAGGACTTGGCCTCCTGCCCTCTCTGGACGTTTTCCAGTCTACCAATATCCTTCTTAAACTGTGTTACACAGAAGTGGGCATGGCAGTCCAGGTGTAGTGCGACCTAAGCAGAGATGGGTGATGCTGTTACAATAACATCTTCTAGATGCCTTTTTTCTGCTAATGTAGCCTAGAATTGCATTTGTCTTTTTTGCCACCACATCAGAGTTGGCCTGCGTTTAGTTTATGATTTAGGGAAACCCCTAGAAACCCTTGTTATTTTTGAATCCTGCTGTTGGGCTTCTCTATTCTTCACTTCAGGTTTTAGCTTATATATGAAAAGGTGGGATAGGGATCACACATTGTTAGCGTTACTCATAATGAAACCATAGGGCTGTTGTTCTCTCTCTTCTCTGCAGCTCTCTGGTCAATTCTGTTTGTTGTCATGAACTTCTTGGAGGACTCCATTTCAGCAGGATTCTTAGCCTTTTCTTTTGTACAATGACTGCAGATCAAAGTTCTTTTCATGTTTCGGTCTTCTTGTATATCACTTGTATATTACAGCCAGTTTATCCCAGCCAGCAGGTATGTTTGTCCTGGAGGAGCCATACTTAAAAGAGGATAATGATATTGGCCCACAAGCCTCTCTCTGGACCACGTTGGCTGGGCCAAGTGAGGAAGTGAATCCCAAGTATAGGTACAGGAGGTATCCCTCCCTCCCTCTCTTGATGGCATATCTGAGCAGGAGCTGTGGGGAACTCATTGTCTCTCTCCCAGATTAGCAGATGTGGACTTGGTTATTCCATGTAATGGGCACCATATATACAACGGCTTAATTTTACATTAATTTCATACTGGCATCCCATGCTACTTGGTGCAGAAGTATAGGCAATATGGTGGATAATATGGGGGTGGTGTTTTATTGCCGATGACACGCTCCTGATTCATTTGTTCTCTGTGGTAGGCAATGCTTAATCCTCCCCCTTCATGTGCACAACATTTGTACAAAACTTTTTCTTCTGCCCTGCACACTGTCATCTTAATATTAACCCTTCCTCTGTAAACATCCATCTCTGAATCTGTTGTCTGCAATGATGATTGATATTTAGGCTACCCTGCAAAAATACAACTTAAGGATTAAAATAGCGTGTGTGAGAGAGGGAGTATATGTGGTGTGGAGACTGGCAACACTTCCAAAACCATCTCTCCAAAGCATTCTGAAAATAGCTCCGGGGTCTGCAGTGGCTGCCTGCCTGCAGTGGGGACCATCCGTGACAGGTGTGCCAGAAGCAGCAAAGTGACAGTTGGCTCCGCGCTTTGAGCAGAAGATGAGCAGCTGCAGAGTTTTGTCTGGCTTCAGAGGAGCAGCGGATTGTTTGGCTGTGAGGACCAGGTGGTGACAACCCCTGAAAGGAGATGCTTGGGCCTCGTCCTGTAGCTCTCCTGCCTAAAGTGTCGGAGAGAAGGTGGAATACGGGGTGAAGGTGGATATAATACAGAAAATAACTCTTGGTGGGCCCCTCAATGACAAATGGAAATCCTACTTCCCTCCTGACTTCTCAGCTTGAATGACAACTACCCCTTTATTACTGATCTAGGGCCAGTCATGAAAATGGTGCTTTATGAAGAGTGAGAGGATGCCTTGGCTCTGGAGCTTGTGGTGTAGAATATGGCACACAGGAAGCAACCGAAGAAGGGGAGGGGAAAATGGGCGTGAGGGAGGAATTGTCATACATAATATTCATAATAATTTTATTATTTATACCCTACCCATCTGGCTGGGTTGCCATTGGACTTGCCCTGCCTCGATGGCTACGTTGGGCTACCTGCTTTTATATATATATATATATATATATGCTTTCGTAGATTTTCACGGGTACAGGAATGCAGGTTTTGGTGTCCTCGGGTGTCTTCCCGTGTAAAAGTTGGGGTGTCTAGGCGACGTTTCGACGAGGTCTCACTCGTCATCTTCAGGCTGGTGCTTTCGGCTTCTTGTTACTGGAACAGAGCGGGATCTCAATGTTTGAGTTCCTATAAATACTGTAGAGGGGGTGTGGTGTCTAGCCTCCAATGTTCTGGGCAGAGAGGAAGTTCCCAGGCTAGTGTGCCTTTTCTTCTTTTGTTCCTTAATTACTTGAGAGATACCTTGAGTGATTTCTTGAGTGATATCCTGAGTACCACTTAGGTGGGTCATTAGGTGTGGATTAGTTGCTAAAGTCTTTGTGTCTTGACCTCTTGAACTTTGTGAAGAGTTTTCCTGAGAAGATGGCTGTATTGCACTTAGTTGTGCTTTGGCTTGGCTTCGTGTATAGGGGCGAGCTGTGGTTTTGTGGCTTGTGTCAGCCAGATCTGTGTAGGGATTGCAGGGGGGTGCAGCATCCGGAGTGCAGCATCCGGAGCCAATCCATGGTGGCACCTCCGGATGCTGCACCCCCCTGCAATCCCTACACAGATCTGGCTGACACAAGCCACAAAACCACAGCTCGCCCCTATACACGAAGCCAAGCCAAAGCACAACTAAGTGCAATACAGCCATCTTCTCAGGAAAACTCTTCACAAAGTTCAAGAGGTCAAGACACAAAGACTTTAGCAACTAATCCACACCTAATGACCCACCTAAGTGGTACTCAGGATATCACTCAAGAAATCACTCAAGGTATCTCTCAAGTAATTAAGGAACAAAAGAAGAAAAGGCACACTAGCCTGGGAACTTCCTCTCTGCCCAGAACATTGGAGGCTAGACACCACACCCCCTCTACAGTATTTATAGGAACTCAAACATTGAGATCCCGCTCTGTTCCAGTAACAAGAAGCCGAAAGCACCAGCCTGAAGATGACGAGTGAGACCTCGTCGAAACGTCGCCTAGACACCCCAACTTTTACACGGGAAGACACCCGAGGACACCAAAACCTGCATATATATATATATATATATATATATATGCTTTCGTAGATTTTCACGGGTACAGGAATGCAGGTTTTGGTGTCCTCGGGTGTCTTCCCGTGTAAAAGTTGGGGTGTCTAGGCGACGTTTCGACGAGGTCTCACTCGTCATCTTCAGTGACATTCCTTCTGAAACATTCCTCTGTTGCTTTTTTAAAATACTCTTCTGGAGCTGGGAAGGGAAGCAGTTTCTTAGCATCACAGTTGATGCCATCAGTCAGCACCATTCACAAGCAGCCCTTTTGTTGCAGACTTGCAGAGACCTAGCATTTTCAGAGCTTGACCCTGCAGCATAGAGGAAAGGGGCATTTGAGTTAAACAGAACAAGGGCCCCGCTGTTGTTAAGCACCTTACCTTGTCACACCACCCACAGGCCCCTCTGCTCCCTGCAGAGCTCAGTCAGAGGTGCCTCTGAGAAGCCCACAAGGGGGAGGCCCTATAACCACTGCAGTTGAGGGGTGCACACTGCTCCTGCAGCTGGAGGTTCCACGGGGCCAAACAAGATGGTTCAGGTCCATTTCAATCCAGGAACTGCCTGGTGGCATGACACTGAGCCTTCCTGAGAATGTCTTGTCATTCAAAGATTAAGTGTCAGCCTTTGGGCTTGCTGGGCCTGAGTGCCAGGATCACTTTAGGCATTGGGCCTGACAGGAATAGTAGTGTTGAATGAGGAAGTGCAATAATAAATACTGCAAAAGAGAGAAGCTTCCTGTTGCATGCTGTGGCTTCATGCTATTGCCATCATTTTGGCATGCTGTTACTGTACCACTTGGCACATGCTGTGACTGTGCCACTTGCCAACAGCCCATTTAGTTCAGCATCCAGTAGTGGCCAGTCAAATGACCTTATGGGGAGCCTTCAAGCTGGACCTGAGCTCATCAGCACTCTCACCTCCAGCAACTGGTATTCAGATGCATACTGCCTCTGATAGTGAAGGTACAGCATAGCTATTATAAACTTCTGTCTTGTTGCTTCGTATATCCTTTTTCTCTAAACTAAAAAGCCTCAAATGCTGCAGCCTTTCTTCACCTTGATCCTTTTGGCTGCCTTTTTCTAAAACTTTTCCAGGTCTACAATATCCTTTTTGGGGTGAGGGGACCTGGACTGTACACAATATTCTAAGAGCAATTGCAGCATAGATTTGTATAACAGCATTATGGTATCGGCAGTTTTATTTTAAATTCCTTTCCTAATGATGCCTAGCATGGAATTTGCCTCTTTCAAAGCTGCTGCACACTGAGCTGACATCTTCATTTTCTCTCCCTTGGGTAGGCAACACACAAAATTTTCTTACAAAAAAAGACTTCCCCGAGAGGCTTAGCTGCAGACATGGCAACCCGTCCGTCTGGCACAGGGCAGGCGGAGGAAGATGAGCTGGGTGAGAAATGAAAGGCGCTGCAGTTGACTGCTTGAGCTTTTCCCTGGCAGAGAGACAGAGGCCTCTGTGGCTAGGACAACTGTGCCTCTGAAGGCCCAGGTTCCTCTGGACGCCACGCAGGCCACTGACCCAGCCTGGTGACTAGGGCTTTGTATAACCACAGGCACTCCAGGGGTTTCCACTGCGAGTCAGTTTTGCCAGGGAGGGAGAGATGATGCCCTGCAAACCGCACTGCAAGCAGCTGGGAGAATATCTGCTGAGTAATACAGTAAACATCCGAAATGAGATCACTCCTGGGTAGAAGATAATTTTCCGATGCAAACTGAATTTTTTTCAATGCAAATTACCTTAATTTGCATCTGAAATTTTTCCACTTTAATAAATTTTTTTAGAAAACCCACATGGCTGCACTGAGTGTCTTCCTTCTCCTCTGGCTGCTAGGCAACATGCCTTGCTATCAATCCAACCCTGAGAGTTAACATACACTTGACACCTGCCCTGCTTCTCTTCTCCTCTCTTCCACATTCATTGGCTGACCTGCTTGGGTCTGCATTGGCTCTGCTGTTGCCATAGGATGCCAGACTCCAGTCAGCAGTTGCATTCCAAAATTGTCAAAGGACAGTACTGCTTATGGTTTTCGTGGCACCTTTTTCGGCAATAGGTTGATGGTTTTTGGCAAAATGTTGTGCATTGCCTTGGGCTGTCTTCCGATGGAGTCTGGGGGCTTCTAGTGTTCATAGTCACTATACTTCAGCTGCAAGCTGCAAGCAGAATTGCCATGGATTGACTCCTTATAACTGCTGCATTTCTTCTGTGTGGTCATTGCAACTATGTTCCATGCACCCCAGTGGGCTGTTGTGGCTGGGGAAGTTTAATTCACCTGAGAAGCCACTTGAATCTCAGCACATGTTCACTATAACTTTTGTGATGGGCACCATTTTTAACACCTTTTTGTATTTTATTTAGTACTAATGCTTTTCTGGCTGTGCTTTCTCATTTAAATGGTACTTCACTAGAGAGCCTTGGCAATATAATACAACAATGCTAATTTATTTAGAACTGCAGAACATTAGGCGGCACATAGATTATGGGGCTCTACCCAACAGCCTGTGTGGCCAGCACCAGCTCCATCTGATTGGTAGACCTTATCCTCTCTCCAGGAGCCCTGGGAGTGTTACTTACTTGCTGCAGTCCGGGCAACTGGGCCTGATTCCCACAATGCCCTGGGGTAATTCTATACTGGGGGCATTGGGGAAAATTAAAATAGTAACTCGACCCAACCTCCCCCACCCCCAACCCAGTGCTGCTCAAAGCAGTGGGCCCTGGGTAGGTATTATTAATGGGCCTTGCGGGGCACCTTACCCATGATGACCTGAACACATGCCAAAGTAGAGTGGGCAAGTGGGTAGAGCCAGCTGGCAGGGACAAAGACAAATTCTCAAGTAGGCAAAGAAGCCATGTATGTTGTTGCCATCATCCTATTTCCTGAACAACTGAACTGTCACTTTTCAGATCAACCATTTTGAGAGAATAACTGGAGGGACTCACAATAAACATAGCAAGTGGGGGGATACTAGCTACCTAACCTATCCTTTGCCAACCTGGTGCCCTTCAGATGTTTTGGAGTGCCAAAGGTGCTCTGGCAAAGGCAGGTGGGAGTTGTAGTACAAGGCAGATGGAGGGCGCCAGGTTGGCGAAGGCATGGTGAATTGATGATTTTGAGAAGCAGGGTGAGATTCCCTCTGCATCATGCATGGGCAAAGATCACAGGGAAGTCTCCAAGGCAGACTTTCTGACTAGTTTGTCGTATATGTCATAAAATGTGAACACAATTTTAAAAGGGAGCAGGGAGGGAGTTCCCCAGGTTGTGGTTTTGATTTTTGATAGAGCATGTCTGCCTGAGCATTTTGGACGAAGGAGGGTTGTGCTGCAATTTCTTTGAAGCCAAGTTGAGTTTCAAGCCTGGTGGTCTAGATACTTCATCCTCTCCATTTGTGACATTCTAGAATCCAGCAGAAAATGGGTGCATGCTTTTTCTACATTTACAAATGCCTTCTGCATTGGGCAGTCTGGCCAGGGAATGTTGTTGTTGTTGTTCATCCTGGGAAAGAGTCTTGATTGCATTCTCTCCTTGTTGATTATTGGATTTTTCTCATCAAGTGTATCTGTGGCAGTATTGAGGTGCACTGTAGCCAAGTTATCCTGAGGTGGTTTTGCATGATGTCATATGCGGAATGTTACTTTCATCATTTCCATAAGAGAGGCTTAGCAAATACCACATCTCACCACCTGGAATACATTCGTAGGAATTGCCGCCTCCTGACCAGTATTAGAAACTGAGATATAAAAGCTAGGAGCTAAATGGCACCTTAAATCTAGGTTATGGGTGCAACAACAGAATGTCTAGGTACGCTTTTTTATAACAAGAATTCAAAGTTGAATTTATGGATTATTTGAAAAGTATTTGTGATCACCAGACGACGTTTGTAGGTTTGCAAGAAGTTCTGTGAGGAATAATATTAGAAATACTGCAAAAATGGAGAAGGAGACGTGATATATTAATAATGTAAAGGCAATATTAAGTTAGGAAATGCGTAAGAAGTGATTAAGACGGAGGATTATCAGAGGTGCTGATGGAAGTCCAATAAGGATGTATTTGTGATAAATTGTGTGGTATGCTTTATAATTCTGTATGTTAAAAACCAATAAAAATATTTTTTAAAAAAATAATTCAAAGTTGAAAATGATTGAACTGCAGCTAAAAGTGTTCATTTTTCACATGGTCTACTCCTTCCCTTGCCCACCCCCCAATATTCTTAAGAGGGTCTCTTCTCCAGTCTTCAGAGAGTAGCTGGAAGTGGGGAGGCAGAAAAAGGTCCTCCTTTCCTTCGACTCTGCAGTTTTAATCTGAAATTTTAGGCGCAGTACTGCGCCCAGAGCTCAGAAACTGCTTGTGCTAATGAAATTCCCTGTCGCAAAATGCGCCTAGAACAATGGGAGTTTCGAACACTGGTCCTTGCAGTCCAGATGTCCAGCTCCTTGGGACATCCCCTCTCCTCTTGGTTCTGCAAGTCTCCATAGTCTCTTCCTTCATGTTTAATCTGACCGGTGCTGCTGGGCAAGATTGTGCATAGAGATCTGGAGTAGATGGAGAACTCCAGCTCTTGCTGTTTTTTGGTCTCTGTGTTTATGTGTGGCTTGGCTTCTATTGGCAGCTGGATGTGGGAGAGCAGAGTACAGTTAAATCAAAACCAGAGCCATGGCAGTGGTAGCAGGCAGCCCCATCTGGCAGCCAGGGATCAGGAGAGCACAGCACCCGGGGAAGAGTTCAGGCAAGCTCTCTCTAGCAAGGCAAGGGAGCTCTTCCTGGGCTATAAGAGGAGCAGGAGGCAGCAAACAGCCCTCCCAAGTTGGAGGCAGGAATGTTTCCACAAAGCATGTTGCTGTACCTGACTTGTGTAGCTCATCCAGCAGGCTCTTCATAAGTTCAGGAGCAGAACACATGCTGTGCATGTAGGAGGCCCCCTTTACGTCCCCCCTGCTAGCCCTACAAGTATGGCCAGAAAGAATTCTTGTCTAAGGAGAGATCCTACCAGTCAGAGCTGCTGGCACTGTACTAGACGAGTGAATAGGCTCACTCTGTATTTAGCATCTTCATCTGCCCCGCTCAGCAATCTGGGGGAGGAGCTCTAGCATCACTTGCAGGCCCCCACCCCTTGGTGCTGCCACCTTCAGTGGTACCCCCAGAAGTTTTCATGCCCCAGTCAAACATTTCTTTCTGTCTGGAAAACTTGCTTTCAAGATGTCCATCTACCTTCCATCTCAAGAAGTACATGTTTTGCCAATGAGGCATTCCAAAGCTGTTTTCTCTTCCTGCATGCCCCCAGCCCAGTTTGACATGTGGTTCAGTTCCCGCAATAGTTTTCAGGATTTTCAGAATTACTTGCAAGGAAGTCAGATTTTAGTCCAAAGGGTTCAGGCAGTTTACAGGAGAAGGGGAAGAGGCTCAGCTGGATGTGATGCAGATACTTGATGTCAGATTGATGTGTTCCCAGCAGTGGCTTGGAGAGGGGCTTGCATGATAGATCTGAGACGAAAGGTGTCGCCAGGGCATGTGCTTTGACCTCCTTCTCCCTCACAAAAAACACTTTGGTGCCACTTTGGGTGCCCTGTGTCTGAGAGAGCTGAATTTCTTCAAAGTAGCCCCTAGATCAGAACGGGCAGGACTCCTGGGTTCCTTGAAGAACTGCCTGGCTAGAGATGTTGCTGTTTGCAATCCTGCCATGGATAAGAGTACTGCAGTGGGAGGTGTTCTGCCATATCTGAAAGGGGTGGGCTTCCCCTCTCCAGCTCTGTTTTGAGAAAGTGGTGGAGGAGGCTACTGTGTTTTCCACAACTGCAGGACTGGGAGAAACTTGGAGCCTTTCCTGGAGTTCCTAGAGACAGAGAATGTTGCACTTGCCTGCTCTGCGTATATTAAAGGGTGCTCCAGAAAAAGAACAGCGTCTCAAATTGAGAGAGCCATTTACTTGCTGTTTAGTGCCAACAGGGGTGGTTCATGCCAGTCCCTTCAAAGGTGGGTATTCCTTGCAGTTCAGAGAGGAAACGTATTTTAGTATGGCTTAAGTTGGGCAGAGGATAGTGTATTATCATTCTTTATTTGGTTTATTTCTATGTTAGAAAGAGGAGAGATCAAGCATTAAATAAGACCGTTATTATCAGTAGTAGTCATCATAAGACCATTCCTGGATAAGCCTTCCCTAGACCTGGAAGATCTGAATAATTTTTGACAAGTATCAAATGTCCCCATTTTAGGCAAGGTTCTTGAGAGGGTGGTTGCCAAACAGATTCAGGTGCTCTTGGAAGAGACAGGTTTTCTGGATCCATTTCAATTAGGACTGAAGCCTGGTTTTAGTACCGAAACTGCCTTAGTTACCCTGTATAACGACCTGTGCTGGGAACAAGGCAGGGGGATTGTGACTATGTTGATCCTCATTGATCGCTTGGTGACTTTCAATATCATCAGCCATGGTATCCTTCTGAGGCGACTGTCTGAGTTGGGTATTGGGGGCACTGCATTGTGGAGGTTCCACTCCTGCTTGGATGGATGGCTCCAGAAGGTGGTTCTTGGGGAGCATTGCTCAACTCTTGTGTTTTATCTAGTATGGGGTCCTGCATGAATCACAGAGTCAGTTCTGTTTCCCATGCTCTTTAATATCTAGATCAGGGGTCTGCAACCTTTAAGACAAAAAGAGCCACTTGGACCGAAGGGAAAAAAACTGGGAGCCGCAAAACCATTGCGACATTTAAAACAGTGGGGAGTGTCGGGGCACACAATGCGCCTCCTCCCCTCGCTAGTATCCACAACGGAGCCGCGGCAAAGGTGTAAAAGAGCCACATGCGGCTCCGGAGCTGTGGGTTGCTGACCCCTGATCTAGATGAAACAGCTGAGTGGGTTCATACTGATTTCTGGAGTGTGTTGTTATCAGTATGCTGATGACACTGTTCTAGCCCTCCTTTGAGGCAGGCAGTGTTCTGAATCAGTGCTTGGTTGCAATAATGGGCTGGTTGAGAGCCAGTAAAACTAAAGCTTAATCCAGACAAGACTGAAATGTTGGTAGGTGGTTCCTCTGACCTGCTGAGTGGTGTTTGGTCTGTTCTAGGTGGGGATTACACTCCCTCCAAAACAGTGGGTTCATAGTTTGGGCGTTCCTCCAAGACTCATTGCTGTCAGTTCAATTATGACCCTACCTGCACAAGGATAACTTGGCTACAACAATCTTTTCTCTGGTAACATCGAGGTTGGGTTACTGCAGAGCAATTTATATGGGGCTGCCTTTTAAAAACTTTGGAAGCCTCAATTAGTGCAGAGTGTGGCTGACCAGCTGTTGACAGCTTCAAGACAAACAGATCATATAACACCAGTTCTGTTCCAAAAACACTGGTTGCCTGTATGCTTCCAAGCCCAATTCAAAGTGCTGGTTTTGACCTTTAGAGCTCAGGATCTCCAATATGAACCTACCGGGGCCTTTAGAGCTTTGTTGAGGCCCTTCTGCAGATTCTGGTTCTGAGGGTTGTGACAAGGGAAGAGGGCTTTTCAGTTGTGGCTCCCATCTATGGAATGTGCTCCTCAGCAAGGCCTGCCTAATGCCTTCATTGACTGATACCAGGAGAAAGCCTATGTTTTCCCCCAGTCTTTTGACAGATGAAAGATGACGCTTTTGTCATTAGTGTGCTGCCAAAGTTTCCTGCGGCTCTTAAGGGGGTTATTTTTTGTTTTAGTTCCATGCTATAGTATATTTATTTGTTCTTTTAACAGTGTTGTAAGTTACTTGGAGACCTTCAGGTAGCAAGCAAATAGCAAATCTGATTATTAATAGTGTTAATACTACTAGTGCTACTAGCTGTGGAAAAATAAAGATTTCAAAATCTGTCTAAGAGTGGAGAGGGAGTTCTGGTACTGTTATTTCTATTTGAAAGACAAACTTCAGCATGAACAATAAAAAAACACACCATCCTTCACAGTAAAAAAAGGAGGGGTCATTTTTTCCTCTCATCTGTTTTTTCAATCAATTAGCATAGGCTTGGTTATTTCATTTATTCTTTCTTCCTGCATAGAACACACTCAATTTCACAGACACAGTTTGTACCACACAGAAAGCCCATGCAGAAGATCAATTTATTTTGATTCATAACAATAAGGGTCAATAAATTTGGGGTAAATTATTAGGGTTGCCACCTTTTCTGTCTCAGCAGACATTAACCAGTAATAAAGTACCTTTTGGATTCTTTAGACTAAAATGCTAATAAAGGCACTGTGGGCAGACTGGGCCTTTTTTTGGTTGTGTGGTATTGTGATAACTATAGTGGGCATAAACTCTCTGTGGAAACAACCAGTTCTCCAAATAAAGGCAGAAAATGGCACCTCCAGCCGCCTTTGGGCAATTCAGTCCAAGCTGTTGCTCCCCAAAGACCTGGGAAGGCACAGCACCCTCCATGAGCAGTATGCAAAGCTATGGACATGAAATGCGCTAGAATCTTTAAAGAAAATTATATGTTAAGCCCGGGTTTTGATGTGGCAGTGCAGCACTGCATAAGCACAAAGTTGCCACAAAGTGCAGGGGGGGGGCGAGTCCGTTTTGGCATCTTTCCCTTTCTCCCTGCCGTCTCCCTTGATAGGATTTGCAGAAGAAGAAATTATAGGCAGTCCTTGTTAAGAGCTAAGTTTGTTGCTGAGTTGCCTTTAGGCCTCTCGCAGGCCTGTCAGTTTCCAAACTGGGGCAGGAGAATGTGGACAGCTGCATTTCTTCCTTGCAACAGTGAAATATTTTTTCCTCATTCATGACCCGGCAGAAACAGCTGGGTCTCTGCTGTTGGTCATTGGACCTGGCAGCCGCCTGGCGGCATCTCTGCCTCTCCAACATAGGGGACAAGAGACTGCTGGGACAGCAGATGCAGTGGAGGTGATATTTTCACCCTTGCCAAGATTTTAGGGCTGGGCTGAGCCAGGGGAGGGGTTGCCCACTTCCCCTCTCAAGCACAACACCCCTTAACAATGTAAACATCAGCACCAGATGATAACTATGGTTAAAGTAAACCAGGTTCCCACCAGGGTTTGCTAAGCAGCTGAGGCCTCTTTTAAGTTCAGCTTCAACAATCAGTCATTTAAAAATGGCCGCCTTTAACAGTTTTCTTCTCAAAGAGTGGCAACAATCCTCAGCCAGAGATGGCTGCTCACATTTACGAATGATGCTGAAAATGTACAAGGAGATGACGGTTGGTCTTTTCACAGGAGCCCTCTGGATTCAAGATTGGCTGTTTGTTGTGTCCTGTTTGTGGGGCTGGGGTGCTCAGGCAGTGAACGCAGAGCAGTCACCTGTTTGTTCAACTCTTTCCCCCCTCCCTTCTCTGTTCCAGAGTTCCTACCCCATCTGGGAAGATTTCAACTCCAAGGCAACTAAACTCCACTCCCAGCTGCGGTGAGTTTCTCGACAGAGCTGGCACAGCAACAACACAGCTGCCATTTGTCCCCCAGCCTGGTCTTCTCGCCATGTGTGTCATGAAAAGAGACTCTTGATTTCTTCTATGCTCTCAGCTTCCTCTCCCCACACCCTCCTTTCTTTAGAAAACAAACGATGTGTCCCCAGCTGGTTCAGGTTCTTTTGAAACCCCACAGGCAGTAGCGCTGTACGTAGTGAGAGTGCCCTCCAGCTGCTTTGGACTACAACTCCCATTAGACCCAAATCACCTAGTCATGCTAGCTGTAGCTGATGGGAGTTGTAGTCCAAAACAGCTGGAGGGTGGCAGGTGATGGGGTAGATTTTGCATGGCAGATTATGGTTTCATCAGGCGCTCTTGGCCAAACAGCAATGCAAGCTGGGCAAATAACCCCAAGTGGTGTATATTTTCCAGCTGGCAGCTACTCTAGGAGTTGAGTGACACTGGCCAGAGGAATGAGAGCTGATTTTTGGATTATTGTAATCTGCTGCAAGCTACCTTGGATATCATTAGATCCAAAAGCTGGGTGGAGGTCTTCTCTCAGACGAAATGCAGTCTAAGTCGTATTTTTTAAAAACCACCCTGCCTCATTTCTATGTGGGGAAACAAAACCTGTGCAGATCTGTGTCAGTTTTTCTGAGTGTGTTATAGGGCTCAATCCACATACAGTGAAATGGGCCCAGGAAATTCTGCTGGCACCCCTGGAGGCTGTGACTACCACATAATGAGCTGGGAATGCCCTGGTTCAATGCAAAAATAAAATAACTTACTGCTTTAAGTTAAGAAGTTTTAGAAGCAATGGGGAGGGCAGAATCCTAGTAGCTTTGCTGCCAGTAATGAGAGGTCCCACCCATACGACTGCTCAGAAACAGCATAGTTGGCCCCTGAGTTCCTTTCACCTGCCATTTCTTACCTGAATGTCCCTCTCCACAAGAAGGTACCATTTCTTAGCATGATCTGGTGTGCATGTTCTGATCCTCCTTTCCATCCCCTTCCAGCCATCACACAAAAGCATGTGCCAAAGCCACAGCCTCCTCCATGTCAGCCGCTTTCTCTCAGACAAGTGTGCCTGCTCTTTTCTCTGGAACTGCCATTCTTCCTTCTCTCTCTTTTGATGGATCATCACTGTGATCTTGTTGTTAGTTCTTTGTGCCTTAGGGGTTTTTATTTTCTCTCAATACTTTTCCGACCTTGTGGCCCTTTTTCTTTTTGTAACAAAACAAAATTGAAGTACCAGCCCATCTACAGGCAAAGTGCTATTGAGTCTTTTAATGGCTCCTTTGCCTTTTTAATTAAACAGTTCCTGTTTGCAGGTTTAACTCATAGCTTTGTGATTAGCACTGGTTCAAGATTAGTGGTGAGTAGCTTTTAATATCCTCTTGAACATCCTTTCTTAATTGCCTTAATATTGGTTGTGGTTCCCATGGGGAGGGGAAAGCTCCATTTATCATTTTTCTTTTTTAAAAAAATCATTTAAAAAAATAGCAGAATACATTTTTGGCTATATAAAAATGAGGGTGTGTGTGTATGGAGACGCACTTACACAAGGAAATCTCTAATCCAAGCCCCCACCCCATGGGAACAGAAACTGACCCTAGGCCGGCAATTAACCAAGTCCATTCAAGGGACAATTAATAGGCTGTTCATAATTGATGCCAGGTAACATAAAATGGGATCATTCTATAAGGAGTAAACTTTTAATTAAAGCTTCTGAAAACCTTTCATGAACAGGATTTTCTTGTTAGTTAATGTTATAGAAGGATCTTGAGAATAATAGATAATACAATGCTATTTTAAGGCTTTGTGTGGAACCTCTATTTTCAATTATTATTTTTTTAGTTAATTGAACAAAGTGAGTGCCTCAGCAGCACTAAAGGGTTCAAGTGAAGAATATAGCATTTTCCTGGTATTCTTTAGGGAAAAGCACCTTTCCAAACACTACTTTGTGGCCCAACCCAGTATTTGAGTAGAGCCTGCCTCAGTTTTGCCTATTTGACTATATTCAGTTAGCCTGCTAAAAGCATCTGTGGCAGTTGGTTTTTTTAACAGTTACCTTGGGCATAATTTTTTTTAATGCCTTCTTTTACACATGCACACTATTATATTTTATGAGTGTGCTAGTTGCAATGAGTGGATGCCAACTGTAAGTACAATATTGGGCAACCTTGGCAGTTTCAAAGTTTTTAATCTTGTTTACTAATCAAATGTAAAATAAACATGATAAATGAGAATATTATGTAGGGCATCAGAAAAAAATCCTGTACAAATCACTCTGATCACAGTTCAAAAAATTATGGAAAACACTGTTTTCTTATGCTAGTGTTATATCACACCTGAGTTTCTTGACATTTTGCTGGAGGAAGGATAGAGTATAGTCTGGTGTTATCCTGGGATTAAAAAAAACTAAAAACTAGGGACTGTGCCCCTGTTTCCTCCACTTGCAACACCCCCTTTAGCCCAGGGTGGGGAACCATTTTGGCTCTGCAAGCCATATCCTTACCAGGATCTGCCTTGTGGTCCAAAATTGACAGGTGGGCAAGTCCATCCACCTGCCAGTCAAGTGATGTCACAAATGGCATCATGCTTCTAAGCCTGGACATTAAATCGCCTCTCAGGCAGCTGCATGCTGCTAAAAAGAAGGTTTTTGCCTTCCTTTTAGTACCACATTGCTGCTTGTGAGGTACTTTGAAGTCCAAACTTCAAGACTCCAAAGCCCAGCAAATGGAGCAGGGAGCTCTCTTATGAACCCAGGTCAAGCTAACTTGATCTCCCTTTGCATCAGCTGATGGGTGGAGAGGTCAGGGGCAGTTTGGCACATCTGTTTGGCCTGTTCCCAGAAGGAATGGCCAAACGGAGCTCTTTGTAAGCAATTGAAATAAAATTGGCAGACAGGGCTATCACCTTTGGTCCACCCCACCCCACCCCACAAAAGTCCTCCTCCCTTTCTCAGGAGGCTCTTCCTCAGCTGTGCACCCTTCCTCCTCTGCCTCATCTCCCCCTTCAGTCCCTTTCCCCCCTCCTTTGCTTCAGCTTTAACCTCCTGTCCCCACCTTCCTCTCCTCCTAATTGTCATCACGCTGTAGTTTGCAGGGCTAGTGCCATCTGTCAGTGGCCTTGTGAATTACACCATGACAACAGTCTTGTATGTGTTTTACAGAGAAAAGGGAATTCAGGGGTTGGTGTGTGAAATTAATTGCAGATCTGATGCAATCAGCTAAGAGCTGGTAGGTTTTAGTAATCAGTGGAAAGATGTCATCTGGATGCCAAGCTAGGTGTCTCTGCATCCTATCCTTGTACCTTTGGCCCTTAGGTACTTAAATGGAGGATTTTAAATTCATTTCTACTGAATTTACATTCTTGGTTTCAGCCCAGCTTTCCAGCCTGTCAAGGCAGTTTTAACCCTCGATGTTGTCTTCTGTAGTGTTAGCTACCCCTCAGTTTTGCATTATCTGCAGTTTTGATAAGCACTCTCTATGTTCTCCTCCAAGTCTTTTATAAAACAGCAGAGGGCTTAGGACAGAGCCCTGGGGACCCTGTGAGACCTCCCTTCCATTTTAATGCTGAGCCCTTGTGAGCACTTCTTGGGTATCTATGCTGGATAATAATGAGCTATGGGTCCATTGTGTCACACCTTTGCAACAGAGAGAGTATAGGTTGCTTTGATTGAGGTGGCACAAGGAACTGAAGGATTCTTTGGTTAATAATAAAATAATAATAATAAACTGTCTCCAGGATTGCCATCTCTTACTCTGATGTGCTATAATATTGAAGTAAAAAATGAGGATATTTTCGGGAGCAAGATAATCCAGTGAAAGTACGAAAATATACTGTGCCAAGGAGACATGTTGTCTTGCTCAGAAGCCTTGGGCTCACCTTCTGTGATGGTTCCAGTGCTTCCAGGTACTTGCCACCTGGTCCAGCCATTAATCTGGAAACACAGGCCCCTAAAGGAATGTGTATATTTTGAGAAAGGCGTGAGTTCTCCAGATACTAAAGAGTACATTATATAAAGTATTGCCAGAATCAGATATTTGCCCTTATCCCTAGCAAGGTAAATGGGAGCGAGATCTACAGATAAATATTGCTTTAGACAGCTGGAAATGCATATGGAACTCTGCAACTCAAATGAATATGAGCACAAGCCTTAAGAAGTTTTACAAGTGATTGTGCAGATGATGTTTCTCTCCACAGAGACTGAGGATGCTTCCGGACAGCAGCTCTTAAGCCGCAAACAAGTCCTGCATATTCAATTTTTCTGTGTGCACTTTTGGCACACTATCTTCCACGCAATCCCATTTCCCCCCCTGTCTTAATAGTCACTGATATTCTGCTGCTTGACATCCACACCAGTGGATGGATCTTGCCTTAAAATAAAGGAATTTTAGGAACAATGACACAGAAGACAAGACAGGCCATAAACTCCCACTACATCCGTTAGTCGTTCTTTTTGATCATACAGAAATAATACTCTCCAAGGAAGATCAGGAAATGGTTATTTATCTTTTAATGGCTGCCGGAATATGTATTTCACTTATAACAAGAAATAGGAGGTTACAACAAGCTTTCAATGGCTGTGAAAATGTCTGGGATTTTAGTATCATGAAGCTTACTAATTTTACTCAGACAAGAAAGCAGAGTAAATTGGAAAGTTACTCAGTTGAGAGTTGAGTAAGATTTTTTGGAATTGGAAAGTATAGGAACATATATAACCCCAATGAGTTATTATGCACAATTTAACAGCACAGAAGTTGTTAATTAATGAAAGATTATCAATTCAATCTGTAAATTCTTTGTATTGATGACACAATATGGACAAGGCTTCCTTTTGTGCTGGCGGGGGGGTGGGGGGGAGCAAGCAAGAGATGCTAATGGACTTTCTCCATTGCCCTTTCCCCAATAAAAATCCCTGCTTTCCCCCAAACCATTAGTCCCATCCGGCATGGCTAGTGGCCAAGGATGATGATGTACTGTAGTCCCAACAATACAGGGCACCACTTAAGCTACTTGTGACTTACAGAGTCACATGATCAGGGTATTAGCTAAGCCCCACCTCCTTTTGTCCCACTACTCCAGCTGAAGTTGGAGCCCTGCCTACCTGTTACAGTGAAATAAAAGAAGTCCACATATGAGCATCATAATGCCTAGTGTGGCTTTGATTCATTACCAGCTCCTTCCAGCAGTTAAGAAGGCAAGCCCTGGCTCTCCTAAATCCCAGGTAAATGTGCCAAAATTGTGATATGTGAAGTCTCTCTTTAAGCCATGTTGCTCCTTCCCGTGCAGCAACACAGAAGCAAAGGGGCTGGTTTTGAGAGTGGCAAGGCAGTTGCAGCATCCAGAGGGAAGCTGCAGAGCCCCCTCCCCACATATCACAGCCCCAGGATCCCGATGCAGTTAAGATCCCAAGAGGTTGAAAGTTGCCTCGACTGCCTTGCCTGTGAGCAGCTTCCAATCAACGCAGAGTAAGAAGGTTTCCTCCCCAGAGTTCCCAAAAGGAGCCTTGCTCCCCCCCCAGCCTTGTTCCCAGAGTCACCCCCTTGCTTTGCTTTTCCCCAAGAGTTTTTGGAATCCTCCCCCTTTCTGCTTGCCAGCCACCTCCTCTGGCATATCAAAGGCTTCTATGAAGGGGCCCTTTCAGCCCGTCCACCCTGGCTTTGCTGTCGCCGGATATGCCTTGTGCGGCTGCCCTATTAATAGCCCCCCTGGCTTCGCTGGTGTTTCTCAGCCCTCCGTGGAGCTGAAAGAGCCTCTTGTGTTCCGCTCAGCATCTCCTCAGCTGTTTGCGCACTGTGTTCCCCTTCCACTCTCCCAAAGCGCCTTTTGTGCTCATTGCCTATCTGGAGAGAGTGCTCTCTATTTCCTCCGCTTTCTCCGCACACAGAGTAACTTCACATCGGCTCAGAGCTAGTTTGGGGAGGGAGAGATGGAAGCTCTGGGCTCTTCCTAACAAGGAGTGTAGGCCAACCCATAAGTAGAAGGGGAGGCTGGACAAACTTGGCGCTTAAAGCCTTTCTTTGGGAAGAGCCTCCTCTGTTTTAATTAATTAATTGATTGGTTGGATTTATATCCCTCCTTTCCTCTCCAAGAAACCCAGGGCAGCAAACACATGTATCATTTAAAATAAAGAAAGAAAATAAAAAAGGAAACATTTTAAATCTGTTTAAAGCATTGTAAAAACAACTACAATTAAAAACATCTAAAATCAGTTGCAGTTAAATTATAAAAAAAATTCTAGAAGCAGCTAAAAACATTATTCCATCCAGTGATCTTAGAGTTACTTGAAACAGTATTTTGTCAGCTACTCCACAGCCAGGGAACCACCACTGAAAAGGCCCTGTCACTATCCCGGTTACTTGGCATGCAAACTGTTTGAGGCTCAATTTTCTACTGGCAGCTCTAGGTAGGGCTGGGAATGGTCTGTGTCTGAAACCCTGGAAACCCTTGGCTGCCAGACAGTGTTCATAATGCTGCACCAGATAGACCTAGCAGTCTGATTCGGTATTGCAGCAGCTTCCTATGTTGCTCAGACTGGGGAGAGCAGGGAGTGCAAAGTCCTCGCAGCCATGAACAGCCCACCCGGTTTCCAAGTGCTGCTGCTAAACACAGAGGCCAGATGATGTGTAAAGAAGAGGTTGGCAGACTGCAGGGCAAGGAGCCAGCCCTGAGGTGGCCAAAGGCAGCAGGACGTCAGAGAGAAACTCAAGGAAAGGGAGGCCTAAGGGGGAAAGACAAGAATAAGGAGGGAAGGAAGGAAGCTGAAACAAAAACAGGGCAGGCAATATAGTTCCAAGAAAACTGGAAAGCTGAGGAAACATTGGTGCTGGCATAGAGTCTATTTGAGCTGGTTAAGTTCGTTCTTGAGATAAATGCTGCCCATCCCCCACAAAAAGAAAATTGTAGGTTTTCCCCCTACCCTCCCAATTTCCTGGGGGCAAGGCACCTGATAGTGATTGCTGTGATTGGTTCTTTAAGATCTACCTAAGACAGGTGTGTGGTGTTTGGCTTGGCCTAGAAGTTAGGGTAAGGATCCGTCACATGCAGGCTTTTTAACATCAGTGCACATGGATGTGTCATGGGACTCTCTCCATGCCTCTGAGCCGTTTGGCACATGGAATCCCCAGGTTGCTAGCTTGGCTGTCTTGGCCTTATAGCCAGCCTGTGTCCATAGAGCCCAGAGTATGCGCTGAAACACACAGTGTGCACTGAAACACACCATGTGCTCCTTTGCAAGGTAGGTACATGCAAGGGGGGGGGTGTGATGTTGGTAGAAGGTCAGCTGTGGTCAGCCCATAGTCTTTCTGGACCGCTCTGCCTCTCAGGGACCCTGATAAGCTTCAGAGGAATTTCAAGAGTTCTCCAGACCACAGGCTGACAGTGTGGGCTTTAAATCATTTGTTAAATAGGGTAACTGAGGAGAGTTGTGCAAGAGGCACTGGATGTCCTCAAGATTTTAGAAGCAAACAAGATTCGGTTTTCTCAGAATTATTAGCCCAGTTGTACTTTTGACCTCTGATTACCTGAGTCTTGGCAGCATTGCAGGTTTAGGCCTAAGTGTTAATAATGCAGGTCTGGCCGTGAAGGGATGAGATGAGGCCGACTCACTTGTTGCACCCACCCAGCCCTTTGAGATGGCAAAATGGCTTGTGCTGTTCCTGCGTGAAGACCGCCAATCCTCTGAGCTCTCTCTCTCTCTCTCTGTCCTTATATTTTAGGACTACTGTCCTGGCTGCAGTGGCCTTCCTGGATGCCTTCCAGAAAGTGGCAGACATGGCCACCAACACACGAGGTACGTTGTGGGAGCTTTTTGGACTAAAAACTAGCTGACTGCAAAACCAGCCATGTCGCACAGCCAATGGCAGAGAGCAGAACAATGCCTGTGGAAAAAAAACTCACCACCAAACTGGCAGGCCCATGGCCCCTTTCTGTTTACTTGTGATTACTTACAGTGCTGCAGTTACCCCACAACCTACTTTTAATCCCTCTTTGTACTCACACTCAATCTAGCCCTGTGCTTGATTTCCACCTGCAGCAGCCAAACAGGTGCCTCTGGGAAACATTCAAGAGGGACATGTTCAAACATCAGAGATGGAGCAAGAATTGCTGTGTGTGTTTCTTTCTGTTTCTGTGACATCCCCATGGGTGACCCTACTGTGGTACTAAGTTTAGTGGCTATCGCCACATCTTGTGGCAGTGAGTTCCAAAGGCTTTTAATTTTTTAGCAATAAATATATTTTCCCGAGGAAAAATATATTAGAGGATTTGTTATGTCGCCTTCCCACTTCTGAGGAAGCATTTGAGGCAGGTCACATCAGTAATAAACAATAGTAATAAAACAGCCAAATGAGAGGGGGGGTGGCAGCAGCAGATAAAATATGTGTTGCATTCTGAACCAAGTTCCAGTCAGCATCTGGGAAACCCTGAGCTTGTGGTGCTTAGAGAGAGAGATTAATTTCATGGTGGGGTCTTACGTGGTCATTGGCAATCCCCCTGCTGATCTCTGCTAATCCAGACGTGCTTGTGGGATCACCATGAGGGGAAGAGCAATCATCCTGCTTTTCTAGCAATGCTCATTCGAAGGCCCTGTGATAAATAGGGCCCTCTTTTAAGTGGCACTTCCTTCATTTCTGGGTGGGTGTTACAATTGCGGGAGAAACGGGCTTCTGAAGGCAGGAGCCCTTAAAAGTTACCTATAAATGAGTTTCACTGACATTGGGCAGGCGCCATCAGTGCACCTTTTGGTTTCCTGCTAAGAATGTTTTTGTTCAGGCAAGTGGCAGTCTTTCCAGACATGTAGAAGCTGTCATGTGTTTTAATCTGGTTTAGTTTATTGTTGATATTTATTATTTTTGGATGTTTTAAATATTTGCTTTTACCTGTTGTTGTTATTACTGATCATTCTATTATGTTTCTAAACTGCTTTGAAGGGACGCGGGTGGCGCTGTGGGTTAAACCACAGAGCCTAGGACTTGCCAATCAGAAGGTCGGCGGTTCGAATCCCCGCGATGGGTGAGCTCCTGTTGCTCAGTCCCTGCTCCTGCCAACGTAGCAGTTCGAAAGCACATCAAAAGTGCAAGTAGATAAATAGGTACCACTCCGGCGGGAAGGTAAACAGCATTTCCGTGTGCTGCTCTGGTTCTCCAGAAGCTGCTTAGTCATGCTGGCCACATGACCCAGAAGCTGTACGCCGGCTCCCTCAGCCAGTAAAACGAGATGAGCGCCGCAACCCCAGAGTCGGCCACAAATGGATATAATGGTCAGGGTTCCCTTTACCTTTACCTTTAAACTGCTTTGAGATTTTATCAAGCAGTATAGAAATGTTGTGAAAGAAAGAAGAGTTTCAGAGTGTGCCTCTTTTCCCTCTGTGTAGGGGTGTAGCAGGGCGAAGTGACCTATTCTGGGCACCTTGTGGCATGTAGATCACAGAGGTCTGCACCTGAGGACCAGTCTTGCTTGTGGCCCCTCAGATTGTTCTTGGATATGGGCATCACCCAAGCACAAATCAGCCAGGAAGCTCATGAGATGGTCTTGATCAACCTTGAGCTGACCTACTTAACCCATTTTCACTGCCCTGAACTTCTTCAAAAATGAGCAGAGGGGAAACACAGCTTTTTAAAAAAGTAATCTCCTCTGAGCCTTAAAAAGACCAGGTGTAACCATGCCTCCTTGTGTACACGTGTAAAGAGCCCGCCCGCCCCTTCTCAGAACTGGCATTGGGATTATATATATATATTTTCTCACCCTTCACCCCTAAGGTCCAGGGTAGGTTACAATTAAAACAAGGGCAATGGTATGCCACAGTAAAAACTGGGTTGTCTAAAGAAGGAGAATCAGCAGTAAGCCAGAGTTGGAAGGAATTGACTGTGCAGGTTAGTTTGTTGTTTGACAACAATTGATAGAATAATGTATGTGGGCAGCATTTGTGTTGAGCCATCAGTTACTGGGATAAATCTCTGAAAGCAAGCAGAGAATTGGGTAGGATGGAGCAGGCGATAAAGGAAAGCTGAGGAGGCTAGTACAAAATAAGGAGATGGAGGGAGGGCTGATGTATTCTGGAGAGATATAGGGAGCACCGAATGGAGCTTGGAAGGGAAGCAAAATGTAAATAACACCTCTCACCTGAAGCAGGATGAAAAAACTGATTTGGAATGTGAGTTAATCCCAGAATAAGGTCTGAAGACACAAGAACTCACCACTTTGCTATAGCTAAGCAACCCTGGGCCTGGTCTGACTCCTGGATGGGAAACCACCTGGGAACCACAGGAATGCTCCCTTGGCCACAGAAAGGTGGGATAGAAACGTAAGAAATAAAATGTAAAACAAAAAAACCCTACAAAGCGTTGAAAGAACAAGATGGGTCATTGGCCTGACCCAGCAGGCTCTTTATACATTCTTATGAACCTATTTATTTCCTTTTTTCAGGAAAAGTTTGGTGTGGGAAGGGTTCTTCCTTTGAACGTGACTCTTTGTATGAGGGCAGAAGGGCTATGGAGCGGTTTCCTGACATTCTATTATGGCTGGTTCACTCCGGCTTTTAGACAAGAAGCCACAGCTTGTTATCTATAAACATCTAGGGAAGGGCTGTGATGAGGAAACAAGGGTAGACCTCCATATTTACTTGCATAGGCTTTCTGCACCTACTACTCAAACCCATGTAGAGATTTGCGTTTGCTGCTGATATGATGTTTTGGGAAGATGTGGCGACGCCAGTGACCCGTGCCAGGCCAGGAGTGTATTCCTAGCAAACACATGCTCATCGGTTTGGTTATAAATCATGAGAGGGAGTTTCCCTTTTAACGCAAAACGGACCACATGGCATGTGGGAAATGTCTTAAAGAAGTAGGGAAAGGGAGCAAGGTTCAAACCTACCTACCCTTGTGTGCTTACTTTTAGTTTTTGAAGTAACCCCCCTCTTCCAAACCAGTGAGCAACACATGTTTAATGAACAGGTCCATGCCTGGCTTAGCCCAGCCTGCCACCTCCCCCAAGTCTACAGAATTCCCTGTTCTTTAGGTCTAGGGAATTAAGGGAAGCCTTAGTGGACAGATGTGCAGGGTGATTACTAAAGGAGGGAGCCACAGGTAATAGAAAATTCAGCCACGGCTGTGATTTGGAAAGGAGGTCAGGGGAGAGGAAAGGGAGTCCTTTAGGAGGAGGGGCTTCTGGGCTGCCTGGTAGCTTGCAGTGTGTGGCCCTTTGGAGAATTCCACGAGAGGGGAGACTGAGGCATAGATCATGCAAATGGAAAATGAGGTGGTAATACTTTTCATCTGCGCCATTTCAGATCACAAGTGGGAAACAGTTGCATGCTTCTCAATAGTAGTAGTAGTAATTATAATTATAATTTATATTCTGTCATCTGAGCAGCTTCCAGCAAATTAAATATTAGCATGTTATTAGCATATGAGCATATACAACTATTCCTTACCCCACCCCCACCCCCAGCTTTCTATATGTGAGTCTCAGGCTGTGAATGAGAGTTGCTTTGCTCTGTAATTCTTTTTGACATCCTTGTTGCCTGCCTAGCCTGTGGGCTGCACTGCTGACTCAGACCATAGTGAATGTCCCATCTGATGCATCTGCATCTATCTTGGGAACATGGCTGGCTTCTATGCTTGAACCACATGCCTAAGACATCACCCAGTTCCATACTCTCACTTTTTCCTGCAGACTAGAACTGCCAATTCACCCATAGCTGTTTACTGAAAGAATGGCTGAATCCAATTTTTCACCATCCAGGTATTTTGTGTGGGTGGGCAGTTTCTGCCTCTGGAGGTTAGACGTCTTGGTTATGGCATGAAACTAAAAGGAACCGAATTATATAGAGGGGGACATGATAGGTAATCACCCAGAGCCTGTTGGCAGCTAGATATCATCCTTCTCTTTGGGTTTCCTTCTGTCCGGCTGTTCAGCAGAGAACAGCTGAGAGGGAAGACTTTGATGATGTGCAAAGTGTGCAGTTGTGGTTCTTTCCTCTGTAGGAAGATCAAAGCGGAGGCAGGGATGTCTCAGGTGGTAGACTTATGTTCTGTACAAATATCTAGAGAGAAAATAGAAGGTGAAACAATTTTAAATACACCCCTTTTCTTGTAGCGTTTGCTCTTTAACTCACAATGCCTTGCCCTGCTCACTGTGTTAGGCCGCTCGTGAAAACACTTCAATGGCGACAGCTTTTTTGATTCTAAAGGCAGCAGATATGTCCAGGATATTTGCTTGTGGGTCCTTGGTTCACCATAATTTGATGGTTGGGGAAGTCATGGTTGTCTCTGTTGGATGTCCAGCTCCCTTTACAGGTTCCCTGTTTCAGAGACTCTTAATTTCATGTGCTTGAACGCCTGGTGCATGTGCTTGTACCACTTGGCTGTCCTTAATCAAGGCTGGCTTCATTGCCCCAAGTTTCCTGGAGTAAACAAGCAGCTAGTCCATGGGAAGGAAGCCATTGTGCCCACAAGCCTGCGTCATCTTGGTATTCTAAAGCTGTCTAATGCTTCGATGTGGCAGGAAATTTGCCAAGGAAATTTACATGCAGAGTTAAAACGGTCAACAATGCAATAAAGTAGTCTGTGGCTCAAGAGTGACTTTTACTAGCACTGTGGGCTTGTCTGGAAAAATAATAATTTTGCCACATTTTCTCATGCCTTAGTAATATCTAGGGCAATGTTATATGTGGGGCTGCCAATAAAAAGTGTTGAGAAACTTCAGTGCAGTAGATTCAAAGTGTGGTAGACATGCATATGGACAACTATCTGCTGTGCTGATAATATTTGACCAGTGGTTGAAAGACGTTCACTGGCTTCTCCAGTTCTCTACCAGGCTCAGCTCATGTTGTTTGATTGTTTTCTACCTATAATGTCCCAAGTGGCTTGGAATCATGGCTTTTGAAGGGCTGTCTATCCTAGCGTTCCCCAACTTGGTGCTCTCTAACATATTTGGAGACAGGGCTGGACAACTCCCATATGAACTTGCCTGTATATGGAGTTGCTAAGCTCTCGGTAACACACACACACACACACACACACACACACACACACTCCACTCCCATTGCAGGGTAGCGATAGGACCTTTGCTGCAGTGGGGGATCATGCACTGCCCAGTTTTTTCTCCTTCAGGGCCAAGTGAAAGCTGCCCTATTATGCTAGTGGGACACCATTAAGGACAGGTTTTTGGCTATAACTGGTTATTAGTGCTGATTATGTTTTGCTTTTAGTTGCGTTTGTGGGCTCATTTGCTTATGACTGTGTTTTATGGCTTTTATTATGTCAACCACTCTGGGGTGCACAAATGAAGGAAATGAAGCTATTTGCTTGTTGCAGTTTAGCCTGTTTTAGTTCATATTTTGTCCTCAGTGCTATTTTAACAGATGTGTATAAGCTCCCTTGGAAAGGCAAGGTATAAATAATTGCAAACATAAGGTGTCCCGGAGCTTGAAGTGATCACAATATTATTCAGCTCACAATTCAAAGGCAGACGAAAACACTGAAGTGCAAAACAATCACAGGCAGGGGAGGCACCTTCTCACCAAGGGATGTGGGAAGGGAGCAGGCAGTTCTTCAGGTACCAGCTTCTTAACAGAGCAAGGCTTTACATGTCAGCACCAGTGCACTAAATGGTCTCAGAAACACACCACAGCTACTGAAGCTCCAAGCTTCCAGCACCAGTAAGTAGCCAAATTTGAGCTCAGTAACTGAAGGAAAGGGGAAAAAATCAACTTGGCCCGGCCCTCCCATCTTGACACTGACAACTTTTGAATGCATTGACTCCCCTCCCCCACCCCATTTTAAATTTTCTTGTCTGTCTTTCCTCTTTAATGTTTCGCTGTTGTCCAAGAAGGTTGATGGGTGGATGAGTGGGAGGTGCTGCGTCATTTTAACTTTTGTGTTTATGGCAACAAAATTCCCCAGGCGGTCTCTGAAAAGAGACAGAAGGACCTCTGGGAGTTCACAGTTTTATCCACTAAGTTGTTAGTGGGGTGATGGAAGAGGACAAGGGAAGCTGGGGGGTTGCTCTGATTGCACATGTGTGGACATTGCTCGGGGGGGGGGGGGTTGTTGCTAGTGAAGTTGCCAAGTGCGATTCAGAATGTGGACCACAAGAGCTCAACGTTTGCAGAAAATGCTGGGATTTTTTTTTTCTGAAAGAGATGCTAAGGATGTATTTTGTGTCAGGTGATTACAGCCATAGGGTTGGGGGCTGGGGGCAAAATGTCTTGGCAACTCTAAGAGGAAGCAGCACTCCTGGTCAGAACCAGGAAAGGGGGAACAGGAGGAAATGATTTCTCCCTGTCAATGGCTGTGATCTGCAGCAGAAGCCCCGTTCAGCAAGCTAAGGAAACAAGCAAAGGAAGTGAGTCATCCTCCTCTGTCTATTGCTGCAGCTGCACAGCGGTGGCTCTGGAGCCAGGATGACCCCCCACCCCCAGTAAGAAGGGGTGTGTGAAGTGCACCACTGTTATGGAGCTAGTGCTGGTGTCTTTCCATCCTCCATGGTTGGGAGCAAATTCCAAAAAGCAACAGAGGGTCAATCACAACAATGTCACCTTCTGATGCCCCAACACTAAAGAGTGTTGCTCTGGAAGGTCAGGCTCAACAGACTGCAGGACCAGAACCATAAGCACAAGCAGACTTGCGGAGAATTAGCTGGCCTCATCTGAGGTCAAGAAGGAAATGGTCTTGGGCTCTTGGAATGTACGAGAGAGATGACTAAAGCGCAGTGATCGTGCCTAGCATTGAGCAAGGCCACTTGGCAAATCATTGCCTAGTAATCCAAGACTAGTAAAAGGAACTGGGTCACTGGTAGGACGCCTGGCCCTCACAGGTACCCTACCTTTAAGAGCACCTTTTTGATCAAAAGTTTGAAATGGATTGATCTCTGTTTGATTAAAAACTTTGCAGCTCGTCCCATTCCCCCCCCCCAGTGATAGCTGACAGGTCAGGCCAACTCATGGACTGAATGAGCATCAGGTGCCTCACGCAGAGCTGGATGAAAGATGTCTTTCCAAACAGTATGGTGGCTGGCCTGCTTTAAAGGGCTGTTTTAAGGAGTAGGGTTAGAGAATGCATGTCAAGTGCTCTGGGGCAGCCTCGAAAGATCCTTTCCTGAAGGCTGTGTCTTGGAGACTCCCTGCAACTTTTGCCACTTCCTGGCCAGCTCAGGCTGGCCAGCAGAAGGTGAACTGTTTTGCAATGCCTTATATCCTGCTTTGAAGAGGGGCAAATTTCTCTCTGCAGCTCACGCAGTGCTGCATACTGGTGTGCGTGCAGATCCCTCATTAACCTGGATTCATCATGCCAGCTGAGTTGATCATGGTCTGTTGCATCCACTCTTAACTTCCTCCCTCCCAGTACCTTTGAGGAGTGGATCTGCCATTCCCAGGTGACACCGGGTTCCTCTGATGTGTGATTTCTGTGCATTCGTCTTTCCTTGCACAATTGCGTGCCTTTGCCTCATTAATCTTTCACAATCATTCTGCTTCGGTGTTGTGGGAGTACGCAATGTGTTCTTCCTAGGAAGTGCTTAAAAGGAAGGATTGAGAGGAAGACACATCCTTCGGGGGCACTTTTTATGTATATCTCAAGGAAAACAGAAGGTAGTCTAGATCCTGGAGCCACCTTTGCCAAGTTGGTGCCATTCATGTTTTGGGAAGTAACTCCCAACAGCTCCAGTCAGCACAGGTATTGTAGTCCAAAGCATATGGGGAGCAACAGATTGGAGAAGGCACCTCTAGAGCAGCAATTCTTCTTCTTTGGCGATCACTCATAGCCAAGTAAGATTGTCTTCCATGACCACGGTCTTGGAAGTGAGTCCGTAAGTGGCTGTGGAGGCCAATTCTGGATCCACACGTCCTTCCATAGTGGGGACGTAGGTTTCTGGGTGGGAGTTGATCATGGTGAGGATTTGTCAAAGCTGCCTTCCTCTTAGCTGGTTTCTCCCTTTTGTCCTGAGTTCGTGCTTCTTTAAGGTCAATGACACCTTAGTAGAGGCTGTTCTCCAACTGGAGCACTCATAGCAATTACAGCACGTGTGACCAGGAGCAAGCTGAAATGGAAATGAGCAGAAAGAGACAGAAATCACCTCTGGCTGTTAGTTTCTGGCACTATCAAGGGCATTTAGCTGCGACCCACAGGGTGCCATCTCATCTTGCGTAAAGGCCCCTAAAAATGCATGTTCATGGTAATTTTAATGAGGCTTGCACTAGATAACTTCTCATTGGATTGGACTCCCATGTGAATTAGTGTATGTGGGCATTTTTCTCTCCCTCAAGCAGCAGAATGCCCCATAATCCATGCTTTGTGAGGGATGCAGTTTGATGGGCAGTTCCTATGAAAGACTGTTCCATCCATTCATATCCTCATGTTCAAGGCTCAGAGAGAGAGAGAGAGAGAGAGAGGTCAGTGTCAGTGTGGTTATTGCTACCCCCAATGGACAAAATCTGAATTGCTCTGTTCTCCATCAGGCAGGGCCCTCAATCTAGACTTGGAGCCAATTGTTAGCCTTTGATAGTGATAGCCTTTAACTCAAAGGATATTCTAGAGCTGGGAGGGAAAGGCAGAAAGGAGCAACCAAAATTATCAAAGGGGCTGGACTAATCAACCCCATTTGCAGAAAGGTTGCCACATTACAATGCAGCTCAGACCTCATCTCGGTGTATTTATGGGTGAAGTTAGGGGGTGTGCCCCAAATGCATTCCCCTCCACACACCTTCTTAACATCAAAATGCATTTGTTTCCTAATCTCCCAGTTTGGAAGGATCCTTCTGATGCTCTTTAAGTTGCAAACACAGCCTCTAGCTCCACTGTGTAAGAGGAAAAAACCCTTTCTTTTTAATGGAAACTCTTGTGGACATTTTACAAATTTGTGTAAGATAGGCTATTGCCAAGTGAGTCACTCTAGCATGAGTGGAATCCTGGAACAACCTTTGGCAAGGGGAAGAAGTGTTTGTGAGATGAATTGGGTGAGGGGAGTGTTACAAGCCCACTGGAGAGTCCATTTTCACCTGTGAAATCCTGAAGGGGAAGATGTTGCCCCAAAGTAATGTTTCATAAGAGCTTCTATTATTCTGACTTCAGTACCATGTAATGCCTGGAGATAATAGGGGGCTTCTGAGGAGACTGGAGAGAAAGCCAGATCTGGGACAGTGTTCAGGAGATCCATTTTCCCTCAGAGAAGGTGGCGGCAGAGCAGGGATGTCCAGAGAGGAGAAACTGAGTCTTAAGTAGAGGCTGAAGAAACAGCTTGCAGGGCTCTTGTGAGAGTAACATATGATGCCTTTCTGTATGCCCCCTCAGGAGGAAATTCAGGAGAGAGCCCTGATAGCTCTGCTTTGCTACTTCTGAAACAAGGTGCTCCTTCCTCAGACTCTTAGGCAACTCGGTTTCTCAGCCCATGTGATCTCACTCCCTCACCCAGCCCCAATGTCAGGCATTCCTTCAGCCTGTGCTGACATCTCAATTCCTTGCCTCTCCATTTTCTTTCTCTCTGACTGAACAAGAGAGAAGGAAAGAAAAGAAATTCCGCACTTGAATTTTTCTGCAGTACCTCTTGACTGTTCTCCATTAACATGAGGGCTGGTTTTTCACCTCAGGAGCCACGAGGGACATCGGCTCCGCACTAACCCGGATGTGTATGCGGCACCGCAGTATTGAGACCAAGCTGAGGCAGTTTACCAAGTAAGTGCCTTTCGTTAGACTCGCGTGTTTGTCATGTGTGTGGGCCAGCCCCAGGCTCCCTTTCCGAAGAAGAGGGAGAGGCTCAGTGGCCTTGAAAACGGGATTGGGGAGGTGCTGAAATAGGCAAGACATGCAGAAGGAGGCTCAGGGTTTTAGAAACTCGAGCCACTTGCATACTCTAGTCCAGAGAATGAGTTATTGAGCCATTTGGATCACAGCACATTTATGGGGATTTCGTTGCAAAACTCTTCTCCACATCCCTTGGCCCTTCTAACCCACCTCTCTCTGGGTGCCTTCCCCCCTCCTGCAGCGCCCTGATGGAGAGCCTGATTAACCCCCTGCAGGATCGGATAGAGGACTGGAAGAAGACTGCTAACCAGCTTGACAAAGATCACGCGAAAGGTAAAAGGGCAGGAGGCACCCTGGCTGCCCCATAGCCTGTGAGGCAGTGTCTGATGCTCAGAGGAAAGCAGTGGCAAGGATGTGACTGTGGGGCTTAGGGTGGGAGGAGATGAAAGCCAGGAGTTGAGTCTGGGCCCCATAGAGAGCAGTGGCCTCCCTTGTCTGCTCACGCCATGTGGGGGACCTCGGGGTCCACCCGCCAAGCTGTTTGCCTTCTGGTCACTTGGAATCAGGCCTCGTGTTTCCCGATTCCTGTCTCCTTAGAATACAAACGAGCCCGCCATGAGATAAAGAAGAAGTCCTCTGACACACTGAAGCTTCAGAAGAAAGCCCGCAAAGGTAAGATCTGCCAGGGTGTTTCTGGCCAAAGGGCAGCTCAGTTTGGCTAGTGATGTTGGCCTCCAACCCCTGATTGAAGAGGGGGGCTGGATTTGCTGGGCTGCCCTTGGATAAACTAAATTGCTTCTGCCTTAGCAGTGAACGCTTCCCTGCACAGGTAATGGCATGGATGGAGCAAGGACCTTGGTTTAATTCTTCAGTTAAATGCATTGCAGTGTAAGATCCTGGTTAAACTAGGGTGGAGGCCTCCTTGCGGCATAATGTCCTGGGGCCCAGAGGCTCTCCAAATCCCTTTGTGGGTTGTTTGCTTGGCAGGTGAGACAGAGCTTTGTGTTAGGCAGTGACAGAAAAGGGAATGAAGTCTTGAATTCAGCTTCCTGAATTTATTGGGGGGGGGTGTTAAAGCAAGTTTCTGGCCCCTGTGGCTTGACAGTGTGGGTGGGCAATGCTGGCTGAGGCCTCAGAAACCGGAGGAGATGGCCGAGTGAGAGGTCTGCTGATTAGGCTCACAGCATTCACCTTTGCTCAGTTCAGGAATCTTGGATTTATTTGTTTTAAGTGCAGAAGAAAACACATGCCTCTCAGCTATCGATCCTCTTCAAAGCTGTGAGGCATTTTAACCCCCAAGGAGAAAGAAGGCCCAGCTGTCTTCAGAGTTGTGGTAGCAGATTCCTAGGGGAGAAGGAAGCTTGCCTGCCTCTGGTTCGCTTGTGTGTCTGAATGGGTCTGGATGAGAGTGGCAGTTTCTGCAGGGGGCATTGTACAGCCGGTGCTTTAAGTTTCTGCACTTTTGGTTTGCCCTCCCATCTTGTCAACACGTGATTGCCAGGGGAGGGTTGCTTTCAGAGCCTTGCTAAGTTCTTATTGCCCTAAAATCAGGCCAGTGTGTTGATCCAGGTTGTTGCTCCTTGAAGTTACCATGTGTGTATGCTGGTGCTGAGGGCAAAGGGGGGGGGGGCTTGGGGATAATTGCCTATCAAAGTGCCTCTCCCTCCCCTTTATGCACACACTCTGTCATGGGAAGAGAACTGTGTTGGTGTTCTCAGTGTGGCGTCTCATACCATTCTCAGTCCTTCTAGGTATTGAGAGGGGTCTTCCTGGCTCCTGCAGCAGACCCTCTGAGGCCAAACCAGATGTTGCGTGTGCATGTGGCCACCAATGACTCCTTGGGAAGACAAGGTGCAGGGTGCAAATGTCTCTGTGCCTTCCTCCTCCTGTTTGGCTGCTCCATGCAAGGTGGATTGGGGACCTGGGGCATTTGGCTTGGGTCTGGGGCATTTGCATTCTGCCTTGGGGAATCCCTACCCCACCCCTGGACCTGCCATTGCCCCCCACCTGGGGGAAGTTACCAGAGTCCTGTGGCTCCCACTTTTGCTCCTTGTGCCAGTGGAGAAGACCTGACCAGATGCAGCTGTCCCCTGCTGTCATTTTATGGCAGGAGGGCAGTTGTGTACCTGGTGATGTGGCTGAGTTGGGTGGTGGTTCTGTGGGGTCCTGTTCCGGGTAAGAAGATGGCTCTATACATCAGCCTGTCTTTCACACATTCTTCTTTCTCTCTTCCTCCCTCTCTCTTTTCTCTTCCCTTCTTTCCACATCCTTCCTGTAGAGCTACTTGGTAAGTCAAATGTTGCCATCTCAGCTTCATCCAGGCATCCCTCACCCTTCCTCCACGCTCTTGGCTTCACTACCTGTAATCCTTCCCTCCCTCCCTCCACTCTGTTTCAGTTGGGCTTGAAATGAAATGAAACCTCCAGAGGCCATGCTGACGCAAGTGGTGCATTGAGGGTTGGGAGCAGCTTAAGCTGATGGGGCCGACTGAGGCTCAGCCCAGCTTTGCTGGAGGCAGAGAGGAGGTGGTCCTTGCTCTGTGATGAACGCAGGAACCTGAGGTGTAAGGTGCTGACAGACCACATGGCAAGAACAGAAATGCTAAGTTCAAAGTTGCTTCATTATTCTCAGTGAACCTTGCAATGACCCTGTAAGGCAGGCCAGCATCACTGCCCCCCATGTTGCAGGTGGCCAGGCTGAGGCTGAAGAAGAGCAGCTTACCTCAGGCCAAATTGGAGACTTGGGAGATTGTTCCAAAGCCATCTTATTTTGGCCTGCTGGCATTCAAGACTCCATGGGAAATGGGTGTGCGCCTCCCCTACTACGCCAACCCCCAGACTAGCCCATCCACAAACTAGCTAAGCACCTGAGATGCCAAAATCCATGGGGCTCTTGCCTTGCCTCTGTTTAGAGTAATCTCCCCCCCCCCCCACACACTCCCCACTTACCTGGTGCCTCCCACATGTTGGTGGAGTAGAACTCCTACCCCCAACCCTTGGCCTTGCTGGCTGAGGCTTACGAGACCTTTTAGGTTGAAATATGTGGTGTGTGCTGGGTTTATTTATCTATAGTTTGACCATTCCAACCTTGGGCCTTTCCTGGCCTTGGAAAGTCCCTACCTTTCAGCCTAAGCTCCCTTACAAGGTTGTTGTGAAGCTGATTTCTAAAGACAGTGCTCTAGCATACATGAAAACCCTTAGTATGATTTGGAAGAGTTGCATTCAGGCCCCACCTTCCTGGGGCTGCAAAAAACTGGGTTATTTTACAGAATGTATTGCAGGCATAGGCAAACTCAGCCCTCCAGATGTTTTGGGACTACAACTCCCACCATCCCTAGCTAACAGGACCAGTGGTCAGGGATGATGAGAATTGCAGTCTCAAAACATCTGGAGGGTCGAGTTTGCCTGTGCCTGATGTATTGGGTTCAATCCCAGTTTAAAGAATTGGGTAGCAGCAAGCAATGTGAAGGAGGAAGAAGGAGTCCTACCCTCTCCACCTGCCTGAGACCCTGCAGTGCCACTCCTCTGGGCAGGGGTCTGCCTCAGTGCAAGGCTGCTTCATATGCCCTACTGCCACTTTGAAAAGGGGGAAATCAAAGGGCACATTCCAAGCACATACACTTTGGTTTCATCAGTTGAACACACAATGGAAAAACAGCTTGAATTCTCACAGATCCAGACTGGCTCAGTCTCTCACTCTGGGGCCATCTTCTCCAACCTGGTGTTTTGGACCACAACTCCCATCAGCCTCAGCCTTCTCTGGAGGAAATCCTCCTTGGTATTGCTTATGGCAGGCATGTCCAAAGTCCATTTCGGGGGCCTAATGTGGCTCGCCGGTCGGTTTAATCCAGCCCCTGTGGCAGTTTATTTCCTGGGGTAAAAGCCTAAAAAAAACTTCAACAACTTCAATCCTAAAAAAAGGCCAACAACATTGTTTGGCCCTTTGGTCAGCCCCCATGGCCCTTCACTTCATCAAATCTGGCCCTCTTTTTAAAAAGTTTGGATACCACTGGCTTATGGGATGGCTTAACCGGCTTCAGGGAAGGCTGTTCTGGAAGATGGCTAGGTCTCCTTCAGAGGAAGACCACATTTTCCACCTGCAGCAGAGTGCCACCATTTTGTCTGGGCACTTAAGGGCCCCAGGTGCTTTCAGTTGGGGACCAAAGGCCTGGTTAAAATGATTGGTGCAGCTTGGAATAACCATTCCTTCCCCCTTAGGCCAAAGCAAAGAGGAGGCCTTCTTGTCTTGTGCTGTGAGACACTCACAAGAGCATCCCTATGATCCCTCTTAGCATCCTCACCCTCGTGAACCACAAAGGCATAAGCAACAAGACATAGTCAGTGGGCGCTTTTTAAGTTGGCTTTCATTTCAGGCCTTATCAGCATCACCACAGGGCCTCATTATTCCCATCTGGACACTCCTCTTTCTCTGGCTCTGCTGCACCGCTCCAGAATGGCTCTGGGGCAAATGCTGAGATCCACCCACCTTGGGCCCAGATCCACCCCAGAGAGTGACAGCCTTGAGATTAGGGATGGGGGAAGAGCCACTTTAAAAAGTGGAATTGGACAGGGAATGCACCCTTCAGCAACAGCTCATCAGAAGGGTGGGTTGGTGCCTTGGCTTCCATTTTCAAAAGGCCAGTTCTGGCTTTCCCCAAGCATTATTAAATTCAGCAAGCGTTATATAGGTCTCGCAGGTCCCCCTCAACTTTATAGCTCCTTTTCCCTGGGTCTTTTGGCTGCCAAGCCCAAGCATCAGGATCTCAGCCTTAGCCCTCCAATATCCTGGGGCCCACTGCCTCAACAGCTTGGCTGTTTCTTGACTTTTTCTCAGCAATCAGCCATTCTTCCAGTCTTCCCCGTTCCTCCCCACACTGGTTTTCCACCCGCCTGGCTGCTCCGTCATCTTGCTTTACCTTCTTTGCATGTGGGCTGGTGGTGGTGGTGGTGGGAGGAGGCAACATATCTGAGTGACAGCAGGGCTGCGGTTGCACAAGGGTGGTCTTCATTGCTGTCCATCAAGCCAAGCATTTCATGGTTGGTTCTGCACACATTGTGAATTGCTTGCTGGCACCTCTGTTTTGCATAGCTTGTGATCAGTGGGTGGTTGTGAGCATGGACAGCTCCAGGGGAGCCTTGATCCTAAGGACTTTCTTGGTGTCTGTGCTTCCGACGAGCTTTTGAAGTCCATGTGTCTGTGTCTCCCTTTGTGTGTCCTTGAGTATTTGTATGAGTAGCAATACCCATCCACTCCACCCCAGATTGCTCACAGTGCAGCCTTCCAAGGAACTGAGTCACACAAATTTCAGCACCGCTGTGACACTACGGTCTGAACTTGGAATGAATTTGAACTTCTGCTTTTGAATTACAGTGTTGGAATTGTGAATGGGTTTGTGTGGGAAGGAGAGAGTGATGAATCCAGCACAAACTGGGATGGAGGAAGGAAAGGCAAGGTGGATCATGGGAGCAGGGCAGCCCTCTCCATGACTCTAGGAGTGCCAAAGGACCACTGTGCTTTGTATCTGGCTAGTGATACACAGATCCACTGCTGAGACTCCTCTTGCCATTGGGCAATTGGAAAAAGCCTGTGGGGTGAATTCAAAGAAGCAGAAAAGGATGGATTTAGACACACCTGCCCACCTTTGGAGAGTTGAAGAGCCAGAAGCCAACATGGGCCACTTGTTGTTTTGGCCCAATTTTGCTGCTACACCCAGAAAATGAAAATGCTGCATAGTACGAGAAGGCCTCCCACTGCTTTGACCATGACCCCTTCAGACTTGCGTGGGCCAATGGGGCTTTCTTCTCCCTGCAACCCTATATGAGAAGGACAACCTACATCTCATGTAACATCTAGTTATTGCTAGCAGTACTATGGCTCCTCTCCCAGTCTAGAGAGTAGAGGCTTGGCAAAGGACTTGTGTGAATCATGGAGGTGGAGGGAGTGGTAACAGGAGGAGCAGGAATGGTGGAGCAATTGTGCTTTGCAGAGGTCACGATGGGCCAGAAGGTAGAAAGGTGACTTCACAGATTGAAAGCGAGGAGGCTGCTGTTCCAGATGCTGTAGAATGGCATAGTCAAAGCTGCAAAGGCAGAGTAGGGAGAAGAAGGCAGAGGTAAAGGAGAACTTGCTTGAGACTAAGAGGTCAAAAAGAGAAATATTTCATAGGAAGTGAAGAGGGTGGAGAGCTTGCATCCTTGGTGGGAGCCAACACAGGTGCTTAAGGAGAGGAGCGAGGTGCTCCTTGGAGTGGAGATGGGGACAGTTGTGACATCCTCCACTCCCTTTATTGCCTCATACGTCTTCATGAATTGGTAGCAGTTGGGGACTATGGGGTGAAATAAGGCTTGGTTCCATGATGACATCTGTGAAGTCAAATGAAGTCAGTTGAGGGAGTAGGCAGGGGGGGCAGTACAAAGAGATGGGGGGAGTATTTTTGCAAGCAATATTGAAATAGCATGGTGGGCATTTTCAGTTATGCAGAAGATGTTCCTGAAAAACAAAAACAATGAAGGTTTTGGCTTAGCCCTGTTTACAAATATACTTATTATTGATAGATTGGGTTTAAATTACTTGTAAGCTGCTGAATATTTTAAAAATCCAAAGCGGTATACAAAGTATAAGGCAGTCAGTGCACAACATGCAGCCTAGAAAAGACATAAATACAGTTTGTTGCTTTCCACAGTGACCAGTGATATGACATATCTGGCCAATATCACTCCTTTCGGGATGCAGAAATGGACAGAAATGTCACCAGGGCTGATGTGGGCCAGGAGCCCAGTGCCTCCTGGAGGGCCAGCTACAGATATTAACAGTGGCCCTCACACTTTTATAGACCTTTGCAATATATGCAGTCATGATGCTACTTGTCTGAAATCATCAATTTTATCACATGTGAACATCCATAAAAATTAAGCAAGCATGAAACTGAGCTTCCCTCTATCATAACAATAGGGACTGAGAGCAACAGAGCCAACATCATAGTTCATCAGAATGACAAATCCTGGACAACAGGGTCAAAGACCAGTGTTTACTTATTTAAAAAGTCATTTAACCTGCTCTTCAGGCAAAAAGGCTCCAAAAATAGCTTATAAATTGAACAAAAAAAATAGCCCCTCATAGTGCTTGGCAAACCAACTTGGGTGTGTTTCTTCACAACACTCTTCAGTATTTTAAACATCTCTAGTACAAGTCAGAGGACTCACAAAATGGTTGCTTTTGCTTCTTGGGAGCTATTCAGTAAGTCTGGATACGGGTGCATTATGCTATAATCAAACTGGTTTAAACAGAATTTAATTTCGTGTCTGAACAATGGAAGATGAGGAATTGCCGTTTATTGAGGACACTACGGGCTTTTTGACAGAAATCTGTGACACCAGGTTGGAGTCTGCTCTATGCCCAGGTAGTGTTTATTCAGCAGAGACCACCAGTCACTGAAGATATCAGGAGACATCACTTGCAGCAGTAAAATCTAGGAAGGTTTGCTTGTTTCTAGACTGGCATTTTCCCTACCTAGATGACCTCTCAGTGCTCCAGTTTAGGTTACCCAGTTTCACCATCGTCAGGAAATAGACAGATTTGAGACACCTCATCTGTTCAGGGGCTACCTCTAGAAGTAGGCCAGAGCTTTGAGGCTGGACCTGGGGGCTGGTGGGTGAAGAGGAGGTGATGCCTCTGTCTCCCTCTCCTTCTTTCAGGTAAAGGGGACCTGCAGCCTCAACTGGACAATGCACTCCAAGATGTCAATGACATGTACCTTCTTTTGGAAGAAACGGAGAAACAGGCTGTCCGCAAGGCACTCATTGAGGAGCGAGGGCGGTTCTGCACCTTCATTGCTTATTTGCAACCTGTGGTGGTAGGTGCCCCCCACGCCTACCTTACCCAATATTCAGCTGCCCACATTTGTTTCAAGGGTTGAGTAAACTGAGAAAACAAGTCCCTTATTTATAGTGTATTTTAATTTGCAAACAAAATTCTAGCAGCCACCCCCACCCCTCCCATAGTGACATTATACATCCTGGGTATTGGTAGGTACTTAAAATATTTGGTGCACGGGCCCATTGGAGAAAAATGTGCCTCAATTTTGTATGTGGTGATTTATGCATATAGATGCAAATTTAGGCAACTTGCAGAGAAAAACAAACTCCGGCTCCTTCTAGATTTACTCTGAGCTATGGGGTGCCAACAGGGTTGGATTGCACCCAACACTGTCTGTCACACCTGCACACACCTCTGCTCCCACCTGAAGCAATGCTTTAAAAGGACTTGCCCTATTCATATTGCTAATCTACATCCTGTCTTTATCTATCCATTCCTTTCCAAGGCTTCAGCCCTGTGCATGGGAGCCAGTCCTATTGTGGATTTAGGTGGACTTGCCAAGTTAAGGTTAAGGAGGCTGTGTGCGCCAACAATTAATGAAACTTTGGTCGAGCCCTTCCCTTGAGATGCTGTTGATTTATTTATTTATTGCATTTATATCTCATCTTTTCCTCCCAGGAGCTCAAGGTCGTGTATGTGGTTCTTGATGACTACATATTAGATCAGCCTTTCTCAACCTGGTGCCTTCTAGTTATTTTGGACTACAACTCCCATCAGCCCCAGAGGTGGGCTGTGCTTGTGGTAGTATCGCCCAGGCTTTGACTCTTCATCCAAAAATCCATACTTCTATCTCCAAGGCTAGGGAACCATATGGCTGGGCCCTGCCCAAGTTAAGCCACAGAACCTTCATCAGACAGAACCAGCACTTGCAAAGGGTCCATTTGTAATGCAAGGATACTTATCATAGAATCGGAAGGGACCACAAGGGCCATCTAGTCCAGCCCCCTGCAATGCAGGAATATTGAGTTGTCTTTCTCCAGAACACAGCAAATGCTTGATTCTCTCTTGTCTCTTTTGCAGAATGGAGAGATCACCATGCTGGGAGAGATCACCCACCTGCAGGGCATCATTGACGACCTGGTGGTCCTGACAGCTGACCCCCACAAATTGCCATCGGCCAGTGAACAGGTGGGAGAGCCAAAAGGATGGAGTGCTGGGGAGGTTTTAGAAAAGGATGTGGATGTTATTTGCATTTATATACCAAATCTGTATGTGATTCTTCAAGTCAAATTCTCAGACTGGCTTCCAGTACAAAAGATAAAACATTAACAATTTAAAAGTGACAATAATGATAACACAGTAGCAGCTTCACTAAATCAGAACAAATCCTAGAAGGCCCTTGATTAAATTCTCAGTTAATTTATTGCATCATGCACTTTGGGAAATATGGAACTAGTCCAGCCCAAGCTCCAGCTTTCAGAATTTAATTGTGACAGGTGCCCAGATAGCCCAGCATCAAACTTCTAGCCGTGGCAGAGTCTCTAACTGAAACCAGGGAGGAGGTAATCCGAAAGGAAGGAATTGGAAAATACTTCCTAGGTTCAAAATACCTTTATAGAATGGAAACTAATTATTCCTTCACACCCAGAGTGATGGATACAGGAGCTTAGCCAAACCAAGTAATGACTTATGGGCCTTATATGCAAACATATGTCTTTTGAGAACTAAACAAAGAAAAGAAGTGCAGACTTATAAGGTGGAATTGAAGGGTTAGATGGACCAGTGGTCTCGAGGCAGCTAAAGGTGGTCTTAATGGGGCATTGTCAGAATGTGTGCCTGCCTGTGTGGGATTGTTGAGTGGCCACTTGTGGCATTTCCTCCTTTTCTGAGAAAGTAGAGTAAACCCCTGGACTCTGCTCTAATTGGGAGGACAAATGAGACACAGTTGGAAGAACGTTTTGCACCCTGAGAAGTGTCACGGAGCTACCTTTTAATGCCGAATATTTTGCAGGTGATCAAAGATTTGAAGGGCTCTGATTATAGCTGGTCTTACCAGACCCCGCCGTCCTCTCCCAGCAGCTCTGGGTCCCGCAAATCCAGCATGTGCAGGTAGGTGTGTTTGGCGCAGCTGGAGGAATCTCCAAGCTCAAGGGCATGACTGCCAAGGGGAGCATAGCATGGCCTGCCTTTCTCTAAATGGGCCTGTCGCCACTCGTATGATCCCATGGAGGTAGCCAGTGAGGTGCTATAATTCTTGAGCGACTCTTTTCTTTTTTTAATAGTTCTTTTTGTGGTATTTTGTTTAAAAAATCCCAAGTTCAAATAACTAATGCAAACCTCTCCCCATCACTGTGGGAAGAGAAACTAGCAATTCAAAGCTCTGTTGACCAACAGTCCCCTAGTTTGGATCAACAGGAAGCAATGGAGTCAGTCACCTGAACTTGCAAAGGAGACATGTTTAAAGGCACAGGAGCCCTGAGGTGCTTAAGGCACATGTGTCCTGCTCATGCTGCCACTGTGTCTCGGGCTCCCTCAGGAAACTGACATGCCATGTGGACTAAGAAGTGGGGGAACATGGCACTTCCAGAGCAGTGGGCCTAGTGCAGAAACACCCTGGGATTGTGTGTTTATATTTGTGTGTGTGTGGTCGTTGTCAGGCCCTCAGCACCACTGCAGTCTCTTAGCTGGGAGAGAAGTGTGTCACTTTCCCCAATATGCTCCTTTCCTGTCTGTAATGCCACTTAATTCCTCACAGTTTGTGTGGGTTGGACTGGTTTTTTGTTTTTTTTAATAAATGAAAACAAAACTCTCCCTTCCTTTACACCCCCTGCTATTCTCACTCCTACCCCATCAATGCGCTTTGATGATGGCGCTTTGTCTCTCCTGCGCGCCTCGTCCTGCCCGCCATGCCGTCTCATCCTGCCACCCTTTAGCGGCGCTAGCAGTGCTCAGGGTGCCCCCCCCCCCGTGGCTCACGGGTTCTCAAACATACTCACCAACTTCCATATGTCGCTACCGCAGCCTGGCACAGCCCGTCAATGCCAACACCCGCCTGTCCAGCGTCTCATCGCATGACTCTGGCTTCATCTCCCAGGACGCCATGTTCTCCAAGCCACCTTCGCCAATGCCCTCGGACCTCACCAGTCAGGTAAGCTCAGCGGGGCAGCCGCCAAAGGCCACAGAATGAAAAGGGGAAGCCCTGGGCAAACATGGCAGCTATCAGCACTCTTCTTGCTGTTACTCTGCTGCAGGCAGGCCCAACCCAGTTGTGCATGCACAGTCTCTTAGGGGAAGTCAAGGGTACTGGTGGCCACAGGACAGACCCCTTGAATGAGCTACCATCCCCCACCCCCTCCAGTTTAATCAGATTCATCTGCCCTCAGTCCTTCATTTTATAAACCAGGCTGGTTGACTATTTAGGTGGGGTAAGTTCCCAGCACTACATGGGCTGTGCAGCGGATGGGTGTGCCAGTCCCCATTTTAGCTGGCTCCAGGTGAGTTGTTGGCAGCCATGTCTCTCTTTTGCCTGGGAGTAGGCCCAGAAATCTGTGAGGAAAAGAAGCCTGCTTCTCTCCTTGGCCACCTGGTGGTTGCAGAGCCCCAGGAACTGACAGCCTCAACTCTCCAGGGGTGATGAAGAACTCCTACATAGGTGTCAAGGCTTCAGATTTGGGGGACCAGCAGCTCGGAGCCTCCCTTGAAGGGCAAAAAGATCTCTCTCATCCCTCCAGCTGAATAGCCAGGTGCACATAATGGCTTACTTCTCTGTGACTGGGGAAGGGGCTTAGTGCTGCAGGGAATGTAACAAGCCCCCTCACCCACTCAAGTAGCTTTTGCCAGCCTGCTGCCTATTAAGATGCCTGCCCCAGTGTGGCCGTTCCAGTGCGAATTAAGAGCCCATAGTATCTGGAGGGCTCCAGGCCTGTGAAGGCGGCACTAAAGCATGGATTTCTGAATCCCACAGCCGTGGAGGGTTACAGCCACTCAAAGGTTCTCACGTCCCCATTTCTTTTAAGTGTAAAGAGCCAGCAGCTCTTTCTCTGGGGCTTCTGCAACAGATGGTCCAGAGGGGTTTTATCCAAGACTTGCAGAGCGAGGGTTTATCAATATGCCCTGAGCTGAGGGTGGCTCCAAGAAAAGCAAGTTAAGATATTTGTGAATAATGTTGTGTTTTTGTAAAGTGTCTCATGGAGTTGCAAGCAGAATGGCCTGCGGGCAGGAAGAGGGCAGCTGCCGAGTGCACCTGTGAGGAAGGTGCAGGAAGTTTGGGACGTCCCTCTGGCCTCCTGTGTGCCTTGTTTCCACACCCTGGGCGAGAGGAGGCTTTCCCCCTCCTGCCTCTCTGCTTCCTGCAGCTGGTCCTTTCCTGTTGCCCTTGCAGAGGGAGGAGGCCTTCCTTCCCTCGGCTCCTTCCTCATCGCTTCCCCTGCTGAAGAGTTATTGCAGAGGGCCTGGAAGTGCCTGTGCAAAATCCATGTGAAGCTCCTCCGGTGCTTGCACTGCCTGCTGTGATCTAACACCTGGCTCTTAAGTGTCAAGGCTGGCTGCCCTGCGCTTGCATCTGCGCCCCCCTCTCTCTCTCTCTCTCTCTCTCTCTCTCTCTCTCTCTCTCTCTCTCTCTCTCTCTGCCTGCTGCTTTCCCTCCACCAGCTGCTTAACCAGGTCTCTTCTCTCCCTTCTCTCCCATATGTCTGTTTTGCTCCTGCTGACCTTTGGACTTTGGGCATGGCAGAAGTCCTCCAGCTCCGCATCGTCCGAGGCCTCAGAAACCTGCCAGTCTGTTAGCGAATGCAACTCCCCGACCTCGGTCAGTTGTAGCTCTGCCCCCGGGGCATGGTCAGGCGGCCGGAAGGTGACGCGCAAATCGGCAACATCCTTCCCACCCACCCACCCACCCATCACACACCCAGGATCCAGGGATATGCACCCCACCCAGTGGCTGATGCACTGCAGGGCTTTAGCATGTCACAAACCTTTGGGGAAATGGACACCTCCTCCTGCTCCTCTGGTTGCCGTCTCCCTCTCCTCTTCTTCCTCCACCATTTCTGTACCCGGTCCCACCTTGTTGGCTGGCTTTTGGCTCTTGGCTTTTTGATGGTTGTTGTTTTTTTGGTCCTGGCTTGATGATTCCAGTGTGATTCTGGCTTCCTCTGCAGCTCTGCCCAGCCGGTTGCCACGGGCCGCCCCCTTCCCACCCCCTGCAGGTTGGCTGGTGTGCAGCGGTCATGCGTGTGCTCTGGGTTCTCTTCACCGTGGTTTCTTACTGTGTTTCAGTGGAAACCCCTGAATGTAGCTCATGTGGCCAGGACTGAAGGAAGCTCCAGAAGAAGCCTTAGCCTGGTGTGTATATTGTGGTGTGTCCGTTTCCGAGATCTTGACCAGGGGAGTCAGCTGCTCCAGAGCTGGAACAGGAGCCTTCTGTGGCTCTGTTGGCTCTGGAAACATGTAGCTCCAAGCCTAATCTTCCAGCAGCAGCCTAGGGATTCCCCTCTGGAAAGCAACGGAGGTGATGCTGCAGAGGTCACTCAGGAGCAAGAGCCTCTGCTCTGCACAAGTTCCGTTCTGTTTGGGGGTTTTTCTGCATCATTTAATATGCTCAATGGTTGAACCCAGCCAGGCTCCCACCCCAGCATTTTTAGGTGCAGGTAGCAAAGGCTCCCATGTGGCCCCAGATCAAACCCATCAGGCTGTCTGAAGCGGTCGTTCTTTCCTCTTGCACACTGGTATTGTGAGCACATCAAAGTGCTCTGGAAACAGGAAGTGCTGCTTCCTTCTTCCTGAACACAGGAAGCCTGCATCAGGACAGCTTTGGGATGGCAGAATATGAACTATTTCCCCTCAGCTGACCCACCTGCCCCCCCCCCCCAAGTCTTTGCAATGTCCCTGTGCTGCCATCTCTCTGAGTTGGGGCAGGAACTGCTTCCGATAAACAAACATAGGGTTTGGTGTGAGTGAAGTGGTGGTGGTGGGGGGCTTAGAACGGCCCCTGCCTGGAAGTCCTTCCATTCTCAGATCAGCCATGAGCTCACTGAGTGCTTTTAGACAGCAGTCTGCCTTTCAGGACCACTGTATGGATCGTGCAGAACTGAATGTGCTGTGTTTTGAACACTCAGTATTTATATAGCACTTTCTGTAAGAGGGAAGATGCATTCACCTGACTTTTTCCAGAAAATGTGTTTGAGGAGAGTGAGAGAATTGGGATTCCAGTGGGATGGGGGGACACATATTGTTGGAGGTACCATGACTGTCAGCTGCTTCAAGCTCTTGGGGAAGCAGCCCACACTTTTAAAAGGAAGCAGGCACCCTCCTGGCCTGGCGCCTCCACCTTTCCTGTCTTTGTTGAAAGCCTTTTTAAGCCAAGAGGGGATTTCTCCGTCACCAGCCCAACAGAGCAAAATGGTGGCAGAGCCATTTTGTGATTGACACAACCCCTGCTCTTTGCCCTGGGGTGGCCCTTTTGCCAATTCCTCTCTCCCCACCCCCTTGCCCAATCCCTCTCCATCCAGTCTCATCTCCCATTTCTGCCCTATTCCATACCCACCTGACTTTGCACTGCTGTGCCCGGTGTTGGGGCCCCAGCTGTGCCGTCCTACCCATCTCCTCTTGGATTTTGCAGGATTGGTCCAAGGCTAGCCTCTATGAACAGCCGGTGGCAAGCACACTGCAGCGAAGGAAGGACCGCGTAGAGCATCTCCGTGAAGCTGAGCTGGGCTCCACCAGCCTGGTATACCCAGGAATCAGCTTGGAGGAAGGCTCCAGGCCCCGCATGTCCCCGGCCTCCATTGCTGCCAAGGTATAGCCAGCTTCAGTGTCAAAATGGGAGACCGGGGGGACAGGAACTTGGAATAGGTTTGGTACCCAGGTGATGGAGCACTTACGTGTCCCAGACCTTAGCTAGGAGTCAACTCCTTGGAGGAGAAGACCCAGGCCTCCTCTGTATATCTTGTTCCAGAAGGAGATTTACCCAAATAGCAACTGGCAACCTTGAGCTGAGTGCAGAAGGGAATTTCAGGGTAGCAGAGGAAGTTCTCTCAGAGAAGTGTTTTGCAGTTGATGGGTTTTGCTCATATGAATCGTGAAAAATTGCCACCCCCAGCATGCCATCGCATGCCAGCAGCTTCCTATGTAGCCCTTTGCCCTGATGGGGCTGTGGGGCCCTGGAGGAATTGAATGATGCATGTCTGTTGCTTATACTTCATATGTTGGATGAGGGACCTGCTTGAGTGACCCTGGCAGACATGATGCCTACTCTCACCAGCTGCTGTATGTGAGTCACTGGGGAATAGCCATGGGAGGGAGGGAGGGCTGGCCACTGCCTTTAGGCGCCACTTTCCTCCTACTTCCACCTTGCCTCTGCCCCACAAAGCCCCCTCACTTCAGCCCCCCCCCAGTACACACAAAAGAAATGGGCATTATTTGCACATCCTGTCTTGAGCAGAGCTGCAATGATGAGGGGCTCATGGGGTGCATGTGGAACTGGGGCACACATGTTAGCCTGGGAGAGATCCAGGCTAACCACCCTCATGTCAGCAGCTGCTTGCCCACTAGGGTTGTTGTGTTCACGGCCAACATAGTTTTGGGGAATGAGATAACTTGATCATTCTCCTATCTCCCCATCTCCACTTGCTTTCCATTAATGTTTTTTGACCTTTGGGTGCAGGTGGTCTGGCCCAGGCACACACATGGTGTCATCTCCTACAGCTCAGGGTGCCATTTGCTTTGAGACCAGCTCATTACACCTCTCACTCCCCACCCCATTTTGTTTCTTCATCAGCATGGGGAGGAGGTTTCCCCAGCCGCATCTGACCTGGCCATGGTGCTGACACGAGGCCTGAGTCTTGAGCACCAGAAGAGTAGCCGGGACTCCCTGCAGTACTCCAGTGGCTACAGCACACAAACCACCACTCCTTCCTGCTCTGAGGACACCATCCCCTCGCAAGGTATCTCTGCCAATGGGCTTCTTGGCACACAGGGAAGGGGTGGGGTGGCGTTTTACTTAATGTGGTTGCCCAGTTTAACGATAATTTTTTTTAGGGTGGCATACATGGTTATTACATTTATCTATATCTTGCCTTCCCCCCCCCCCATGGGATTCAAGGCAGCTTACAACTAAAATAGACACAGGTTATATATATTAACAAAATCAAAATATATACGTATGAAAGATCTCATATAGTGGAGAGTTTTGCGCATGGAGTCCAGCAGTGGCTGCTTGGCTGTGCTGCACCTGCCAGCTGAGAATGCTGACACCCACCCTGTCCATCTGTCGCCTCCACAGGCTCAGATTACGACTGCTATTCCGTGAACGGTGACATGGAAGGGGAGAGCCAGAGCGAATTCGACAAATCCTCGACTATCCCTCGCAACAGCAACATCGCCCAGAATTACCGGCGCATGATCCAGACCAAGCGGCCTGCTTCTACTGCTGGCCTGCCCACCGGCACTGCCCTGCCCACCGGCGCCACGCCAGGGGTGGCCACCATCCGCCGCACACCTTCCACCAAGCCCACAGTACGCCGAACCCTCTCCAACGCCGGCCCCATTCCCATCAGACCCCCCATCGTCCCTGTCAAGACGCCAACAGTGCCTGACTCCCCTGGGTACACCGGCCCCACCCGGGTGGGCAGCGAGGAATGTGTGTTCTACACTGACGATGCCTCACCAAGCGCCATGGACTTTGCCAAAGCCTCGCCCAAGAGGCTGAGCCTGCCAAACACCGCCTGGGGCAGCAACGTGATGGAGATCTCTGTGTATGCCGGGAAGCACCTCTCCACAGAGGAGGAGGAGCAGCAGCAGCTGGCAGCCAACCGGCACAGCCTGGTGGAGAAGATTGGGGAGCTGGTAGCCAGTGCCCATGCCCTTGGCGAGGGTCAGTTTCCCTTCCCCACGGGGGTCTCTGCCCTCGGTCCCGGGGAAGAGACACCCACTCCTCCCCCGGCGGCCTCCAGCGACCCTCCGGCGGAAGACATGCTGGTGGCTATCCGGCGTGGGGTGCGGCTTCGCAGGACCATCACCAATGACAGGTCGGCGCCCCGGTTTTTGTGATGGACTCTTCCCCAGCGCCTGCTCAGTGCCCACCCAGTGGCTGGAGAGCAACCAGAGTCAGGACTAAACCAGGGGAAATGGAAGAGAAGTAAATGAACCACAAAAGGCAAAGCCACTTTATGGAGATCGTGTCAGAGTCTAGATATAAAGGAGACTAATCTATACGCCTTTGCTAACAAACCTGCACAGGCACAGCCTGGCACTGAACTGGTTTTGGAGCCTCTTTTATACACATTGTTTTTCCATCTGCTGCCCTGCCCAGGTTTCCTTTCCCCTCCTGCACCTTCCTTCATCCTGGCCTGCAGAGAGACCGGTTGCTGCTGCTGCCGCCACGAGGGAGGCCATTCCCTTGCTCCATGATTATCAGGGAGGAGTGAAAACCTGAACTGGATCTAGCAACTACAGTGTTCTTAGTATAAACTACACACACACACCCCGACACACTTGCACATGGCAAAGAAATGGAGGCTGCCGTTCCTAGAGAGCACCCACTCCTCCGGACAAAAAAAATGCACTGTTAGTCCTGTGCTGAATCCTCCCTTCACAGCTCTGTCTGTCTGTCTGTCTGTCTTTCCAGTTATTTTCTGTTTGCCATCTGTTTGTATCAGCTACTTCAAGAAAGACTTTACAAGCAGCAGTTAACACCCCCGTGAACAATCCCGGAAGCCTCTCGTGTTCCTAGGTGGATCCCAAATGCGCAGCTGGAGGAGAGGGTGCAAGGGGCAGGGAGTGGACAACCTGCAGGCATGTCACCAGGCAGGAGGGCCCAATCCCCCCCAACAAGAGGTTGAGTCACAGCCACAGATTTATCGGCCTCCGTTTCCTCCGTGGCTCTACTGGGAGCAGAGTGGGCAGGTTGGTTATATTCAGGAAGAGGATTGCGCTCTCGTCCCAAGTGGGGTAGGAGCTCTGTAATCTGAGAGGCCGAGGGTTGGGCTGCTGTTGATCTGCCCTCAGTGCCACTTCAGGACTGGGCTTGAACCTTTTGATAAGAGCAGCGGCCATGGTTCTCCCTTGAAGGTGGGTGGGAGGGAGCAGAATTGGTAGTGATGGAAAGGTGAAGGTGGATGGCTGTTGCTCTGGAATAGCTGTAGCTAAGTGGATATAGGGGCAAAAGAAGTCTTTTTGTGGATGGTAGTGGAGGACTTTGGTAATTGAGGGCCTTAGAGGGTTTTGAAAGCAGGGTGTGTGCAAAGACCAAGGGTGTCTGCTCTTGAATTCTCCTACAACCATCTGGCAAGGCCAAAGGTTGTTAAACTGATGCTCACAGGTTCTGGTGTCACTGGAAAGGCTGTAGCAGAGTGGTAGAGCACCTGCTTGGCATGCAGAAGGTCCCAGGTTCAACTGTTGGCATCTCCAGATAAGAATAGGAAAGATCTTTGTTGTGGGAGGCTGCTGCCAAGCAGTGTTAGGCGGAGTGCTGGGTCTGGGGCAGTGTCCTCTGCCTTTTCCAATGTGAGCCTGTTTTGGCCAAGTATGGGTATGGTTATGACTAAGCCTGTGAGTGTGTGGCAGGGTGCCTCTTCTAACAGCATCAAAAGGCACCCCATTTTGTCAATATTGGGTGGATACTTTGAAAGGGGTTAAAAGTATCTGCAGAGAGGGAAATAGCTGAACCAACCCTCTTGGCGATGTTGCTGCTGCTTAGCCAGATCTGCTATACGGTCAACCACATTGCATTCATAGTACGATTCCCCGATTCACCCTGACCTGCTCATGAAATTAGAGTCCCAGCAGAAAGTGAGGAAAGAATTGCCACAAGCAGGCTTTAAAAATGGGGGCAGAGGGGATTTACAGAAACAGACCAGCTCCCTTGTTCTGGTTTTGGCCTCCAGATCTATAACCAAATGAATATTCAGCACAGCTTCTTCCTTTGTGCTTGGAGCTGAAGGAGCATAAGTTGGATTGCAGCTCCCAGCCAGAAGCTCCAGCTTGGGCCATGCAGCTGCTGTAAGAATATCCACATTTCTCACTGTTTTAGACCAGGGATGGATAACTTTTCACCTTCCAATGTTATTAAGACTCCCATCAATGCTGACCATGGGCTAGCCGGTTTCTGGGCCTGATGGGAGTTAAGAGTTCAGCAGGGCTGGAATTTAGGGCATGCAAGCCAGGTAGTCAGAAGGAACATAAATACAAATAGTGCCTATCAACTTTTTAAGCTGTTTTGCTTACTTCCACCTGCCTCCCCAAATTTGGAACAGAAGAAGTTGCCCCGCAGAAACAACTTAAGGGTTTGGATAAATTCATTGAGTTTATTTATATTAGTTACGTAATCTTATACCCAGATCTGGAGAGTGCAAGAGACTTGGATCTTCTACCTTGTACTCTCCCTGATATTGTCCCAGAAAGTCTAGAAATCGGCTCTGTTGGCAAATGGAAAGTGATGTTGGGAAAGGGGAGTCTTGAAAGAAAGAGAAAGTGATGGGGAAAGTCAGTGGCTGGGAAATAAGGTGGTCTAACGTGAGGGGGAAAGAGGGAGACGCCTTTCCCTGTGCTTTGACTAGGAAGGAATCAGAATTGTAGAGTTGGAAGGAACAATGAGGGTCATCTAGTCCAACCCTTTGCAATACAGAAATCTTTTGTCCAACATGGGGCCTGGCCCTGGGTTAAGAGTCTCATGCTTTACAGATCAAGCTTCCTCAACAAATGAGGGTCCATTAAACGGCCCCTGATGCATAACCTCCACCTTTTGTGTTTGTTGGGCTCAAGAATGAGCATGTCTTGCTTTCCTCTCCTGGGATTGTTGAGTATCCAAGGATCACTGAACAGCACAGATGTAGCACATATGGGGTGGCTAAGTGGGGGAGGCAGAGCCCATGCTAGACATTAGGGGCTTCCTTTGTCTTTGAACTGGCCAGGCATTCGAGTACAGAGCTTACCCATGCAAAGAAAAAAATGAAAGATGGGCTTGTGACAATTATTCCAAGAGAGATGCCACCACATTTCTCATAGCAGCAGCATGGTGGTCAACAACCCTTTCTAAAGTAGAGTGAGAGCACAGCTGTGGACAGCGTTGAGTGCTGTGTGGTGAGGCACAAGCAAAGCACAGCGGTGGTGAATACAAACCAGCCAACTCAAGGCCCCTTGAGGGCTGGGGTGCCTAGAAGCCTCTGAGAAAGCACAACTGCGCCTGCTCCCTCTTGCTGGATCCTCCCCGTCTCCCCATCCTTAGCTCCTGCAAGGCACAGCAGGGCCTGGTGTTGTCGTTGTTGTACATAGAGCCACAGCAGTCCCCTCCACCCTCCCCACAGCCCAGATGTCTTATGTGCGCTTGCGTGGGTGTCACGTTGTAGCCTCCTTAACTCTTATACTGTCGTAGTAATAACAGTTTAGTTTCTAACCAACCAACCTTCCTGTGGGTGCCCCCCTCCTCCCTGTCATGGCCAGAAATGACAACAGTGACAATGCGTGAGAAATGTTTGCATTTTGCTTTTTATTTTTATTTTATTTTTTTGTACAGAGGAAAAAAACCCTTTAAAATGTCTCTCTCAACTGATGTTAACTATTCTGGTGCTGTTAACTTGTTCTTTTTTTCTAATTTATTTTCCCTACCCCCCCCCCCTTTTGCTAGCAGCCCTGGCCTTACCCACCCACCCTCTTTCATTCTTAAAAGTTAATTATCCTCTCCCTTCATTTAAAATAGTCACTGCTACAAGTAACGAATGCACTGTGAAGATTCCAGTATTAATAAAAAGTTGTACTGTAATTAACGCAAATTGGTTCCTCCCACCCCATCCCACCCATTCTTACTCTCCTACGCATAAGAGGAAGAAAGCAGTTGTTTCTTCAGGCCAGGCACACAACATCCACAGGTGGTTTTCCTACCTGTAACCCTACTGGAATCACAACACAAATGCTAACACACATTTGTCCCAGCCATTCCAATTCTGAATTTATGGTTACAGAAATCGAAAGGTAAGTGTATTTTTTTAAAACAAAGCAACACCTTCTAGAGTTCTAGCCTAGTAGGGGTTCTTAAGAGAGATGTCTTAAGGTGTATTTCAGACGAGCATAAGAGCCTGCTGGATTGTAGCAAAGACCCATCCCGCTCTGGCAGAGACAAACCAGATGCCTGTAGGAAACTCAAAGGCAGAGCACAATAGAAACTCCTCATGTGATTCCCTGCAACTGGTATTCAGAAGCACACTGCCTCCAACAGTGGAAGTAGCAATCAATAGCTGTGTCTCTGTATCTTCTCACATGGAAAGCAAAAAGCATGTGTTGTTGTTTTTTAGCCTTCTGGGGCATGCCTTTTTCTAATGCTGTTGCTCTAAAGCCCCAGCCCCTGGACTAGGAGAAAGGAGCTGGGCCTTGCTGATTTCAGTACCAGCCAGTGCATCAATCCCCAAAGCTCTTCTCACAGCCATTTGCATATTTCCAACACCTTGTAGCAAGAAACCAGCATTTCCATGCCCATAGAATATCCAAGTGTGCCTGCTTGTGTATGTGGAGAAGTAACGGGGGTGAAGTCTGAGGGGTATTATTTCTGTAGCTTCCACTATAGCAGCATAGAAGATAGTTCTTCCCCACAGCAAGCTTTACCACGGTCTTTGTCACTGACAGTTGCCCTTCACATCAATCCCCACCCCTAATCACTGAACCATTTCAAGGCTGGGCTGTGTTAGGCCTCTCCACCAGCCCCAACCTTAATGAGGCAGCTGGGCAGCAGCAGTCCTCAAAGGCTACATGCTGCTCCGCTCTGGCCTTGTCTAAGAGGGCAAGAGACTTCCCAACCAGACACAGGTTACTCCCTTTTCCGCAATCCCTCACTGGCTACTGGCTCCCTTCTGATGGGATGGGCTCTCCTTTTCTTGGAGCCAGAGAAGGTCCAGTGTGGCAGCTTGACATAGCATGTCAGAGCCTAGCCGAAAGAGAGATTTTCAGCTGACAAGAGAATTTGCTTAGTTAGTTCTACTTCTGAAATGGATGATATCCAATCCAGAACTCCCACATCCATACATGGAAGGAGAAATAGTCCTTTAAAGTAATTGTTCAGTGAAGACATTTGAAACAAAAGCAACCCGAAGCACCAGGAAACTTTTGAAAAAGGCCCAGAAAGCCTTGGCCCAATTTCTAGATCTGAAATCACCTGGCTTTGGGCTTAAATAAAATACTGCTCATAAGTTCTCTATAGCCTGATCCGGCAAGTGCCCATTCCACCAAGGGGCAGTGCTGCCGGTTCCACTGTATTTCTAGCTGGACCTCAACTAAAGGTGAGCTCACGACTATTAAAACCAGACACTGATCTCTCAGCAGCCAGCACATTTTGAACTAAACATCTGGTCCCCATAATATCTGAAGGGCATTTGTATCTCTTCAAGCAAGTATCTGTGTTTAGGAGCTGCAGCCAGTCACAAGTTCCATAGACATCTGCACTGTCCTCCAGAGGTCAGGAACCTGTGCCCTCCAAATATTTGCAAACAGCTCCCATTATCCCTGACTATTGGGCCAGGCTGACTCGTATGAATCAAACCCCTATATTACATTTAAAACAAGTAGTCAGCCCACCATAGAAACAAAGAGATCTGTCATTCACATGTAATGCAGCCTGAATAATGGCTCGGAGGGAGGGAGTGCAAAAGGTTTGCTTTTGAGGAAAGTAAACATAACAACGTTATCTTATCTGAAGGGGTAGGTAGGGTAGGGTAGGTTGGGAGACAATTCCAGAACTCAAGTATAAACATCCTTAGGACAGCTGAGAGGGCTGAACAAGTCTTCCACAGCAGAGTAAATGGAGAGTAAGATCTCTAGAGAAATACAGAGCCTAATACTAGACACTGCAAGTGCAGGGAAACGTGGCATTTTAAAATGAATGACAAGATTGATCCTCCCATGAAATTAATGTGCCATTGGTAGCTCCTCCCTAGCTCATGTCCCCAGGAGCAGGTAAAATTCATGAGAGAAGTCACCAAACAGGTTTGTCAGCCAACCTTTAATCCAGATGCTGGGTTTTATTAAAGAAAAATCTATGGCCAGAATCATACAGGCCATCTCTTCAGCAGACAAAAGGCTAACTTGGTACAAGACTCTATTTACAAACACAGAGATAAAAACTGCAGGATGGAAAAATTACACCAGCCACGCCCACAAGGCTTCCCAGACACTGGCCAATGGAAGAAGAGGAGGAGCCCTAACGTCCCTGTGCTTATATCTTACCAACTCAGAAAAGGGGACTTCATCTAGCTAGCTCACTTGACAAGGAAAGGGCACCAGGGCCTTGTCCAAGGGCAGGTTGGTAGTGGGTGCAGCACCCAAACTGTCTATAAAAGGGTGGAGCCAGAAACACACCTGAAAGGGGAGGCCTCGCCACTTGGGAGAACCTGACTGACTCCTGGAACAGCATGGACAGAACAGGTTGATGACATGGTTGGACTTTCAAGTCGCTGGAAGAAAACAAGAGTACCAAAGTGGGAGCAACTGGCCAAAAAAGCTCATACCCTTCAAAACATCTTTGGAACAGGAATCCCAGCCACGTCCCTGAAAAGGCGCCTCTCAGAAAGCATAGCGGGTGCGGATGTCCTCCAGCTTCTTGGACACCTCTGGTGGGGTCCTGTCCAGCTCTTCAGACACGTTCTTCTGCTTGTTGGGCTCCATGGAGTTGAACTGCTCACACAGATCCCCATCAATGACATTCTAGCAAGAGAAAGAAAGGGTGGGGGGCTATTTTAGAAGCTGCAAAGAAAGCAAACCCAAAGCACACAGAACAAGAGGCTTGTCTAAGAGGCCCAAAGATTCTCCACAAGAGTCAGAATGAATAAAAGCAAATTCTCTCTCTAAAAAAGTACAGGTATTCAGCAGACATTTGCCTAAAAGTGAAAAATGAAGGTGTCCACAAGTCCATGGAATTGGGGGGGGGGGCACAAAAAACTAGAAAACTCCAGCAAAAAAAAAACAACCCCCAAAACTCGAACTATCTTGCTCAAGATCACCCCAGGGCTTGGCATGTGGTGAACTTGCAGCTTTAGAGCTACACTGATAACGCTGCAAGTCTAGAAATGAAGACTTAACCGTGCTAATGCAAAAATAACCTGCTGCATGACTCCTCATTGTCACAGAAGCATTTCCTGAAATGCAGATTCATATGGGGGGGCCAGAAACCGAATTCTGACACAATGGACAGTGCTGCCCTATCCATGATGTACAGGTGACCCAAGAGAAACACCTGGTTTCCAAAGAAAAAAGTAGACCCACCTTGATACCTAGGTCAGTTCTAACAGGATAATACCATCACCAGGGAGAACAGCAATAGGGGGGCTTGAAATCTATACATATCACTTAGAAAAGATAAACGTCCGTTCAGACAAACCACCCAGATGGTGAAAAGGTCAGAGAATCACATAGACATATAGGCTCCATTGCTGATTACCCTTCTTAGCAAGCAGAATCCTGTCCTGGAAAAGCCATTCCAGCAACCTCAGCAGATGCTCTGACCAAGCATAAAATGCAGGGGGAAATTTGGCCTTCACATTGGCAACTTTTACCCATGAGCAGAGCTCAAGTGCTTACTAGCATATGATGGACATGTAGCAGAGACCCACAAACTCAGCCTACCTTCACTGGGAAGTAATAGGAGCGGAAGCTGAGGTGGTCTCGTCCACAGAGAGGAGGGTGTTCAGACCTCAGATGCATCTCAACATGTTGGAAGAAGTCATGATCCTGAAAAGAGAGAGCGCCATCAAAGGGAAAGGAAAACAGCTGGAAGCAGCAATGTCAGGCCACACCCGGGGCCAGCACTGAAAAGAGGAGCAGCTGTGATTGGTACACTGGTTGACAACACATTTTGGGGAAGGATGTATTTACATAGCAGAAAGTTCATCACAAAGCACCGGTCCAATGTAGATTTCCCTCTTCGGAAACCGGCCTGGACTTCAGATATCACCTTATTTGTATCTGCCCATTCATCCAGCCTCCCAAGGAGGAGCCTGGCATATAGTTTAGAGGCTACATCTAACAAACTAATGGGTCTATAACTGGCAGGATTTTTCTAATCACCCTTTTTGTATATTGGGGCAATTATACTCAGCTTCCACCCTTCCGGTATGTAACCTGAGCTGTTAATATATGAAAACTGTTTTGCAAAAATGGGCGACCAGAAATCTGGTCTTATAAATCTCCATTGGGATCATGTCTTCTCCTAGAGCTTTATTGGCTAATTGGCTTATGATTGGGCGTGATGTCTGGCCATTCTGGCAGTTATAACAACTGAGTATAGTAAACTTATGAGGGTGAGTCAGAGCAGGGGCTATATATTCCTGTAAAATATGTCACCCAGTCCTTTCCTTGGACAGATGCTTCTAACGAGTAGCCCAGCCCATTTGTACCTTGGGCAACCAAATGCCAAAATTTCCGTGAGTCCTTTTTAGCTCTGCTTCATTCTGTCATGCAATAAAATTTCAGTCATGCCTCATGGGCAGAGCCAACTGGCAAATGTGGGCGTCACCTGTGTCAGCAAAGGTTTTCAGGGTACATTATATTGCCAGATATCAGTGTATGCACTGGGGGGGGGGGGGAGAGATACAGAGAGCAAAGAGAGCCATAGGCAGCTCAGGAGGTCCAACAGCAGCCAAGCTCAGTACGTGCATTAAAGCAGATCCATTTCTGATCCACACAAGGAAGAGCCAAGAGGCCAACTGTGGGCAGGGAGTGGCATAGCCTCCCCACCCTTTCAGCTTTGTCTTCCATCCTCCCATAACTCACTGTCACTACTGCAGGGCATTAAGTGTTCCTGCTGCACAACTCTTAGTATTTCCATCATACAAGAACTTCCTACCTCATGTGATGTAAACGGGACCAGAATGCCAATGCCCCCAGATAAGGTCGTATAGACAAGAGATTCAGAGCCTCCGGGGATTAGAGTTGTCTTCTGCAGGGACAGGACTGTTTCCCCTACATGGTAGTTCATAATCACCTCTGCCTGAAAGGAAGACAAGCAAGACTTCAGCAGGTGACCTAAGATAATGCATTAAATCCAGACAATCTCATTTTCATCAAAGAAAACCTACATTTATCACTTCCAGTGGTTGGTGAGGACATTTCTAAACACACTTATAATGCAAACTTGCAACAGTGATTTCCTATGTGTAATGCTTGGGGAAGGAGGTGCTATTAGGCTACTGGAGTACATTGGACCCCTTCCATTATGAGCACAGTATTTCATTAGGACTGTATTTCACATTTCTAAAATGCAGTGTCAATTAAATTATCCCCCCCTAAAACAGGATGACTGTTGAAATATGTCTTAAAATTTACTTCCTGCTAGCTAAGTGTAAAAAATAAAATTGTGTAGGAGGGATACCTCTCCTACAGTAACAGGGGTGCTATGAACCTCAGAAGACATTGCAAATAAAATAAAAAATTAAGCAAACCTGAATCACTTCATACTCCCTATACTGGCTCAACAATTACATGGGGTCAGTTGTCCTGGGTTGTTTCTCCCTCATACTGTTTCAAGTTTCATTTAACTAACAAGGGTCCAATGTTCCCCTATTGGAAAGGAAAACTGTCCCTCCTATCCCCAGGAACTTCTCAAAGCAGAGTAGTGGGAAATCACAAAAGCTTTGCCTGTATCATGTTACAGCATTTCAAGAACACGGAAGAGATTTTTCTGTGAACTTTTAAAAAATCTCTATTCCTTTGTGCACAAAAAAAAACTACAAACAACCCTAATTACAAAGCTCCAAAGGCACCTGCTTGACCACATGAGTACAATTTCACTCTATGCAGGGGTTTAACTCTGCTCCACACTGCATTTACATAGACACAGAAGTTAATTTCAAAAGCCGTTTCAGGCTCCAGCAGGGAGACAGTCATGTTATTAATTCCATAGGGATACTCTGGCTTAAAAAAAAAAAATCACTCTAACATGTTTTTTATCAGTAGATTTATATATTCTTAAAAAGGAAGTTGCCAGTTCCAGAAATAAGCAGGTAATGAAGTTAATAAATAACCAGAAAACTAGAAAGAGCCTCCAGTTTCTCACCTGAGGAAGCACCCCCTTCCCTACACCAAAGTTACCTTTTGAGAAGCCCCATTAAGAAGGCCTCTATCCCACAATGCCTTGTTTCCAGTTGGGTCCTCGTCTACCTCATCATTTGTGTTGGGCGGCAGCCGCACCTACAGGAGGAGGCATCAAGAGAGTCAAACTCGCGCATGGCCTCAGTGGCAAATGGGAATAACTAGAAGGTGTTGTAAGCCCAAACAAGCAAACACTCTGCATGTCACATCAAACCACAGTGAGTGCCCCAACCTGGGTTCACAGCATGTTTCTCCCCCAACAAATCATGAGAGTTAGCCAAGGTTTGTTCTTGACTCATTGCTTGTGCTTGTTGGAAGCAAACAAACAACGGGATGAGGTCTGGAAGTCACAACAAGCCGTCGCAGCAGCAGTAGTAGGAGAGGAGCAAAGCAAGAATTTTTCAGCAGCATGCACCAACACAACCACATAAATCCACAGTCTGTTTTTAGCTGTGGGCTGACTGTGATGTGTGATCCAAGCCACAAAAGGAGAGCAACCAAGCATATGTCTCCATTAACAGAACAGTCACAAGGTGTGCACTTTGGCAGAAGAGTGTCCAGAGGAAGTTGCCACCGCCCATGACAGCAGCGTCTGAGTGTAGGAGAAAGGTCTCAGATCACCAGCTAAATGGTGCTTAACAAAAGGCTGGGGTTTCACTGGCATCTCCCACATCAGGGAATCAAAACGACAGCAGGACAGTTCTCAAATGAGCCCCAGGAGTTTCCTGGCTGCCTTCAGGCTGACTCACCACACAGATGTTGCCAAACTTGTCAGCCCCAGCCACTGTGTCATAGTCGAGGAGGCAGGCAGTGGTGACCCAGCGGGGGTGGGTGTCATCTGCAAAAATGATCAGCTGGTTCTCATTCCTCTTGTAGCGCACCCAGATGAAGCTCTCCTGGACATCTGAGACGATCACTCGGTGCCCAATGGTCTGGATCCCACAGATGTAGTTGGCAATGTGCTGGGAAGTGACAGCAATTTAGAAAAGCAGTTCAAAAAGCAGAAAGGGGAGGCTGTTCAAGGCAAGCCCTAAAATCCCTTCCTGAGCCTTCATGAAATCTGAACATCACGGGCATCTCTCTGCAAGGCTATGATCATTTATAGTGCAACAGCTGTAGCTTTCTAAGAGAGAAAAGGGGAGTTGGGACATTGCTTATCTGTGATCACTTTCTATATCTGAATGTGCACTGAGAACCAGTGCTAACATCATTCTAGGTAGCTCTCCTGATTCTAGAATACTCAGAAAGCCAAACAAACAAGGGAAAAGCAAATATGTGAAATATGAAAATCTTCCTATTTCTACTTTCTATAACCCAGCACCCAACAGATGTTTGGGACTACAAATCCCATCATCCTTGACCAATGGCTACGCTGACAGCTGATGAGAGTTGTAGTCCAAAACATTTGGAGGGCTCCAGCCTGCTCTGTGCCCTTTTGTGCAGACTGTTCACTACACCATTATAAAGTTGGTGTCAGGAATGACTAAAAAAATCCAAAACTTTCAACTATCACCTTATGTGAATCATAGGCCATGGCTTCAGAAACACAAGACCACACTTTTGAGCCTCAGATTCTCAATTCTATTCGAAAGGGAAAGAAAATGATTATCTATCCAGTGAAATGTAATAAGGTACAGAGAGGGTGGAAACAGCCCTGAAGACTTACCCCTTAAGCAATTTAAGAATTGCTTAATTCCTAAATTTTTGAAGGAAGCCAAAGTTCTGGGCAAGAGAACGTTTCCCTGGAGCTTGAAAAAAGTTCAAAGGTTTCAACCAAATTTGTTAAAAGCGATAGGGAATGTCTGCCTTAGGAAATGCAGCATCCAGGAGATCTGCGCACACAAACACACACAACACGTTCTAAATACCTTATTCTCACACTTCCGGAGCAGCTTCTTCTTGCCCAAGTCATATACCCGCAAGAGTTTCCCCACGCCAATGAGCACTCTGCCTTGGAAGGGGGCAATAGCAGCTGGTACCTCCTCTACTGGGGTCTGAACAGAAATAAAATGAAAGAGAAGTAGCCTTTGTCAAGCAGACAAAACAAAGATCATTAATAGTACCCTCACTGCATAGATGAAGCCCTACCACTGCAAGGATGGGCAAGTTTCAGCCCTGGCAAAGGATGCAGATCCACCACCACTGGGTTTTGGGGCCCACTTGAATCAAGTACCCATTGCATCCATTGGGGAAGAGATGGACATTGCAAGCCCACAAGGACAAACTGCCTCTAGGAAGGGGCCTCCTAGTCCTGTTCCTGCCCAACAAAAGAACCTGCCTCCACACAGGTCCAGGCTGCTAGGTATCAACAAGGAGGGACAATTCAACTTTTGCAGTGCTCTGTACATTGTTGGCTTTCTCCACGTCAACAGAAGCCAAAGTATTCAGCAACCACCATCAGATGCTGCAAAAGCTCAAGTCAGATCACCTATAAATGACCCATTCACAGGTCTATGCTTGTTTTGCTTCAAATGTCCATTAGATAACTGCAACTGTCACACCATTACTATAATTGCTCAAATTTCCCTGGCAGCAAGCAATGTGCATACATTTTGCATGGCAAACACTGGCAAAATCCAATGTGATTTTTGATATGGCTGCTGTTTTGTGGACAGAAGGAAAACCATTTGTGGAGTACTTACTAACAGTGATGGTCCTCTGTTCCCAACCAAGAGATTTCCGTCCCAAAGAGTTGGGTCTCATCAGTACATTTTAGCAACCTCTTGGCAAGCCCCATCCATGTTCATCTTCCCAGATTCCTCCCCCTCCAACCCACTAGTGGAGGAAATTCTCACCTTGTGCAAGAACTCAAGCTTCTCCCCACTGTTTATCAACTTATAGGTGTAGACAAAGCCTCCAGCCACAGAGCGTGGGTTCAGGATGAGGTCCTTGGCTACGCCCACTAGAACATGCCAGTCGTCACCACCATTGGCAAATCGGCACACTGCCACACTGTAGAGAGCCAGAACGATAATGTTACTTGACAAGACAAGGGAAGACTGGGAAGGCAAAAGAAGCAGTTGCTTCACAGCAACGAAGAGCAAGAGAGAACGCTTTGGGGGAAGGCAGCAGCGAAGAGTATGTTGTACCATTTGCTTGTGACTAAGGAAGCATAGAAATGCAATACTCAAACTGAATGAGACTTAATTAGGGCCATTGTCAGCTGAGAAGATCATGGTAAATGACTGCCGTGTATCAGCCCCAAGACCCCAAACAACTTCAGGCAGACCACATTTTTGCTTTATTTAATTATATTCTAGAGTCATCTAGCTACAATAGCACAAGTAAATATTTGGTTTGACTGGTGTACTTCAAGTATGACCAAAGTAAGTATACAAAAGTATAAAGAGTATTTCCATTATTTAGCAGAAAGGGCAGCATTCAAAAGGGTAACTTGCTTCAGAGGTGCAGAAACTGTTCCTTACCTGAAGGCAGCTTCATTTTGCTCCAGCTGGACTAGATCTAAAGTGTTTCCTTGGATGGGGTTCATCACCCGGACAACAGACGCCCATTGTCCATTTCCTGCCTTTGGGGCACCAAAGATGGACTCGGGAAGGTTCTCGTTCAGAAACGCTGCCGCCATCTCTGCAGCTAGTTCCCTCTCATCTTCCCCTGCGGCTTCCACCATTTCCTGCAATGCACAAAGGGGCAAAAAAAGGACTGTAAGAGCTGCCTGCTGGTTCAGGCCAAAGACCTATCTCTAGTGCAGCATCCTGTTCTCACAGTGGCCAAAGCAGTTGCCTCTTGGAAGCCCAAGCAGGACCTAAGTCATTCCCAAGAACTGGCATTTAGAGGGATGCTGTTTTTGGCAATGGAGACAGAATATAGTCATCATGGTTAGTAGGCAACTGATAATATACTTCTCCGTGAAGTTATTTAATGCTCTTTTAAAGCCATCCAAGTTGGTGGCCATCACTGCTTCTTGTGATTATGATGATTAGGCAGTCCTAACTGAGGTGCAGAAAGTAAGTGAGCTTTTCCATGGGTTACAAAAGTAGACTAGCCTCCTCTCTAGAAAGGAAAGTGGTCACTGCTCTGCACTGTGTTGCGACAACTTCCCCACCAAGTGCAGCAGCAGCAAAAGAAGCTCCAGCTCACAGAATCCTGTCCCTGCCCTTCTTTGGTGAGAGCTGGGCCCGAGGCAGAAGCCAGGCATGTTACCTCCGCCATCTGCTGCTTCCTTTGGGCTTTAGTGGCCTCAGTATAAGCATTGTGGTCCGTCTCAATGATGATTAGGTTGTTGCTCTCAGGGTGGATGACGAACTTCCTAGGAGTGTACTGCAACGGGAAGGCAACCTGGTTGAAGACAGCTCCAAGCTTCTCCAGGGCCAAAATCCTGTGGGAGCCAAAAAGTTGCAGACATTAGGCTTATCCCAGTGAGCCACCTTAAAGGACCTAAAAGGACATCCAGGCCAAACAATGGAGCCTCCCTTGAGGGCAAGCATCTGTGGCATGAACCACCTTCCATCCAGCAGAAGTGGGACCTTTTCAACCTGAAAACTGACAACTTGCCTGGTAGCCATCAGTGATGGGGAGCTCCATGAGTGTGTGAGTGAAAGGCAGAGGAGGAAAGGGTCCTTGCGTCCCTCCTCCTTCAGTCTGCTTAGCGGAAGGAAGAGCGCTGTACCTGCACTTGCATGATGGCTAAAGACCAGTTACTTTTGCAGGCTTATTTACAATGGCCACCCCTGACAGCCAATTCACAGTACTTTGTATTCTACGGAGCTTCATGCAGGAAAGCTTGTGGGTGTCAGCATGCCAGGCAACCTCCTTTAATATTCAAGATCAGGAGAGACAGCTGCCTCCTGCCCCTGAAGAGAGATCAAGTAGACCTTCAACAAAACCAACAAGGCTGCTTTTTCAGAAGCACCCGATGCTTTGTGAAAAAGTAGAGCAGCCTCTGAAGTGTACACTCCACAGACTGGCTACCACCAAGGAATAATCTCCTCCCAACAACCAGTCATGCTTCGGGTGGGATGCAGTGGGTGGGTGGCTGCCATGTACAGCTCTCCTTCCCATCTTGAGCAACTAGGAAGGAGACCAGATCAAGCTACTCAATGCAGAGTGGGTAAGCCACCTTACCCATGCAAGGTCATGTAGAAAGGAGGCATTCAGGGCAACCCTTTTGGGCACCAGATGCCCCTGCTTTGCGCAGGAAGGAGCTTGGGACAGACAAGCAAGGCAGACAGACAGTCCTGTGTGCCAAGAGAGAAGGCAAATAGGTTCCATTATTTGTTTCCTTTCCCACCGCTGGCATTTTGATACGAACCTCAGTGTGTTTGTTGAGATGGCTACTATGCCCTCTGGACACTGCTCTGAAGCAAAGCCAGAGGCAAACTCCAACGTTTCATATGAGAGGGGTGTTAAGTGGAAGCGGGACTGATAGGAGTAACTCAGCCAAGAACGGCTTGACATGGCCAGCACCTGGAGCAGGAGGAAAAGAAGAGAGAGAAAACTCAGGGAGAGAACAGCAAATGGGACAGAGCAGCTCACACCTCTGGGAACCAAGCTGGCTGCCTTCTAGAAGTCCACAATCAAAGGCTCTGTTGGCAGGGCAGAACTAATTACAGGCTCTAGGAGTCCCCAAGCCACCAGCATAAGAGAAGTTTTGAGGGGGCCAAATTGAGATTCCTGCATTGCATGGTGTTGGACTAGATGACCCACAGGGTCCCTTCCAGCTCCACAACAATATGATCCTGAAGGCCACAAGCCTGGCTACTTTATCACCAACCTTCAAAAACACCTTGCACTCTGTAAATCAGGTGCAATGAGTACAGCAGCAAGAGCCAGGCAAACAAAGTACATTGAGTACTTCCTCCTCCTTTAATGCCCCCCTCCCTTTCCCACAAGCAGCTAAAATGAGCAGGATCCAGAAGCAGGCCAAGGTATTTCCTTTCCCCTGGCCTGATCAACACTTTTGTTTTCTCCCTCACTCACACCCCCATCCAATAGCATGTATTTTCCCTCTGTACCAGACGGTAAACAAGGAATTTAGATGTGAACTCATCCCACCCCAAATTTCTCAAAGATCTTAGTCACCAGATTCACAGTCCTCCTGAAGTTTTTGCTCCTCCCCCTCCAGCTTTTCATGAGTGCACTCCTCTGATTCCCCGCTCACTCACCGCTTCTTGGCCTTGCATCCGGACTCGGAAGAGCTTCACAGGGCGCGAGCCCAGATACCTGGTCCTTGTGTCAGAGAGGTCACCAGTAACTGGATCAAGGACAGTTCGGAGAAGCACACCGTTCTGGGTTACAAGGGAAGATGAGCAAAGCAAGGTGTGGGGAGAGGGACAAGGGCAGGCAGAGAGAAAAAGAGCACCAGATGAACTCAGAATACCAATGTATCTTCAGCTCCTGACTCTGGAAGTCTTACTATTTCCAGGTTCTCTCTGGCATGTACAAAATTAAGCACAACACTGCTACAAAGCTGCTGTTTCCTCCTTTAACAAACTAAGAAAAGGCTTTTTTGTGAAGCAGCTTAAAGTGTAGGCTACTGCCACTTCCCACCTAAATACAAAGACCCCTGACCCGCTGGAAGATGAGCTCTAACACTTCCACCCTCCTCCCTGGCAGACAGAAGGTATCCTTCACAATGGGATTAGAGTCTGCCTTAATAAAGCGGGAGAGGGTTCCGTTCCTCGGGAGCTCTGGAAGAGCGAAGAAGGTGGCAGGAGGGACGCAGTGTTCCATTCTGGCAGGCCTTCTGGGAGGGTATGTGGAACGGGTCTCTATAGGGTTGTACAAACTCAAGAGTATAGCTTCCCATACAGTCCAGTCAAATGCAGCAAGACCTGGTCCAATCCCATATATCGAGGATCCAGCAAAGGTTCTGGGCAGTAATTGCTCACCTGCAAGCCAATGTTCAGATACAAGAAGCCAATTGAGCCCCGCTCTCCCAGCTCATCCTGCTTCTCAGCTCCACCCATTTCCACAATACACAGTGATTCTGGCTGGGCAGGGAGAGCTTGCATACTCAGCGGCTGAAGACAGTCCTAAGGGATGGAGAAGGAAGACACCATTACTAAAGCAGATAGAAAGAACAAAGCATAACACATAAGGTCTTTGTTGCTACCCTGAACCACTTCAGACATCAGCTGAGGAACTGTAAATGGCTGGATTCTCCTTTGTACAAAAATGCCTGGCACATTTGAAGGAGAAGACTAAGATGATCTGCCAATTTTCTATGTAGGAGGGCATTCAACCACATCCCCCAGCAGTCTGAAGAGATAGATTGAAGAAGCACATGGCAATGTTGATTATGCCAACCAGCTCAAAGTGTTTCTCCATTTGGAGCAATCTGTGGGAAGATTCATTTCATCTGAGGAAGTCTTTGAAGAATCATTTTTAGCTCTGGCCTTCTTTCAGGCAACCCACTATCTTCCGAAAGTTTGGAATACAACTCCCATAATCCTCAGCCAAACTGGCTAGGGCTGGGGTGAGTTGTAGTTCAAACCATCTGAAAGTCACCAGGTTGGAGAAAGCTCATGTACAACATACACCTTGATTATTGTGAATTGACCTATTATACGCATGACCAGAGGCTTGGATGCGCCTTCCTGGCATCAAGCCCTTTGGAATGCCTGAACCTTCAAATTAAGAGGCAGGGTATCAAAAAAAAGAAGGGGAGGGGAGAGAAAGCAACTGCAGTTTGGGTTGGGAAAAGAGCATGCTAGAGTTCAGCTGGAGTCAGCTAAAATTGGAAGACATATTGGGGTACTGGAGGAGTAAGCCATGCCTTTGGGGTTTCTGACGAAGCACCAGTAGTTGTATTGCCCACTTTATAAGTCTGCTTGCTTCCAATATGCTCTCCTTTCATATTAGAGAACAAACCAAAGTCAGTCTAGTGCATTCTCACATCCAAAGAAAGGAAAGCCCTGCTAACCACGCCTGGAACTTCCTCTCACTCAGTTTTTTTTTTGGGGGGGGGGGGTAGTTTTGGTTACTTTAATTTGGGTCAGCAAAGGCTTAGCTACAGGCAAGCGACTCTCAGGAAGCACTTACAGAGGGGTCGAGGGAAATGATGCGCACAGTGTTGTCCACCAGCCCAACAGCAAGGAACCGGGAGCGCTGCTCTCCTGGGGGAACGTTGGCCAAGCTCATGCACACCACGTCAGCAGACATCTCCTTCCTCTCTGTGTATTCATTCAGCTGCCCTGACTGGTATGGAAAAAAGGCACAATGGAGGAAGGAAGTCACACCTGGATTAGCAGAACCAGACTCATTTCAGATCAAGAGCTGTGCAGTAAATTCTTTAAACCACCTATGATGACAGGTGACCTTGCTTGTTTGACCTTTTGAGGTAGGAAGCCTGGAGCACTTTGAAGAACACCAAGTTTATCAGAGATAAGCTGGTCTTAAAAATATGCCAGTCTCTGCAATGGCCCACCAAAGCAACCCCCAAACACCCACCCCACCCAAATAGCACAAATTACCCGAATGTTATTCTGCACAAGAACCCCTGAAATGAAGGAATGCGACATAAGGAGCCCAATAATGCTCTGATGCAGTTCTCATTTGTTTCCACTGCAAGCCTAGTCTGCAAACCCTCATGAAAGTCACATCTCCCTCCAGCTAAGCTCACGTACTGGGTCCATCTCAAAGTAGACCAGCTCTCCCCCTGTCAGTGCGATCACCACTTGTCTCTGATTCACAGCACATTTGACGATGGTTTTCTTCCCTGGTGTTTTCCACTCATTAACTCTTTTATCTGCTCTGATGTGCCGGATGCCATCAGGATAAACCTAAACAAATACAGAAATAAGATGCTGAGTCAGTCCATTTGACAGGAAGTGCCTTTGCTGTTCTTTCCATTATTAGGCTAGCCTTGCAAGTCAGTTCACAGAAGTTATCAGCCTAGCCTTTTTTAATTTTTTCCTAAACTGCTTGCTCACATCGTTTTTTACTGTCATTTGGACACACCACAGGTCAACAAGGGAAGCAGAAGAACCAGCACCTCTTATCTGGTTTACAAAAGCTTACTCAGAATGCCCATCTCTAGCCCATTTGCCACAAGCACATGGCAAGATTTCCATGCCTACCTGTACAGCTTTTTAGTTTACAAAATGATCTATAATCTTTGTCTCATTCACACAACTAATTTCTGCCATTCACCATCAAGTGTTCTCATTAAATCTAGCTGAAAGAGGGCAAGGTCAACAAACAGCAACTTGAAAAGTGCTACCAAGGTAAATGATCAAGATTCCACAAGCTCCTATCTACCTTTAAAAACAAAACAAAACAAAAATCACAGGGAATATTAGTCTATGCAACCAGTTAAAATAATGCAGTAGAAGACTAAACGTTTTTTAGTAAGAGCGGAACACCAAGGGAATCTTACTTTGAAAGGCTCTGGGAACAGTCCTTTCCCAACCTTAAAGGTGACCTTATTCTCTAGCCAGTTTGCAGGTCACAACTATTAAATAAGCTACCACCACCCCATCCATGCCAGGAGAGCACCACAACCAAACCCTCTCCTTGCATCTCTTGAGAAGGCCAACAGGCCTGGCTGCAAAAGGCAAGCAGAACACTAAGAGGTAAAAGGCCCCTTACCTGCACCAAAGCATCATCTCCCAACAATGAGCAAGACAAGGTGGGCGTAGTACCAAGGAATCCCGAGTCTGTAACCTCCTCTACAGTTTCTCCGATAGACAGTACCAGGGTGGCATTGACGAAGGACACAATGATATAGGCATCAAATTCATCTAATTACAGAAGAAAGAAGACGGGTGCCAATATTTAGAAGGTCAAGAAAGAGGTTTGTAGAACAAATATGGACAACAGAAACTCTTCACAAAGGCTACTACAGTTATTTCCATCAACACCATCACACACAAGTTCATGACAAAGGGGCAGCATGGCCTTCAGACACTTGGACTGTGGTAAAAGGAGAAGAATACTCAAGGCACAAGGAAGCTACAGCAAGAAGTGTGGACCTTCTTTGAGAGCCTCTCCCCCCCCCCCCATTTATATCATAATCACATCTGGGTCAGAATACAACTGAAGTGAAAACAGTTTCTTGCTCTCCTCCTAACCACAAGAAAATGATCAGACAAGACGTTTATGCCTGCAGCCAACAGAACAGTTTATTCTCATTTGCTCTCTCTAAATAACACACACAAACACAGAGTATCTGTCAAACAAAAATTGTGATGCAGATCAAAATAAATCCCACAGGTTAATAAAAATACACCAACCCAGATAATGTAACTTAACTAAAACATGTGAGATGCAGCTAATTTAGTTCTTTTAAAAAAAATGATGGAGTTGGCAGGAGGGATAACAAAACACTATTACGAAAACAATGAACTAATGAAGCAGATGGAAGCTCAGAGAACAAATGGTTAGCAACCTCTCACAGATTTTAGATCTTTCCACCAGAAGTTAATAGTAAGAATCCACACACCTTCTTTCCACATTCCAGAAAGGAAAAAAACCCCAGAATGCCACTGAACTATTAACCGCCAGATTGAGGAATCTGAGTCAGAGCAGGCTTTTGCAGAGCTAGAGAAACTTCTATGGCTTCACAGGTATAAATTGCATTGAACCATCAAAATGCAAGATTAGAAGCCACTAGAAAGAGATATGCCCATAGTGGCAAGATCCGCACTTCTGCATCAAGATGCTCTTCTCTTTGCATCTTCCCACAATGGAGCCCTACAGGAACTCCAGGTCAAGCAGTTGTCCTCCCTAGAGTTCAGGCTTCCACAGTAGATGCTAAGTGGCAAGTCCGGTTTAGTTAGCACCAAAAAGACCAAGGGGATTTCTTGTTCAAGAGGCAGAAGGGAAAGAATTTGGCTGCAGTTTTATGGAAATAAATGGGGGCAAAAGGGAAGAATTAAACAGCAATACTGCCAAGGATGGAGATACCAGGGGGGCAACATGGATTCAATTGAAGTAAAAAAAAAGTGGGGCTGAAGAGACTGTAATGTTAACTAACATGGTGTCCACTCAGCTTGGAAATGGATACATGAACACTTTCCAGTTGTCCTCTATCGATAGAAACAAAATAGCTTATTCACATGTTTTAAATACAGTGCCAGAGATTACACAGGATTTAGACAATGCATAGATATGTTAATATGAATTTTAATTGGCTGTAAGTTGCTTTGGGTTGCCTTGGGAAATATAAAGTGACTAACAAATTTAATAATAAACAAATAAATATGTAACATTTTAACAGACACGTCACTGTTCAGTTTCCTCACATTCATTCTGCCAATGAAACCATTTAGAAATTACCACTATAGCAGAAAACATTTCCCCTGCTGGTGCAATCCCTAGCAGCGCTGCTAAAGGTAAAGGTAAAGGTACCCCTGCCCGTACGGGCCAGTCTTGACAGACTCTGGGGTTGTGCGCCCATCTCACTCAAGAGGCCAGGGGCCAGCGCTGTCCGGAGACACTTCCGGGTCACGTGGCCAGCGTGACATCGCTGCTCTGGCGAGCCAGAGCCGCACACGGAAACGCCGTTTACCTTCCCGCTGGTAAGCGGTCCCTATTTATCTACTTGCACCCGGAGGTGCTTTCGAACTGCTAGGTTGGCAGGCGCTGGGACCGAGCAGCGGGAGCGCACCCCGCCGCAGGGATTCGAACCGCCAACCTTTCGATCGGCAAGTCCTAGGCGCTGAGGCTTTAACCCACAGCGCCACCTGCGTCCCTAGCAGCGCTGCTAATACCTCCCAAAAGAAAGCCCTGCAGGGACACGGCCAGCTAGGGTAGAGAATACTGAGCCAATGGCCCAATGGCTGCTTCCGTGTTCCTGTCACCTATGCTTGTGTAGCTGCTTTCCATGTTAAGCACTCTCCAGCTTGGCCTTTTACAGGGGCAGCACACAAATCAGGATCTTAGGCTGTATATTTCTTTTCATCTGTAGACCACCAGCTTCAAAGAACTCAGATATGGAAAACAGCTATTCTAAAGAGTTAAATACCAACAGCGGATTGGCCCACCAAGCTCACAGCCAATCCTGTGGAGGCAGCAGGCAAAGGAGCAAGCAAATGAGCAACTCATACAGGAGGGCTCTAATGAGTTCAGCTTCAGAAACTAGATACAGTAACCTTGTAACTTACATGTATTTAATTTGTGCGAATTCAGCTTTTTGTGCTTGGCAAATAAATTAAAAGGGGGGCAGGCATCTGAGGGGGGAGACGACTTTCACAATATCCTCCAATGTGTTTTGGCCATATGTGATTTTGGCTTTTGGTGCTTTCCCCATAATATACCCCCCCTAAATTTCAGGCTTACTGTATAGCCTTCACCAAACTCATGCCCATTCAGCTGTTTTGGGTTGCAGCTCCCATCAGCTGTGCTGGGGAAAGCTGATAGTCCAAAACAGATGAGAGGGCCCTAAGGTTGGCAAAAGCAAAGCCATTCACCCTTTTACTTGCTGACCTGAGTGGAACTCACTCCCACCTCAGTGCAGAAGTCCATGACATGTGCTCCTCTCTGTCACAATAAAGGCTAAAGCCGCCACCCAAGTCCTCCACAGACTCCTAACACAGTTCCAAAATTGAGGCACTCAGGTCTTCAGATTCACCCATGTCATAAGCATTCGACTGTAATGGATGCACAAGGTTCAGCAACACAGGCAGCAAGGCTTCCTTATTCACAAAGCACCCCCACTGTCCTCAGTCTGCTGGCACCCAACAGCTGCCAGAACTAGCTTTTGGGGGAGGGGGCGCTCCTGGACAACTATTGGGGTTCCCATGCAGCTTCATCCCTCATTTTATCTACACAATTGAATTTACCCCTTTTAAACACAAGAAGCAAATCAATTATTTGGAAAATCATGGTGTCCGAATAGTCAGAAGTTCATCATGGACTAGATTGTTAACAGTATCATTAGCACTGGGAATTCATTCACAAACATTAATTTTTGTTGAGATTCCTTTCTTGTGGTTACAGAAGTAACCTGTTAGCTCTAATGACAGTGCATACATGGCTTTCCTAGCCCAAACTCTCTTGGAAAAATTAAATGAAACTTATGCCCAGTGTCTGACTGCTCCATAAAAGACAGCATCGGCAAAGTTTTGAGTGAGGGAGGTAGTGATCACAGAAGTACTTGAAATATCACTGTTTAAAAGTTGCAGATATGCCCATGATCTCATGCCTCTTAACTTTGCACATGGATTTTAACTGCTGCATAAGCTATGCTGTATTTAAATAGTCTTGTAAGTCGTTTTGTGAGCAGCAGTGAAATGGTAACACCACCACCAACTTCCTGTGAAAGGCAGGGGAAAGAAGTCAAGCCAGAGAGGAATCAAGACAGGCAAGCAGCACCTCTTTTCTCCTTCTCAGCACAGAGCAATGTGAGGCCAACAGGGTGAGTGAGCAGACAAGGTCCATCATATGTCAACAGCGCATCAGACAGCTGCCTGTATTGTTCATTTTGCACCTAGAGTGGGAACTCTGGTAAGGAACAACAGTCACTAAACCCAGAACTCTGGGGTGTAGAAGAATATGGTATAATGAATATCTAGACTTTAACATCTCTAAACGTGAACTTGGTCTCACCACCCCCATTAAAATACTGGAATGCCCAGGACCAGTGGGCAAGAAAAGATGGCAGTTCCTTATAGTTACAGGCATGTGAAGCTTAACTTAATCTTGAGAAAGACCCCAAGGATGTGGAAAGCAATTGGACAGTAAAAGCCAGTTCTTATCCCAGCTCAGGAGAGGGCTGAGGACTCAGATGGTACTTGGATACTGACTTCTTACATAGTTTGCTGAAAGAGGTGTTTGCAAGAAAAGTAATTTAAAAAGAGCCTCAAGGTTGTGTCTCTTCCTCCCCCCTCCAGTTACAGCCCCTGGCTGTAGGTACACACCTGTGGGAGGGGATCAGCACCTCCACCACCAGCCACCTGTGGAAGAAAAAAGAAGGCTTGGTATTGGTAGTAGCAGGGACCACATACCAGCCAAGGTTAGTTTTTGCTTGGAAGGGGTTCATATGGTACACATGTAACATGAGAGAATGCAGAACTTCAGAAGCACAAGCCAGACACAGGCAGGATTACCACATTATGACCAAGTCAGTTCTGTACTACTGGCCTGGTTTGCACACAAAGTGAAGTCATTGTTTGTTTGACCATGTATATGGCACAAGTTGTACCACAGATAATAAAACAAACCATGGCTTTCTTTTCCCAAGTTTGGTTTCTTTTCAAGCTGATCTTGCCACATGTCTTTGTAGCTTTGTAGCTTTGTAGCTTAGTGAGGAGGTGGTGAGATGGCCAAAGAAATAGTGATTGAGGAAATGTGGTGGATTCATACAGAATAGCAAGCCGTAATTAAAAACTAAACAAGGTTCCAAAGCCAACAAGAAGTCACGGCTTCAAATTGTGGTTTGTTGGCAGTAAACAAACCATAGTTAAGCCACTGGGCAGGGTACAACCCAACCATGGTTTAAGAAACCATGGCTCAGCATTTTTTAGACACCAAGCCATTGCATTAACACATTACATGGCGAAAACTGGCACACACCTGGTTAGAGGGAGCCATTAATAAATACTAAGTGCATCAAACAACCTTGTGCATGATGCGAAACTGAACCAGTAAAGCTATCCTCCTGACCAATGTATTCTACTCAATCATACTGTAACGTGAGAGCTGGGACTCACTTGGGTCACCCAAACATTTATGAGGCACTGAAGTCCACATATAATAAATTTATTTTCACACATGAAACAAGTTGGATGGCCATCTGCCATGGACGCTTTAGCTGAGATTGCAGGGGGTTAGACTAGATGGCCCTTGGGTCCCTTCCAATTCTATGATTCTAAATTCCACTCCATGAAAAACCAGCTGCTGTCTGGGAAAAGTCTCACAGGGGCATTTTTTTTTCCTGACCACCAGCCATGTGAATGACAAGCAACCCTTGCAGGTCAGGAAAGCATTTTCAGAGCAAATCTTGAACTGCTGAAAATACAGAAAGGCTGATCAAAACGGGTTCTGGCTTTCCAAAGTTCTGTGCTAGCTAGACAGCTGAGAACAGCACGGATGTCCTGTCTGAAGACCATACACACTTTTGACTCCATCACAGAGGACAGATTAATATATGAAGAAAAACAACAACAACAACAACAACAACAACAACACACACACAAAATGAGGAGCAAGGGCCTTCAGCAAATGGCAAATGCAAGTCAGGAGGGGTACCTGGTTATTTCTCAGACATGCCTTCAGGGAAGGGCATTACAACTTCCCCTAATTCCAAAAAAGCACAATACTCTTTCATGATTAAGCAAATGATGTAGTATGAAGAGTCATAATTGTGCTGTCCACGGAGCTTTTGAGCGAAACAATCATGTTACCACCATAAGCCTAGGATTGTGCATTAAGGCCTCTTCTTCTTCCACAGACAGGTCAGGTTCTATTGCAATAACACACCCCAAGATAGAATGTCCCAGGACAGCCGCCCACTTTCATTGTGCCAGCAGAGATTCCAGGAACACACAGAAGGTGTAGTAGTACATAAGATACCAAAGGCTGTATGGCAAAGACAATTCCAGTGAAAGGCGGGGGTGGAGGCTGAAGGAACACCATGAGTGGTAAAGATCATAATCATATACTAAGAGACACCAAGAAAGGCCACAGCAGTGAGTTAAAGGCAACACTGCCAAGAGATCACTGAACAGAATGCACTACATCCATAGCAAGAGGGGCAACAGCATTGTCAGTGCTCCTGCTCTCAGCAGGGAAGGACTCCTAAAAACAATGAAATTTAACGTGCCATTTACCACTGCATTTGCATCACAGAAGACCTCCTACCTTCAACATGCCTCCTCACTGTCCATACAGCATTGGGGTTACCAGGCAACTCTGAGACGGCCATTTCAGATACCTAGAGAAAGACATATTTTATTAATGCTAAAAAGCTTAAAACAGAGCTTTTCTCCACCAAATAAAAAGGACCTAATTATTACTATTGCACAGGAGAAAACAAAAGAATTATTCTGTCCTTCAACCACTATAAAAATGCTTTACACTGAACCCAACCACTGGAAAATCTAGCTCAGTATATTTCTCCAAAATCCCCAATGCACATGCTATTTATGACTTCTTATGACATTCTCACATAGTGCAGCAAATGTGATTCACCCACCTGGCTCTAAACTCTAACCAAACTGTGAGATCAGTTAGGCTGACATTCTAGCCCAGGCATAGGCAAACTCGGCCCTCCAGATGTTTTGGGACTACAACTCCCATCATACCTAGCTAACAGGACCAGTGGTCAGGGATGATGAGAATTGTAGTCTCAAAAACATCTGGAGGTGTTTGCCTATGCCTGTTCTAGCTCTACTCAGCTTCAGAATACACCAGTGAATCCATTCTCATCTAACAAAAAAGGTTTCACCCAAGAGGAAGATCCAGAATGGCTTTGCTCTTCATGTCCTGCCCTTCTTACCTCAAGTCCATGTCTAAGGACCCTCAGTGACGACCGAGGCCCCCTCCCACAGGCCACATATAACTGAGGGGTGTCTTCATTAGCCAGATCAGCTATCTGCACAGAAAGCCGCCAAGATGCAGGGATAAGAGAGGAAAGGTGACAGGTTGTTCGATTACGATGGTTATCACTTTCGAAGCATCATAAATAGAGCTACAACATTTTACTCCTATTTACATATGTGATTGCGGCAAAGGTTCTCACATTTGCCACTTGATAAACTGGTAATCTGCATTAATAACTAATGGCAAATGACATCAAGTAGGGAAGATATTCCCCTGAATTAGTCTCACAGTTGGAGCGATCTTTTATGGAAGAGCTCATCTTCCAACCTTTTACTCCATGTTTTTCAAATTTCAACTTTTCGGATTTCCCTTCAAAATTGTATTTAGGCTTTTTTAATATATATTTTGAATACATTTTCAACAAAAATAACAAACAACAACAACTCATAATAACAAATACAATAACCACAAACAAAGAAAAATACATAAACAATATCAAATCCATAAAATGGGATTCTCCGAACCCTGTGACTCCCCACCCCCCGTTCCTTAAGTTTTCTTTTCAGCTGCATTTCTACTCCAAATTATTTTTTTACCTCAGATTTCCTATACTATTTCTTAAATTTCAAGTGTTTTTAAAATCCTGCCAATGTATTAACCTGTTTACAATACTTTTGCAAATACATAATAAACATTTCCCACTCTTTTTTAAATTTCTTGTTGTCTTGATTTCTGAGCTTTCCAGTTAGTTTTACATTTCAGCATAGTCCATTAACTTTGGTTTGCCAATTATGTAGGTTTTTTGAAAGGCTTGCAGTTTTGTGAGGTATTTTAAAGTATTAATTTACATTTTGGTGTTTTGTATAAAATTACCTTTTTATAAATCAGGTGCCGCAAGTGGCTCCCCCAAAGGGTTTTTGTTTCCACTCAAGACCTCCAGTATTTTAGGCCTTTTTTTAAAAAAAACCAACTGCTTCCATAGATCCCCCACTGTCATGCAGGATTGGCAAAAAAAAGTGGCCTTCAAGCCACCCCTCTCCCAAATTTCACCTTTAAAAAAAATCAAAAAAAAAATCTGACTGCTCCCACTGGGAGTGGGCTCTCTCCTGACAGAATTCCCTCCCGTCAGATAGTCACTTCTGTAAAAATGCTGCACAATGACCTACAGCTGGCTCAACTTAAGAAAATGTTATGCTAGCCCACTTTGCAAACTATTGGGGGTGCATAAAGTGTTAAGTCCTGGGCCCCTAACAAATCCCGTGCAAAATTAAAGGTGGCAAAATTCAGAAGAGTGCAGTGCACTGGATACAACTTCCACCAAGTCAGACACTCTCTCATAGGGGTATCACCTCCTAACCTACAACCCAAAGTAGCAGCTGTGAAAATAAATGGTGGGAAGAGGAGGGACAGGCATGTTGCGCTAAGCAACTCTGTGGAAAAGTGAAATACAAACATGACAAAGAACTAACTCACCTGCTTTGTGTTTCTGATCTAAAGGAGTTTTGGAAACTTATACCATTTTTGGAATTATTCTCAAGGTCTAGAGGGCTATGCAATGTCCAGCATCAGAGGTCAACACAGAACCCAGCAGCTTGTCACAAGCTATGGGACAAAGCACACAGCATACCTGACAACACAAGATGGGAGACAGGCTGTCCAGTTCATCCACCAGCACCAAGTTCTTGAGAGGCCGAGGCTGGAAAAAGAATGTGTCTCCTTCCTCCAAGGGCATGGCAGAGGAGAACTCTGGCTCCTCATCATCATCCCCCAGATGAGCAATCTGATAGAGGTAGCTGCAAAGAGAAGAGGGAGACACTAGGAGGGCCACTTCTGATGAAACTGGACCATTTCCTCCCCACCCCAGGCTTTGCTATTTCAATTATGTCCAAGATGTAGGGCTGCTTGCTGAAGAAAACATTTTGAGGACAAAGGAGAGTAGCTGAGGGGCCAAGTTTAAGACACATCTTCACATCCTTATTTGTCTATCTCAGGAGTTGTGAACCTGGTCCCTACTGCCCACTAGTGGGCATTTCAAGGTTCTAGGTGAGCGATAGGGGGTTCTATGGAACGAGCTGAATCCTCCTTCCATTGAGCACTGGTGGGCGGTGAAGAAATTTTACCATCAAGAAAGATGCATTAGTGGGCGCTAGGTATAAAAAGGTTGACTACCCCTGGTCTATCTGTAGAAAAGGCAAACAATACAAAACGCTCTCTGCCCCAGATCCTTTCTCTCTTCCTGTGAATAAAATATCACACCATGAGCTATATGTGTATAGATGTGTTTGGGCCTCACTGGCTAAACAAATCCAAAATTTTATCCTAACATAATAACCCACAACACCCATGCTTGCTGTAAGATTCTGAAAACAGGACACTGACACACTCCTTGATGAAATTGGCAAGATGAAACCAAGCAGGCAGGCCATACCTGTGATTGGTTGCAAGGGTCTGAGATTCAGCCACAACCTGAACAATTTCCAGATTTGGAGAAGGAAAGGTAGCCAAAACTGCATGTGTGCTTTGCAGAACATCAACAGCAGTATCAAGCATAAAAATTCAGCAACCCTTCAGAAAGAAGTCGGAGATTTTACTTACTGGTTTCCAAACTCAGAAGCCACAAAGAGGAACCCAGTTTTCAGAACACACATGGCAGCAGCGACAGGAACTGTATCAAAGTACTTGAGTCGAATTTCTGTTACCTGAAACCACCACAAATGAGTTACTGCTTGAGCTAGATGTGAAAGATCGCACATCACCCATTCTTCCTCCCTCTCTCCCCCTCACACACAAACATTTCCCCCCCCCCTCTCTCTCTCTCACACACACACACACACACACACAAAAGCAAACATTCATGAATACAGCAGGAGACGTACCATGTCCTCATCAGTCTCCAAGGTGATTTTGAAGATGTCACCCTGCTCAGTCTGAGCCAAGAAGAAGAACATAGACTTGGTCTTGTGTGTAGCAGAGCAGACAAAAATCATGCCTCTTTCAGGGTCATCCAAGTCATTCTGCCAGAAGGAAGAGCAAGTCAGACTCAAAGGCAGAAGCTGCCCTAATGGAATCATAGCTAGAAATCACCTGTTAATGGCTTCCCTCCTACTGCAAATATCACCCCTCTTTATAGCAGCTTTGCCAAGCTCCCTCACTGCTTCCTTCCATTCTGGGAAAGTTCTTCTCCTGCTAGTCCTCCTTCCTGGGCCCTTCTGGGATGCTGCTCCCGAGCCCTCTATCAAGCCACTTCCCTCACTTCTTTCACTGGGCCTTGCAGGAGCTATAAACCTCACAATCCCTGGGTCCAGCTCTCCCCCCCCCATCAAATATCAATTTCCAAGATAATCTATTTATTAAATTAATTCTATCTCCCAACTCTTGTCAAAGCACCTCAAGAGACCTTACAAGTAAACATTAAGACATAAAATTAAACTACCAACAAAAAGAACAGACAAAGCAATGGTTTGCAGTGGAACAAAAACATGAACCTTAAAACTGCAGCTCAAGGGTCTCAAACACCCTCTGAAAGAGGACCATTTGTAGTTGCTGCCTGAAGGCTAAAGCAACAAAGGAGACTGTACCCCAACTCCACCAGATGGGAGGTACAGCCCTCTCTCAGTAATGTCTGACTTTCTAATATAGATTTGCAATTTAAAAACCTCTAGACAGTGTTTTCTGTGTCCTGCACAGCACCAAGTACGTAATCACCAAAAATGCTTGATCAGAAAGAAATGCCATCTCCACAATAAGCATCAGAGAAGAGACATCAACTCATCACATCAAGCCACAACAGCGTTTTCACTTTCAGTTTACAATTAGCAGAACTTCCATATTTAAGTAATAATTTCTATCATAATGGTTTCAGCTACTAGGAAATTAATATTTTTGTGGCTGGTCCTATAATGAGCCACTCTACACCACATAACTCAGGCTGAAGACTAGGCACCCCTACCCTCAAATGACCTGCCTCCATCACCAGCTGGCACTACTGCTAGCCATTCAACGGGGTCCTTCCTCCCATAAAGCAAGGATAACCCAAATGCTCTCCTTGGTGCCTATCTCACACCTTGCTCAGAATAAGGCACAGTGGGCAAGATCACCCTGCAAAGTGCTTGCATTGCTGCCATTTTGCTGTGATGAAAGCAAAAAGAGTATTTTCCACAGTTATGACAAAGTGGTGATGGAGCATGCACTTTCTAGAGCAACCTCATCCACAATTATTGCAAAGTCTACCAGCACAGCTGCTGGAGGTGGCAATGGTGGCCTGCCTGCCTAGCTCAGGCAGCACAGTCCCTTGTGGACTCTTCAGATATATTGTTACATAGATTCAAATTCCTAATGGTCCCTAAAAGTCTTAGCAAGCATTGAGAGAATTTTGCAAAATCATAAGTCAACCTTTTGCTGCCAGCTCTTTCTAGCTGATATGGAAAAGGAGTTAACAAGTAAGGTGTGGCATGGGAAGACCCACTCCCCACTCCATGGAAGCCCAAGTTCACTAAGGACCTCAATGGAGCCTACACAGCTTTGTTAATAATGCATTCATCTTCATACAAATGCTGCATTTTCTGGCCAAACTTGAAAGGTGAACCATTTTTTCAGCTGCCCAGAGAATGCTACTGGGATATTCCTTTAGGGTGAAAAAGGCTACAAGATCCTTACCCTTCTCCTGGGAATGGGACATCGGATATCTGGTTGGTCACCAAAATTTTTGTAGGTGATGTAGTTTTCAGAACAAATCAGCACTCCACTGGGACCATCAGAACCTCCAGGGACTAACAAATAAAAGAAACATGTCGTAAGAAGCTGAAGAAGAGCAGCTCCATGTATAGTTTCGTCTGGTTCTTGTGGAACTGGTTTACCCAAGGTACACTTGAGAAAAAACTGCACAAGTTTGCCACCATTTTCAGGCTGAAGAGGGGTCTGTGTTCAAGCAGAGGAAGTGAAAGCAAGAAGGGACTTGCAAATATCCAGTGTTACCCTACTGGCTGGCAAGCCAGCTTTCCTACTCTGGCTGGCCCTCCGGGCAATCCTGCCCTGTCCAGTATTGGCCTGGCTGCCAGACTACTTGGTGGCAATGTATTCGTGTTCGAATGTCTGCTGCAATAAGACAAATGTCATGGTTTGGGCTAAGGTGCAGACAATCATCAGGGTAGCAAAGAAAAGCACAGGAGTGAGAGGGTTACATATGGTGAGCTTTCATGAATCTGATGATTTCTGCCTACTAACAGAGGTCTCCACTTTTTAACCTACTTTAGGTTTCCAGTGTAGAGCACAGAGTGGAAATACTTGTTGCACTTTTGTAAAGCATGGCACAAAAGCAACTATCAAGGATATCTAATTTTCATTCATCAAGTATGGCTTGAGCCTACAGAAAATGTGCATTTGTCTCAAGCAGTTCTCTTTCTGACATCTTAGGATAAAGTCTTTTCCCTAAAAGGACTGGAAATGGTAGCAGTACCTGTAATGAGGAAGTTGCCATGTTCTTCCAAGGGTTCACTGTATTTCCTGACAACATGGTTCAAACCCAGATCTAACTCATAAAATGTCAAGGTTTGCTGGGTGTTGGCTGCCGCTTCTCCTGTGGGGTCATTGTCAGCTTCCTGTGGAAAACAATACATGTACCAACAATAAATTAGTGTCATACTCTGCCTCGTAAGAGAACATACTTTTAGATGCATTTTTAACATAAGCTGTCCTGGAAATTTCAACTGAAGAATACTATATAAATGTTCATAATAAAATGAAAAAATTAAGAGTAATAAAGAAAGAAAAACTGCCATGAATAAAAAATTTAAATATCCAATAGTTCCGAAACGGATTATTCAGTCTGCCACCTGCCTGTTTATCTGGTGCAGCAACTGACCCTATTGCCACAAAATCAATGGAACATAATATATAAGAATTACTTATAAAAATAAAATTATGTTTTGTTCTTTGTAAACCACCCTGTGACTATTTTGGTGAAGGGCAGTACAGAGACCTCTAATATAAACTTATAATCAAACTAACCAATAGAAACACCGCAAAGCACTTCAAGAGACATCCATGCAACTCCTGTCTTACAGTGCCAGTCCCACATGTATCCAGAGCTGACATAAATAACAAACACACATTCTTCACCTGCCTCCCCAATTCCTCTACTGTTTCCCTGTGTCTGTTTTAGAATAGAAATCTCTTAGGTTACAGGAATATATCATACCGGTGCATAAATGACACTATATACACAACAAATAGTAATACTGTTGTTGCTATTAATATGGCACTAAGAACAAAATACTAGTACAAATTCAGGTGAGGTGCCCTCCGATCATAAGCTGTGTTCTAAGCCCAAAGTCAAGGACTTGGGCACCTTTGGAGAGCATTTGCTCTCTGCAATTGCTTGCTTGCCCACCAAGGCCTGTTTCCCTCCTTGCCCTTCTGATCTGTTTATGTACTCAGTCATATGACTTGCCTAACTCTGATAGTGGGGACCTAACCCATGGTTGCACTGGAGGCCTCCTCCACGCCATCCAGAGAAATCTCTATTTTGCTGTATTATGGAGAATACGATGAAAGACAGTTTATTTATAAGAAGGGCATACTAAGCATACTGGAGAACTTGAAGATGGACAGTTGACTTTGTTGACAAAGGAGTCAACAAGGTGTTAGTTGCATTTTTTAAAAAGAGACACACAGTTGAGCAGGGAAGTCACCAGAGAGACGAATTCCCCAATACCTCATAATCCATTTCCAGACAGGCAAACATGGGATTTTCAAACCCCACATCTACTCCAACTACATGGTAAACCAAGGTGTTGGCTTTATGCGCTTCTAATGGGGAAGAAATTGTGAGTCGGGCTGCAGCATCCCTGTTCAGAATGTACACTAGCTTCTGCTTCTCAATGGCACCTATGAAGAGATTAGACAGAGAGAACATTAGGAATACAGAAGCAGAAGATGTCTGCACTTTAATGCTTAAGGTGCCCAATCCCTACTCTTGCATAAGCAGGCCTTGCAGCCCTCTCAAGACACAGCAGTTTTCCCCTGCTACTTTCCTGTTGGAAGAACCAATAGTTGCATTCAGATGTAACACTAAACCAGTTTAACATTAGAAGTTGAACCACAGCAGGATTGGGTTTCGCACACCCATCCTCTTCTGGACTACAAGAGCCATAACTGCCATTGTCATAGTGCAGAAAGGTGGCATTAAGGTAGCTGCATATGATCTTATAACCATGGCAGTGGAGGCTCACCTGAAGACACCTTTTTTCCCATCACAGGACGGTAAACAATTAGAAAACCATGTTCAACATTCAATGTTTTTACAGATCCACTTTAGCTACTAAGATTTGTATCAAACCCCAAAATTACATTTCAGCTTTAAAAAAATGGCATGATGCATGCATAAGAAAATGGGCATTTATGATGAGAACCTGATCAGAATTGGATCCAAATGTCTCCACGTCTTATGTCAGAGAAGAGACATGAATTCCTAATCATCACTTCAGGGAAGAGAAAACTGTTGCACCAGTTATATGGGGCTTAAGTGCTTTTCTTCAAACTGACACCCACAGAAGGCTCCACTTACCGTATTTTTCGCTCTATAACACGCACCTGACCATAACACGCACATTGTTTTTAGAGGAGGAAAACAAGGGAAAAAACATTCTGAATGAAACAGTGGATGTATCATTTTTGGGCTTCATGCTGTGGCCACAGACATGTGATCTGATGGTAAATTTGGGGTGACCCAATGCAAGGATCCTGAGAATCCCTGTGGATCCATGCTTTTTAACCACATTTTTGCACCATTGCAGCCCCAGGCAACAGTGGGTGCGTGATTTTGGGGGGGGCAGGCTGTAGCCATGGACATGCTATGTGATCTGATGGTGAATTTGGTTGGGGTGACCCAATGCAAGGATCCTGAGAATCCCTGTGGATCCATGCTTTTTAACCACATTTTTGCACCATTGCAGCCCCAGGCAACAGTGGGTGCGTGATTTTTTTGGTGCAGGCTGTAGCCATGGACATGCTATGTGATCTGATGGTGAATTTGGGGTGACCCAATGCAAAGATCCTGAGGATCCATGTGGATCCATGCTTTTTAACCACATTTTTGCACCATTGCAGCCCCAGGCAACAGTGGGTGCGTGATTTTTTTGGTGCAGGCTGTAGCCATGGACATGCTATGTGATCTGATGGTGAATTTGGAGTGACCCAATGCAAAGATCCTGAGGATCCATGTGGATCCATGCTTTTTAACCACGTTTTTGCACCATTGCAGCCCCAGGCAACAGTGGGTGCGTGATTTTGGGGGGGGGCAGGCTGTAGCCATGGACATGCTATGTGATCTGATGGTGAATTTGGGGTGACCCAATGCAAAGATCCTGAGGATCTATGCTTTGTAACCACATTTTAAGTGGGGAGGGAAGGAAAAACACAGAAGGGACAAGGAGCAGGAGAGGGGTGTGCAGAGAAGCAGCTGGCTAAGAATGCAGGAGAGGGGTAGGGAGGAAAGGAAGGCAAAAGTTTCCCCCCACCCAAGCCAGCCATCTCTCTCTCTCTCTCTCTCTCACTCCCCCTCTCTCCCTCCCTCTCTCTCCCTCCCCCTCCCCCCTCTATCTCCCTTCCCCCCTCTCTCTCCCTCTCCCCCAGCAGCACAGAGACGCACTCTGCTTTCCCCTCTGCTTGCCTGGAGGGAGGGGCTTTCCCTGCTCTTTGTTCCGTTTCAGCAAACACAGCAACGAAACAGAGAAGGGTGGGCAGTAAGACCCTGAGGCAGAATGCAGGAAAGCAGCCGCTTCCTCTTTTCAGGTTTCGCTTCTCCAGCGTGCAGCCCCGCGATTTGATTTTTGCTTGATTTTTCGGCTCCAGGGACCACACATTCGCTCTATAACACGCACAGACATTTCCCCTTCCTTTTTAGGAGAAAAAATCTGCGTGTTATAGAGGGGAAAATACGGTACATCCCATTAAGCAAACTTAGCTCTATTTTTAGTTCAGTTTTCAGCAGTCATACACATAACCACACCAAATGCGTAGAAGGGAAGTATTTTGAATTATGCTGCATTCCAACAAATTCTTCGTAACATGGAATCACCCTGATTGGCTGAGAGTAAATCTAGCTGGAGTGGCTAAGAGTATAAACTGGGAAACCCTGGTCTACATATCAACTCAACCACAAACTCATTTAGATGGCCTAAGGAAACTCACAACTTCTCAGTTCCCATTTGCAACACAGATCTAGTTGCACTGGGATCGCCAATAAAAGCACTTTTGATTGGAGCGGTTTCAAAACCTAGACCAAGGATAGAAAAACCAACCAATGTTTCTTATCCAAATCATTTCTCCCATTCAGTTACTCAACAGTATTATACAGCTACCACTGAAAACAACCATCCCAACTTACTGATCATGACAGCTCGCCCCTTAGGATCCACAGCCAAATACTGCCCAGGAACAATTCTGCGACATCCACTCTTGCCAAAGGTTTCCTGGTGAATCTTCTCAAACACATTTTTTGAGGGCTGATATTCCAAGATAACAATGCGACCTGAATCACTGCCCACCACAATGTAGTCTTTGGTTCCACCAGTTAATCTGAAGGCCATGAGAGAGCGAATGATTCCAAAGACTTCCACTGTCAGCAAAGTATGAACTTTTCCTGTGTTCGGATCAGGACGAAGCAACTCCAAGATTTTGCCTCGAGAAACAACAATTTCTTGTTGTTTGGTACCTAAAAAGAAAAGAAAAACCTGATCATCAGCCAAAGAGGAAGATGGCCAAAGCATCAGCACTTCTCTATCAAACCTCCCATTGCTGCTTACAAGTTCAAAAGTGCCTTGTAGGTTTGTTTTCCCTACCTGAGTTGTGACCACTTTTTACAGAGAGAACACATAAGTAATTGTCCTGAAATTGTGATGCAGACCAGAAATCAGAATGCCAAATCTTGAATCAGAATTGGAGGTCAACAGACAAGTTGCTTACTTTTCAAAAGCATATTGCTCTGCTATCCATATACATGATGTGTGGCCACTTAACCTTGCCCTTCCTTGCCTTTTGATAAGCCAAGGAGAAAAGTGAACGTTGCAAGCCTAACCACTGCCTGATGTCTGAAGAGGTTCAGAAAACTTAGTTTATTTGGCCCAGAAAAATACGACAAAGTTGAGATCCCATATTCTACAAGAATCCTGAAATAGTATCTCTGCCATTCTAAACAAAATTGCAGGTATACAACTTCAGCAGAAATACATGCTATGTCTAATTTAATCAGACTTTGCTTTCACCTTTCATCTAAGCTTTCAGTCAGAACTGAGTACCTGAAAAGTTGCCATGGATGGCATAACTGATCCCGGTGGCTCGCTGCAGAGTTAGGTTATAAAGGAACATGGTGCCGATTGATATCACTTCACCTCAGTTCACCTGCTGAGAAAAGGAACACCAAGCAGTTAATACACTATGTGTGCTTTTTTAAACTTGTTCAATTCTGATCACACATTAGCATAAATGCCAGCTGGGGGAGAAAACTTGAACGTTAAGCCCATTTGAAAGATGGTTCATATGAACACTTCACAGACTGAAAAACCTCAACGAGGTGGTTTTTCCTTCCTAACTTTCCAGAAAGCAAAATGTTCTTATGAAGGAACCAAGTGTTAAAACTGAAAGTAACGGGCACCCTGAAAATATTTGTTTCCTAATTTTAATGATGAATCAACATCAACTTGCAGTTTCACTGGAGGGGATACAAACACTTTTTACAATTTGTTACTTAATAAATTCACATATTACAATGGAGCAGACATTCCCAGAGTAGCAGCCATTAAATCTGCTGCAGCTAAAACAACTAAATATCTTGTGGCATGTTAAAGACTAAAACATTTTTATGATATAAGATTTTATGGACTAAAGTCCAGCTCACCAAAGTTATTTTAAAAAGTATTAGACAACTTAAAAGATGTATGGCATGATCAGGAAGAACAATATTAGCAGGCCTTATTTCTGAGTAGACATGCACAGGACTGCACGACTGCATGAATCCTGACCACATTCACTTTCGAGTACACGTGCAGTAGGGATGGGCGGAGAGAAATAAGTCTCTTACAAATAAAGAACAGCACCGTCCTCTCCACGTTGACTCAAACGTAACTGCCACCCCGCTCAACAGGGCTTCCCCCTCCACAATAAACCTGTGGGTTAAAACAATGGAGGGTCGGGCTTAAACCCTGCACGAAAAACTCCCTCGTGGTTTGCGAAAAAGCAGCGCGCATCCTACCGCTGCTGCTAGGCGCCCCCTCCCCTCAGTGGGCAAAGTGAAAATGCGGCCAAAATTGTCCAGAGAAGTGTACAAAGCGCGGCACCCTCACTGCCTGCTTGTCCAGAACTCTTTCCCGCCCGCACCGGCGTCGCCCAGCAACGGTCCACTCAAGGGCCTCGGTAACACCGCGCGCGTGGCAGCCTACAAATACGCCATGGCCTCCTCCCGCCGGGGATTAGAGAAGTTGCAGCCTAATTCTGAAAGGGATCTGGCGGCATTTACCGCAGAAGCAGCGCGGATGGCGGCGGATCCTGCCGCTGCTTCACTTCCTCCACAGCCCGCAGTCAAGCACAGCCATTGCCTCAGCGGCCTCCCGCGCTCCTTGGGTCCTTCCACGTAAGTAGCGCGGAACAGAGCTATTGGGCTGACCACGGCGTGCCAGAAGCAACCCCCGCGCGGCTTGGACTGTTCTACTTCACCCGTTTTAGCCTAGAGTTGTTGTTTTGCTCAGGAAATAATATCACCATTTTATTCTGCAATAGAAACGCCGCTGTTGGTGGTTGTTTTCCCACCCCCACCCCGAGACACAGGCAATAGCTTAGGCACCTATATTAATGTTCCCGGATGTGACGATTTGTCTGCTATAGTCTATTTTGGCTAGACGTATACACGGAAGCCGGATTCACTTTTGGACGCTGTGCTTTCCCCACGTTCTAAGAGCTTCACTGTTTTTTCTGTCCATTCTCCTGCCAGCCTTTGTCTGCCTGTGCTCCGTTGCCTCGCGGGTTTTATTCTCCGCTTGTATTCTTTTAGAAGACATCTGAAGGCAGCCCTGTATCGGGGAGCTTTTAATGCTCGGTGTTTGACGATGTTTATATATATGTTGTAAGCCGTCCAGAGTGGCTGGGGAAACCCAGCCAGATGGGCGGCGTATAAATAATAAAATTGTTTTTATGTTGAAACGCTTGGGCTAAAATGCACTGAGCCGGTGCGGGGTCCTGGTGACCGTGTTAGACCAGGACTTGGGAGGTCTCGGGCATGTCTCTCTCGCAGGGGTTTTGTGAGGATAAAGCAGCCCCCGTGGAGCATGGAGGCTGCGTACAGCGCTTTGAGCCCCTTGGAGGAAAGGCGATGAGAGACAAAGTGAAATGAAGTCAAACAGGCGTTGCAGCCATCAAGAGCCAGGGGAGACTGCGGCAGAGACTGCTTCAACGCCCCAGATCAGCCTTGGAAGCCAGAGGCTGCCCTTAGGCTAATCGCTGCCTCTCGGCTTGTAGGCCTACCTCGCAGGGTGGTTGTGAGAATAAAATGTGGGAGGAGATCCGTGAGCTTACTGGGCGAAAGAGGGCGCAGAAATCTAATTACAGATCAGTAGCAAAAGCCGCCATCCCGCGTTTTCTGTGATCCGTTTACGCTTAGAGCCCGGGCGGGGGAGGGGGTACCATTTTTTTTAAAAAAAAAAGTGTCCTCAGGAGCCCGGAAGCGCCATTTCCTGGCTAATCGAGCGCGACTCTTCAATTTTCTTATCTCTAGAACGACGTGGGCCCAAAATGGCGGCGTCGGCGGCCGGTTCAGGCCTGAGGGGAGGGAGCGATGGCGGCGGCTCCGGACCCTCTGTTTCCTCATCCTCCTCGCTATCCATGGAGCAAATCCGGGCGCTCACTGACCTGCCGGAGCTGGAGGCCGCCTACAGCCGCCTGTGCGGGGAGGAGGTGCGGCTTGGATTATATTCTCCCCCTCCCAGCCCCCGTCACTCCGGATCTAGGCTGCCTCGGTATCCCTTCGGGCCTCGCTCCTGTCGAGGGTGCCCCCCCCCCTCGCGCGCCGCCGCCTTGAGTTAGGAACGGGGAAGCAAGCGGCGGGCAAGGCCCCCTTTCCCCCAAAAGAAAGCCCCATCTTCCCGCGGCACAGAGCTAAGCTGTGGAACTCCCTTCCGCAGGAGGCAGGGGTGGGCACTAAATTAGAGGGCATTAAAAGAGTATTGGGCAAATTCATGGAGGTTTTCAGTGGCTATTATCCAGGATGGCTATGTGCTGCTTCCATGGTCAGAGGCAGGGATGCTTCTGAATAGTAGTAGTTTCTGGAATTGCAAGGGGGAGAGTTGCTGTCCCACCCATATCCTGTTTGTGGGTTTCCCTTTGGGGCATCTGGTTGGCCATGGTGAGGAAAGGATGCTGGACTCTGTGCGCTGCCTTTGGCCTGAGCCATCAAACCCCTCTTAGGTTCTCCTTCCTTCAAGATGGGAGACCAGCTTTCGCCAACCTATTGCCCACCAGATGTGGTCAAATGATGTCGGGGCTGCATGGTTGGCAAAGGGTGGGTTAAATAGATGCTCATGACTCTCCCTCATAAAACAAGGTAAAATGATGAAAACCTAAAATGTCATAGGGCCACAAATATTCCACAGATAAAATTCCTGGGTGCATCTGAGCAAGTGTCTATTTCGGTTTCTGGATAGATGTTGTAACAACCGTCAGTACTCTAGTCCCAAACCTTTCATGGCCTGAGACACATTTGGGAATCTAATAAAGTGTTGTGGGCACTGCAAAGACCCAAAAACTAGTGATGCACAGAATACCTTGTCCCAAGTAAACAATAGGGAAAAACTATCATAAGCAAGTCAGAGGGGAGGCAACCTCCCCCCAACCAAGCAAAAGAGGTATCAGCAAACCTACCAAAACAACCAACCAAAAGGTATGCAACCTCAAACACAGGCAATCCAAACAACCCCACAAAGAAGGCAAAACAGTCCCACTAAGCCTACTGCCACTACCACCCACTCAAATACGGGCAAAACATTCTTACCCACTCAACATAAAAGCCAGTAAAAGTAACATATATATAAAAACAGCCAGGAACACACCCATATCACTTCTTTAAAAGTTAAAGGTACTGTAGTAGTAACAGGATCCTGCCTTTTTCTTTCCAGCTGCCCCACCTTCCTTTCCTAAGAGGAATTTCTCTGGGCCAAGAAAGGGAAGAGGGTACGACACATGAATGCCTGCAGTTTGCTTGGCAGAGCCACACGGTGTTAAGCATGCATGGACAGGTGCAGTTGTCCTCAGAGTGCACCACAGGGAGTGGCCATGGGCGTTATGTTGGGGACCCCAAATCCAGCATAATGTGGATTGTGCCATAAGATTGGGTAGAATCAGAGCTAGTGATGTGCAACAAATATTGGTCATGTGTGCAAAGGTACTGAACCCAAGGAGACAAAAGAGCCTTGATGGATCATTCCAGGGCAGTATCTGCCTCTGGAAGTTCAAGAGTAGGATATGATAGTGATGAATATTCCATTTATCTAGTAACAGACTCCATTGTTGTTTGAGAGAAAGCATACCCTCTTTCATGGAAAGAATAAACTGATGCAGAATAGAGCATATGATGTGCCCAACCCCTATTAGCAACCTTTTGTTTGATCCCTGATGTGATGTCACATTGAGTTCTTAAGTCATGCCGTTACCATTGATCTTGAAAGGGACAAGCTGCAAATTGGGCATTGATTATGCCTGCAGCGTTATATTTCTGTTTTTCAGAAAGCTGTGGAAGAAGAGTTGGGGATGCTTCTGGAACAGCAGAGCTCCATGGAGAGCAAGATGGCTACTCTTCATCGCATGGGGTGAGTAGCAATCGTCATACTGTATGTGCAGTGCTGCATCGTTGCTGCTTTTTCCAAAACAGACATCCTACTTTCCCTTGTTTCTTTGTTTTCAGTCCTAACCTGCAGCTCATTGAAGGCGATGCAAAGCAGCTAGCTGGAATGATCACCTTCACCTGCAATCTGGCTGAGAATGTCAGCAGCAAAGTCCGACAGCTTGACCTTGCCAAGGTAACTAGATAAAGCCATACTGAGCTTTGAGTCTGATTGGGTTGTCATGACATGGCTGTGTGTGATTGTCGACATTTAAGGAGGAATTTCTCTTTCCCTCCCCCCTGTACAGTAATAATAATATTGAGAGGATATTGTTTTGGTGAGTTATCATGGTATGTATTTTTGTGTTTTTATATTGTGAACCACCGCATGATCTTCATAAGTAGAGCAGTATAGAAATTCAATAAATAATATGAATACAAGGCTGTCCCCTTTTACTCATCTGTTTTTGAGATGTGGTCTTTATTTGAGTTGTCAAGAGTTGCAGAAATGTTTCTAATGCACTTGTTTCAAATATGACTGTTCCCACATATTCTCCATTTACATGGGCATATCCCTTCACATGCATAATCAAGAGACATGTTGGGAACTTTTAACCTGGAGTTAAAGTGGGCTATGATCACAGAAAGGTCTAAGGTATTCAAATATATGAGTTACTACAGGGATAGGCAAGAAAAGGGTGCATTGTAGGCATGTTGGAACAAAAATGTAATTGCTTGGCATCTGAAAACTGTTAGGAAGGGAGCCCATCTCATCTCCCAGGGCATGGAATGCCACACACACAGTGCCATGACAATGGTTATCCCCTGCATTCCCACCAGGCACCCTTTTGGTGCTGAGAGCAGAGCCTCCCTTGTGTAGATGGGCAGGATCTTTGTGGGAAGAGATGGTCTGCCTCCAAGCTGTTTAGGACTTTAAAAGATGTCATTGGAAGCCATGACACCTGATATAGCAATAGCAAGCTGCAAAAAAGCTTGCCCCAGTCAAAACTTCAGCTTACATTTCCAAATGTTTTTCAAAGGCATCCTGATGCGGCATGTGCTGCTTTGGCCCAGCCTTGATGAGACGAATGTGTGTGATCGTGGCCAGGCTAGTTGCATCCTGGAGAACTCTTCCCTGCTGTGCTGGATCTTGGAGGCCCTGCTTGTCATATCTTGAATGCATGCTCACAGAGCAGCAATCTGGCTAGTGGGATTGGCACGGAGCACCCACAGCTGGGAAATCATAATATGTAGCTTCCTCAGCTGTTGTGGTCTCCATTAGCCTCTTCTGCTCCTGGCCTTGCCAATTTTGGAGGGGAATTAATTGGGGCCCTTCTTGGCAGAATCGCCTCTATCAAGCCATCCAGAGAGCAGATGACATTCTGGACTTGAAGTTCTGCATGGATGGAGTCCAGACAGCCCTGAGGAATGAAGATTATGAACAGGCTGCTGCGCATATTCATCGCTACCTTTCGTTGGACAAATCTGTCATTGAGCTCAGCAGGCAGGGCCGGGAAGGTATTCATTATGTTTATTGGTTTATTTAATTGTATCTAATATCCCACCCTACACTGTAAAAACAATATTTGGAGTGGATTCTAATATATCAACAATAGCCAAAAAGGCACCTGATTGTTGTGAAGTACATTAAGTGTCATTTGGTTTTACAGAATACACCCAGAGTCATCCTTCAATTCTGTGTTTCTGTGATGATTTCTGTTGTTACTAGTAAAAATGAACAAAAGCCAACTTCGTCACTACGAACAAATGCTGCCTAAACTTCTCCCACTTTCATTCCACTTATCTTATTTCACATATTTATAACACCCTAGCGGTTCACACAAGGGTCTCAGGGCAGGGCATGACACATGTTTTAAAAACACAATAAACAGTATATAAATATAGAACCATCATAAATCCTAATTAAAAGTAAGATTAAATGTCATCAGGGATGAAATAAAAAGATAACCAGCAGAAGCAAATCACAGTGCCCTTCCAAGGTCTGAACAAAAAGGAGCATTTTTTTTAAGTGATAATATTGATGTGTGACCCACCTCTGAGGGGAGGTTCTTCCTTAAGTACGGAGCCATTGCATAGAAATGATACTGAGACTCTCCTTTCTGGGCAGGCAGCATAATTGAGGCCAACTTGAAGCTTCTGCAGGAGGCAGAGCAGCGCCTGAAGGTGATTGTGACTGAGAAATTTGACATTGCCACAAAACAGGAAGACCTGCCTCAAGTGGAGCGCTTTTTCAAGATATTTCCTCTGCTGGGTTTGCATGAAGAAGGACTCAGTAAATTCTCCGAGTACCTGTGCAAACAGGTAAGAGTAGCTTGAGAGCTGCTGCTCATTTACAGCTGAGATGCATTCCAAGCTTCTTGGGGGTGAGCCATTGCTCCTGTTCTAGTGGGTCAGTCTTATAGAAGCTGGGACTTTTTAGTTTAGAAAGAAAGATGATAAGGAGGGAACACAGTAGATGTGTGCGCAGTTACAAGCAGCCTCATATCCATCACGTAACACATAATTCAACTATGGAACTATCTGCAACAGGTTAAAGTGATGTCCACCAGCTTGGACTGCTGTAAAGATTTGATTGATTAACAAAATCTTAATTTAAAAAAAGGCTCCTCCAGGAGGATTGTCCTTGCAAGAGTTTTGACTGAGGCTGTGGGATAACATAGGCTAAAAGTCTCCATTTTTTTCAGGTTGCAAATAAAGCAGAGGAGAACCTGCAGTTGGTGATGAAGACAGACATGAGTGACCGTAGAGCTGCAGCTATCTTTGCAGACACGTTGACCCTACTTTTTGAAGGTAACCCCCTGCCACCATTGAGAATACCTTAGAATATCTGCCTTATGCTAAGTCAAACCATTGGTCCATCTAATTCAGTACTGCCTATACTCCTAGAGACTTTTCATGATTTCAGTTGGGGCATGTTCCCAGACCTACTAGGAGATGCCGTGAAGTGTTGGAGGATAGTCTTGGACTTCTGTTTAGAATGATCCTTTTGTCCTCACAGGATGGGGCGGTAGCTTTTTTTTTGGAGTACTGTAAAACAGTCTCATATCACCTGTTTTTTCTTCTTCTAGGGATTGCCCGTATTGTGGAGACCCACCAGCCCATTGTGGAGACCTACTATGGACCAGGCAGGCTTTATACACTGATTAAGCACCTACAGACAGAATGTGATCGACAGGTAGAAAAGGTTGTGGACAAGTTTATCCAGCAGAGATCCTATCACAGACAGGTGAGAGACTTGCCAGTGTGGCCTGAGGAAGACATGGAGGAACCCACTTTGAGCCAGTTCCATGAGGCTTCTCTTGTGTTTGCTGGTGCAAGAGAGCCCTTTATGTGGCTAGTAACAATGGGAACAGCACATGCAGACCTCACATTGTGGGCTGCTGCTGGGATCACCTGTGTTTTCTTACTGGTGGTGGCAGTGCAGAAGGCTAGTCTCTTGGCTGGTTAGGGTGCTCAAATGCTCTAATTACTAGTGGCCCCAGTGACTCTCACCCACACACCCCGTCCTGCCTGCTGTATACCTTCAATCCCTGTTGGTTCAATTTTTACAACATCCCAGTGGTGGCTGTCACTGTTTCTGTCCCATCTGCAAAATCGGGTAGAATCAGGGCAGAGTGTGGTCACCCATTGTACCCAGACCGAGGTGCCTAAAGGGTCTTGAGGTTCCACACAGAAAAGTGTCCCCAAATGTCTGCAGCTCTCTGCAGCCACAGCCCACACCCTCCCCTTCCCTCTCACTCAAGGCATGTCAGAAGGTGAGTGACTTTTCCTGTAGTCCCTAAGTTATTAACTCTGCAATGTGCCATGTACACCAATGGGTAACGATGCTACCCATTGCCTTCCAACTCTCCTGTGTGTCAGTTTAGCTGGCTTGTCCAAGGCCACCCAATGAGCTTCAGGGCCCAGCAAATAAATGAGCTTGCTGTCTCTATTTCTCTCTCTCTCTGTGCTGAGTCATGCTCTAAGGCTTGGTGATGATTTTCCTGTAGACTCCTGTTGTCCAACATAGCAAATACTTCTGATTGTGTGCTTATTAGTGTGTTTTTTCTTTTCTTTTTAATGCTTCTTTCAAAAGCTTCTGTCAGCATCCTTCTGTTTCTGATCTCTCTCTAACTCCTATGTAAATTCCCCTTGGGTATGGAATGAAGAGGTCATCCTTAGCTCTCCTTCCCTCTACCTGTTGCCTTATTACTGCTCCAGCGGGAGGAGACTGGTAATTTAGGAGTCAACAAGCAGAAAAGAGATTTCTAACAGCTCTCTACTTCTTATGCTTGCAGTTTCAGCATGTTCAGAACAGCATGATGAGGAGTTCAGTTGCGGAAAAGATTGAGCCAAGGTAAACTGGCCAAAATCTCCCCCTCTTTCCTTCCTGCTTTTCAGCCACAACTCTTTTCATTGTGGGAAATTGTGGTTTGACCTGGCACTTAAATGTCCAAGGGTATCCTGGAAAGGACCAGGCCCAGTCTTACGAAACTAGTGTGTTCTCCCTCTGTGATGCCATCCAGTGTATTCTCCTTTGTCACCACCCAATGGGCCAGACATCTGTCCACTAGGAGGCAAAGGCTCTTTCATAGATTAGGGGGGATCACCTGCTTTCTCCCCTGGCCTGTCTCACAATGGAAGACTGCACGAGATGGAATTGTGTTGTACATTATTTGTGTATTTGATGGAACCATTTGCATCAGAGAGTGATCATATAAGCTGCAAATTGGAATGGAAAAGGGGGAAGAATGGATTAGAATAGGTAAGAATGTAAAGTGGTGAGGATGAGCAGGCCAGGGACTTATGAGGTGACTTACACCCTGGAGCAAATGATTATGACAACTACCACTTGGTTGCTAATGCTTTCTCAGGAAGGTACTCAAAAGGGTTGTGGCAGTTGCTGGCTCTGTTGAAGACTGGCCATTAACTGGACCCTGTTCCAATCTAGGTTAAGGCCTGGCTGGTATTACATTTCTCTGCTTGAGTTGTTCAATTAGCTGGGTGAATTTATAGGATTGAAGGCAATTTGCAGCAGCCAGAGGTTTGCATCTCTCTCTGGAAAGGAAGTGTGTGTGTGCGTGCGTGCGTGTGTGTGTGTGTGTGTGTGTGTGTGTGTGTGTGTGTACATGCACCAGTTTAAAACCCACTCTCCAGAGCTGCTGTGGCAAGTTTTACCTACCTTATGAGTTTGTCTCTGGTCATTGCTAAGCTCAAGTTTTAGCCACCCAGCTGATGACTACGCTGAGGTGTCTAGGGATTCTTGTTCCTGCCAAACCCAAATGCACAGCTATTAACCAATTTCCTTGCAGGAACAGCACGGCCTCCCCTTAAGCTTGTTCCTCTGCTATGAGGAACAGGTTTTCACAGTTCCGGTTACAGATAGGTAGCCGTGTTGGTCTGCCATAGTCAAAACAAAAAAAATTCCTTCCAGTAGCACCTTAAAGACCAACTAAGTCAGTTCTTGGTATGAGCTTTCGTGTGCATGCACACTTCTTCAGATATGGTATCTGAAGAAGTGTGCATGCACATGAAAGCTCATACCAAGAACTGACTTAGTTGGTCTTTAAGGTGCTACTGGAAGGTTTTCACAGCACTGGTAAACAAAAACCACAAATCATTGGCATGACAGGAAATGGCAAAGCCAGCCTTATGGTCCCAGAATGGCTCATGGCGCTACATTTCTACATCTGCAAACATTTGTTTGTTGACGGGAAGCATTGTCTTACATGTGTCAATTTCAGGATTCCAACATGAGCTTGCTGGCTGTTCAGAGCTGTCTTAGGACTTTGTTCTATCACCTCATCTTGTTGTGAAATGCCTGCTTTCTCAGTGGTTCTGCTATTGACTGTCACTTTTCTTCTCACAGGGAACTTGACCCCATTTTAACAGAGGTTACCTTGATGAATGCACGGAGTGAGCTGTATCTGAGATTCATTAGAAGGCGCATCATCTCTGACTTTGAGGTGGGAGATTCCATGGCTTCAGAGGATGTGAAGCAAGGTGAAAACTTAAATGCTCCTTGCACAAAACCAAATCTGAGATGCTCTTTGACTTGTGGCTGGTTTGGCTTACCAGATGAGCTTGTTGTAATGGGCAAGATTTCACAACAGAAATAATAAGTTAACAAATTATGCTGCATTACTAACTCCGCTTACTGGGAGTAAGCCCCATTGAATTCAGTTGGACTTGCTTCTGAGTAGGTATGGTTAGGATTGCACTATTAGGATTCCTTGGCCATGCTTTGTGGGCTCTGGATCAGTCAGGATTTCCCAAGATTCATGTGCCAATGTGGGTAGGGTTGGGATGGAAGTGGGCAGAGTAACAATGACTCTCACCTTTGTACATCTGGCTGAATTCCAGCACAAACAGCACAAGATTTCTCCAGGCACACTCAGACATATCTGTCTCAAGCCTCCACCCAGGCAGGCAAGAGGCATTAACATTTTAGGAAAGTACAGAGCAGGACTAAGGAATTGCTCAACCCACCCCCTCACCTCTGCAACTTCAGTCCTGCCAAGAAGGTTGTGTTCCCTTGGGCTGTGGTTACCAAGGAGGGTGTGGAAATGGCTTACAAGCTGCTTGGTGTTGATATTGGGAAAGAGTCAGAGCTTGCAGTCCATAGCTCCTACTCCTGCCTCAGGATCTAAGGAAGCCTTCCAAAAACCTGCTGCCTAATTCATTCTGAGTGCATTTTTGCCCCTGGCCCAAGTCTTGTGTGAGCATCATTCCACTGTTCTTGTTTTCCTCCTAAATAGGCTGTTGATTGCAATACAAAGTGGGTGACTTACCAGGGGTGGGGAATGTTGTGTGCAGGAAATTGCAGTTGCTCAGAAGGAGCTGGACTGGTGTCCTGTTACTGCAGCCCATGGCCTGCTTCTCTGCTTGTACTCCACAGAGCATCAGAAGTGCCTGGACAAGCTGCTGAACAACTGCTTACTGAGCTGCGCCATGCAGGAGCTGATTGGCTATTATATTACCATGGAGGAGTATTTCATGAGGGAGACTGTCAACAAGGTAGGGGAAGCTGCCCTCCTTTTCAGGATGGGGGGATATTGAGTTGAATCTTAGGGTACTGAGTGCATCATAGTGGATTGAGGCCCTTCTGATTGACAGAGCTCTGAAAATTCCTGTGGGGTGTAACATTAGGGATTTCTGAATTGCCTATAGTGTGAGCACCAGAAAGGACTCTTATGGTTTTGAGACCCCTTTGAAATTCTCTTCATAGATTAAAAAATATCCTCTATTCTTCAGGCACAGCGAATTCTGGAAGGCCCATGTGGTAATCGGGCGCCCAGCCACTTGCCCCTCCCTCACCTGTCTTTGCTTCTCCAGCCAGAACAGGCTTCTGGAGCAAGGCTGGCAAGCCCGTTTACTTTTCCCAAAACAGGACAAAATAGAACTGGTAGGGCCGCCACCACTCCCTTGACCCAGGGTTACCAGAAGCCACAGATCAAGGGAGTCAGCTGTGCTCCTTTGTTACCAGCTAACCCCAAACTACAAGTTGCTTCCACAAGCTTGCAGGCAGAAATCCTTTGGTAGAGCGCAACCAAGAAGTCTAGGCGTTGGAATTAGCCATTCCCCGGATAGGAACACACAATACAAGAGGAAGTTTTCTTTCTTAAAATTTATTTTAAAAAACATAAAGAACATGCTAATAAGCAGGCACATCTTTTTGTGAATTACAAGTACAGAGAAAAATAAGAACGTTGTAAAATATAGCTAGCTAATACTTACTTGTATACTCTAAAGCAAAGATAGAACAGTTCAAAGTCCTTCTTCATCACACAAGAACAAAATACGAAAGGACGGCTGCTTTGGTGGACATAAGCAGCCGGGAGATTTTGCGAATTGCAGAGTGCTTTTAAACCATTCTCAATATCTTTTATCCATAATTTGCACGTGGAATCAGAAACCCCAGGACCAATCAAAACCCTTGATTACATTTGAATTGTCCAATGACCAGCTTGTGGGTTAATAATTCTAACTTGTGGCACCTGAACCAATTAAGACTCCAGAGCCTAGATCAAGGTGTTTCCTCCCTTCCCATGGAGATTGGTGGTGCTTAGGCAGATGCACATTCCCAAGCAATTAAAGATAACATCACAGAGGGTATGTGCATAACTTTGAACCCAGGTGTCAGACCTTCAATTGAGCCAGAGAATTCTTTTCCCATAGTAAACCTCTCACGCCCTTGGGGCCAACAAGTCCACGGATTAAAGCAACAGGACGGCTCCCATAATACTTACTGGTTTCTCACAAGGCCTCACTTTCCACTTGACCAAAGAACAGCTACTAGGGAAGTACTAACTTTACTACAGCCCATGTCTGGAGGGCGCACCTGCCTGCCAGAGCAGTTCATGATCAGCTGGCTTTGCAGGTCGTGAAGAGTCTTGTTGGCCCTCTTTATTTACTTGTCTTACTCTAAGTGACTTACTAAAGGTTGAACAACATAACATATAAGGCAATACATTTCAGTAAAACCATTCTGCTAACCTATAATCAAGTCCAGCAGAAAAACCAAAAACCTCAGCAGGAAGAGCATGCAATCAAATAGGTGTCATACTAGGTCATATCCCTGGTAGAAGAGACAAGTTTTAACCTGGCACCTGAAGTATGTTGTTGACCATGCCAGACAGACCTCACTGGGGACAGGCTTCCACAGACTGGGAACCAGAGCTGAAAAGGCCATGCTCTCCCTTGTTCCTTCTCTCTGAATCTCCCTCAAAGAATGCATCCAGAGTATGGCTCAGATGAAGATCAATGACTCCAGCGAGGTCTTGAATCATATAGGTGAAAACAGGCACTTTGAATTAGGCCAGGAAACATGCAGGTAGCCAGTGCGGCTGCACCAAAATAGGTGTTCTGTGGAAGTCATTGATGTGTGTTGATTTCTTTGCCAGGCTGTTGCTATGGACACATGTGAGAAGGGTCAGCTGACCTCCAGTATGGTGGATGATGTCTTCTATATTGTGAAGAAGTGCATTGGGCGGGCTCTTTCCAGCTCCAGCATTGACTGTCTCTGTGCTATGATCAACCACTCCATCACGGAGCTGGAGTCAGATTTCAGGTGTGTGGTGTGAAGCTTTTTGGCCCTCCTAGACTGCGGGGGTCCAGGCAGTTCACCTAATTTAGCACTTACGGTTACAGATTTTCAGCACATAGGTTTTTGGCCTCCTTGGTTTCCACCAGATGGCGCCATAAGGTGCAGGTTCCTACCTGCCTTGTAAGTATCTGCTCCAAGCTTCCTAAGCTTTTGTCTCCCCCTTTGAAAGGGCAGTCAACTTCCAGCCTCTTTTCTGTGAAAGGCTTCAAGAGGAGCAGCAGAGAGGAGCAGGCTAGCCTCTTCTTTGAGCAGAGAGTGAAATTCTGAATTTGACACAAGGGTCCCATCATGTCTAGTTCCACAATGGCAAATGTTACATGCAGAATTCCTTGGCTTCTTCATACTGCAGCCTTCCAGATTCCTGGCCATTTTTGTGTACAAGAAGGGCTGTGACTTATGGGGCACTTCATTGGCATGCAGTGAACAGATGCTGTGGGGATGGATGGCCAAGTGCCTCAAGAATATTCCTGGGCAAGAGAGCAGAATATTTATTATCTGAGCCCTCTTGGGAACTGTGTATGTCACTTCCATGTGCTGATGAGCAGCTGAAATAGAAGCTGGTTCTAAATAAAGGTTGGGAGTAGGAGGGTGGCAGGCAATGACTGGAAGAATTGGGAGGAAGGAAAGCCTTGGAGCAGTTCACTGCCTTTGTCTCCTTTGCCCGGCGTGGTATGACAGTGACTTGGAAGCAGTCAGATCTCAAAGGACATCTTGGCAACTTCCATCTCCTCTCTTGCCCTTTCCAGGGAGGTCTTGTGCAACAAACTCAAGATGGGTTTCCCAGCCACCACATTCCAGGACTTCCAGAGAGGTGTGACCAGCGCAGTGAGCATCATGCACAGCAGCCTTCAGCAGGGCAAGTTTGACACCAAAGGCATTGAAAGTACAGATGAGGCCAAGCAGTCCTTTCTGGTGGGTGTGCAGCTTTAAACACCTGCAATACAGGTGGGAGACATAGGGAAGGAATAGGAGCCAGCATTGTGATCTTTTCTGTGAACCGCCCTGAGACCTCCGTGTATAGGGCAGTATATAAATTCTATTATTATTATTATTATTATTATTATTATTATTATTAATTAAGCATTAGCCAGGATCTGGAAGATTAAGCTATGGTGTCAGAGCAGTGTAACTGGGTGAGAAAGGATGGATGTCACCAAGTAGAAGTCAGTGTGATGGGCTCCAAGAATGAATGTCAAGTATAATAAGGTTTTGTATTTGCAATGAAGAGAGTTGTACTTACATCCAGGTGAATAGGATGGAGAGGGAGTGGTGAGGTCGGTCACGGTGTTCTGTATTCTCTGTCCAGAGGGAGGGAGGCAGCCAACCAAACAAACAAACAGGTGGGTTGTCTTAACCCACTAGCCAAGCAAGCAGTGGCAAGTCTCAAGAGAGCATCTGGCTATGTCCTTCTTCGTGCCCAATCCTAATTGTGCCCACAGCAAGGATCTTTCCAGGAGTAGCAAATTTCACAAGATTCTAATCCCCCTTTCCTCTCTGCCTCCTCCCATTCTTTAGGTGACATTAAACAATGTGGAGATCTGCAGTGAAAACATCATGACACTAAAGAAGACCCTGGAGGTACTGTCAGCAGACCTTCCACCACTGATTACCAAGAAAGGTCTTGAGGGCATCTTTCTCTTATCTGTTGTTAGCGTTGTTAGTCTGCTCTTGGGAGGTTGCCTGTTGGCCTGACTCAAATCTGCAGTTGGGAGCTTTTATCTAGATTGATTCATTTTCTTAAACTTTTTAACTGGCTCATCCCAGCAGTTTAGGGTGGTAAACACACTTAAATCACAGACTAATGAAACTTCTCAATAAGATGTCTGTTAAAATAAGCTACTGGGTTTAAACTGCCCACTGCCTGCTTAGCCCTAGCTAGTTTGCATGGCGTGAAGTGGTAGAGGCTGTCAGTGAAGTCCTCTCCCACCTCAGCTCTTACCTCTTTTTCCTTCGCCCTTTAAAATGTTACTCTTTACATACTGTGTTGAGCCCCCCAAAAGTGGGTTGTGGCAGAGAGTCTTCCCACCTATTTCTAAGGCCAGCCCCCTCCCCCAATTGTTTTGGTTGTTCCCAGCAGAAAAATGGGCAGAAATGGGCAATTTCTGCTTCCTGGATCAGGGTTGCTACCAGAAAGTGATGAAGGCCAAGGGCAATCCCTGAAACAGTTGTGGCCTGGACTATCCTCCCACTTATTTTCTTACAGAGGGTTAGTGAGCAGAGGATTCTTCTGTGTTTATTTACACTAATGCATGAGCCCACTGTTTCCTGCTTGCCAGTCTAGCTTCAAAGGCCATTTCTTTAACTTCTCTTTAACTATGTTCTCTCTCACAATCACCAGTCATGTTACGCCTTTGCTCCTGGTAACAAACAAGGCTCTTCCTGTGCCTCAGGTTCTTTTGTGCTTTCACACAGAGTGACTGTGCCAAGCTGCTTAGCCAGGGGTTTGGGGGTGAACAAGCACAACCCAAGATTGACAGCTGTCTTTCAGACATGGCTGCCATGTCCAACCAGTTTCGAGATCTGTTGCAGGTAAGCTTTCCAATGTTTGAACATGGCCTCTCCGTTCAGCAGACAAATCCCAAGGACTGTCTTACAAAATTGCCTAGTGATGGTTTGCTCAGCAGGCTGCCTCTGATTTCCAGAAATCAACAAGCTTGGGCCCTGCATGCGGCATTCAGCCTCTGAGGCATGAGAACTTCACTGTAAAGGGAGAGACATCTTATTTGGCTGATGCTTAAAGTGGGATCCAGAACAGGGGCTATGATGTTGCAGAGTGGGAAGCCTTTTGTGGGACTGCCTGGGGCAGCACCTACCTAGAGCAATATAAGACCAGGCCAGTACCTGACAGGTTGCTGTGACACCCCTTCCCATCATTAAGCACCTGTGTCTTGCCTCTGGGGCTTCCCAGGACTTTGCCACTTCACATTGCAGGTGGCCATGCTGTGACTCCATGATTGGGAGGCAATCCCTTCCTCCACTGCAGGAGCCACTCAGACTCAGGTGTATATACGTGTTGCCATAAGCCTGCTACCCAGTGTTGTTACACTCCTTGGTTGCTGCAATTGCAAGCAATCTCTCTCTGTCTTTTGGAGGCAGAGGAGTCCTGTGTTTCATTTGCACCTTTATCAGGAGCTGCTCTCCTGAGCAAAGTTGGTACATGTAGGCCAGCAATGGCTAAGAACAGGTCTCTGGTACCTGTTTTTTTAAATATGTTGGTATTTTTTCTCCACCTGCTTCCCCACAGGAAGGGTTGAATGAGCTCACTAACTCAGCTATCAAGCCACAGGTGAAACCTTGGATCAACCTCTTCCTGTCAGTCTCCCATAACATTGAAGAGGTGAGTCCTATTGTCTGCTCCTTTGAACTGCTCAGATGGTACAGAGAAGGGGCTGTTGGAACGAACTCCTACTTTCCAGCAGAGAAATACAACCAAAACAGCAAGCTAGAGAATGGCTGGGCTAAAACTGACTGGCACAGCTCTCTTTTATGCTGCTGGTAGTTTTAAGTACTCTTGTGGGTTTTAAAGAAAATAACTTTCAGTGTTATTTTTACTATATCTTGCACCATCTCAAGCACTTGGAGAGGCAGGATAAGTATTTTAAAAATCCATCCTCGGGGGGTGTTTCCTCAAGCCTTCCGGCCTGCGGAAGCAACAGCCTCTTAAAAGGAAGTGAAGAATTGCATGTGACACTGCAGGGAAACCTGCCAGGTGCTGATGAAGATGCTTTGGTTAAAAATGCCAGGGCCAGTTGAAGGGGATCCTGTGAGCCCTTCTAGCTACAAAGAGGTTGGAACGATAAATGCCCACCAGTGATTCGGGGGTTTGAAGATCTTACTGCCCTTTTCACATTTGAATATATATCTTACAATATTGATTGAACACCAATTTGGGCATATGGATAGCTTGCATTAATGTATATGTTTAAATTAAATTTGATAGGTTATTCTTATCCTTTTTGATTGATTATTCTTGTTAATGGAAACTAATATGGGTTTCCCTCCTCTTTTTTTTCTTTGGTATATTTGGAATAAAAAAGCTTTTAAAAAATTCATGGGCTTGTGCTGGAATGATGGGAGACCCAATCTGTATCCTTCTCCCATTGTAGGAAGAGTTCAATGACTATGAGGCCAATGACCCCTGGGTTCAGCAATTCATCCTCAATCTGGAGCAGCAGATGGCAGAGTTCAAGGTGTGTTTGGGGCCCTGAGCAGGCGTTATGTACTCTTTTGTAACCCAGCTTGCCTGTGGCCCTGACGACACATCACAGGCAAGTGGATGTACCACATAGAGGGGGCCATTAGTGCCCTCCTCAACTCTTCCCTCTCACTTGTTTTCCAGTAACATTGCCCTGTGAGATGCAGCCCTTGTTTTCTGTCTTCAGGCAGGATTGTCACCGGTGATCTACGACAGCCTGACCAGCCTGATGACTACCCTCATTGCTGTTGAACTGGAGAAGGTTGTTCTCAAGTCTACTTTCAGTAGGGTAAGGAGAGACCTTAAGCAGGAAGGGCCAAAGAGACAGCAGCCTGACTGCTCCCTTCTTGCCACTCCTCAGAATTCGTGTCCCGTTGCTCTTCTCTCAGTGGAGCTGGGTTTCTCACAGTGAGAAGCACTTGCTGCAAGCAGCAGCTTCAGTTTGAGAAGCTGAATCTTGTAAGCAAAGCAAATGCTGACAAGAGACATGGCCATGTGAATCTAAACTATTGCAGATTCCTGGAGAGAAGATTGCATCTGCTTTGCTTCTCTTCTGGTCCTGCTGCTGTGGACTAAGCCATGGTTTGAGGCATATTCTATGGCTTCACCTTCAAAATAGCCCACAGCAGCAGAATCAGAAGAAGAGCAAAGCAGCTGCCCCCTTCTTTCTGGGACCCTGCCCATTTATGCTGCACCAAGCCATGCCTCATCTGGGCTTTATCAGTGTCGTTTACTTTCACTTTGGTTTGGCTTTATTACCTGAGACCGAATGTTCTCCATCACTCTGTGGCACACCTGTGGCAACCCCTAACCTCTTGCTCTCCTTTGGCTTCTTCAGCTGGGTGGGCTGCAGTTTGACAAAGAGCTGCGCTCCCTAATTGCCTACCTCACCACAGTGACCACGTGGACCATCCGTGACAAGTTTGCCCGGCTCTCCCAGATGGCAACCATCCTCAACTTGGAAAGGGTGAGCAGGCTTTTGCTCTTTGGGAACTGGAAGTGGGGAGGGAGCAGGAAGCAATGACAAGATATGTATGTTCCAGGGTGGGTTCTGACCCATTTGCTCCACTCACCACAACCCACCAGCTCTCCTTGGATTTGCTGTGCTCTGAGTCTGGAACAGATTAATTATTAATGTTCCCAGCTGGCAGCAAAAGAGTGCAGTAGAGAGCAAGTCACACGCCTTGCTTTCTCACTCTAGCAGCATCCCATCCTCACAGGGCTGTGGAGAGCAAAGGCATATGAAAGCCGTGGAGGCTACTGCTGCTGCTTCCACCTGGCTTTATAGCCTGGCCAGGCTCCCAGCATTCAAAGCAGGCTCCCTTGAACAAGTGCAGAATGTCTCTCCCCTCTCCCACTGGGTAAAGGGCAATCAGCAGCAGAAGAGCAAGGCAGGCAGAGCAGATGCACAGGCAGGAGCAGAGGGCTGGGTGGCTGACTCACTTGACTTGTGTAGTCCCACCTTTAGAAGCTCAGAAAACTGATGACTAGAGCAAATATAGCATAGACTAAAAATAGTATGCCTCAGTCTCTTCTGTTCAGGTGCTGGTGTTGGGCCTTGCAGCTGGAATTCTCACACGTTATACACTGGCTAGAGAGGAGAGCACTTGTGGGCCCATGTTGGGTACATGCTTCTCTTCCTCCACAGAGAACTTAGCATCCACCCCAGCAACATATCAGTCCCACTGCTGAGGACAGGCACAGCTATTGTGTTCCAAGCTGCCCACCTGCTTTTTGGATGGACTGTCACTCTCTTCTTCTGCCTGGTGAATCACTTTGCTTTCCCTCTTCCGTTCAGGTAGCAGAGATTTTGGATTACTGGGGGCCAAACTCAGGCCCACTGACATGGCGCTTAACCCCTGCTGAGGTCCGTCAAGTGCTGGCTCTCCGGATGGATTTTCGCAGTGAAGACATCAAGCGACTTCGCCTCTAGCTGTCTTTGCAACAACCTACTCCTGCTAGTGGAGATCACTGGTGCCCTCTCCTAAGAAGGCCTTGCTATGTTCTTAAGACTGGAGGGAAATGCAAGTTCCTTTCCCACTGGGATCTCTGAAGCTGAAAGAACAACCACCTCAGTATACGTTGGGTAAACTTCAAAAACTTAGTTCCTCCTTCAGAGATTTCCCTCTTGTTTTTCTGCAAGTTGGTACAGTTCGCCTGTTTCTACATCTTTATCATGATGCACTAACATTTCTACATAAATTCCAAGTTAAATAGCAACTGAAATTGCCAAGCAATTATTGTAAATTTTAGTTAGCAAGTGGGGCTAAGACCACAGATAAACTAAGTCATAGGAACAAGATGGTGCCTTGGGGGATGTAGACATGTCTTCTATGCCAGTAGATTCTGCACTCTGTCCTTGGTGTCTCCAGTGAAAAGGCTCTTTAGAAACAAAGACAGTTAAGATGCCTGACTATGCCCCTGGATAGCTGCCTCCAGTCAGAGTCAACAGTGCTGAGTTCCACCAATCAATGGTCTGAATTCATTTAAGATCCCTTAATGTGTTCATCATATGCTGTGCGGAGGGTGGGTCGATTTAAATAAAGGAGATTTACATCAGCAAGGAAATAAAAAGTTTTTCATTGATTACTTCACGTAATTTCCTGAAGAATGCTGCAGATCTGACTGCAGGCCCTACTAATTCACAACTAAATATTGTTTTTCACTTGGGTGGGGTAGCTGCTGTTTTCACCCCATCTGCAGTGAAGGAGTGCATGAATCTTCCAAAGAAATACTAAACCAAATTCAGCCACTGAGTCATTCGTCCATAGATCTTGCACAGCTGTAGGATGTGGGCAGGAAACCCTGCAGTGCCTATGGTTCCTCCTCCAGAAGCTGTATTTGGAACCCAGCTGTGTCCACCTCCACAGTGTGGATGCTGAAATTCCCCAGGCCCTGAAAGGAAGGCATGCAGGGTGAGTGAAATCTTCACTACAAAATATTTAAATCAGAATATTTTGTTCTGCAGCCTGGTGGAACTTCAACACTACAAGGGGGTCGACTGCCACTCCTGACCTGACATCAGGCCTACATGCCCTAGAAGGTCACAGGCCAGTGCAGAGACCACTCTTCTCTTTGGCCAGGAGGCTACATTCTAGCTCTGAAAAATTAGGTTTCTACACACAGCCACATGTCTCCATCTGACCAAGCAAAGGGAATCATCACAACAGAAGAGCTCAGCCAAAGCACTCAAAGATTATGCTAAGCAGTATTGGTGAGAAGTGTAGCCTTGGCAAGGGGTGTGGCCTAACCCTGGCCAGAATCTCAAGGGCCTGTTAAAGAGGCCTGGAGGGCCAAACTCAGCTCCCAAGTGTGAGGCTCCCCCTCCCTGCAACTACATGGTACCCACCCATCACTGAATTTCTCCTCCGAATTTCCTTGGGAGAGGGTGTGCATTAACCTGCTCCTGGACCCCAAACCTGCTGAAATTTCTGCAGGGAGACACCGATTGACAGGGACTTAGGAGTTGGCTCCACTCACCTCTGTTTCCATCAAGATCCTCTGCAAGGCCTCTTGGTTCCTGGGCTCTTTAGTTAAGACATAGAGAAAGCCACCTCCTCCAGCGCCAGCCATGCTCTGCCCATATACAAGAGGCTGGAGCACCTCCATCATGCGCCGGACAGCCAAAGGCTCACACCCAGGGGCCATATTCTTCTTCTGCAGCCAGTAATGATTCATACACTTGCCCAAGAGAGCCAGGTTGCCTGGGTGAGAAGGAGGAGTTACAGGACACTGGCACTGAACGATTAGCCCATCTTAGAGCAAAGTCTCCTTTCCCTGTCAGATACAGCCAGACAGTGCTCTTGGCTCTAATCACATGGTGTGCATGTCAGCCTTCTTCCTTCTGGGGAAATCTGACACCTGGGCTGGCCTGCCCACCACAGAAGTGGGAAGATAGTAGCTCTGGCTGCTCTTCCCTGCTGCTTCTCTGTTGCGTTCCATCTAGCAAGAGGAGCGCTACAAGATCCAGCTAGATAGAATTGCTTTCCCCAAACCAGTGAGTGCTGGCTGGGGCTGATGGGGCTTGCCCTCCAGATGTTTTGGGCTACAGCAATTTGGGGAAGGCTAAAGTCCATGATGACATCTTAAAAGATGCCCCCCCTCCCACTCCCATTGGTTGTTGCCTGGAGTAATTGCTCTGATGCACACGCACGCACACACAACTATCCTAGTAGCTCCTGCAAAATGAGAGCCTGTTCAGCATAGGAGGTGGTTTTTGCACAAGATGTTTTGAGCAGAGACACTGTAGCCTCTGCCCTGGGTAATGAGCTGTACAAGATGCCCAAGGAACAAACTGCAGTACCTTGCTGAAGGGCCTGGGCACACTCCTCTGCGTTGTTCACCAGTGCGCTGGCATTCTGCACAATGGTGGGTAGCCGGGCATACCAGTTCCTTAGAACATCCTGAAAGAAAAGGAAGCAATTAAAAGTTGTCTCCATTTCTGGTGCTCAAGAGTGCTTAGAGGGAGAAAGGCTTAGCAAATTCCTCCTCTACAACCACCTTCCTGCACCTTGGGGAAAGTGCCAGTGTAAAAATACTCTTTTTAACATTGTGTTTTAATTGAGAGCCATCCTGGTGTTTTAAATTGAGAGCCATTGGTTAGAACGCTGGACTAGAACCTGGGAGACCAGGGTTCAAATCCCCACATGAGCATGAGACTCACGGAGTGACCTTGGGGGCCAGTCAGTGCCTCTCAGTCTAACCTACGTCATAGGGTTGTTAATGGAGATTAAATTGAGAAGGGAGAGAACCATGTTGGCCACCTCGAGCTCCTTGGAGGAAAAGGTGGGATATAATTGAAATAAATAATAAAATAAATTGCATTTTACGTGACTCTAGGACCTTAGGTTTATTACCTTAGGGAGGGTAATAAAACAATAAGAAAAGTGTTAATAAGAATACATGCAACCCTACCAGGTGAGTCATCCTACCTGTGTAGACCAAAACTGAAGGATGAAATGCATCATGCCAACAGCACAGGGAGAAAAGTACGCCTGTTGTAGGACAGGTAGAACTCTCTGCTCTAAGGTACGTCAGAGCTGTGGACCTCAGGCCACAACTGGCACCTCCAAGCACCTTCCGTACCTGGAGCAGGTTTCGGGCCAGGCGGGTCTTGCCCGTGTACAGCAGGAGCAGGTGCTCATTCAGGGTGTGTATGAAGCCCTCTGGGACGGTGATTTGCTCCACTTCTACCTTTAGTGGCAGCTGAGGCTTTGAACGCCCGATCTTGAGGCCTGGCACCAGCCCACCCACTTGGTCCTGCCACCCTCCACCTGCAAGGAACAAGAACAAGTGTTGAGGAAGAGATCCTGCTTGTTTACCAGTTGCCAGGTGAATCCCTTGTGGGAGGCAGGAGGGGTCCAATGGAGAGAAGACTTATCTATAGTTGGGAGCCCTCTTCCTTTCTGAAGCTGACGTAGGAAAGGACAGAAGGACCTTGTTTTGGTTTAATTTGGTTTCAAATATTATATAGTCAAATATTTTATAGTTTAAAAATGTATAATCAGACATGATAAAGCATGCGGTAGAATTCACATTATTAACATCACTTGAAGTCCTTTTATTTGTCCACGTCTGCAGAATGATAATGACCATTTAATTATTGTATTTTGCTGATGGTTTTATCCTGTTCTATGTTGTAAGCTATCCTGGGCACCCTTTGAGTAGGAACCGTGCCATGGAGAGGGCTTAATCAAAAGTGATTTTCCCCGTCAGATTGAGCACATTTCCATGATGTCTCATCCTCAACAATATTAGGAAGTAGGTGTGAGAAGCAGAATACCAAAAATAGATCCTTGCTTCAGCCAATATAGATACACCCACATCAGTTTATCTGCATGTGAATGCTCTGCCCCAGTGGCAAAGCAGCCCTGAATGTAATTATCAAAAGAAAACGACACTCAGAAATGGTAAAGACCCTCCTATGCATCCCATTGCTTCTGCGGGGTTCTCTATCTACATTTACTCTCAAAATATCTAAGAGATGCAAATGAGGATCCCCCTGCCATCAACCCAGCCCTTCCCTTTGGCCTGAAAGGGCTGCTCTGCCTTCACTCTCACTCTCATGCATCCCACCCACTGCCTTTTCCTCTTTGACCTAGAACCCTGTTCGCTTCTAATCACTTTTGGCTCCTCTCCACCCCCGGGCACAGGCCCAGATCACAACTCTGAAAAGCTGCCTCTGAAAAACTCTTTCTTTGCACAAGAATCCTTTCATCGCGAGGCTAGTTCTCCTGTCTTCCTAACAAGTCTGGGTCAGGGCTGTTGGTGGGGGCTCTGCCTTTTATTATGCACATTCCTTCAGGGCGAAGTCAAAAACACAACCAAAGGGCAGAAGCTACTGGACTGGCCCAGTTGCTTGGAAGGCACCAGAATCCAGACTGGCGTAAGACCTGTTTATGTGTTACTCAAGTGGAGGGCAAAAGTCTGCAAAGCAAGGAGGAGGTCACTGACTTAGCTGCTTAGCAGAAGGGCAGGATATGACATTTTAAAAGGAGCAGCATAGAAGAAATAAAAACATTCATCCAATGAAACATACAGACATGGGAATCAGACGTGGCAAGGACTGTGGAGAAGCGGGAGCAGTTTTGTGCAAGCAACAGAAACACCCCAAAATATTTTCTGGAAGAAAACAGTCAACAGCACGTTTGAAATCACAGCAGTCAAATGAACTGGAGAGATTTCAGCCAAGTCTTGATCACAGAATTGTAGATCTGGAAGGGACCACAAGGGTAATCTCGTTCAACCCCCTGCAATGCAGGAATCTTTTGCCCAACATGGGGCTTGAATACACAGCCCTGAGATTAAGACTGTCATGCTGTACCGACTGAGCTACCAAGGCAGATGAAGAAATGCCTTCAAGGCCCTGCTAATGCTATATTTGAGGCTAACTTCAAGAAAAGGAGGACGAGATGGCACTGAGTTAGACATCTCCCTTTCTGTGGATTTTTTGTTTCTTTGGCATGTGCAGCAGAACAAATAAAAGGTCTTACCTGTGGTGAGAACCTGCTCCAAATGCAGCACGGCATGGATGAGGGACTCAACGCTGGTGGAGTGCCCAGATGCCTGGTATAAAGAAGCCATCACAGCCCCTGCCAGGATGCTGCTGGTGCCTATAGGACAGAGCAAGTGAGCACAACATGGATAGCCGGGGCGGGGGGGCGGGGTGTGGAGGCCTACCAGTTTTTTTCTTTGTCACTGGAGCCCTATGCCACCCTTTGCATTCCACAGCACCAGACCAGAACCTTGTCATGAGAAGGGCCAGACTAGGTCAGACCAAAGGCCTCTCTGGCTATGTAGATGCCTCTGAGAAGCCCTACAACAGCCATCTCCAACTGTTGCTCCCTGGTAGCTGGAACTAGTCAATGGTAGAGTGCCTGGAAACTGGAGGTTCCATGCACCTAACATCTCATATTCTATTTCTGTTCTTCTGCAGCAGAAAGAGCAACAGTGGCAAACAAGAGGGAGGTATTGGAAAACTCAAGGGAAGGAGCACAAGGTCTGCAGAAGTATATAAAAACCACAACACACACGTAGCTAGCTGTAAAGTAACATAACATGATATGTAATAAAATGCCAGACATGCACGTAGAGAGGTTGGAGGCATACCCAGTCCTGATCCGTGAGGAAGACGTGACCAGGTGCGGAGTTCAAAGCCGCCTCCAAAGTGTTCCATCAGTTGGACCCGCAAGGAACTCTGAGAAGCAAGGTCCACAATGTGGGTGCAAATCAAGGCTGCTTTCAACAAAGCTCCTAAGAAGAAGAAGGCCCATTAAAAGAGGAGCAAGAGGCTGGCTACTCTCAGGCCTCCGAAAGACATGTGAAAACAAAAGGCACATTTTATAGCAGATGCAACTCTGCCTAGAATCATAGGAAGCTGCCTTATAACAAGTCAAACCTTGGGTCCATTTAGCTCAGTATTGTCTACACTGACAGGCGGCAGTTCTCCAGGATTTCAGGCAGTCCAACCTAGAGATGCTGCCGGGGATTGAACCAGGAACCTTCTGTATGCAAAGCAGCTATTCTACCACTGAGCTACAGCCCAGCCAGTACAGGGCTCCCTACTGCCACCTGATAAGTCTCTCACAGGGTCTCCTCCCAGCAAGCAAGGAAGCTGCCTTGGTACAGTTGCTCCCTTTCCGCTCCAGGAAAAGGGGCTCTTACCGGGTGCGTGAGGCTGGCAGTAATCCCGCAAGTCTTCCAGGTCTCTGCAGACCAGCTCCACCACCATCTCTCCCTCCAGCCTCCCACTGCGGCTAACGAGCCGCAGCTCTGGCTCAGCAATGCGCCGGGCCTGTGCACCAATGGGCCTGTGCCCATCCACCAGGACGGCCAGGTCCACCACTGCGCCTCCGTGTTCATACGTGATGGGAGGGGTGTCGCTCCAGCCACCTGCAAAAATTAGCCCAAAGGGGGTCACATAAGAAACCGCACAGCCTCCTGCCCAACCACCCACCCAAGCCCATAACCAAAGAGTGGGACTCTCCCCAGGAGACCTTGCAATGCTGCAAAGGATGCTGGGTGCTGCTTGCACCCAACTCATCCTCTGTGCCCTTGCACGAGACCCTGCACATCATGCTTCTGCTCCTCAGTGAGCCCAGGGCTTGCTTCTGCCTTGCAGGGGATGGATTCCCCGGCACTCAAGGCAGGAGCCAAACATCACTCACAGCCCCTACCCTATCAAATCTCATCTGTACTGTCCTGCACAAGCTCCCTCCCTCCATTCAAGGCCACACTGAGTCGTGTTCTGCGGAGCAGAAGGACAAGGGCCCCTGCCAAGCCTCACCAGGCTTGCCAGCTTGGCCCTCTGGGCACAAGGCACCTGGGGTCAAAAGAGGCAAGCAGCTACCTGGCTCCAGAAAGGGCAACTTGAGAAGCCCAGGCCCGGCAGCCACTTACCAGAGAGGTCTATTCTGGCTGGGCAGGCCACTCTCAGCCAGCGGCCCATGGGAGGCAGCGTGGCCAGCCTGAGGCTGATGAACTGGCAGGAGGACATCACAGCCTGGCGGACAAGGATCTGCTCAGCACCCTCATAGTGTCGAGCAGCGCGGACAAGGAGGACAGGCCTGCAAGGAAGGAGCAAAGGGAGTCTCTGGTTGCTTGGGCTACTTCTGCCAACAACCTTCTCCAACTGGGTGCCCTGCAGTGGTCCAATACTTAAATCCGCATGAGATGCTGTGAGTCAGCATGGTCATAGATTATGCAAGGACTGATGAGAGTTGTAGTCCTAGGCTGGCAAAGGCTGCTTGATTGGCCAAGTGCTTTTCCGGCTCAGTTGTGTTTGCCCACACAGAAGCCATCCTGAGGGAAACTCTCCTTCCCATTTTCCCAGTGGGGTGAGTTCCACTCAGAGGCATTCCAGCACAGAGGCAGCTCTTTCATGCAGGCCCCCAGATTCGTCTCCCGTCCTCTGTCTGCCATCACAGGCTTGCTCTGGAGGGCCACTTGTGAGCCTCTGTCCCTTACACAACTCCAAAGGCCCCCATGGGCCCAGGCATCTGTTCTGCAATACCCCATGGACATCAGAAGCAGAACTGAACCCTTGGTCTATGTAGCCCAGTCTCTGACTGGCAGCGGCTCTCCAGCACCTTGGCGGAGGAGGGTCCCATACAAGCAACGTTTTATTTGTATGCTCCCTTTCCATAGTTAAAACCATGCTCAAAGCAGCTTACAACATGAAAAACATACTTAATTAGAAATATAACGAAAACAGCCATAAACAGTAAATAGAACACATCAGAAGCTGCAGAACCAATTTAACAATTCCCACATTAAATCGTAACGAGATATAAAAATAAATATACATAAAATTATTATCAACAACAGTAACAACTGTCCCCGCCGCCCCCCCCCAACAACATCCCAGTCCAAGAGCCCCTTCAAGAGCCTCAGCTTTTGTAGCTGGAGTCAGTCAGGGACCCGCCCAACCAGGCCAGGTGGAAAAAGGCCTCCCATCACTTGATGCCAGGATTTGAGCTTGGCTCAGGTGCTTTGCCACTGCACACCTGCCCTTCCCCTGGAGCCAGCCCACCTGGAGCAGCTGAAAGGGGGGCACATTGAGCATGTTCCTTCCCTCCATGCTCCCGGTGAGTGGAGGAAACAGCATGGCCTTGAGCAGTGATGGCAAAGTGTTCCTGGTCATGTGCAGACTGAGCTTTGCACAGAGAACTTGCCTTTGCCAGGCAGATGGACAGGTGGGGCCAGTGGGAATACAGCTTTATCACTACACACGCACAAACACACACTTGCAGTACCTGTCCAGCCACTTCTTCCTCTCCTTGGCCAGCTCCTTGACACCCTCAGGGATGTCCCCCTTCTCCAGGTGCTGGAAGGCCTGGGCCCAAGCTGTGTTGGCTGCCGGGCCGCTCCGTAAGCCCCCTTCCCCTTTGGCCAGGCAGCCCAGGAGGTCAGCAATGCAAGCCAGGGATCGAGCAGCAACGCCAGGATCTCTGGCCATGGAGGCAACTAGGAGGCAAACAAGAAGTGGCCTCAGAGCCTGAAAAGTGGCTCCTTGGCTTGAAACTGGGCTGGTCCTGGGAATGGCTACACCTGGGAACACTGGGAGGTTTTAATGGGTGTCAAAATGGTCTGCAAGAACTCCCCAGAGCCAGTGGTCCATGGGAGGGCTGGGAGGAAACGTCTCCACAAAGCCTGCATGGATTCACAATGCAAGTGTCCCTGGAGCCAAGAAGAGTGGAGGGGAAAGAAGCCTTCTAGGAAGAGCTTCGCCCACATGGGCAAGGCCAGTCCGCCATCTTTGAAACCAGCCAGGCTGGGCAATGGCAGAGCTGCTCACTGAGGCGCTGGTGGGTGGAGCTGCCAGATTCCCAGGGAACTCTGGGAATAGCTAAAGCAGAGCTGCCCGCTTCCCCAGACTGGGGAATAGGCAATCCAGCTGCAGCCAGAAGGAACCAAGGTGGAATTCTCACCCAGCTGTTGGCAGGCATTGGGTAGGAGCCCCCCACTTCCTTCTTTCCTTCCACTCTCATATATAGGCATCCTGCAAAAAGGGGCAAAATGCTGCCCCAGACACACAAACACACACACACACACACACCCTGCCAGTATGTCTCACCCTCGTCCAGTGTCTCCAGCATGGCCTTGTGGTAGCCCTCCAGGGCTGCGGAGCGGATCAGCGGTAGGAGGCTGCAGTTGCTGTGCTCCATCAGGACCTTCTTGGTCTTGCTCTGGGCCTGCAAGAAGAAGGTGGCCCTGCGGGCAGCCAGCTCCGCCTCCTGGTCCAGGCTCCCCTTCAGCTCCTCCCAGGACATGCGCCAGGAAGTCCGCCAGCGCTGCAGCTGCTCAGCCCCTGGAGGAGAAAGAGGGGAGCCCAAGAGCCAGAGGACGTCCCCAACTCCCAGGGGCTCGGAGGCATGCAGCACAGGGAACAGGCGGGCATTCAGCAGGCAGCAGCGCCTGGAAGGGCTGTCTGGGCTCCAAAGGTCGTGACTCCTGGGCAGGGCAGGGATGGCGGCACATCAGTCACTACCACCCAGCCAAGCATGGAAAAGCAGCCTCAACCCCACAAGGAAGGAAGGTGGCAGCCCCCAGCCAGCTCTCCCCGCTACAAGGCCACAAACCAGTAAAGTCCCCCACTTCAAATGATGAACAAAAAGGCTGCTTTGTCCCTCATTTTTAACGGGACTGTAAGGATCAAAAATCCAAACTTGCAACACAGATTGTACATTGAATATGAAATACACCCTGAAAGTGTCTCTTGAATGAGTATCCGTTGCACAAATTGAAATCTTGTCTTAATTAGTTAATGATGAGCCCCAGCACCTAGAGCTCATGTCTAAGGAGGCATTTTTAATTTATACCGGTAAAGGTAAAGGGACCCCTGACAATTAAGTCCAGTCACTACCGACTCTGGGGTTGCAGCGCTCATCTCGCTTTAAAGGCCACAGGAGCCGGCGTTTTCCCACTTCCACAGACAAATTTTTCGGGTCATGTGGCCAGCATGACTAAGCTGCTTCTGGCAGAACCACAGCAGTGCATGAAAACACTGTTTACCCTTCCCGCCGGAGCAGTACCTATTTATCTACTTGCACTGTGTGCTTTCGAACTGCTAGGTTGGCAGGAGCCGGGACTGAACAACGGGAGCTCACCCCATTGCTGGGATTCTAACTGCCGACCTTTCGAACGGCAAGTCCAAGCGGCACAGTGGTTTGTGTTATACTTTTCATACACTGTTCAGGGGCAAATGTAGATAGTAAAGGTAAAGGTACCCCTGCCCGTACGGGCCAGTCTTGCCAGACTCTGGGGTTGGTGCACCCATCTCACTCAAGAGGCCAGGGGCCAGCGCTGCCCGGAGACACTTCCAGGTCACGTGGCCAGCGTGACATCGCTGCTCTGGCCAGAGCCAGAGCCGCACACGGAAATGCCGTTTACCTTCCCGCTAGTAAGCGGTCCCTATTTATCTACTTGCACCCGGAGGTGCTTTCGAACTGCTAGGTTGGCAGGCGCTGGGACCGAACGACGGGAGCGCACCCCGCCGCAGGGATTCGAACCGCCGACCTTTCGATCGGCAAGCCCTAGACGCTGAGGCTTTTACCCACAGTGCCACCTGCGTCCCAAAAATGTAGATAAGCAGTACATAAATAAAATAAATGGAGGCAGAGCAGCAGCTCCACAGCACAGGGTGGGGGTGGGGTGGCTGATGTGTGGGGCCCTTAAGAGAATGGGCTGGGACCTGCACACGTACCGTATTCCAGTGCGGAGGAAAAACTCACTCCAGGGCCTGTTCAGGTAGGTGCCACCTTCTTCTGCCATACTCTAAAGAGAGAAGAAGGCAGGTGTGAGTGTCTCAGAGAAGAAGGAATAACCAAGAGAACAGAGGCGGGGTGGAATGGGGCAGATAGTTCTGGGGTTCTGGAGGTCACCTGCCTCAAGACAAACTGCCGCCCCCAGCTCTCTGAAGGAAGCAGCAGAGTTGCTGTGGGGAGTGGGATTCCCCAGAGACTTGCAAGATGCCTCCAACCTGTACGGGCTCCTTCCCACCAAGCCAAGCAGACTCCTGTTACACACCTGCCAGTCATCATGATGCCCACTCAGGGTGAAGACCTTGCAAGGGATCCCTCTCAGCCTGACAGTGTGTCCCTGGACAACCACGTCCCGAAGCAGGTAGCTCCTGAGGGCCATGGAGGATGCCACGTCCAGCCCAGTGAGGAGGCAGCCAGTGTGGATCTCCAAAGGACCCTGGAGAAAAAGACCAAGGGGACTTGGGCATTTGTAACACACACTCAGCTCTCCTGCCACTGCAGAGAGTCCACATGGGGCTTGTTCTTTGGGTCTCTGAGTTGGCAGGACAGCTGGGAGAGAGGGGAGACTGATTGCCCACTGCCCCGGGGCAAAGCCCACCCGGAGAAAGCAGGCCTGAGATCCTGGCTCAAGGTTGCTGCAGTTGTCATCCTGTCTGCCTGCATGTCAGGCAACTAGCTGGCTGGGGAGAGTAGAACTCTCAAAGCAAACGAGGATAGGCAAAACACCAACAGCTCTGGCTCCCTGCAGCCTGTTTACAGCATTTCTGCCCCCTCCTTCCCTCCAAGGAGCTCAAGGTGACGGATGTGGTTCTCCACCCCTTCAGTTTATCCTCAGAGCAGCCCAGTCAGGTAGGTCTGGTTGAGAGGCCCTAACTGGGCCAAGGTCACCCAGTTAGCTTCAGGGCTGAGTGGGAGATTCAAACCCCGGTCTCCCAGGTCCTAGTTCAACCCTCTTAACCCCTGCACCACACTGAACCTTGGGTCCTTGTCCTCCTCATATCATCTCCTGCCCTGGGCCTGATGCTGCCAAACCTCAAGGCTTGGCCTAAATACCAGCTCTGGGATTGGTTCCTGTTCCAAATCCACCAAAGATGACCCTGTGTCGCCAGAGAGAGAACTTCTGGCGCTCAGCAGAGAACAAGGGCAGTTGCCAAACTTCTTACTCCCATCCCCAGCATGGCCCACCTTCAAGCGGCAGTGCTGGATGACGCTCCCAGGCCCCACTTTCACTGCTCCTTCCAAGAGGCTGTTGGTGACAGAGCAGCCCTCAGCCAGCAGCTGAGGCTCCTGCATGGGAAGAAAGAGAAAGAGGGGTCATGGTGAGGCAGGGAAGTCCAGGCAGTCTTGGTAGACTCTGCCTACATAAGCTGCTAGTCCTTATGGGTGGGGAGCAAAACATACAATCAAGTGGGGCAGCATCAGGTCAAATGCAAGGACCCAGAGCAGAGCTTAGCAGAAGGAACTGCCCCATATGAGCCCCATAGCAGCTCTTTGCCCCTTCCCCTTTGGCAACAGCTGCTCCTTCTGTCCTCAGTTTGTGCCCACACCTTCTAAACTACAAGAAAACCAGAATTTTGGAATCTTAATTGTGGAAAGTTGTCTCATCAGCAGAATGCACATAGACTTCAGCTTCACCCAGTTGCATATCACACCTGCTGCCCCACCCTGCCAAGCACACACACAACTGTGCTGCAGAGAAGGGCTGCTGGGGTGGCGTGAGGAACCCTCCCACCAAAACAAGGCACTCAAGAGCCTCTGAGGCATCCCCCAACCAGGGGTGGTACTCACAGCCACATGGGAATGTGCCACTTTGCGGAAGGCCTTGCTGCGGGCATTGCCTGGGTGGGGCGTGAGGTGGCGGATGTGGTCACTGGCAGACATGGTCATGTAGTCATAGCAACCCTCAGGGATGTATACTGTGAAGAGGGAGGAGCCAGAGGCCACAATTGGCACCTCAGAGGGTATCCCACACCAACAAGGCCTCCAAAGGCCTCAGGAAGGAAGGTCAAAAGAGGGAAGCCAGAAATGTGTTATGTAGCCAGCTCAAGTCCTGCACAGAGTAGACCCACTGAAATCAATAGACACAGCTGACTCTGGTGTGCTTTGAGTAGAACTAAGCTGCCTATACAAGCCAATGTGTTTTGTCTGCCCCAGGGATCAGGATGGCAGCCCCTCTCCTACCTCCTGCCAGAGGAAAACAGCCTCCCGCCACTGCAGAGGAGGAGATGGAGAGATATGCAAGCTTGTTTCCCTGGAGGCAGATATTGGGATTTTGTGTGCAGTGTGCCCCTTGCCTCCCTGCTGGGTACCCTTGCCCACACCCTAGGACAGAAAGCAATGCACTGCCCCAGAAAACCAGCATCGCCAAATGGTGGAAGGGAGGCCGATTTCACCAACCAGATGTTTCTGACAACTCGCATCAGCCCCAGCATTGTATAGCTGTGCTAGCTACAGCTGATGGGTCAAAGTTCAAAACATCTTGAGAGCACCAAGCATCAGGCTGGAGAGGCTGGCTGGCATTGGACGAGGCAAGTTCACAACCTCACCCATCGTGAGAGGCACGGCATGGAGAGCTTTCCACAGCACAGAACGGGCACTTCTCTCTGACCCTGCCTCCTGGACATTGTCGCCGCTGCCCATCCCTGGTCTCTGACCCTTCACAAAGGCCTCTTCGCTGACTCCCTGGGCCATGCAGAGCAGGATGTCGAAGAAGAGAGAGAGCTGGCATGAGGGAAGAACAAGGAGGGGCGAATGAGTCTTCTGGACAAGGAAACATCTGGCTCCACAAGGAGACACCCAAGCAAAGCATTTGCACATCATGACAAGTGGAGGGACAGTTTCCAAGCTGTGCAATGGACTGACTGGAGGAACAAATGGGGTGGGTGGGAGAGATTGAAGGAACACTGTCTCAAGTTAAAAGCTACCCAGAGGGGCTTGCGGGGATCTGCAAGGAAGCAGGCTTAAGAGCATAAGGAAAGCCTGCAGGATCAGGTTGGTGGACCATCTCTTCCAGCCTCCTGCTCTCACAGTGGCCAGCCAGATGCTTGGGAGAAACCCACAAGCAGGAACCAAGCACCAACAAACTTAAAGTAGCATGGGGAAGGACAAAGGAGGACACCTTCACCCAGTGTGGCTCCCCTTTATCACATATAGAGGCCAAGAAGATAATGACCTATCCAACCCAACAACATATGAATCAATATGACTAATCTGACCCAACGACCCCATTCTCATGCATACAAGCAAACCACATTGCAATCAGCCAAGCTCTGATAGAGGACCGAAGCACATGATGCTGACACAAACACCCTGCACAAACATTACGAAACAGAAAATCATTATCCCTACCGTCTCTCCCCACCCCGCCCCGTCTCTCTCTCCTTTCTCTTTTCTCCCAACTGCATAATGCAGATAACAGTGTTTCATACCGAATGCAAACAAACTGTGGTAAAGACTCTTAAGAAGTGAAAGTGGAGACACTATATGTACTTTTCTTTGTTTATTCTTTGCAACATTGTCTTGTAAGTACCATCTTCGTACTCAGAAATAAATGGGGCTATTTTATCCAGCCCACAGCATTATGGGCTTTTCAAGGGAGGTGGTTCAAAGTTGATTTAAGTAGCTTTGAAAGGGAGGGGAGGTTTAAAAGTCCACCCGACAGCTCCTGGAGTCTTTTACTGATAAAAGTTGGCAGATATTTTCATAGGTTGAGCCTTTTTATCAGGGTAATTTGATCATTAGAGCTCCTCAGTTGAGACTTGACCCGGCGCCATATTTTTTTCTCTTTGTTTATTTGTTACACAAGAAAATCTTTAATAATAATAATAATAATAAATTAAGAGCACATTTCTCTCCTGCAGTTTCTAGCAACTGGTATTCAGAAGGCTACTACCGCCAATGGTTGAGGCAGAGAATAGCCATCATGGCTAGTAGCGGAGGATCGCTGGGCTCAGACGAAAGCTCTCTCACTGTTCTGCAAGGTACAGAAAGAGGGAAGCTGTGCAAGCTCCAGAGGTCTCTGTCTTAGGGAGGTGTTATTCCGCCCCCCAAAAGGGCATTGCATATGGAAAAGGAGAGGAGAGAGAGAGGGAAGGGGCTTCTCAAAGTGCCCCCCCCAAAAAAACCAATTTATTGTCATTGTTAATGCCCATTGAGAAGTGGAATAGCTGCTTCAGGGGGAAACACTGAATACTGTTTAGGCTGCTTCCTTCTTGGCCAAAGGCAGCCTCACCTGTATAAGTCACAAGAAGAGGGAGGGAGGGAGGGAGGCCACTCCTCCACCACACAAACACACACCCCTGCAAAAAGCTGCCAGGATTCAGGAGTAGAAAGAAATGATGGCGGAAGACCACAAGCAATTATTATTTGAGACTGCATCATAGCATAAATTCCACCGAATACAAGACGAAAGCAGAACAAGATGCAGACACAAATCTCTGAGAACAATTAAGAAGATCAGTTAAACAAACTCAGATCTTCCACACACACGCTAAAGAAAACATTTCATCAGGTACAAAATTGATCTTCCACAAATGGTAAGGTTACACCTCAGGGAAAGCCTTCCTCTAAACAAAAAGGACTTCCATAAGCACTTAAACATCATCTCAGGGGGTGCCTGACTGTTTTTGGTTGGAAACTCATTCCAGAGAGCTTATGCTGCAATACTAAAAGCCTGGTTTCTAATGCAGGCTAAGGACACCTCTGGGGCTGGCAGTACTCTGGGGCTGCAGTTGCAGGGCAGCCATCTATGGTGCAAGGCAGCTCTTTTGTGACAGATTTTGCAATAAAGCCCTCTCGGGGTCAGATCATGATGTCCTTGGCAGCTTGAGGCATTCTTCCCGATGCCCAAGAAACCATCACTGCAATCGGAACGCTAAAGCCAGCCCAGCCTCAATGCCACCTGCCTCCTCATGGGGGAAGATGGGGAGCGGGCAACACAACTGCAGCTCTGTTATAGCATATTTTGGTGCACATGGGCGTCCCAACATTTTGCAGCTGGAGCACTGAGCTTCCAAAACAACCCACCAGGAAAAGAGGTAACTCAAATGGAGGAGAATTCACCATGGAAGGAAAGCCTTGAAGGGCTTGCAAAGCTGCAATAGGACCTGAGAACACTAGCATGCTCACAATCCTCACAGCGCTGCTTCCTGTAATAGCTGTTACTGTGAAGAAGTGGGGGGGAGCACATTCTCCCAACAACTCAATGCTGCAGTTGGAGAACAGGGGAAATGCTTTGCCCAGGAGATGTGCTAGGAGGTGGTGTTGGGGACATCCTCTGGATCACTTGCATTGACTGGAGGCAGCAGCCCATTCTGGGCCTGGGAAGACCCCAGTTGGTGCCCTCCAGGTGCTGGCTGCAGATGGCGGGAGCTGTATTCCAAGAGGATGCCATGTCAGTTGCCCCCCAGCTTGACTTGGCAACTTTTAACACAATCTTCAAGAGCACTTTGACCTCAAACTCAGGTTGTACTGGCCTTTTGAAGGCTGACTCAATGGGCCCAAAGCCCCACAGCTCACTCACCTGGCCTTCACCTTGCAACCATCCATTGTGGGGGTCTCTGGCCAGGGGCTTGCTGCCGGCCACTCGGGACTTCCTCCAGACCAGCTGCATTCACACCTGGGCAGATTCATCTGCAGCCACCCAGGTGATTTCCTCTTCCCTAACCTGCCTCTTCTTAAGGGCCTCACCTGGATGGCGGGGGCTCCTGAGTCCAGCCCCATGTAGGTGCAGGCATCAAGGGGTGGGATGACATGGGTGGCCAGAAGCTGCTCCGCTGCTTCAGAGGAGAAGAAGACAACCCCACACACCTGCAGGGGTAATAAGAAGCTCAGCTTTTCTAGGGTTTTCAGCCCTGCAGACTAGTGAGATTTCAAGGGTTTCAGGCAGATGGTTCTGCAGCAGGCTTACCCTGCAATTGAGGGCTCACCCACACTTAATTTTTGCCCTGCACTTGCTAGCCACAGGTCCATGCTCCCCCCCCCCAATTTCCACAGGAAAACCAGCTCTTTGATGCAGAATCAGAATACATAGCAATTTGGGTTTCCACGGATTGCCATTTGTTCTGGTTCAGTCTACCTCTGGATACCAGATGATGGGGAATAACAATGGGAAAGGTGAAGTTTCACTCAGGTCCTGCTTGGGGGCATCTGCTTGGCTATGGTGAGAATGTCGGGTCGGCTGGAGGCATGGATGATCCCCAGGCAAATGACAGGAACGTTTCCAGCTTGTCCCTCCCCTCAGCGTGAAGCTCTAGGGAGTTCCGACAGCCTTCCCTGATGATTTATAGTGACTCCTGTCTTGGAGACATTGAGCACACATCCAGAAACTCAACAGAGAATAGGATGCTGCACTAGATGGGTCTGATCCAGCTGCAGGGCTCTTCTTGTGACTCCAGCCCAGGCCCAGAACTCACCAAAGGGACCTTCCCGTCTGGCCCCACGCACTGCCGGATTTGGTCTTCGGGGCTTTGGTAGAAGATGTCTTGCACCACCCCCTGGAGGGACAAGGATGAGCAGAGTTACCCCAAGGAGCGTCAACAGCTAATGCACTTGGGCAGCAATTATCTGTGAAAGGAGGGCCTAACGAGACACGGTGCTAATCACTTTGTTGGCTTTTTTATTTTTTATTTTTCTCTGACATTGTAGCCCGGAGACTGAGGCTTTCACCCTTTGTCTCCTCCACAGTCCTGATCTGGGCTGCATCTGCCAAACCACATCTACAGCATCTGCCCTGGAAGGAAAGATACACAACTATGTTTTCTTACGGGACCCATGAAAGTAGTGGGGCAAGTGAGGAGAGGCATCTTCAGATGCTGCCAGGTTTGTAGCTCCCATCAGACCCCACAACCAGCATGGCTAATGGCCAGGGAAGATGGGAGTGGGAGTTTAGCAATGCCTATAGGAAAGCAAGCAGCCCAAGAGAAGGATGCCATCAAAGGGGAAAACACCCAAAAGAACTCTGGGCCTGAAACTTGTTGTTCATTACTTTTGGGAATTGTAGAGGCTTTCCAGCCCAAGTGCCGAAAGGGTCGTCCAGGATGCTCCTCTGCCTGTCCCAGGCAGGGGGTTATAGGGGCAACCTGGTGGCTGCTGGAAGAGGCTTAGGCAAGGTACCTGAGTGTCAGCGAGGTAGACTCCATGCTGCCTGGCATAGGAGATGCTCCCGGGCACAGCAATGACTCTCACCCCCTGGAATCCATGCCAGTCGATCTCTGGGAGGGGAGGGGAGGCATCCAACTTTACATCAGATTTGGCAAGTCTTGCCCATTGAGGAACACCCACCCACAACCTCCCAAAATAGAAATCAAAATTAAAGGAACACCTCAAAATGAATCAGGGGAGGAGAAAGAAGGCACTTTTCAGCCATTCCTCAGGATGCAACCTCTTCCGGCTTGCAAAGAACCACCACTCTCTCCCAGCCAGTCCTTGCGGCCTCCCATACACCTCACCTGTCATGGTTGGGACTGTGAGAAGCATATCTGTGCTGGAAACCCAGACCCCTGGGGGGGAGCCTCTGCACACCTGGAAATGGAGGCAAGGAGGAGGAATCTGAGCCTGTAGGAGCAGGAGCAGCACCTCTGAGCCCCTGCAGGACACAGTGGGGATTGGCAGGGAGAGGAGGTGAGTGGAAGGCTTTCCCACAATCTCAGCAGGGCCAAGGCAAAGCCCACCAAGGCACTGAAACAGGACGGCCTGCATGGATCCGCCCCACTGACCTGGTGCATCAGGGTTGCAAGGAGGCTGTCCAGGTTGCAGGTGAGTGCCTCAGCGGGGGCCGCAAGATCCTCCAGGGGGAGGCAGGTGAATGCTCGGCTGCAGTCATCGAATAGGAAGTCCCGGCCCTGGCAAGAAGAAAAGCAGAATAGCAGAGCAGAAGAGGGAGCAGGCCGAAGGCACAGCCTCCAAGCGCTTGGGCTGAGGATTAGGAGCAGGTCGTCCCACCCGAGAGGAGGGAAGTCTCCTGCTGTGGAAGCTCTTCTCCTTGGCGCCTGACTAGAAATGAGGCACTGCCCTCTTGCTCTTCTGAGGATCGCACCCAAGCACGGTCAGTGCAACCCCACCACAGAGCTCACCATGTGCAGAATGAGGATCCAGGCCTTTTGCAAGACATCAGATGTGACCACCTGGAAGGAACATCAGAGGGGGGTCTCTTAGATTAGGAAATACAGTGGTCTGGAAGCTGAGAGACAAAAGAGGTGCCATGAGCAGGGCAGAGGAGGCGGAAGCAGGCAGCCTGGGGTCAGGGATCCTAGGAGTCCGTTCTAATTACTGCTTTCATAAATGTCTACATCTTCTATTAGTTTGATTTTTTAAAAATTAAAGAGAAATAAATAAATGTTATAAATGCATAGAGAAGGGGTGTTGGCACTTAGCTGGCCACTGTGCAAACAGGATGCTAGGCTAGGATGGGGCCTCGGCCTGATGCAGTGCTGTGATGGTACCAGGGCAGATATCACAACATTGCCCTCCCATACCTGCTCAGTCAATAGGTGCCCTTAGGCATGAGGGTGGGGGGATTCTGCTGGCGGAGGTAAATTGAAACTTGTGTTATCCCTTGCTCACCGTGTAGCCTGCTCGAGCACTCAAGTGCTCAGCTGCCACCAGGAGTGCGTTGAGAGTGGCTCCTCCACTGCCAACCTGGCCCTTGGGGTCTTCAACCGTGAGCAGGATGGGCTGTCGCCCCAAGGAGCCCCGATCCCTGCGGATCTCCAGCTCTGGAAGCCAAATGAATAGAGACTCCGTTAGTAAACACAGGTCACAGCATAGAGAGGGCGAAGGAAGAAGGATCCCTGAAGCTTGTGAGAAGCCCCGGAGGTAGGAGTGGAAGCGTCAGTGGCTCCCTGGTTGGTCCCAGCCTTTCCTGCATCCCTCAGTCCTGCCAGCCCTTGTCTGATGCTGGTCCAGCCACACCTGCAGGTGGATTCCCAAATACTAAAAGGTTTCACAGTGACTGAGGACATTGCTTGGGCTTGCTTTTGGTTAGGCAACAGAATATTAAAAGCTAATAATTAGCTGCTAAGCCTGCACCTCCCCAAAGACATCAAATCTAGCCTAAAGGGCAAGAATAGCAGTTAAAGTATTGTCTAAGATCAACAAGATGTAGTCAGTGAAAAAATTAATACCATACTGCCAACTCATTAAAAAAAAAACCCACAGTGCTCTTCAACAAAATCATGAAAGCATAATGAAATTACAAAATCATAAAATAGCAACAAAGGGTTGAGTGAGGTGGCCTACAAGCTCCACTCCAACTTTGTTGTTCTGAGTCCCACCCCACCCCCCTCATTTTTAATTCAGCTCCAGCCCTAACCTTGCCCTGCAATGTGTTGGCTCGGATTCCTGTGTGGATAGGAAGGCCTCCACTCACCTTTTTGGAAGGCAAAGACGCTGTCCTTGTGCTGACATGTCAAAACGATGACGGTCCAGTCTACCTCTCCTCCAGCCATGCGTTTAAAACAGGCCTCTCTGCTTTTCGCACTGCTGAGCCTGCAAATAAGGGAGCCACCTGCCAATCAAGCTCAGTTTAAAAGCCACTGATCAGAGTGACACAATTACACAAGTCCTGCCAAATCACAAGGTTGGACCCCTCCAGTATCTATTAGTGAACATGGAAAAGGGCCCAGCCATGCAGTTCTTGGGTCTACTGAAGAGCCAACATGTTTTTTTGTTGGACTACAACTCCTATCACCACTGAACACTGGGTCATTTTTGGCTATTGCTGATGGGAGATAGAGTCCAACAACTTATGGGGGACACCATATGGGTGCAGTGGGTGAAGAGAGCAGGGGAACCAGCATTCCAATTGCTGTCTGCTTATGAATCTTGCTGGCTGATGAATGTGGGCTACCTGCTGTCTCACTGGACTACTGCAAGACCCTATGCCTGCCTGTAGGTAAACCTAAGTGGGTATAACTTCCCTAATGCATACATTGTTCTTTCCCACTTCCCTTCTCCTGCCCATGCAATCTCAAATATACATTGGATGCCCCTTTCGGGACAGGGGTGGGGCAGTGGCAGCTCTCCTCTGGTGCACTCTATAAACACCAGGAACATCATGGATGATGTTATATGTAAAAATAAATAATACAAAGGTCACTGCATATCACCAAAGGGCATTGCATTTATCACTCTCATACTTCACTCAGAAAGAGATTGATTCATGTTCACTTCCTCCTGGATAAAGTTTATTTATGCTGATAAAGTTTTTTGGTCTCAAAGTTCCCCAGAAGGCAAGGGATCCTTGATAGGTCTGTGGGGAGCTTTGGGTCTCTGGCTTTTGTGGTCACTTCCCACCACTCTGGCAGCAAAGCAGTTGTGAAGATCCTGCTCTTTCAGCTCTTTTGCGAAGCCCTCCTATCCCAAATGAGTTGGGCATCATTTCTTCTTTCACAAGCTGAACAAATTAAGCTGAATATATAAATATAAAACATGCAAAATTAGCATGATTTATACCGGCTGCAAAATTTGTTTTTCTCTAATGCCACTGAACATAGACATGAGTGTTTTAATCAGCACAGCCCGGCATAAAAACAGTCCTGGGTATTAACTTGGGCAGGGAAAACAAATTGCACCAGGACTACTTGGCATTGGCATCCTACCCCCTGCCCAAGTAGGTAACCCTATTTTGTACCACAGTGAAACAAAGAGTTTGTGGGAACTTGTCACAGTCCCCCCCCCCCTTTCAAATATTTGCATTTTTGACAGGCATGTGTGCAGCCGACACCCAGTGCCAACACCAAGGCCTTCCTAATGGGCTCCCTGCCAACATCATCCCTGAAATTTTATCCTTTCCCAGTTCCATTGTTTAGAGAGGGAAAAAACCCACCCCACAGTCTCACCCCAGAGGCCTCAGCATCTGAAGAATTCTTACTAAGCTTTTACATGTTTTACTTTTTTGTCATTATTGTTACATTTCTATCCCACTACCTATCCTACAAAGAGCTCATGGAGGTGTAAATGGTTCTCCCCTCACCTCCTCATTTTTATCCTCACATCAACCCTGTGAGGTAGGTTAAGCTGAGAGAGAGAGAGAGAGACTGCCATGACTGAACGGAGTTTTGAACCCAGGTCTCCTAAGCCCTGGGAGGCCAGCACTACACATCACACGGCCATTCAGCTGCCCTTGAGGCTGCCCGTGGGGGGACGGACATTCCCTCCCTCATAGGAGCCAGCCTTCCCCTCCACCCCTCGTGGGAAGGACTTTTCAGCCCTTTCACGGGGCTTCCTTCCTGAGGCCCACTTTGCAGGTAGCGAAGCTGCTGCAGCCCGAAAGTGCATGACACGCTTACACGGGAGTAAGTCCCACGGGAGCCAAAACGACTTGCTTCCGAGTAGACGTGCAGCAGAGCACGCTGAGGCTGCAAGCACCTTAATAATATCGGATTAATCAGCCCCTCCTTAACACGCCACAACAACTTCCTCCTCTTGCACTGGCGCTTTAACTGAGCCCTCTTTCCCCTAGATCCCCACCCACCCCGAGATTTGCACTCTGGGAAATGTAGTCCATTCACTCACAAACAGGGGAAGGTCCATCTGCCCGTAGAACTACACTTCCCAGAAGGCGTTATGCTTCGAGCCGGGAGGGCGGGCTGCTCTTCCTTCTTTAAAGGCGCAGGCCCTCCTTCGCTCACATGGGTGCCTCTTAACCAGCCCCTGCGGCGGCAGCAATAGCGATATTGCAGGGTTTGAGTCAGCACCAACTTGCAACGCTAATTCCTTGGAAGTTTTATATGTGTGTGCTTGTGTTTGCGCGCACAGTGGTCCTATGCGCCTTACTTTGAAGAAAAGTCCCCTGAATTCAGCAGGCGTTAACTCTCAACTAGATGTTCAGCCGGATCCTATGCTCACCTACTAGGAATGAGCCCCTAGGACCTTCATTGGTACCCTTGGGTGGATGCCCCAGACCCTGAGCTTTCACTTATGTTATGTACTGAAGTTCTCACCCAGGGCCAGCAGGGGGATACCATAGATAGTTTTCACTCAGGTCCATATATGCAAATAAGGAATTGAAAGTGACGTTCACTGATTGGATAGTTACAGAAAGTTGCTACTGTTGCTTTGTAGTGGAGCTCTGTATAAGCAGGCTGGCTGAACCCTTCAGTCCAGTTCTGTTCTGGCCTGTGAATAAACAAGAGCTGTCTGAAGATTTGCTGTGTCATCTGATATGTTCACCCACAACTTAACAACTTAAATATTAAAAAGTAAGTCTCTGGACCTCCGAGAAAGAAATTTAGGAGGGTACCTTTCCAAGCAAACTATGAGAGTGCCTTTGTGAAGTGAAATGAGCCAAACGCTTTTCACGCCTGTGGCCTGCCACTCTTCTTAGCTAATCAGCAAAGTCAGAGTTATGATTGACGACGAGCGCGTTGTTCCGACACCAGGGGAAAATAATCCCCGTAGTCTTAAAAGCGGTCGTTTCCTCCTCCCATTTAGTGTGCTTTTCCTACATCCTCCTCATTTTCTAGCCCTTGGAATCTCTACCGTTTCCACTGCCTTTACTCCCAGGCAGCAATACTGTATGCATTTTTCTTCTCAGAAAAGTGGTCCCTAAAAGGCTTCTTCTGAGATCAGGTAATCTCTAAAGAAAGTCATTTTCTGCAAATACTACGACATAGTATGTGCAGGCAGATGTTAAAGAGAAAGCCCCCTCTCTCCCTCCCCCTCTGCAAACGTTAAAACATCTTAGGCACTTTTCCTGGTGTGCTGCAGCTGAACACCAGGCACTCCTTAAGAATTTACTGTATTGTCAGCTTGCAGCACCGTAATATATGTCTATTCAAAAGAAAGTCGCTTTGTGTTTAAGAGGCTTACTCCCAGGTAAGTTAGTATAAGATGACAGCCTAGGCTTTGGTTTAGGTTGGCGCTGGGAAAAACCAGTTTTTTTGTACCTTGAACAGCTGCATGGCAGGTAGAATTTCAACAGGTTAAGACTTTTCTGGTATGAAAAAGCCTCACTATGACTGTACTTGTTCTAATTTTATGTTATGCTCTGTTCCCCTCCTGGCAGCCATCCCTGTGCCTTGAGTAGTACAGCCCAAAAGTCTTCAAGCAGGAGGCTTTCTCAGCCTTACCTGAAGGAGTTGAACCAGGAGTTGAACCTGGGACCTTTTTCTTGCAAATCAGGTGCTCTACCACCAAGCTGAAGCCTTTGCTCTTCATGGGTCCCCTTAGCTTGCTCAGGGGGACAGAGCAGGCTGTCTGTGGGCTTGTGAGAGTGTGTAGGTTCTGGGCTATGATTCTCAGGTCCCATCTGCACTATACATTTAAAACAGCATCTTGCTACTTTAAATGGTCATTGTTGTTGTTTAGTCCTTTAGTCTTGTCCGACTCTTCGTGACCCCATGGACCAGAGCACGCCAGGCACTCCTGTCTTCCACTGCCTCCCGCAGTTTGATCAAACTCACGCTGGTAGCTTCGAGAACACTGTCCAACCATCTCGTCCTCTGTCATCCCCTTCTCCTTGTGCCCTCCATCTTTCCCAACACCAGGGTCTTTTCCAGGGAGTCTTCTCTTCTCACGAGGTGGCCAGAGTATTGGAGCCTCAGCTTCAGGATCTGTCCTTCCAGTGAGCACTCAGGGCTGATTTCCTTCAGAATGGATAGGTTTGATCATCTTGCAGTCCATGGGACTCTCAAGAGTCTCCTCCAGCACCATAATTCAAAAGCACCAATTCTTCAGCGATCAACCTTCTTTATGGTCCAGCTCTCACTTCCATACATCACTACTGGGAAAACCATGGCTTCCCACAAAGAATTCTGGGAACTGTTGTGTGATAAGGGTACTGGGAGTTGTTAGGAGTGCTCCCCCCCCCCCCAGCTGCAATTCCCAGAGTTCCTTGGGAAGAGCAACTGATGTTTGAACCCACTCTGGAAACAGGAAATGGGAAATGTAATACAGGAGATGTATTAGTGCACGTGGGGAAACAAGTGTCGGAAGTCTCTTGTGCTAACCATGTGCTGGAGGAGCTGTCCAAAGAGTTGAGAGACAAATAATGAATGACATCCCTCCTCGCGGCAGCAAACTTGGCTATTGCTCCATAAGATGGGACAATCTGAACTCTGAAAGTGGGCATTTGGGGGCGGGGGAGTCTGCTGATTGCTCAAGAACTCCCAGATCAACTATGGGTGCTTCCAGGCAACAACCTGCTCATTGATTTGCTTGCACACACCCCCCACCATTCTTTTTATTGCTGTTCGTTTGGGGAAGCACGCAGCTTTGCAACAACTTCACCTGAGTTCGGCAGTACGTGATGAAGGCAGTACGCTTCTAGACTGTCGCTAACTCAATCAGGCACTGGCAAATTCGGGCCTCACAATTACTGCAGGTTTTGCACATTAAACCAATTCACCCCCACCCCCAAGATCGAGAGTTTTGGGTTAAGGAAAGTGCCGGGGAAATGCTCTTCCTCGCATCCAACTTCCTCGCAAAGAAATCAGTATAGTTCAATAAATAGCCAGTCCCCGGGGTGGGGGGTGAGTTTTGCCAATAGTGGCTCAAAGCTCCCCCACCTTTTAGAGGAGCTGTCCGTTTAGCAAACACAACCACCGAGCTCCCCGCACCCCAGTTTCCTTATCTCCATCCGCTCTCCTCGGAGGTCGGTTTACGCCGCCTTGCAAGGAAGCTCACAGCCTGGCTTTCTTGGCCACCGGTAGCGCATCCGAGGCGACAAGACCTGCTGCGCGCCGATGCCCTGAAAGAGCGCGCGCTCCTCCCGGTGCCCTTGCTAGATGCCTCGGGGCAGAGATCTCGGAAAGCGCCGGGGAGGCGTCCCGCAGGGCTAGGACTAGCTACGCAGCGGCGCCCATCCGGACACAGAGGCAACGGCAGCCCCCTCCCTCCTCTTTCCCACCGCCGAGGCGAAGCTGGCGAGAGGCCGAAGAGGCGGTCTTTTTTTCCCGTCCCGGGGGCTGAGGCAGCTGGGAGCCCCCCGCCCCTCCGCAGAGTCTCCGCCCCTCCTCCCCTCCCCTCCGACGGCCGGCCTCGCTCCCTCCTTCCCGCGCGCAGCTCGGCCGGCGGAGCGGCGCTGAGGATGGGGCGGCGGGGCGCCTGCGGAGGCAGCAGCCAGGAGCCCCGCGGCAGAACAACGACGCTGCCGCTGCTGCTGAGGAGGCCGATGCCGCCGCCTGGTGAAGCGGGGCTGAGCTGAGCTGGGCCCGATGTCGCTAGTCCGCCCGCCCGCCCGCTGCCGCTGAATCCCCCCAACGCCCACCATGGATGGGGCCCGCGGCAGGCGCCGGCCGCAGAAGCAGGTAAGGGGCAGGACGACGACAACGACGAAGAGGAGGCCTGCGCGGGGCTGGGCAGCGAGCAGCTCCTTCCGCCGCCTTTGTCTCTCCGGCCCTCTGGGGGAGTGGGCCCGGCCCGCAGCGCAGCCCAGTGGGGCGGACCGCCTGCCTGCCTGCCTGCCGCAGCGTCGCGAGGGGCTGCTGAGCTGTGGCAGAGGCCGAGGGAGGGCCCGACCGGGGGCTGCTGCTGCTCCCTTCTCGCTTCTCCTGCTCCGCGAGGCAAAGGGGCGATCGGTCGCCGCCGCGCTTTCAGGGGCTTTTCCCACTCGGGAGGGCGCCGCCGCCTTGGGTTCTGTGCGCCCGGCTGCAGCCCAGCGGAGCTCTGCCTGTGAGGGGTCCCAGGTTCCGACCTGGCTTTGCCGGGAGGCCGAGCAGAGCCGGGATCTCTATTCTGGCAGGGGGGCTCCCCAACGCGGAGAGCCGGGTGGCTTGTGCCTCCGGGATCCCTCCAGCTCCTGGCTTGAAAGAGGGGCTGCCTCCGGCCGGGCCTCTTGCCGGCTGCCCCCCACGGAGTCTTCCTCAGCCCCGAAATCGGTAAAGTTCGGTCTGCAACCGGCGTGTTACCTTGCCACGCTGTTCCCTCTGCATTCAGTTGCTTCTGGGCATGTGCAGAGTGGACTGCCTGCCGCAGCTGAGAGCAGTTAGAGGCAGCACCTCTCTCGGTGCCCAAGAGTTTGAAAGGGGGTCGGATTGTCTCCTGAGGGCACTTCAGTGGCAGAGAGTGCTGGAGCGGAAGACCCCAGGTCCAGCCCCGGAAGAGCTGCTGCCAGTCCGTGTAGGCAGTACAGGACAAGATGGATCTGACGGCAGCCTTTCCCAACTACCTGCCTTCCAGATGTTTTGGGCTGCGCTTGACTCCAGCATCCTACAGCTGTGCTGGGTGAGAGGAGTTTCAGTCAGAAACATCTGGAGGGCACCAGACTGGGGGTCCGCCCACCCCACCTCATTCTCTGTTCCCAGCAATGGTCAGACAGGAGTCTCAAAGAGAAGCCCCACAAACAGGACATGATGGCAACATTGCATGCTCTGAGCACCTGCTGTCCAGATGTAGACTGCCTCTGGATGTAGAGGTTGCATTTAACTGTGATGTTAGACAAACCTACAGAGGGAAGGCCTATGTCAGTGGCAATCATTGCCCCTTGAGGTGAGGGGCTGCCCATAAGCTGATGGTTTGTTTTGCGTGACTGAATGGACTTTTATCCTTACTTAACAATCTGCTGTCAGTAAACTTCATTGCATGACCCTGAGGCCTAGTTTTTAAAAGAGCTCCGACTTCTTAACGTCCTATGTATCAAATTTTTGCATCTTGATACAGAGCACCACCGAATCCTGTGTTTCAGGTCAGCCTTGTAAATGAGCCCACAAAAGTCTCTAGTCTGCTAAGAGACTGCTAAGAGCCTGCCCTGGAGGATTCCCGGCTGTCTAGTAAGCAGACTGGGGGAGGAGGGAGGGAGAGATCATTCTGCTGCCCTTGAGCCATTGGGCCAACCCATTTGCTTTCTGTGCTGGTAGCCACAAGGGAACTGACTTTCCTTCACAGCTCAGCACAGAAAGCAAGTGGGCTTGGATCTGCTCCTCCGCTAGCCTGTTGTTGTGTTTCTGTTTTGGCTTCCCTCTCCTCTGTGTCTACAACAAAAACCAAGCCATGCAGTGATCTCTCTCCCCACCAGCCCACTCACTTGCCAGCATGGAATTCCTTGTTGCCTATAGCGACTAGGCTTGCTATTTAAAGCTGGTTCCGATGGGTTTCTCTCTCCAGCATTTTGCACAGTGAAGACGGATAGAAAGAGTTGACACAGCTTCTCCCTGCAATTTCTGCTCTCCAGCAGCCCTTTGCCATCATGGCCCTGGCTGGCTTCCATTTCCTGAGGTATTTAATTTGGTTGTCTTTATGCCTTTAGGAAATAACACTTCAAATGTCTTAATTTCCTGTTTGCAGTATGCACTTGTCTGCTCAGGGTTTGTGTTCCTTTTTGTTCTCATTCAAGGGCAAAATGCTTTGCACTCTTCCCCCCCCCCCCCATTCTTATGACTTCCATAACCCCAGGCAGAGTTGCAGTTGACTGTTAGTAGATGCAGTAGAATGGCAGCTTGTATATTTTTGAATTTGCACCTTCTTGTATTTAAACACTATTGCACAAATATTTCCTTCCCCCCCAAAGGCTTTGCATAAGTTAGTTAAAGACCAGTTAAAAAGTGAGTGAATGAAGCACATCTAGTCCATGATAATATTATTAATGTTCAATTAAAACCAACACTGAATTATTTGATGAAGAGGATCTTAAATCAAATGAATATATAGACAAAATGCTTCATTATGCAGTATGCTGAACTCTTGTTCCTCTGTGATACATACTATCTGAGCCTCTACTATAGTCGTTTCAAAAGAACTTCCAAGTTTCCTTAATGGATTTTAATTCTTCCATGTAACATCTCTTTTACAGATCCTTCATTGTCGAGTAATTCTCTGTCCTGAAATTAAATACGACTTGAGTAAGACTTTCTAGATATTCTTTCACTCACAGACATGTTGAATTTGATCATGCTGTGCTTGCTACTGCTCCCAGAAAGTTTTTCCTGTGCTGTCACTTAAGAGTTTCCTGTAGTGCTCCATGATTCAGATTTCCTAAATGGATACTGAGGGAAACCAAGAAAAGGGTTAATGAAATTAGGAGGGTCCAGGGGGAGCGGCTTGATATTTTCATAAAACATGTGCCTGGATACTTTTAAATTAAAGCTCAGGTTTTTCCAGGATGCCAAATTCTGTGCCAGACAGCAGGTTCTGTGACTGCCCAGAAGCTGCATTGGATAGTGCCCAATAAGATGGTTGGAGTCAAAGCTGTGGGGCAACTGCATCCTAATCTCTGAGCATAGTTTATGTGATGCTTCTGTGATGGATGTGGGCCCAGAACAGAAGTGCTTAGTGAGGGAAACACTTCTGTGGCTGTCACTGCTTTCAAAACACCACAGTATAAAATATTCTTTTACTGACATATCTGCACTGTTGGCATAGCCTCCCACTTGTTGTGTTTGTGTGGCATGGTGTGCTTTACAAAGAGTTGGGGGTCCAACCTTGTCGAGTTTCTCAGACTGCAGGTTCAAGGATTGGGCTGGAAGGGTTTTAATGAAAAAATATTAGCACCCAGTTGGCTCCCATCTTAGACTCAGGAGCCAGTTCAGACTTGCAGTTGAAAATAAGCAAGTTGATGAGCACACTTGTTTTAGTATGTGGGCAATGCAACGCACATCATGTTACCAAAACCCCTGAAGTCACTGCATGATAAAATCTGCAAGATCCCAAGCACAAAAGCGTACATGGCAGAGTAACAAGCCTGGTGGTTTCTTTTAATTAAAGTCCTGGTTGAAACCTACTGTTGCAAGATGTAAAAGGCAAAGGCAAAGACATTTTAGAGAGTGTGAGAAAAGTTACTGTGTAACACCAAGCTGGCTGTTGCTCCATCAATATAGACTGGCAGCCGTGGGGTCATCTGGAGCCTGCTGTGCTCCTGACGATGCCAAGGGCTGCAAACCAAACCTGCACTGAGGGGGCAGCAGACAGCTTGAGGCGCTCAGGAATTTTCTGAATTGTCTCTGGATTTTTGTTGTTTCTAGAGCATCTGTGCACACTGCACCTCCTCTTAGATGATGGGGCCTGCCACTTTGACCCATACTTTTGCAACTGCTGAGCTTGACTGCTTTGGTATGCTTCATGTGGGGCTGCCCTTGATGATGACATGGGAGATGCAAAATTCTGCAGCCCATCTGTTAAATGTCAGAGCGAAGAAGCAAGGAGCATCTTTTCCTCCTTCAGTTACAGAGGAGGGGTTGGCACCACAGCTCATTGGCCCAGTTCAAGGTCCTTGTGCTTAACCTATAAAGATTCTCATAGTCTAGTACGCAGATGCCTCTGACATAAGTCATCTCTATTGCTTTCTTTGTTTACCCAACCAGATCCTGCTTCATTAGAGCATCTGTTGCTAAGACGGCACTCTCTCCCTCTGGAACTGAGGATTTGTTCTTCTTATAATTTGAAAGGATTGTCACAACTTTTCCTTGCCTGCTTCTAGCACAGCCTATCCTAGTCTGGTGCCCTCTGGATCTTTTGGACTACAACTCACATCAGTTCTCACCAGCACAGGTGTATGATGCTGGGGCGGATGGCAGTTGTGGCCTAAAACATCTGGAGGGCACCAGATGCGGGAAGGCTGCTCTAGGATTTCTCCGTGGGAGTTTTTTTCTGAATGGCTGAGAACATCTTCTAGCTAAGTTTTTTTTAAAAAAAAAATTGTGGTTCATCAGTTGTTTGCAGTTGCCTTGAACCCATGTCAGAAAAGCAGCAAATACATATTTTAAAATAAACAATTTAAACCATTCAAGCATGGCTAAGTTCGTAGATCCAGCCCCAAGGCAGTTTCACAGGCTAGCTGAGGTGCAGTAAAAGTTTGCCCAGGGTTCTTACCTGAGAGGGGAAAAGAAAAGAGTTCAAAGTTTTTCCTCACTTTAATTGCTTCTTTATTTTCTATGTGACATCTAAATTGCAAATCTTACATCTGCACGGAGTGCAAGGGAGCCAATAGCAAAAGTGCAAAATGTACTTCTGGCCTTTGGAGCATGGCCTTCAAAACCAGAGGTCAGGTTCTCGAGAAGACAGTTGATGGCCAAATTCGTATTTGGTCTTTTCAGTAGCTGTTGCAGTTAAGAGGCCTCCTTGCTCTTTTTATGTGTGTGAGAGATAATGCTTCTAGGGGTACTGATGGACAAGTGTGTGATCTGCATTGCACTCAGATCTGTTTCTGTGCAGTGCTTTTGTAGAGAGCTGGATGGCACAAGAGCCATCTTAGTTAACTTCAGCGCAACACAAAGTCATCGATTTTTAGCAGCAGATTCTTGTGGGGGTCTTTAGGTCTGACTGTATAGGTGCCTTCCCCCCACCCCCACCCTTTTCTAGATCTGTGTGCCAGAGCTCCAGAGGAGGGGACAATGAAAACGTTAAAGGCTCTTGCTGGGCAGCGGCAGCCACACATTCCACCTGCATAAAGTACAGTGGTACCTTGGGTTACATACGCTTCAGGTTACAGACTCCGCTAACCCAGAAATAGTACCTCTGGTTAAGAACTTGCTTCAGGATGAGAACAGAAATTGTGCTCTGGCGGCGCGGCGGCAGCAGCAGCAGGCCCCATTAGCTAAAGTGGTGCTTCAGGTTAAGAACAGTTTCAGGTTGAGAACAGACCTCCGGAATGAATTAAGTACTTAACCCAAGGTACCACTGTACTTTAAACTGTACAATTGAATCTCTGTTCTGTGGTGCCCAGTGTGATTATAGTGGGCAGTTAATTCTAATTGCAACAGTTAACCTTGAAGGATAATCCAGTTGGACACTTCAACTCACTTAACAACAACAACAACATTATCATCATCATCATCATCATCATCATCATCATCTAGAATGAGCTGGAGAAATCTATACTCAGGCAATGTTACTATGTATGGCTCATATTTCTGAAACTTCTCAATATGTATGAAAATCCCCAGGCACTCACTCTCTGTCCAGAAACCTTTTAAAAGGGTTTCATTATTGGTTTCATTGGCCCACACAGACTTAAGAGGAGGAGGAGCTCTTTCAAGAGCACAGAGAACTGAGGAAGGAGGGGGACACATGGGAAATGTACATGCCCATTTAGCAGCCACTTTCCTCCAGGTACTGTGAGGTTTGCGGTTTTGCTATTCATGCAGCCTCTCTTCAGTCTCCTGATTTTCCTGTGGATAGAGAGTAGGCTCTTGGCTCTGTTTGGCTGCCACCGCCGCTGCCTCCTGCTCCTGTGAGCAGCCAAGCCTTGTTCATCTACACAGGAGGATGTGGAGTAAGCCTGAATCATGTGGCAAAAGTGACTTCATTGGAAAGTTTAAATACCAGCGGTTACTTCAAACCCCTAACTTGCACTGTAACTCCTGCCCCCAATCAGAGAGTGTTTTAAGTAAAGAGGGAGCTGAAAACATTACCAGAGTGTGATCTTCTCTTAGAATGACTCTGTTCCAATTCTAAAGCGACTTGGTGTGCGAAGTTCCTTCTGGCCAGCACCACATGTCAATCTGTTTGCCGGTCCCCACTCAGTGTAGGAACTCCATGCAAATGAAATGTCGGGGTTTGTTTCAGCATAACCTTTATTTAAGTTGTAAACCACCCTGTGATCTACAGATGGAGGGCAGCATAAAAAATTAATTACTCATAATCCTAATGATACATTTTATTCTATCGCTCACCCTTTCTCTAAGAAGCTAAAGAACTTGCTTCCCTCCATCTCTTCCATTTTATTGTTGTGCCAATCTGCATATTGTATCGCATCCTATAGGAAGAGCCCTGCAGCTGGATCTGACCAGAGGTCCTTCTAGGTCAGCTTCCCACCCCTCTTGGTAGACACTCTTTCTGACTGCTCCCCTCCTGCCTTGCCCTCTCTCTCCCCCTGGGCCAAGGCCTTGCCAAGCTGCCTCGGATTTATCTGTGGTTGGCTCAAATTCCCCCTCAATTGGCAGTTTCCTTTCCACCTGGTGGAGTCCGCAGGCTCATATCCAGCCAATGGAAGGGTTCCAACGGCTCCAGCAGAGCTGCTTCTTGCTGCAGTGCAGCACCATGAAAAGGAGGTGGGGTTCCTCCTCCTCCCAGAAAGTGTGCCAGATGCACACTCAAGTCTAGTGTTGCTTTTCTGCAGCAACTGTTATGAGAAAAAGGAGGAACCTCCTCTTAAGTGATGGCACAATGGATTCAGTATGCAGCATGGGCCCTCTGGAGAAGGTGACTGTTTCTGCAGAAACTGTTATAGGCTGCTAACCCTCCGTGATCTTCCACCACCCCTTCCCTACCAGATGTCCAAGCTCAGTGCTTATATTGGGGAAACACATGTTTTCGGAATGAAAATTGAAGAAGGGCTTCCCTTTTGGCACCCAGCAAAATCATTTGGCCTGAAAGGAGCCATCCCCTCTGTTCTTGTTGGACAAAAGAAGAAAGTCCAGGGCAGCGAGGCTAGATCATCTAGTCTGCATGAGGGGACAGTTCATTTGCACCTAGTGTCCAGCATATGGAATGACAGAGAGGGCAAACTGATAATGAAGCAGCAGGCCCAGAATGCATCAGACTGCATTTAAGAGCAAGTTTTAGCTCCTAGGATTCTTCATGAAAGTGATGGAGAAGAGCAGAAAAGTTGTATTGTAATCACCATAAGCCTGTTCCATGCTGGAGGCTGGATTGAGCCTTCAGGAAGCAAAAGAACTGAGAGTACCCAGTGCAGCTGATTCTGGTCAGCAGCGGTCAACAGGACCCCTGCATCCCAGGGCAGGAAATGCCTGTAGTTGGTCTGATAAGGTGGCTGTTTAGAAGGCAGTAAGACCAGGCCCAATTTTTCCTTTTCCTTTTTTGAGGGCCACTTCCTTTCTTAGCCTCTTTTCTTTTGCTGCAGCTCTCACTTGAATGGAGGGCAACCCTGAGTGCATCTCTCTTGACAACAGGCTCAGACTCTGGGCTCATCTACACCTCCATTTGCCCCACTGCTTTCCCCCAGGAAAACACATGGTTTAGTGCTGAATCGGAACAATGGGTGCATTCTTCTTGAAGCTGTCAAGCTGTGAAAATCATGTCCACTGTCCCCCTAGAAGGTCGAAAACCATTTTGGGATTCAGGAAGGGTAGCTTTGGATATTGTCAGGAGATGGTTTGTTAAGATACTTGCAAGAATTTTGCCGGCTGCAGCTTAATAATCAAGATGCCTCAATAGTTTCCGCAATCCGTTCTATCACCTTTTTTAAAAAAGAGATTGATAATTTTGGTATGCCTAAAGTCTGCTGGGATCTCCTCTCTCTCTTTTTATGATGAGCTTGCGAAGTTGTGTAAGCACAATTCTGTCCACTTTGAAGACTATGGCAGGTATCGCATCAGGTCCACTGGCTTTGTTGTTTTTCATTTGTTTAATGGTTTTGGAGATACCGCAAGCTCATCTCTAATTTGTTTTTGGGAATTTGTGAGAGGACCTCAGCAGCTACAGGGGAGTTGCAGCTAAGGAGATGCTGGCAATGTTCTTTACAGTGCAGTGCAATAGCTTCTTTATCTTTTAGAAGTGTGGTACTGTCTGTTGAGAGAAGGGGGCCTATGCCATGATTTATTGGCCCATAGAAGGTCTTTGTGGCCTTAAAGAAACTCTGTGCATCATGAGTGTCAGCTAAGTACTGGATCTCTTGAGCTTTTTTTTTTATCCACCTCCTGTTCTTTAGTTCTCTGGTTCTTCATTGAACCTCAGCATTAGCGTTGGCATAGGGTTTTTTTCTTAGTGGCACAGTTTCTATCTCTTTGCCAGATTTGAAAGCCTTCCTTTTCTTGTCAATAATGTGGTCACTGTCACTCTCATCAAACCAGTTTCTTGGTTTGGTATCCAATAGTTTCTTCACAGGCTGCAATAATGGATTTTTTAGCTTCGTCCAGTGTTCCTTGATGTTATCGGAGATCTTCCTCAATATCAAAGTAGTTTCCTGGATCTTCCTCTGTTCTCCGCCTGCTCCACTGAAAATAAGTATTTGTAAACAAACACAACACCTGTACAAAACATGCAAAAGGGATTCAGCTAATCTTAGAATGTCGTTTAACATGCTCTGTAGAATCAGGAGTTACTTTTGGAAGTGTCAAAAGAAACATGGTTATCCTATGTGCTATGTAAGGAGTTTCCCGAAAGACAGATTGCTGATGGGGGAAAAGAGGTTCTGCATCCTGCTATTTATGCATGAGACAGATTGGAACCATTATTATTTTTTAATTGTCTTGCTTGTGGAATCATCATATTAATTTGGTTTTTCAGTTGACGCACCCTGCCAAAGTTGCAAGATCCAGCTTTGCACTGCGTAGCCCAAGGCACTTTTCCAGTACTTAGGCATCTCCACTTTCACTGCTGTTAGCACCAAGTCTTTTGTAAATAGAGAATGTTGTTGATAGCAGATTGGGGTAATAAAATAAGAGTTGGAAGGGGCCTTGAAGGCCCTCTGGCCCTACCCCATGCTGTTTGCCAGATCTGCAATGCAGGATCCAGGTGAAGACTCCCTGGCAGGTGGCCCAGACAGCCTGTTCCCCTATTGAAAAATAGCTTTTCCCATTAGCATAGCTGAAACCTGCTTCCATGCAATTTCTGCCACTTGGTTCTACGCAGCTCTCATGGGATCCCCACTCCCATTGGAAACCTCTCTTTGCCAGGCTAACCATAGCCCAGCTCTTTCCGCTGTTCCTCAGAGGGGTCCCTGGCCACCATCCTGGTCTTCCTCTTCTGGGCACACTCTATTTGGCCAACGCCCTCTTTTAAAAAATTCATTTCAAGTTTTTCTTTTTGATGTTTTATACAGGCAACCCTTTGGGTGCTGGGGGGAGTGGATAAAAAAAAATGTTGAGGAGGGTGTGCACTTGATGTGACTTCCAGAGTGTCCTTCATACAGCCTGAAGGAAACATGTCCATATATGAGATTGATACACCTGAGACCTTTCCATCTTGTCTTAATTTGTGGAAAGCTGCTTCCTCATATGCAGCACAGTCAAGTCACATCCTCCGGCCATTGCACTATTGAACTGGGCAGAGAGTGGCTGTTCTTTCCAGTCCTGGAATAAGAGCTGGTTAGCCACCATGACTGTACATAGGAGCCAGTCACATTCTCCATCAGTCATTGCTATCTTTTTTTAAAAGAACCCCAAGATATGAATCAGGCTTCAGACTGTTGCAAAAGAAATAGCATTAAAGAATTCTGAGCCCAAGATTTTCTTCTGAGTACTAAAACTGGATGGACTGCACAGTCGTTCCATGTAAAAATCCATTGTGGTGATCACAAGCGTTCTTCATTACTGCAATATACTTTGTGGGAGTGGGGTGGCTAATATTGTTAAACAACTGGGAGTAAAAAAGCATTGCCTGGATCCTTCTGCCCACCTTCAATCTATATCTAGAGGACTTGATGCCGCCTGAACAAACTCCCACCACAGAGAAAGCTAGCATGTTGAGGCATGCCCTGCCATGCTAGTTTTTGTATATGCATGGTAGCTGTGTTGTGGTTTTGGTCTCTTTGCCAGTACTGCAGAACCAACTTCAAGAAGGTGCTGCCTATCTGAGCCGTTTAAATATTCATAATCCATAGCCAGATGTGGTTGGTGGCGGCGGCATACATAGCTTTTGAGGTGCAGTGAGTGGGTGGGTGGGGAGAGATGCTTCAAGTGAGTTTTCTTGCCCCAAGTCCCCCTTTTGTAAGCCGCTCTGGGGATTTTGCTGAGGGGTGGGAAGTGCAAACTGCTTCCAGCTGTGCCAGAGCTGCTTTTGCAGCAAATCTCTCTCCCATTGCAGGGATTACCCTGGATTCCTCCAGCTGCTGTTTTAAGAAGGAGCCCATAGAGAGAAGAGCTTGCTTTGCCTCTTGGCAGATAATGTAAGGGGAGGGAGGGAGAGGCTGTCATGGATACAAGCTGGACCAATTGATGGCTGTTGGGTGGGCATCAGAGTGACCTGCTGGAGGAAGAGGTGGAAGAGGAGGAGGAGGAAGGAGGACAGGAGGATATGAGATGCTGAGAATAGAAGACTGAGAGTTGTCCTCTTCAGTCTTGAAATATGAAATGTGCTGGTGAATGGGAGCCCTTGAAGGGTCATCACAGGTCAGTGGGAAACAGCAAAAGCCTAACACCTCTGAGCCAGGAGAGGAGAGCATTTTCATGTTAAGGATTGCATTTCCTTGGGTGGCACATGTAAACTATTTTGGACCAGATCCTGGACCATACTTTCTCTTTCTCTTTTTCTGCATACATTCCAGTTATTTCCTGTTCTGGAGCTAAATCATTGAGCTTATTTTTGCCTTTTGGCCATGCCTTGTTAAGCTATTCTGTTAGTGAGTTGATTGACCAGCTTGACATCCTTTAGGATTCAGGTCACTTTCCAGGCGCTGCAGCAGTTAAATCTCTGGGTGGGGGAGGGGATCCATTTTGCCTATTGCACGTGTAGGTTAATGTGTGCTGGCTCCACACGGAAACTCCACTGGAGGTGCTTTTTGCCAGTTCGTCTGCTGAATTGGTTGATAAACCTCCTGATTCTAGGGCATAGTGGTTGACTCGCATGTCCTTAAGAAGAAAAACATCCTTGCCTTTAAATACATTACAGGCAGGGTTGTGTTGGAATGAATAAAGGAAGCATAAGGCTTTGTGGGACAGGGCATCTTCCCCCAACCTGGTGCCCTCTTGATATTTTGGACTGCAACTCAAAAGAAGAGATTGTGAGGAGCTCCAGATGGAGAATGAGCAGCAAAATGGCAAGTGCAGTTCGGTGTAACAACTGTGAAATGATGCACGTTGGGGCAAAAAGATACTGATTTCACAGCTACGCTCCCAGGATGGTGACTGACCAGGAATGAAACCTTGGGGTCACAGTACATAACTCAATGAAGATGTCACCCCAGTGTACACCATTTGTGGAAAAGGCATATTCTATGCTAGGGATCATTAAATTAAACTGCCAATATCATCATGCCTCTACAGTATACAAATCTATGGTGTGATCGCATTTGGAATGCTATGTATGGTTCTGGTTGTCTCACCTCAAAAAGGATATTGTAGGGCTGGAAAAAGGTTCAGCAAAGGGAAACCAAAATGACCAAGAGGATGGGAGTGACTCCCCTATGAAGAAATGTTTCGGCAATTGAGTCTTTTTAGTTTATAGAAAAGGTGAGTAAGAGGCAACATGATGAAAGTTTATAAAATTACGCATGGCTTGGAGAAAGCGGAAAGAGCTAAGTTTTTCTCCCTCTTTCATAACACTAGGACTAAGTTGGAAGTTGACCAGGTTACTCATAATGGTTTTATTGTACCTAGAATATTTTTGTATATTTTTAATTGATATGTATTAATTACTGTAAGCAGGCTTGGAAATTTTATTGACAGGTGAGGTATAAATTCCTATAAAAAGAAATAAATAATTGTGGTTTTTTTCTACCATTCTGAGGCATGCAATGGCATTTTGGTAGCCAAGATTTCTAGCCAAACTAAAATATATTGATTTCATTGACTATTTCAGATAACAAGGTAATCCTAGGATCCGTTCCTATTAGGCATCTTAAAAGAATTCACAAAACATATTGCTGTCACTTCCATATTTAGACACCTCCCCCACCCCACCTCAGGTGTGCATGAAGCTATTTAGGAAATTTGTGTGTTTGGGCTTTCTTAAGAGTGAAGGCATAACTTACCTTTGTTCATTGAACCTGAGTGCCCAGGTCATTCTTATTGCTTAATAACTTTAGGAGTGTCCTGCTGAATTAGGCCAAATGCTGGGTTCCCAGGAAATGAATCCCAGGAAATGGCAAGTTCCAAGCAGTCCTGACCAATCAGTTGTTTTCCATGAAATACCTCAGTTTCTCAGCTAGTAATTTTACCACCTGTAGCCAGGACTCTCCTTCACTGGAGGCTTTTAAGTGGAGGTTGGATGGCCATCTATAATGGGTGCTTTAGTTGAGATTCCTGCATTGTAGGGGGTTGGACTAGATGGCTCTCAGAGGTCCCTCCAAACTCTACAGTTCTATGAATAGTGTCTCAGTCTTAAAGCTAACTTTAAGATCCACCAGGACTAGCATCTAGCATTCTGTAAATGTATGATAACCTTTGTAGTTATGAGCCCTGAGGAACTGCTGTCTTCGACAGGCATGCTGTGGTTGCACGCTGTGGTTAATGTTAGCTTATTGTTCATTTGAAGCAACCAACTTCAAAACTGCACAGCCAGAGGAGGAATCAGGAGGGGTGAGAGGCTGCGGGGCTCAAGCAGCCCTTGCATGCGTAGCCCTTAACTTGGACGGCTGAGGTTTTTGTCTGCATGAGCACGGGGCTTTTTCATGGGATGTACTTGACAGTTACCAAATCAGGAGTTTTTCATCAGACATACAATAAAAACAAGACAAAACACAAACAACCCTTGCAACACTTCCAACAAATCACAAAGGCCACACATTTTGTATAAAGGTCATTTGTTAATCTGAGGAAGGCCGGTGAGGTGAAGAATCTTCAATATCGGAGGTCGCGGGAATGTCTGGGAAGCAAGGCAGCTGGTCTGCAGTTGAAGTCCAGAGTGAACAATAGGAGACCTTTGGTTCTCCTCTCGGAATCTTTTGACTTTGAGACCTGAGTGCCTCCTGAAGCTGTCACTTTTATGCCACTGAGTATCATTCAAGCAATTTATTGTACTATAAAATAATTCGCATATACAGTGGTACCTCGGTTTAAGAACAGTCCGGTTTAAGAATGATTTGGTTTACAAACTCCAAAAAACCGGAAATAGTGTCTTGGTTTGAGAACTTTACCTCGGTCTAAGAACAGAATCCAAACGGTGGGAGGGCACCAGCGACGGGAGGCCTCACTTGGGAAAGTGTGCCTTGGTTTAAGAATGGTTTTGGTTTAAGAATGGACTTCCAGAACAGATTAAGTTTGTAAACCAAGGTACCTCCCTCTCTCCCTCCCTCCCTCCCTCCTCTCTCTCTCTCTCTCTCTCTCTCTCTCTCTCTCCCCGTGTGTGTGTGTATGTGTGTTATACAGAAACAATTGACACAGACTTTCATAAAGAGCACACTAGCAATAGCAGTAACTCAGTTTTCAAAGTGTGGAAGCTTACAGGCCAAGCTTGCCAGTTCTAAAAGCAGAGGCAGAAATGCAAAGCCAGACCTAGATGGGGTAAAACTGGGCATGTTAGAGAAAGAAGCTTGAAGCAAGGAGGAGTGACAGGTGAGGTGAGAAGATGAAATGGATGGTGACTGGGGCTGTTAGCTGCCAGAAGAGAGAGAGAGGTTTGCAGAGGAGGAAGAATGCTTTTGGGTATTGACTTTCTGAGGCATAGGCATTAGGTAAGATTCGGGCAAGAATGGAAAGAAAGCTGTGGGAGACTTGGGGGGGGGCATGGCTGGCGAATGGGCAAGTTATATACCAGCAAAAAAGCAGAAGTGCAGATGAGGAAGGAGAAAAGGGCAAAGCAAAGAGCAGATCTCCGAAAGCAAGATTGGGGAAAGGGGGGCTGAGAGTGAGCGAAAGCTGGTAGTCCTGTAGGGGAGAGATTGGGGGCAAGAGGGAAAATATAGAATTTGGGCAGCTAATGGTCCATGCACTCTGGCATTCATCACAGTGTCCCATTGCGCCAGAAGCGGTTTAGTCATGCTGGCCACATGACCTGGAAAGCTGTCTGTGGACAAATGGGAGATGAGCACCGCTCCCCATAGTTGCCTTGGACTGGGCTTAACCATCCAGGGATCCTTTACCTCACCTTTGGCCTTACTTCTGCAAAGATGAAGACTTGGTGGTGGGGCTGAGAAGAGACAAGAAAGGGTTTCCACATGGAATGTCGTTGTTTGTGAAATGAGTGAGATTTTTTCAGGGGTTCCAAAGTTTCCCAGCTGCTAAGGCAAAAAGCAGTTGTTTTTATGCCCAAGATAAGGGCTTCATGATGTAAATAGAAGCAAAGACTTGCAATCCATTTTTTCCTGTCTACTCAAACTCCCTGGATTCAGAGATTGTTGTTTCCTTGGTTAAAGGCCTTGGTCCAACAAAAGAAAGGGTAAAACCAACCTGAGCTGCAACCACCCTTTTGCTTCTAAATGGGGGACTTGGTTTTTCAATTTAACAAGCAATTCAGAAGGAGCCACAGGTGTGGGGGCTGAGACAGTGCTGTAGATGCTCCTCCACCAGGCTTTTGGTTATGACTCAAGCTGCTCCAATCTCTTTGCATGCCTAGAATTTCAGCTGCTATGATTTCAATCAAGTTGATCTCATAACAGTGGCTATATTAAAAATAATGCACCAGGAGCACCCACTGACTTAAGTAAGGGGCAGCTTCATCAGGGATTGAATCTTGTGAAAAGCAACATGCTTGCTGCACAATGAATAGAGCATTGGTCAGAATAATGGACATACTGTGTGTTTGCATGTAAGTGGGGCAGACAATGAAATGCAGAGGCTCTTGTCCTTCTATTGACAAAGTCGGCCTTGAACTCTTGCCAGTGAATCCTCTCTGTGAGTTTTTTGTTTGAGCCAGAGGAAGACTTCCTTTGTTTTAGGGAAGAAAAGAATCTGTGTCTTTTCCTATTGCAGTAAATTAAACAGATTATTATTAGGAGTCCTCCCCTAACAGAGTTGTGGGGTCTCTCAGCCTCATATATAACAGCTTGATGATTTGACCCTCTCACTGGTATTTTTGTAGCATAAATTGGCACCTCATTGGAGGGTGATTTTAGGAGTTAGCATCCTCTTCGAACCTGGAGCTTAAGGACCACTTTGTAATTCTAATTTATGTTTGCTCAAATGAATCGTTCTCAGGGCCCCCCCCCTCAAATTTAAGGTGCTAACTGTGTTCTGGAGACTGTTGTGCAATTGGTGATCAGCTGAGTGTGTAGTGCTCATCCCAGTATGGAAATGTCATTGCACCTAACTTCTGGGTTTTTCCACATCTGCCTGGAGAGGTCCTCCCTAGCTATTCTAGGCTGTACCAACAGAAGCATTGTGTCCACATCAAGGGAAGGAATAAAAGGTAAAGGTACCCCTGACCTGACTGTTAGCTCCAGTTGCGGAAGACATCTCGCTCTATATGCTGAGGGAGCCAGCGTTTGTCCAAAGACAGCTTCCGGGTCATGTGGCCAGCATGACTAAGCTGCTCCTGGCGAACCAGAGCAGCGCATGGAAATGGCGTTTACCTTCCTGTCAGAGCAGTACCTATTTATCTACTTGCACTTTGACGTGCTTTCAAACTGCTAGGTGGGCAGGAGCTGCAACCGAACAATGGGAGCTCACCCAGTCGCGGGGATTCGAACCACTGACCTTCTGATCAGCAAGTCCTAGGCTCTGTGGCTTAGACCACAGCACCACCCACGTCCCTAAGGAATAGTACTGCTCTATTCTGTCTTGGTTCCCTGAGGGCCGTTGGAGCATATTAGGAGGCGGGGGGGGGGTTCCCTTCTACCAGGCACCCTTGAGCTGAGGCTTCCTCCCTCTTGCTGACCTTGGACAATTCTTCTTTTGCATATGTATCATTTTAAAATCCTCCTCTTTCTCTCCAGTTTCAGGGCTTTGTTGCAGCAGAACCTTTTCTGGGCCAGCAAGTGGAGAGGGAAAGATTGCCAAGGGATTATTTAAAAGCCTAAGCAGCTGAGGAGGAGGAGGAGGAGGAGCCACGGGGACACTGCACTTCCACGTCTGCCAGATGCCAAATTGGAGAGGAAGTTGCAGGACTGAGCAGGAGCTGCGTCTGCAGACTGAGCGTGTGTGGCGGCAGCGGAGGGCGGAGAGAGCGCCTGGGCCACCCAAGCGGCGGCTGTCCCCGGGCAGTGCTGATCCAGATGTGCAGCTGCCAGCTCAGAGGCGAGATCCTGGGATGGGAACTGGCAGGAGCTTCCCGTCTGCTGGAGTGGTGGTGCTGAGGGAAGGTGGCTCATTAACCCCGAGGATGGAGCTGCTCTGATACTCGGCAAACAGCTGCTTTCTCTTTCTCCGGCTGGGATGCAGAGCCTTGAAATGTGTGCCCAGGAGCAGACGGGACCATGGCGTTCTCCTTTGTATTAGGACAGGCTCTCCCCCCCCTCTCAGGAAGGAAAAGTACTCAGGCAGAGTTGGGGACCTAGTTTGCTGGGATAACCTGTGGAAACGGCTCTCTCTTGAGTCAAACAGTGGACGAGGGCACAGGCTGCTCTTATTTTGCTCTTCTGTGGCCCAAATTCTGTATGCAAAAGGCTTGGGCGGTGCCATAGAGGTTGTGACTGATGTAAGAAGAACCCAAAGAGAGGCTACCTGGGATGGTCTATTCCAAACACCTGCCCGCATTTCCATGACTAAGTTGGTCTCTGCAGCACCTGGAGAACTGTGAGGGTTCCCAGAGGAAGCTTTTGAGAAGCCAAACACTTTCTCTGCCAGCTTTTCCCCCTGCCTTTTTTTCTGTTGCAAGAGAGACACAGGCCAAGTGACCCTTCCTGGCCTCCCCTCCCCTCCCATGCCCAACATGAGGTTTTCGCTGCGCTTCTGGTTCCTCTCCACGGCTTTCCTGCTCGTCTTCATCATGTCCCTCCTTTTCACCTACTCCCACCACAGCATCGCCTACCTAGACCCCAATGGGCTGAACGGCATCCACCGGGTGAAGCTTGTTCCAGGCTATGCTGGTATGCAGCGCCTCAGCAAGGAGGGTCTCTTTGTACGGAGCTGCACCTGTCACAGGTGCATGGTGGACGTGAGTGACTCAGAGTGGTTCGACACCCGCTACGACAGTAACATCTCCCCAGTGTGGACCAAAGAGAACATGGACTTGCCGCTGGATGTCCAGAGGTGGTGGATGGTGAGTTTTTTTGGGACCGGGGGGTGGGGTTTGACACAGTGGCGTAGCGTGGGGGTGCGGGGGGGGCTGGCCGCACCGGGTGCAACATGGGGGGGGGGCGCACTTGCACTCGCAGCTCTCTGCCCCTACCTGGCTCAAGTGCTAAAATCCATGGGTTAGGGGGCGCAAATTACTTGCCTTGCCCCGGGTGCTGGCAACCCACGCTACGCCACTGGTTTGACATTCCCACTCCTATTACAACCACTTAGGGCAGCAAGACTAGGGCAGCCTGCTAAGTCTAAGCACCGTACAACAAAACTCCCAGCCTCCCAGCTGCTTGGTCTATATCTGGGCAAGGGAAATCAGACTGGGAGATACTGTCTAGATGACTAGATGAGGCAAAGTTCCTTATTTTGTACAATGATTCTTAAGCATTTTTGGACGAATTTGGCAGCTCTTGGTGTGCATTCTTCAAAATCTGACTTTACGTACTGGTATATTATGAATGTAGATCTGAACACATGTATATATTTTTGAGTCATAAGCTAACTTTCATAATCTTGAAACAAAGCTGCAGATTTGAAAATAAACTTTAAAAGTTTACACTAATGTATGAATGATAACCAGCTGCTCATAAAACTATTCTATTTTTTCCTGTTTTCCTTAATCCTTAACATAACAAGCCAGTTGATGGCTGGAGCAAACCCCCACATATTTTTTATCTGTTCTTTTAAAGTAGGCACCGCTAAGGTTTTCAGTCCTTGCCATACAGGACCCTGGTAGCTGTCATCCTATAGCTTGCCAAGGCAATGTGGTTTTCTTTTCTTTAATAAATTTTATTTTTGCATTTTCTATTTTACATAAATGAATGAATTAAATGCATAAACATATAATCCCCTTTGACTCCCCCCCAATTGTGGATCTTAATGTAATGATTTTCCCCTCTGCATCTCTTTCAAACCTCTATTTTTATAAACCCTTTATCAACCCATAGTTCACATTTTTACTACAAGTCTTCTCTTACTTTGAGGTTTCCATCACTGCAGCACCACCTTACCATTGTTTTGAAACTGATTTCAAAATTCTCTTACACACAAGAGAAGGTCATCCCCTGTTCACCATAAATACTTCCAGACCTGCATTTGAATATTATTGCTGAGGTCTGGAGCCCAGTTGTGCTATCAACTCTTTAACCTGCTTGTTTTGCAGTCATACTGTGACAAAATCTTTTCTATATTAAAAAGCAGGTGCTTATTGTTTTCCTCAGTCTTTTCAAAACCTGTTTTTTCTCCTTATCTCCCTGTGGTTTGTTCAATATCAAATGTTAAGGAAGGGCCATAGCTCAGTGGGAAAACATCTGCTTTGCATGCAGAAAGTCCTAGGTTCAATCCTCACCACCTCCAGGTGTGTCTGGGAGAGATCCCTGCCCTGAAATCCTGGAAAGCTACCATTGCCAGTCAGTGGATGCAAGATAGTGGGCTGAACAAACCAAGGCTCTAACTTTATGTTCTGTGAGTACAGGACAAGTTCAGCATAAAATTAAGTGCATCTGAATCTCTATGTGCTTCAATGGTGTAGATCTATCTACAACTGAGTTCCGTCGCTTCCCAACAAATCACAGTTTATGTGTGTGTATTCTGTTTCATTTCCAAAATTCAAATAGCCCAAAATCAGAATTCTATCTTATGTCGAAATTAAATATCCGTGGAACCCTTTGCTGTTCAAATATTATCAAATTGTATCCTTCATGTTTGTTTGAGAACCATAGTGGAGATGAGTTATTGTTGTTCTTGTTCTTGTTGTTACTATTAAAATTTCTTTGCTGCCCTTCACCTGTAATAAGCCAAAACAATACCCCTCCACTCCAAATTCAGCTTGGAGTTTTTTAAAAAGATTATAATGTAATTCAAAAAATTAACAAGTTTCTTAGTGGTTCCCATCAAGCTCTCTGGTACTACTGCTGGTATAATTTACAGTGCTATGATTAATCCAGGTGAAATAACACCTTGCCTAGAAGTGATCACCCAAAGGCTTCTCTCCCCAAAGGCCAGATGGAATGCGCTTTTTGGGTTGTCTTAGTGAAGGGATGACTAAAAGTCACATTAAAGCCTTTCCCTCGATCTCTGAAGTTTTAAGAGTGATTTACCTCCGGGCACCCCTCCACTACGCCAAAAATAAAAAATCCTGGGATTTTTTTTGTTGATTCTTCCTTTTAAGCACCTCTAATGCACCATCAAATTCTGTCCATTCCACATTTTCCATGTCATGACATCATCCAAAAGCCCTTATTCTGGTACCAGGGCCATTGTGTGGCTAGCAGTTGGCTGCCTTGGGCTCCTTTGGGTGGAAAGGTGGCTACAAATGGAATAATCAAACTAATAGTGTGTGCTCAAGTAGCCGCTGACCAGGAGTGCTTTTTATCAGTTGTACATGGCAATAAGGCTTCCTAGACGTGTGGGTTGTTATCTTGCCTGCAAATCTTAAATATCTATTCTTCAGCATCTGCAGACAAGGCCTTGCAATACAGTCTTCCAGGGTCAAGTGACAAAGATGGTACAGGCACCATTTCATTGAAAGCTGCTTTGGTTTGCTTTTCTCCTCTGCAGGAGTTTTCCCTTTAGCGCAAGGGGAGGAGAAGCAGAAACCTGCAGTCTAAACAGAGCCATGACTCATGCATGTATAGGTTGCCTGGCTTTTGCCTCCCCCTGCCGTTTGGGCAGAACCAAGGTTTGTGCCTCTCCAGATGTGTTCTTAGTTTGGGTGTTGCTACTTGGGAAGAAGCAACCAGCTCCAGCCTCTGCCTGGGATAGCCTGCTTCTTCCTCTCCTCTCCTTTTGCCCATCCAGCAGCACCATCTGTTTGAAGAAAGCTGCAGAGCTTTTTGCTGAGTGACTGAGGCTGGATTTGCTGCAGGGGCTGAACTTCTCACCTTTCTTAAAAGGCCCAGATTGGTGCTCTCTTTGTGTAACTGCAAAGAAGAATAAGGAAGCAGCAGGCCAGCTGTTCTTTGCCTCTTGCCTTCTCTTCCAGGAATGTTTCCTTCACTCTTCCCCAGCCTAGTGCCATCCATTTGTCATACTAGCTCAGTCGGTGGAGCTAGGGCCGTGGGTTAGAGCCCCATATTGAGCAAAATATTCCTACATTGCAGGGGGTTGGACTAGATTGCCCTTGTGGTCCCTTCCAGCTCTACAATTCTATGGTTCTGCAGTTTCTACCAGCATGACTTTGCTGGCTGAGGCTGATGGGAGTTGTAGCCCAAAGCATCTGGGTGGGGGTGGGGAGGTACCAGGTTGGGGGTGGCTGATTTGCTCCTGCCAGGAGTAGTTCTCCAGGGTCCTCAGCAGAGAAGGGCTTTTCCTAGTCCTGCTACCTTTTAACTGGGGATTCTGAGGAGCCAGGTGAGGATACCTGGGGGGAAGGCACCATCCATCCTCTAAGCATCTCTGGCACTGGGAAGAGCAAGAGGCCATATGCAAGAACCACTTTCTGCCTTCCTGAGGATATGATGAAGAAGAGTAGAAGAGTTTGGATTTGATATCCCGCTTTATCACTACCTGAAGGAGTCTCAAAGCAGCTAACATTCTCCTTGCCCTCCCTCCCCCACAACAAACACTCTGTGAGGTGAGTGGGGCTGAGAGACTTCAAAGAAGTGTGACTAGCCCAAGGTCACTCAGCAGCTGCATGTGGAGGAGCGGAGACTTGAACCCGGTTCACCAGATTACGAGTCTACTGTTCTTAACCACTACACCACACTGGCTCTCAATATGATAGCTGGTTCTTGCTGTATGGTTTGGTTTGTCCCTCTTAGGCCACCTCTGCAGACGAGAACTTTCTTCTTCTTTTTGAATTTAATGTTTGGCAAGTAAACAACCAACCAAACAGAACAGAGCAACAACGCAACCTATTCTTATGTCATCAAGTAAGTCGAAACTATATCTCACCATTTGTTTTTGTTTTTTTTTGGTTTGTTGGTTTGTTTTATTTTCTTTTTTCTTTTTTTTAAATATATTTTTATTAAGATTTTTAAACATAAATGCAAATATAATGAACAATATAACATATATCATAACATATTTTCTTCACTTCTTTAGAATTCCTCACGTCTCCCGCTCCCACTTGCACCATTGTCAGTTCTTGCCCGCAATTTACCATCTTGTTTACATTCTTATGTCCCATTCATTTAAAATATAATCTAATATTTCTCCCAAAGGTTTATGATTTTTCCTCAATCTCACTTAGCATCCTAGTTGCATCTAATTTAGTGGTAGTCAATTATTTATGATGTAGCCTCCATCTTAACATTCAACCAAATTACAATGTTTTTTTAAATAAATCTTAAATTTCTTCCAATCTTCTTCAACCTTCTCTTCTCCCAGGTCTCAGATTCTGCCGGTCATCTCAGCTAATTCCATATAGTCTATCAGTTGCATCTGCCACTCTTCCAGTGTGGGTAGATCTTGAGTTTTCCAGTGCTTAGCGATGAGTATCCTTGCTGCCGTTGTTGCATACATAAAAAATGTTTGGTCCTTCTTTAACACCTTCTGGCCGACAATACCCAAAAGGAAGGCCTCTGGTTTCTTCGTAAAGGTATACCTAAATACCTTTTTCAGCTCATTATATATCATTTCCCAGAAGGCCTTCACTCTAGGGCAGGTCCACCAGAGGTGAAAGAATGTTCCATCATTTTCTTTACATTTCCAACATTTGTTATCAGACAAATGGTATATTTTGGCAAGTTTAACTGGGGTCATGTACCATCTATATATCATTTTCATTACATTTTCCTTCAAAGCATTACATGCAGTGAAGTTCAGCCCGTTGGTCCACAACCTTTCCCAGTCCTCAAACATGATATTATGCCCAATGTCCTGTGCCCACTTTATCATAGCCGATTTAACCATTTCATCTTGTGTATTCCATTTTAACAGCAAGTTATACATTCTTGAAAGTACCTTAGTCTTAGGTTCTAACAGTTCTGTTTCCAATTTCGATTTCTCTACCTGGAACCCTAACTTTTTGTCATTTTTAAAAACTTCTTTAATCTGAGCGTAATGTAACCAGTCTCGCACTTTATCCTTCATTTTCTCCAAACCCTGCAATTTCCAATTGTCTCCATCTTTTTCTATTATTTCCCAATATTTTGGCCATTTGGCCTCCATATTGGGTCTTTTTCGGGCCTTAGCTTCCAGCGGTGAAAGCCACCTTGGAGTTTTATATTCCAATAAGTCTTTATATTTTGTCCAGACATTAAACACTGCTTTTCTGACAATATGGTTCTTAAAGGCCTTATTGATCTTAACCTTGTCATACCATAAGTATGCATGCCAACCAAAAGCATTGTTAAAACCTTCCAGATCCAGAACGTCAGTGTCCTCAAGAAGTAGCCAGTCTTTTAGCCAGCAGAAAGCTGCGGCCTCATAGTACAGCTTTAGGTCTGGCAGGGCAAAGCCCCCTCTTTCTTTCGCATCAGTTAATGTCTTAAACTTAATTCTGGGCTTTTTGCCCTGCCAGACAAACTTAGAGATGTCTCTCTGCCACTTCCGGAAGCACTCCGTCTTGTCCACAATCTGTAGTGTTTGGAACAAAAACAACATTTTTGGCAATACATTCATCTTGATAGCAGCCATTCGGCCTAGCAAAGAAAGTTTCAATTTTGTCCAACTATCTAAGTCTCTCTTAATTTCTGACCAACATTTTTCATAATTGTCCTTAAATAGACTCAGATTTTTTGCTGTTATATTTACCCCTAGGTACTTTACTTTTTTAACCACATTTAATTCTGTCTCTCTCTGAAACCGTTCTGACTCTGTATTTGTCAATTTTTTTCCCCAATACCTTAGTTTTCTGTTTGTTTAATTTAAATCCCACCACCCGACCAAAATCTTGAATCAATTGTAATACTCTTTTCGTACTAGATTCTGGCTCCTGCAGGGTCAAAAAAATATATGGAACGCTTCACGAATTTGCGTGTCATCCTTGCGCAGGGGCCATGCTAATCTTCTCTGTGTCGTTCCAATTTTAGTATATGTGCTGCCGAAGCGAGCACTATATCTCACCATTTGTTGTCCTCCAGAGATATGTCACCAGTCCTGGGAATAGTCTTTCATTTCTTGTTTTTAACCAAAGTCAGTTCTCCAAAGATTTAGTGGAGAACTTTCTTAGGGCCTGCTGCAGGAAAGGCTGGCCCCCAACTATTCCGCCCCACTGTTTCTTTTGTCCAGCAGAGTGTGGACATGCAAGGCAGAATTCCCAGGACCAAGAATTACACAGTGCTTCATATTTTCTTTGGCTTCTGCACATTTCTGAATATACAGCAGCAGGAAATGCCATCTCACACTCTGCTTTTCAGCCTCCCATCTTTTGTAACACACTCCTCCACTCCCCACTTCTTTATTTTTCAGTTTCAAAAAACGCATATAACAAGCAATCCCCATATAACCCCCAAGAAACATTCTGTGAATATACAAAGTAAATGCTACAGTCAAACAATAAGCAGGTTAGTACAATAGTTCATGGTTGATTAGGGCAGTTAAGGGTCTTCTACTCTCTGTTTTAACAGATTGTCCCAGAGTAAGGCATGGGTAGCTGGTGGTGGGTGGACAACATTGTCCTTTCCGTTGTACTGAATTAAACATCCACCTTATAGTTCCTCTGGTCTTCGTCTTCCTGAATTAAAAATTAAATAATTAATTATTATGGTCATCTGTAAACAGATTTAATAAAGCTAGCCTTGGATCAGGTTGTATCACCTGTCCTGTAATAGAAGAAACTTCTTCAAAGACTAATTTCCAAAATAATTGGAAAACAGGTATGCATTCACACCACATATTGCAACACACCTTGACTCCTGGGGCAAGAGGCTTGTTAATACCCTGGATTGGATCTTGATGTTATATTTGCATGTTGCTTTCCCCCAAATATGCTTGAGCTAGTGCAGCGGCTCACATAAATCGTAGCCCTATCAAATTTCATTTTATCAGAATAACAAAAGCAGTACAATATATATCTGAAATTCATAAAAGAAAATCACAGAAGCATATTTAGTATACCACACTAACTAACAGCAGGCTGCTTGGTGCCTGTGGGGTGTTCACTTTGGCCTCATGTTGCCCTTTCCTTTCCCTGCAGATGCTACAGCCGCAGTTCAAGTCCCACAACCTGAATGAAGTATTGGGGAAGCTCTTCCAGATTGTCCCTGGAGAGAACCCATACAGCTCCCAGAACTCTCAGCCGTGCCGCCGCTGTGCTGTGGTTGGCAACTCGGGCAACTTGCAAGGCTCTGGTTATGGCAGGGAAATCAATGGGCATGACTTCATCATGAGGTGAGTGACTGGGAGGGCCTGATCCCTCTGTGTCTTGGGCTGTCTTTTCCCCATCATTGCTGGGTTGGCTCTTGCATCGGAGAACAGCAGCCCAGCAAACACTGGGGACGAAGAAAGCAGCAGCAACAGCTGGCGCTTCCTGCCTCTTCCACTCCAGTTTCTCTTCCTGCCAAGGAAGGAGGTTTGACTCCCAGCCCCTCTTGCCTGGCCAATTGACCATCTGACTTCTGGGCAATTCTCTGTTGGTCACCCTCAGACACCCCACCAGCTGTCCAAGGAACAGATAACTGTGCTTGCGTTTCGTTGCTGCTGCGTGAAAGTTTCCAGAAGCTCTGCCAGCATATGGGGTCTGTCACTGTGCAGACACTGCTTTGCAATTTGCAATAGTATTAACTTGTTTCTGGGTTGGCTCAAAACAGGCCTAAAGTGGCTGAAACTGTTTCCCAAAGAAAGGCCTGGAAAGTTGGCATTTCAACTGGAAGCAAAAAATTAAAAATTAAAATTGATGGACTTGGACAAGCTTGGACTCCTAATTGTTAGTGTCTTGACTCCTCGTCATTGTTTCTGGTGGCTCCTCTTGAGTCCCCTGAACTGAGTAGTTTTCTCTTGAATGCATGAGATGGGATGACCTTCTACCACTCTGACAGGATTGCCGGCAGTGCAGAGTCAGTTCAGGTGTTTGGCTGCAGGTCAATATGGCATTTGGGTGGTGTTGTCAAGTGGACACTTGGTTAATCGTATTCGTTCCTCCACCTCTTCTCTCCTGCTCTCCCTCCAACTCCCCGCTCCTTTCATCTCATGGCTTTCTGCAGTTGCAGCCCTGTAGATAGGGGGCTCTTGTGTTCTTGTACAGCACCTAGCACATATGAGATGCTTTTGCAAATAACACATAAGTGGTGTGGGGAACTGAGTTCTCATTCTGAATCCAGCTGACTGTGGAAGAGTGGTGCCTTAGCAGTGTCTGCCCCACCACAGCACCCCTTTCCGGACCCGTTTTTTTGCAGCTATCCTTCATCACCTTGCTGCCATCTAGTGGCAGATCTTTCAAAAAGCAGCTTAAGGTGAAGCATCCTGCAGCGTCCCTGGTGGACAGGGTTCCCAGCTGCCCTTAAAAGAGCAGGTGACGAGATCCAGGTGTTTCTCTGCCAGCTCTGGAATCACATCCTGGATGGGGCTTAGCTGCCTCCTGTGAAGCAATGCGGCCTCTCCTTTCTCAGTGAAGCAAAACCCTCAGGTCTTGCTCCTTGGTTACTATAACTGGGCCTAATGTTATGATTTTGCCTAACTTGGCAACTGGTGGGTGATCCAGGACTGAGCTGAAAAACGTTGCTCCCTCCAGTGTTTGTTGGAGATGGGAGAGGCTGAGTTCTGTCGCTGTTTGCATTTGAGGAGAGCCAGAGTCAGCAGTGTGGCTGTTTTCACCAGAATTGCCCCAAACTAGAGGGCTGCAGCGATTGGGCTGGGTAGGATTAGTTGCATCTGCTGCTGCAGAATATTTGGGCTTCAAGGTGATGCAAAGGAGCCACCATTTGTCTTCTGCAAATAGTTATAAAGGCGCTGTGATTCTTCACTGTATGCTGTTATCACTGCAGTGTAAAAACTGTGCAAGTACCCCCCCTCAAAATAATATCTTTGTGTTCAGAGGGTAGGTTGAGCTGCAACACACACACACACACCTTTTTGTAATAATGAAATGCTCCAGACCACAACTTCAGCAAATGCTTCTCCCTTCTCCCCTATTCTTTCCTTGCAGAATGAACCAGGCCCCTACAGTGGGCTTTGAGGCAGATGTTGGGAGTAGGACAACCCATCACTTCATGTACCCAGAAAGTGCCAAGAACCTGCCGGCCAACGTTAGCTTTGTTCTCGTGCCCTTCAAAGCCCTGGACCTGCTGTGGATGGCAAGCGCCTTGTCGACGGGCCAGATCCGATTGTATGTATCCTACATTGCAGGGGGTTAAGCTTGGAAGACCCTTTGGATACCTTCCAACTCCACAATTCCATGATTCTATCCCTCCCAGTGAGGCAAAGATGGGCAGTCCTGGCCAACAGGCACCGTGTCATTTCCTGGGGACAAGTAATTCCCATTCCTGTGCCTTCAACCCTTTCTGGACCTTGTCTTGGGTAGCATGCTGGTCCCACCCATTATTATTTTTCAGTGTATGGCTAAATGTTTGAAAACAAAAGGTTGCTTCCAGGGTGTAAGCAGAACAGACAGTCCACACTTGAATGTTGTACACAAAATGAGGGATGTAACATACATAAAGGTAAACTCCAGAGCTGCTTGGTTCAATTTCAGGTTGGTCCAGCCCCCAGATTTTCACGGTGGTGTTCCTTGTGTCTGTTGGCCCCTCCATGCCCCCCTCTTCCTTTAAGAGTTAATATGGAGAAGTGACAGAAAGAGGGAAGGGAGGGCAGAGGGAGCAATTGAGCAGAGCAAGAGGGGAGTGAGGAGCATCTCATTCTCATTCTTTCTCCCTTCTGCTTCTCTCATAGCACTTATGCGCCCGTGAAGCCTTTCCTTCGGGTGGACAAAGACAAGGTAAGTCTGGCCCTCATGGAGGAGAGGGAAGGGATGCTCTGAAAATATCCATGTTGGCTTCATCTGCATGGATATTTTCTAAATTCTCATCTCTCTTAAGATAGCTTGAGAAGCAAGTTTTTTGGGTTTTTTGGGTTGGTTGGTTCTGCTAAAAATACAAACAGTTCTTGAATACTATATGCATTACTATACACATACACACTCCAGGTTTCCTAAGGTAATCAGATACATTTTTTAAAATGGAAGTCGCTCTGCACCCCGAGGGGCAACTGAGCATCAAGCAAGAGCAATGAGTCCAGGATTACCCCCAAGCTGCTTATGCACTCCTTCAGAGGGTGTGTAACCCCATCAAGAGCAGGCAACTTCCCAGCCACCCGGTCTAGGGAACCACCCACTAACAGTGCCTCAGTTTTTTCCTCTGGACTGTGTGGACTGAGACTGAAATACTCAATGGCCATGTGGAGGGGCTTCCCACAGAGAAAGGACTGCCTGTTGTGATGTTGTCTTCCGTGATTTGTGTCCTTAGGTTCAAATCTACAACCCAGCTTTCTTCAAATACATCCATGACCGATGGACAGAGCACCACGGACGCTACCCTTCCACGGGGATGCTGGTCCTGTTCTTTGCCTTGCACGTTTGTGATGAGGTGGGTTCTTAAGTGGCTGGAGAGGCTTCCTAGCCTGTAAAGAGAGATTTCATCTTGCAGAGGGAGAGCCAGTGCCTGGAAGTTGGCAGGCTCCTCTCATCTATTTAACAGGCTGGATGCAATAGTTTGTGTATGTGTGTGTGCACACTGTCAGATTTTGATCAGCTTCCTGCCCATCTGGAACTGGTACAGGCCCGTCTTATCCTGAGCCCAAGCAGATCGTCGTCACGCAGCAAAAGGATAAGTAGGTATTGTGCTACATGCTAAATTTTATTTATACTCTATGCTGAGAGAATACAAACATCCATTCTGCCTCTGTGATAGCAGAGAAGCAACTCCTCTCGACACAAAGAAATCGAGAGAGCACTGAAAAACAGGAAACCAGTGTACGTCACATCCAGTCTCCCATTCCCGTGGGAACCCAACAGTAACTCTGACTGTGGAATGTAAACATTGTCTTGTGACAAGTAGTTGCTGCACAGTGAGGGAAATAGAAACCAACATCCTCCCCCTTTCTGTGAACATCACTGGGCAGCATGTTCATACAATATCAGTACAAACCCAACTTATGCACATAGGTACAGTGTTGATCCCTTGGTACAACCTTGGACAATACATCAGCAGGAATTTCATTACCTGGCATATAGGACACCGTTACGAGTCCCTTCTGAACACATTCCCTAGCATGTTGCAGTTTCAATTGCAAATGCTTCGTGCTTTGCTTACACCCTTCAGAATTCAGCAAAGCCAAACATTGTTGTCCTGGTAAACCTGGATTGGACATTTGACAGGAATTTTCATGTCTTTGCACAATTGTAACAACCATTCACAATCCTTAAGTGAATAAGACAGTGCATTCAGTTCAGCTTCACAAGTACTTAAGCTAACTGTTGTTTGCTTCTTGCATGACCAATCAAATAGACCCTGATTGTACATGTAGCAAACTCTAGACGTACTTTTCCTGTCTGTAGTGTCACCACCAAAACTTGCATCTGCAAATATCTCAAGACCACCAGACTTCTGATTGTTAAATCTCAGTCTGTAATGCATAGTGCCTTTCAAATAGCGAGCTATGTGTTTCAGAGCTTTCCAATCCTTAACAGTAGGATTGTTGACTTGTCTGCTTAGCAAATTAAAGCTAACAGCAATGTCAGGTCTTGAACATCTGGCAATGAAGTTCAGTTTGCCTAGCACACTTCTGTACAGTGTAGTGTCAGAAAATGCTCCTTCAGTGTCATCTACCTGATAACCTGTTGTCATCGGTGTGTGTACAGGGTTAGCATCCATCAGGTTTAGTTTGCTTAACACATCAGCAATTTTCCGTGACTGGTGTACTAGAATGTTACCATCTTGATCTCTCTCTATTTCCAGAGATAGGTAGTTGTTTACCTCACCAAGATCTTTCATGTCAAAGTGTTCTTTCAGTTGAGCTAGGGCGTTATTGTACATTGTGAAATCCTTCCAAAAGGACAAAATATCATCAACATAAAACAAGCAATACAGCTTCTTTTGCCCCTCCTCTTTGACAAATGCACATGGATCAGCTTTCCCTTGCTGAAAACCTAGAGAAAACAATACTTCAGTGAGTTTAGTGTGCCAGCACCATGCACTCTGTTTGAGACCATAAAGGGACTTCTTCAGAGCACAAACAAATCCCTGTTTTACCTGTACGCCATCAGGTGGAAGCATATAAAGAGATTCACCTAGAGATCCGTATAAAAATGCTGTATTCACATCGTGGTGAGAAACGTGTAGATTCTCCTCTGCTCAAGCTTGAGCATAAGCCTAATGTTCTCATACCTCACGGTGGGTGAGTAGGTCTCGTGATAGTCTTCTCCTGGTACCTGTAAAAAACCTCTGGCTACCAATCTCGCTTTGTGTCTGACTATCTTGCCATTTTGATCTGTCTTCGCTTTGAAGACCCATTTGCTTCCAAGTAGTTTTATTCTTATGAGTCTGACCAAACTGCGGGAGGCAGTGGAAGACAGAAGTGCCTGGCGTGCTCTGGTCCATGGGGTCACGAAGAGTCGGACACGACTAAACAACAACAGTTTCATTCCTGGAACTACTGGAACTAGCTCCCATGTTTTGTTCCTCTCCAAGGAATCAAGCTCAGCCTTCATGGCATTTAACCATGGCTCAGCATCCTTTGAATCCAAATCCTGGATTTATTGGAAGCTTGAAGGTTCAAATACTTCTTGGAGCTTTTAACAGCTGCCACTGCTGTTTTAGCAAATTCATCAGCAAATCTCTTTGGAGGTCTGCCTTTAATGGCTCTTTGTGACCTGTGAATTAGCCGTAGGTCTTCAACACTTTCTTCTTCCTTCTTAGGAGAAAAGTGGCCTATAGTGAACAGTGGTTCCTCCAATTCTTGATCAAAGCCTTCAGAGGTTCGCATAGAGGCTTTTGAACTCTTGAAATCCTCTGAATCATCTGATTCAGTCTCAGACTCAGGATCAGGACCTTGATCAGTGGGTGTGGGTTGTTGCGGCAGCTGTGGCTGTTGCTGCTGCTGCTGTTGCTGTGGCTGTTGCCTATCCTCAGTCTCATCACTGTCATCAGGATAACATTGGAAAATTCCCACATTCTCCCCCCACTTGGCATTGTACTCAACACTTCTTGTGAGCCTAATTGTCTTAGATTCGGTCATCATTATTCTGTAAGAACCTTTCTGATAACCTAGAAAAATACCATGCAAACCACGCTTACCTAACTTGGAGCTTTGTGGTGTGTGAACCCACATGTCAGAACCAAAAATTCTCATGTTCTTGATGTATGGCTTCTTGCCAAACATCTTTTCATAGGGGGTACAACCAATCAATGGTGATAACCTGCGATTATAACTGTAAAGTACCTGTACCACCAAAAGAGGGCGATAGTGGACCAACTAAATCAGCATGCACTACCTGCTATGGTTCTGTAGCTTGTCTACTAGACACCTTACCTTTCGCAGCCATTTTCACCTTGTTTGCTGCGCATGCCTTACACTTCATGTGGTACCTGCAGGGTTTAATAGTCATACCTTCAACCAAGGCAGGCATTTTGGATACTGCCTCAAAATGCAAATGACCAAATTTCCTGTGAAAATCATGAATACTAATAATAATAATAATAATAATAATAATAATAATAAAATTTTTATTTATACCCCGCCCTCCCCAGCCAAGGCCGGGCTCAGAGCGGCTTACAAGCAATAATAAAAACAAGATGAATGATTACAACTTAAAAACAAAAATAAAATACAACATTAAAATAATGGAACATTAAAATATTAAAATGTAGCCTCATCGCAGGAGAAGGAAAAGAAAGAAAGAGGAGAAAAGAAAAAAAGAGAGAGAGAGAGGGAGGGAATCAAATTGGCTCCAAGCCAAAGGCCAGGCGGAACAACTCTGTCTTACAGGCCCTGCGGAAAGAAATCAGATCCTGCAGGGCCCTGGTCTCATGAGGCAGAGCGTTCCACCAGGCCGGAGCCAGAGTTGAAAAGGCCCTGGCTCTGATTGAAGCCAATCTAACAAAATCATGCATGCAAAACCTTGTTAGAACCTGCAATGCAACAAGTTTCATCCTGCACATCATCAAAATACAATACAAACAAACGATCAACATATTCAGCATACAATACATAATCGTTTTTCTTTGTGATGGTGCACTTCTTGTTCTTGAAGGAAACGTCAATGTTCCGTTCATTCAGCTGCGCAACGCTGAGTAGATTGTGTGCAGCATCTGGAACGTAGAGAACATTGTGAATCGACAAGTCCAAACTGTGAGGAACAACAGTTCCGTAGCCTTGACTGGAGATCGTGTGGTCATCCGCCTGGTGAATCGCACCTTCCTGCGGTGTAAAAGACACTAACAGTCGCTTGTCGTTGCATATGTGGCGCGTCGCTCCTGAGTCAATCACAAAGAACAATCTAGACGTCTTCTGGACCTTTGCAACCTTTGAAGTGAAGTGTGAGACCATTGCCTTGTGCTGCATTGTCCTGGACATTGCCTTGTGCTGCATTGTCCATTGCCTTTGCCTTTTCCGCGTGTTGAGCTTTTGCTGCGCTGCTCTGTCTTGGCCCTGGGAGGTTTGCATTCCCTCTTCATATGGCCTAGATGTCCACACGAGTAGCATTTCACTGCCTTCATAGCTTTGGCGCCATCTAGTGGTTCCACTGCATTCTGGGATGATGGCTGTGAAGACTCCCCCCCCCCCATCCGATGCAGCTAGCACCTCGGCGGTCAGCTTTATTCTGAATCACGGCAGTAACATGTGCTACTGTGATCTGAGCAGTTGGCAAAACAGCAGTCTTGAGTGGCAACGGATTCCCAACTTGAACCCAAAGAGTGTAGTATCATGAAGGAATACACAGCCTCTGGAAAGGTGAGACCTCTCTGTTGCAGCTCATGTCTCAGATTCTGCATCTCCATCAGATGAGCATGCACATCTGCACCTTCAGCAAGTGCCATATCATGCAACTTGGCATAGTAGAACAAAGAAGCACCAGCTTCTGTTCTTAAATGAGAATCCCTTAAAGTGTCCCAGATTTCTCTGGCTGAGGCCTTATCACGCAATAGACATAGCTCTTCTGGGGAAACTAGCAATGCAAGAGTTCCCCTTGCTTTGGAATCCTTAGCTGCCCATTCATCCATCATCGGAGCTGGGGGGATGTCTGTTATGACTTCAAACAGACCCTCTTTTCGCAGAAGAGCCTCTGCGTACAACACCCATTCCGCGTAATTCTTTTTATCAAGCTTTGGAATCCCAAAAACTTCAGCTAGCCTTTCATTAGCCATCTCTGCTGCTTTAAACAAGCTGCGTCTGCTTACAGCAGCTGCATTCCAAAAGCACTTTCAAAAGCACTTTCAAGCCTCTGCCGCAGCAAAAAACTGCTTTGGCTTAAAAGTTCAAAGTCCAGCCTTAAAGCCATTAATTAGGAACTGGCAGGCTGCCCATAGTAAGAGCACATACCTCTCATCAATCTTCTTGACGCGCAGAGCAGATAACGCCACGTTGCCTCTGCCGGCATTCCAATCCTCTGGGCCCATAACCAAAAATGTCAGATTTTGATCAGCTTCCTGCCCATCTGGAACTGGTACAGGCCCATTCTGCCTCTGTGAGAGCAGAGAAGCAACTCCTCTCGACACAAAGAAACCGAGAGAACACTGAAAAACAGGAAACCAGTGTACGTCACATCCAGTCTCCCATTCCCGTGGGAACCCAACAGTAACTCTGACTGTGGAATGTAAACATTGTCTTGTGACAAGCAGTTGCTGCACAGTGAGGGAAATAGAAACCAACACACACGTGTGCCTGTGTGTGTTTTAAAGGGGAGGCAAGGGAGACAGAATGTAAAAAGGTGGGCCACAGTTGCCGACCACTCAGCACAGAGATTCAACACAAGGACAGGTCTGCTAGTTTTACTTAATTATACGATAGTACATTAATTAACACAACACACACACACACTCTTTTGGACATAATAATAAAATATGCTGTAAATTGAGAGATAGAAGAGATTATATATATATATATTTAAAGAATATTTATTAAAGTTTTCAATAATAATACAATAAAAAGAAAAAAGGAAAAAAATAACAAAAATACAAAATTAAAAATAGTCTGTGTTCTCAAGAAGCATCCAGTCTTTCAACCAGCAGAAGGCTGCTGATTCATAGTAAAGTTTAAAGTCTGGCAGGGCAAATCCACCCCTTTCCTTTGCATCAGTTAATATCTTAAATTTTATTCTGGGCTTCTTGCCCTGCCAGACAAATCTAGAAATATCTTTCTGCCACTTCTTGAAACAGTCCATGTTGTCCACAATTTGCAATGTTTGAAACAAAAACAACATTCTAGGCAATACATTCATCTTTATAACTGCAATTCGACCCAACAAGGAAAGCTTCAAATTTGACCAAATTTCTAAATCTTTTTTCACTTCCGTCCAACATTTTTCATAATTATCTTTAAATAAGTTCCCATTTTTAGCTGTCATGTTAATCCCCAGGTATTTCACTTTCTTAACCACAGTCAAACCCGTCTCATTCTGAAACCTCTCTCTTTCAATCAATGTTAAGTTTTTCTCTAAAACCTTAGTTTTTAACTTGTTCAGTTTAAATCCTGCCACGACCAAACTCTTGAATTAGTTCTAAAACCCTTTTAGTAACGTCAATACTAAGTCATCTGCAAATGCTCTCAGTTTCTACTGTTTGGCTCCGACCTGTATACCTTTAACCAACCGGTCCCTTCTAATCATATTCAGCAAAACCTCCAGGACCGATATAAAAAGTAGTGAGGGAATTGAGCACCCCTGTCGTGTCCCTTTTTCTATCTTAAATTCTTCTGTTACCACATTATTTACAATTAATTTAGCCTTTTGTTCAGAGTATATTGCACCTATACCATTTTCAAAACCTTGGCCTACCCCCATCCCCTGTAGGTTCTTTTTCATAAAACTCCAAGAGATGTTGTCAAAGGCTTTCTCCGCATCTACAAATATCAGAACTGCTTTAGTGTTTATATTCACTTCTAGCTTTTCCAAAATGTCAATTATGTTCCTCAAGTTGTTAGACAAATGTCTTCCCGGGAGAAAGCCCGCTTGATCCTTATGAATCTCTTCCATCAATACTTTTTTCAATCTCTTGGCCAAAATGTCAGCAAAAATTTTATAATCCACATTTAATAACGATATGGGGCGGTAGTTCTCAAGTTGAGTCTTTTCAGTCTCTGTTTTCAGTATAAGTGTAATATACGCCTCTTTCCACGACTCTGGTGCCCTTTTCCTTCCAAAATTTCATTGCAGACCTCCTTCAAGGGTTGTATTAGCCATTCCTTCAAAGATCTATAGTATCTGGAAGTCAGCCCGTCCCGTCCTGGAGACTTGCCTAGTTGCATATTTTGGATGGCACCTTCTACTTCCTGTTCAGATATTTTGTGATTCAGCATTAATTTACTTTCTTGAGAGATTTTTTGTAATCCATTTGTCTTCAAAAATCGGTCTATGTCCATTTCCTTCTGTGGCCCTTGTGAGTATAGTTGTTTAAAATACCTCTGGAAGCAATTTCTAATCTCGATAGAAGAGATTATAACCAAACAACCTGATGGGGACCAACAATGCCAGGTGTCTTATATGGCTGTGTCCACACTGGGACGTCTGTGTGTATGTGGGTTGCTCTTTCCATGTGTGCATCTGTGCAACTTCATCCACACATGAACGCATTTAAATTTATGCATCCAAAATCTGTATTAGTGTTTCCTATCCACGCTAGTTGATGGTGTTGATGGATAGTATTTGTGCTCCATGTTGCAGTCCTCTCCCACCTAATGTTCTGTAAACATGAGGCCCATTGTGGGCATGTGCACAGGTAATCATAAAAAGGGGGGGGGGATCCATTTATTGTTGAAATACAAGTTTCCTAATATGCCAGATTTGCACAAAAGAGCTGTGAAAAAATGAATGTGCCCATTTGGCTCCAAGCCGGGCAAGTGTGTGGAGCCTCTCCCATGAAAGGCCTACCACTTCCTCTCCTCCCATTATTATTACTACTGTATTATTATTATTTTATTTATTTATTTATTTATTTATTTATTTATTATATACTGCCCTATACCCGGAGGTCTCAGGGCATTTCACAGAATAAAATCAAGACATAAAACCACAAAACACACGCACAAGAAAACAACCCAATAGCCCCCCCCCAAAAAACAACACATTTTAAAAGGGCATAGGCTGTAAATCAGATTAAACAAAGGCCTGTTTGATAAGGAACATTTTTGCCTGGCACCTAAAGGTGTATAATGATACGGTGAAGCCAGCTTTGCAAAGTCTGGTAGTCATTTACACCTACAGTGCCCCCCCCACCGGCCACTGCATTGTCTCTTAGTGGGTAATCCCACTGGGTTTCACTTCAGTGGATGTTTCCCTTGCTGACAAGGCCCCTCTCTTTTCTTTCCCTGGCTGTAGGTGAACGTTTTTGGGTTTGGGGCAGACAGCCGTGGCAACTGGCACCATTACTGGGAAAACAATCGCTATGCAGGAGAGTTCCGGAAAACTGGGGTGCATGATGCTGATTTTGAAGCCCATATCCTTGATATTCTGGAGAAGACAAACAAGATTGATGTTTATCGTGGCAACTGACCCCTCCAGGCTGCGGTGTTCCAGCACTGACTTGGTGACTGGCCTGCAAGGGATGATGGGCCAGGTGGTGTGGCCGGCTACCTGTTGGGCCTGGGCTGAGCACTGGGTTTCCCCTGAAACCATCAAGATGGACCCTGGGAAACCGAGGCCCCAGGGAGCAAACGAGGTACACTGTTTCTGAAAGCAATTGCAGCAGAAAGATACTCTCAAAGGGGAGTGAAGGAAGTGTGTGTGTTTTCTTGGTCCTCTCCCCTCAAATCAAGAGGATTTTCAAATAGAACAAATCAAGTTTTGAGTATGTAGCACAGGCTTCCCCACCTGGTGGCTAAAAGGAGATACATTGCTGCACACTTTCTTTCTTTGAATGAAGTAGGAAGGGGTGCACAAAAGCAGCCAAAGGAGGAGGAAATCTACCTGGTGGCTGGCCAGGTTTGGCTGCTCTTTGACCAGTTCTCAGAGGTCTGCCCTTCTGAGTCTGCTGGGAAGCCTGGACACTGACTGGTTGCTAAGAGTGAGGCACTGCAAGGCTGCCTTTGAAGCTGCAACTGGAAGAAGCCCTTACAATCCAGAGAGACTCCGCTGTTGTTATTTTTTAAAAAAGCAAATGAACAATCAACTTCCCTTTGCTAAATGGCACTTCTCCCTTCCCACTTTTGTCCAGGGAAGATCCTTTTTTGTGTGTCTTCATTTTGTACAATCAGGTTTAAAATGCAGAGAGCAGCTGGATTGTATTTGTTGTTGTTACAATCAAGTAAACTCTGGAAGATTTTGCTTGCGGAAGCCAAGTCTGGGAGGTGCGGCACCTACGGAAGACTCTGAAGACTCAGCACCCTGACTCTGGCAGGTGGTTATGGACAGGCGGTTTTCAGGGAGCCAGTGCCACCTGGGACAGGCACCGCCCCCTTGTGCTAGAAACTAAGGGGAACCCATGCCAAAGCCACCCGAGTTTCAGACCCGGTGACTTCTACCTTTCTCTACCATTCATGGCTGTAATCAAGTTGGCCGCCATCTTGGGTTTGGGTGAGCAGGAGGTTCCCTCTCATGGCAAACCGTTTCTTGTGATCTCAGAGCAGGGTGCCTGCATGTGTTTGCCTACTCTACCTCCACCTTTCTGCCCCACCCTTTTACTCAAATTGTTTCAATGACGGGGGGGGGGGGAGCCAAGGAGGTGGCCCCCAGTCTGAAAGGACTGGCCAGCTGCCTCCAGATAGTCCGGACCTTGACTGAAAGAACTGCTTGCTGCCCCACCACCAAGACTCCCTGCCACTGGACTGATTTGTGTAGCTAAGTCCCTGCAGATTGCAGCAGAGAGGGGGAGGGAGAGGGAGAGAGGTGGTTTGGAAGGGTGGAAGAGCACTAGGCTGCATTGCTGGAGGGTAGCAAGCTAGCTGAAGGGCAGAGTAGGAGGAGCTCTAGAAGCTAGGCTGGTGGAAAGCAACATAGCATGTGGAGAGCTGCCTAGTTTCAGGGTTTGTTTGTTTCCCTTTTCTCATAATCATATTCAGATGCAGCAGGGGTTCCTCCTGGTGATGAGAAAGTCAGGGGGCGGGTGAGCCATGCTACTCAGGAACATGTCCTTCATGAAAGGAATCTGGTGTTTGCGTCAGCTGCATTTGGGCAATTGAAGAGGACTGGCTGTCAACTTGTCAGCCCTCTAGACCTAATGTTTTCCATTCCTGAAGGCTTCCAGGATTTAACCAACACAGGTATTGTACACAGGTATTATTTAATGTTTTGCTGTTGGGCCATGGGCAAGTTCTGCTGATATGTTTTATAACCACTGAAAGGAGCAGGCAGACTTGTCCTTCGAACGGAGCCCTGTGGCATCCTCACTTCGCACTGTCCATGGGTTTGCACTGGCCTCGCCTTTTAGTTGGGGGCAGGAGGCTTAGGAAGTTGGGCTACATTACATTTCTTGACCTTGGAAGGGAGGAGAGCAGGGGCGAAGGCAAAGCTAAAGGACTTCCCTCTTGTTTGGGCATCAGGCATTTGTGGGTATGCAGGCCAAGACGCCAGGCACCAGCCCTCCCTTTTCTCTGCCCTTCAAAACTGCAATCATGCCAAACAGTATTGAATACGTATTTCTTTAAAAAGAAAAAAAGATGAATTGTGTAGGAGGGAGCAGCCCTAAAGGGGACCAATCCTGATTCCTTGTGGCAACAGTGACTTAACTGCACAGCCTAGAAAACCCTGTTTCTTCTCTTTCCTCCTGTACCTCCCCCACCCTGTTTACATGCCTCTCAAGAGGGTTGTGTGTGTTGAGGGAGTAGAGCACATTAGAGACCAGAGAGATGCTCTTTGTTTGAACCGCAAAGTCTTCTGCTAATGAGCTTCTGCTGCCATCTGGATGCTGAGAGGCAGCAGGACTGGCCAGGCTCACTGTGCAGCCTCCCAGCTGCTGTGTATGGTCAGAGTAAAAGGGAGCAATTCTGTCTCTAGAAGAGCATCGACCAGGCATGTACTTCTAGGGGGGCAGCCATCCAGGCACCACCCTCCAGGGGTTTGAGACTCCTCCAAGCCAATACTGCCTCATGCTGCTGTGGCTGAAAGTCCAAAACCCCTGGAAGGCACATCTGGTTGGGCATCTGGAGCCTCCCTCCTGCCAGCTGGCTGAGGGAGCAGGCGGTCCACCTGTTCTTTTTTCTTCTTTCCAATACTTTCCTAAAATCTCTGGGCACTTTTTTTGGCAGGTGGGGTGGGGGATAAATTTTGAGCATCAAAGAGTGCCTTGACTTGCCCTGCTGGCTCCCTTGGACTCTTTCCACTCACTGATGGTTTTGACTGCTATGTGCTTGCCTTTCCCCCCTCTGTCTCTCCCTTCCTGCTGTTCTATGTATGTGTGGAGAGGTTTTGCCTGAGCAAAAGAGCCAGTTTGGAACAAGGCTGGCCCCTGCCTGGCTCTCAGCAGCACCTGCATGGCTGCCTTCTGGTGGGGGACAATCTTTCCAGGCCACTCCACCCCTGGGCCTTCAGAGCAGCAAATATTCCTCATCTCACTCTGTCACTTGGAAATGAAAATCTTCCCCACCTCTCCCCTCTGCCTCTTTTGTAAATGGGTTGCAATTATTCCTGCTGAATGGCTTGAGAGAATCTCTTCTGCCTCTTCAGCAGCCTGCTCACTTAATGCCTGCAGGAGACAAAGCTGGTAGGTTGTGATGGGTGACTATATCTAGGTAGAACTTGTATGGCAGAGCATGAAATGTTGTGCAACCTTGGTCGGATCCTGCCTTACCACCTGCCTTTTCCTTGGGACCATCTCTGCTCCAAAGAGAAAAGCTCCTCCCTAGGGAGGGCTCTGCATCCTACATTGCCGACAATGAGCTGCGGACTGGCAGGAACAGAGTTCGGGTTGTGTAAGTGGCCAAATGAATGTTCTCAGTTTGCAAAGATTCTTTAAGATGCTCTTGCTGGGCATCTCTGTTGGCTGAACCCAGGTTTCTCCCCCCCCCCACACACCTTCAGTGAGGTAATTTCCACTTGACTTTGGTTTTGCCACCTGGTCAAAGAGTCCTGCATCTCTGAGCCACCCTCCCCTGGCTCCTACAAATGAGCTGCCAGCTGGACACATGGCCAGCCCATCCATAGGATAAGGCAAATGGTTGTTCCTGGTGGATCATTTGCAAGAGAGCTTCCCACTGCTGCTGTGACACGATTCCTTTCTCCACAGTAGCTGACCTTCAGTCCCCAGCCAGCAGTTTTGCTGAATAACCGGGGGGTGGGTGGTTTGGAACTTTAGAGCTGCATGGAACAAACCTCTGCCCTTTCAGAGTTGCCAGTGGCTGAGTTGGACGACGTATGCGGTGGCTGCTGGCAAACCCCAGGACGATTTCTCAAACCAGCAAAATTGTCTGAATAGAGGTTGCAGGTGTGAGAGGTGTGCCCCATGTGTCTCAAGGGAAGGAAAAGTCTGGAGGAGGTCTTGTGCTTTCCCCAGAGTGATCAGAAGCACTCCTGCTTAACTCCCCCTTCTGCTTCCTGAGCTCCACAGACTGAGGTAGACTTGGAGGCCTGGACCATCAACTCCCACCCATGGTCCAAGCCCCAAGACTTCCTTTCTCCTCCTCTGAATGAAAGTTCTGCCTGCCTCCCCATCCCTTCTGCCTTGGGCTGCCTCTGTAGACAAATCTCTTATAAGCAGCTACTTATAAACTAAGGAAATCATGGATCCAAAGCTGTTTGCCCTCCTTTTCTAGCCTACACTTCACTTTATCAGTATTACATGCAGTTCTGCTGCCTCCGTTTGTACTTTTTGACTTCACATGCCACAGTTGGAAGAAACTGGATTTATTTTGTGTTCTGTTGTACAAAATAAAATCTGTACCTTTTTCCTTCTGCTGATTTCTGCAGTGGCTGCGTGGGTGGAGCTTTTTTCTTTTCCTTTCTGTGTTTGTGTTTCTGGCCCCTAAGCATCTCCCAACCCAGGTTGTTGTTGCGTTCTGAAGGTAAAGGAAGGACTGGCCAGCAAGACTCTGGGAGGAAGGGCACATAATAATCTGCCACACCCTGGCCCAGGTCCCTTTTATTAACAAAAGAACTTTTAACACAGCATTTGTAAGAACCAAACAGATTTCCTCTGAGCATTTCAAAAAATCCCCACGTGGGACAAAGTCAGATCAGCGGAATCCTTTTAACTACAAAGAAACTATTTCCTACTTGAGCATCCATTCATGGTTAAGCTAAATAAACAAGAACCAAGAGTCATAGAATCATAGAGTTGGAAGAGACCACAAGGGCCATCGAGTCTAACCCCCTGCCAAGCAGGAAACACCATCAGAGCACTCCTGACATATGGTTGTCAAGCCTCTGTTTAAAGACCTCCAAAGAAGGAGACTCCACCACACTCCTTGGCAGCAAATTCCACTGTCGAACAGCTCTTACTGTCAGGAAGTTCTTCCTAATGTTTAGGTGGAATCTTCTTTCCTGTAGTTTGGATCCATTGCTCTGTGTCCGCTTCTCTGGAGCAGCAGAAAACAACCTTTCTCCCTCCTCTATGTGACATCCTTTTATATATTTGAACATGGCTATCATATCACCCCTTAACCTCCTCTTCTCCAGGCTAAACATGCCCAGCTCCCTTAGCCGTTCCTCATAAGGCATCGTTTCCAGGCCTTTGACCATTTTGGTTGCCCTCCTCTGGACACGTTCCAGTTTGTCAGTGTCCTTCTTGAACTGTGGTGCCCAGAACTGGACACAGTACTCCAGGTGAGGTCTGACCAGAGCAGAATACAGTGACACTATTACTTTCCTTTATCTAGATGCTATACTCCTATTGATGCAGCCCAGAATTGCATTGGCTTTTTTAGCTGCCGCGTCACACTGTTGGCTCATGTCAAGTTTGTGGTCAACCAAGACTCCTAGATTCTTTTCACATGTACTGCTCTCAAGCCAGGTGTCACCCATCTTGTATTTGTGCCTCTCATTTTTTTTTGCCCAAGTGCAATACTTTATATTTCTCCCTGTTAAAATTCATCTTGTTTGTTTTGGCCCACTTCTCTAATCTGTCAAGGTCGTTTTGAAGTGTGATCCTGTCCTCTGGGGTGTTAGCCACCCCTCCCAGTTTGGTGTCATCTGCAAATTTGATCAGGATGCCCTTGAGTCCATCATCCAAGTCGTTGATAAAGATGTTTAATAAGACCGGGCCCAAGACAGAACCCTGTGGCATCCCACTAGTCACTCTTCTCCAGGATGAAGAGGAACCATTGATGAGCACCCTTTGGGTTTGGTCAGTCAGCCAGTTACAAATCCACTGAGTGGTAGCATAGCTTCTTTACAAGAATATCATGGGGCACCTTGTCAAATGCCTTGCTGAAATCAAGGTAGGCTACATCCACTGCGTTCCCTTTATCTACCAGGGTTGTAATTCTGTCAAAAAACGAGATCAGGTTCGTCTGACATGACTTATTTTTCAGAAATCCATGCTGACTATTGGTGATCACAGCATTCCTTTCTAGGTGGTCACAGACTGTTTGCTTAATGATCTGTTCCAGAATCTTCCCTGGTATTGATGTCAGACTGACTGGGCGGTAATTATTTGGGTCCTCTCTTTTCCCCTTTTTGAAAATAGGGACAACATTTGCCCTCCTCCAGTCTGCTGGGACTTCGCCTGTTCTCCGGGAATTCTCAAAGATGACTGCCAGTGGTTCTGAGATCACATCTGCCAGTTATTTTAATACTCTTGGATGCAGTTCATCTGGCCCTGGAGACTTGAATACATCTAAACTAGCCAAGTATTCTTGTACTATCTCCTTAGTTATTCTGGGCTGTGTTTCCTCTGCTGAATCATTTGCTCCAAATTCTTCAGGTTGGGCATTGTTTTCTTTATTCCTCCTTGGAATACATTACCATCTCTGGGTATACTCTGTTCCTGGCCCTTAAGATCGATCTAAAGATTAACAAAAGCTACGTCAAAGCTGCCTCCTTATCTTTATGACCTGGTGAAGCAACTGGTTTGTGTACAGATTTGTCAAGCCTAGAGAAAATGGGGCAGAGATGCAGAGGCTTGTGGGATTGATAAGAAATCATGTCAAATGGTGGCAAGATGGCGGCTGTAACAACTTCTCCTCCGTGAACCCTCCTGGATTACAAACCTTTTATAGCCTTTTACAGCCTTTTATAGCCGTTTTTATAGCTGTTTTTATTAGACTTTTAATTATTTTACCTCTGTTAGAAGTTTTAACCGTTTTATCTCTACTGTTGGCCAGTCGTGGCCAATATACATATTAACAAGGATATTCAAACCTTCTGCTGAGAAAGCCTGCTGCTGATTAGAAACGCCGCCTTGAAGACTGGGTTATGCTGAGCAGTGGAGGAGGAGTAGCAGAGGAGTTGTGTCCACAAAAGATAAGTTCTCTTTTTATCTCCGTTTACGTCTACTTTTAACCTCCGTAGTCAGTGAGACAGTGACAAATGGGTCATGGCAAGCGACCAAGATCTGCTGAGAAAGGTTGTTCACCTCCAAGAGCAAAGCAGTCAAAGCAGTCAAAGCTTGAATGTCTCTCACCACCTACTAACAATAACAGCCAAACAGAGCAAGTAATTGTTTCTGCGGTCGAAACATACAACCGCTTTTGGCCTCTGTATGGTCAAGGGGAGCTGGAAAAGCCAGTTGATCCAGAGGGGGATGGAAGCCATAGGGAAGCCCCCCTTCCTGACACCTTAATTACACCTTCGCCATCACTAAAACAGGACGCATCAGGGCAAACTGCCCATGAATCAGTACCTGATCAAATACAACTAGTAATCAGGACTTTAAGCTACATTTTCAAGCAATTGGAAGGGATTTCTTTATCTTTGAATAAACTTTCACAAGCCCTTCTGACGCATCCATCTTCCTCAACTGAGCTATCTAATTTGCATCAATCTCCTGTGCAGCTTGTAAGTGCCTTAAAGAGACAACATGACCAGAAATCTCACCTTAAGGGTTCTAGAAGCAGGCTGCCACTGCCCCAAAGGAACAAGCAATCCTTGATTTTTCAACCTAATAAAATATGTCTATCCATTTTTTCCCGTGACGCTCCCAGACTTAGGTGGAATAACCTGAGGATGGCTAAAGGGTACCTACGTGATTTGCTAAATATCCCTTTTTTCCAGATAGATCTTATATCTGTAGTACCCCTAAATGCCACGCCCTGGCCAAGGAAATTTATGCTCTCCTTCCAGTCTGCAAGGGTCCCACATCTTCTTGCAAGACAAAAAGACCAGCTGGCAGCCTGGGAGATTGTAACAACAAGAGTCTTTAAGGACACGAGTGTCAAACCTCTTTTTGCCAACTTCTTAACCGACAATGAATGCTCGTTACCTCCTTCTGTTCCAATAATAAAGGAAAAAACACCTAGCCGGGTACCCCCTGTTCCACCTGCGACCCCAAGTGCCCATCTAGTTACGCTGAGGAATGATCCAATTGCAAGTGGAGATTGGAATATCCCTGAAGAGAGAAATCTTATCTCCTCTTATGGAAAACTCCCTTCAGAAGAACAGCAGGCTATTCTCGACAGATTGGATCTACTCAAACAAAGACTCCTATCGCAAGGGGACCCCTCTATGCCGACGAGAGAGGAGAGCAGGCGCTCCACGTCCCACAAGGCGTCTCCATCAAATGCCTTGATAAGCTTTCAACCTGCTACTTTGTTACCCCCTACTGATCTGAATCAGCAGTCACCTGTTGACCAACAGCACCATTCTACCGTGGAGGAAGTCGATAAACTCAACACTCCCGTCTCTGACCTTATGTCCAATCAAAATATGGAAGTTGATGAATCCTTTGCTTCAATGCCAGAGCTAGAATCTACCCTGTCTGAAGATCACCAGGAAATGATTATGCATGCACCATCCCCACGCTCACGTCCTTCTATACATCTGCGTGATAATTCTTCTCCATCTGCGCAACAACTACAAGTGATGGCTGGAACACCTCTTAGCGCTACCCTGGTTAAGACTGACAACTCTGAAGGATCTACTAGTATAGCCCATCAAAGACCTACTACTACTCACCTCAATGAACAGCATCCGACCTCACCAACTTTGCCTAATTCTTCCTCCCCGGCAAAGCCCTCCCTGCCTGTTAATGTTACCAAATCATGGATTCGACCAACACAGAAGAAGACCTTATCCGCACAAACTAAAATTACTGATTTCTTTATGGGTCCTCCTCCTACCTCCAAGAACCTATTAAACAACTCAAAGTGACAATTACCGGGACAGCACAAGGATCTGACATTATCAATACTTAGCTGGAACATTGCTGGTTGGAGAACCAAGAAATCAGATCCCGAATTCAGGAAGTATATAAATTCATTTAATATCATTCTATTCCAAGAAACATGGGATGAGGAAGAGATTACCATAGACGGCTTTGATCTTCTAACACTTCCGGCCTCCCCTTCCTTGAAAGGTGGTCGCCCCAAAGGGGGTCTTTTGATTGGGATCTCACTCCAACTTCACGCCAAATTCACTCTGGTACGGGCTTCCCCGCCTTTTGCTCTATCTGGACTGATCGCAGAAGGGAAGTCCTCATTACTAATTACTAATGCCTATCTCCCCCCTGAAGGCTCTGCACCTGATCTTGATTGGAGATGGGAATCATTTGAAAATCACCTATTGTCATGTCATACCAAATGCCCTAACTCGTACTCCTTAATTGGGGGAGACTTTAATGCTCGTATTGCCACAAACTGGGACCTACTAACCAAGTCCAAACGGTGGACTCCCCCATGCTTGGACAACTTTGACTTGGAACATGCCAGAATTAGAACTTCAAAGGACAACAGAGTAAACAAAGCAGGAGTGACCCTTTACCAAATGGCCATTCGCCTGAATCTAGTCTTCTTGAACGGCACCTTCCCCCCCGACATACCGGGGGAGTTCACTCACCTGGGACTAGCATCTAACAGTGTTATCGATTACTTCTTGATCTCTGCAAATTTGGCCGTTAATGTACTTTCCTTCCAAGTTGAAAACCAACATTTCAGTGATCACCTTCCAATAGTGACCACTTTGTCATTGTTCCGGTGCCAGAAGGACTATAAACACTCAGTCCTTCTGGAAACCTCATCATCGACCAAAATAAGAGGGATCAAATGGTCAGAGGCTGTGGCCCAAAAATACCAGGAATTTTTTCATAGGGAAATCATTGCCTATCTACCTCAAGTAACTACTGATTTACAAGACTTCAATTCGGTTTTGAAACTTTTTAACCTTCTTATAACAAACCTTACCACTTTTTTTACATCACCTCCTCAAAAGGCGAAAGTGGCGCATTGCAGTACTGGGGCCCCTTGGTTTAACACCTCTTGCAAACAAGCAAGATCCCTTCTTCATTCTATTTATAATGAATACAAAAACTCTAATGCCCAGGCTCTACCACCCTCCTATTTACAAGCCAAAAGAGCATACAAACAGACTTTAAAGCTGGCCAAACGCGAATGGTACCAAAAGCGTTGGCGAGCCTTGATTGCGGCCTCTAGATCCCGCAGACCACAGGAATTTTGGGCTCTGATAAACAAAAGAGGAAGGAAGTACCCACTGGCGATTATCCCTGCGCCCACATGGGAACAATTCTTGAGTAAATATTTCTCTTTGGCAGAGGAATCCAACTCATCCACGGAATTCCGAGCCGACCATCTACCTTTGTGGCCCTCTACCGACCCAGAGCTGATAATGGACTTGATACTAGATCTGAAAACTGGCAAAGCCCCTGGGCCGGATCTAGTCCCTGCTGAGGCTATTGTTGCGCAACCGAGGTGGTGGGCTGAAATTCTGGCCAAAGTCTTTGATGCAGTTAATTCTACGGGGCTTATCCCTAGGTCATGGAAGGAGGCCGTGATCGTACCAGTCCATAAAAAGGGTCCCCCTGCTGACCCAGAGAACTACCGGAACATCAGCCTTTTGTCTATCATCGGGAAAATCTATGCAAAATTTTTGCTGTCTAAGCTGTCCCATTGGGCATACGACTCAAATTTGATTGGCCATGAGCAAGCGGGCTTTAGGAACAATTATTCGACCACGGACCATATGGTAATTATGTATCATCTTGCCAGAAAATATTCTGCCCCGAGTCGGGGGCGCCTATGTGTCGCTTTCATAGACTTAAAGGCCGCCTTCGACAGTATCCCAAGAAACTGTCTATGGAAGAAATTAGAGAGATGGGGCATAGATAGAAGGCTGTTATGGCTTATAACCCAATTACACCACGGGTCGTCGGCTAGAGTGAGACTCACACCGGCGGGAAACCTATCCAATGAGGTCCCAATAAATAGAGGAGTGCGCCAAGGCTGCATTTTGGCCCCACTCCTCTTCAACTTGTTTATTAGCGACATGAAGCTCTTTCTGAGTGAGTCTCAAGCCAACATTCATGCCCCCCGCCTAGCTGATTTTCGCTGCCCTCTGCTCCTATATGCTGACGATGCAGCGATCCTTTCCTACACTAGAGTCGGTTTATGCAGAGCTCTAAAGATTTTTGCGGCTTATTGCAAACTCAACCATCTGACAATTAATCATGGAAAATCTAAAGTACTGGTCTTTACCAGGTCTCGGAAAACTTACAGCTGGAAGTTAGATGGAGTCCAATTAGAACAGGTTTTCAAATTTAAATACCTGGGAGTCTTTTTTCACTACAACCTAAGCTGGAAGCCACAGATACAGTATTTACTGAACAAAGGGAAAACAATACTTTACACTTTACTCCAATTTTTTGCGGTCGACGGAGCCTCCCACATCCCTTCTGCATTGAAGGTGTACCACGCAAAAGTGGTTTCCACCCTCTGTTATGCTGCCCCACTCTGGGCCCCAGGGTCCAATTTAACATCGCTGGGGACATTGCAGAATCAGTTTCTCCGTCGCCTCCTGAAACTCCCTATGTGTGTGAGCAATGCAGCCATACATCTGGAGCTAAGGACTGCATCATTGGAGACTGTCATCTGGAAGCGAGTCTTTGGCTACTGGCTGTCCAGCTGGCATAGGCTTCCCGACCATTACCTCTTTCAGTGCCTCTGGCGGGATGACTTTGTTAATCCGTGGGTAGGAAAAATCCATGCCAAACTTCTGAGCATCGGAATTTCCCCAGCAGACTCCTTAAAGATGAACCTACGCTCAGCCAAAAGCCTTATCGAGCAAAGATTAGCAGACATTGAAAATCAACACAACCTCTCCAGGGGTGGGGGTGTCTGCTCCCCCAGGTATCATGGAATAACCCCACCACTTGGCCTTCCATCATATATGTCATCTCTTTCATCTGTACCACACCGACTTGCATTTATTCGTGCAAGGTTCAATGTTTTTCCATCGAACCTGCTGAGCCACAGATTTTCCAAGGGTTTGGTGTCTCCGCTATGCGAGTGTGACGGGAAAACAGTTGAATCTCTTCCACATATAATGTTCAACTGTCCCTTACATAGCATAGCCAGGACTAAATTCCTGGGTCCTGCTTTACTGCGCTTGGTTGGCAGGCCTGTTGAGTCACATGCCGCACTGCTTTTGCAGGATACAGATCCTTCTGTAACTCTGCAGGTGGCGAGATTCCTGAATGCGGTTATCTCACACACAAAAACCACCAAAAAACAACATCAACAACAAAAACTAATCGGACAGTTATGATGAGAGTGCATGACGGATCTCGTCTCCAGTTCTCCTTTTTCTGTGAACCGTCCCTTGGATTTTTCCGGGCCCCAAGCTGTTATTTGTCACTGCTCAATGACCCACCCTTGCATCGTGGTGTTCCCCTTCTGTTGTTAGATGTATTGGTTTTTATGTTTCTGTGCTTTTAGGTTTGTACATATTTTATGGGCTAATAGCCGTAAATAAATTTGATGATGTTGTCAAATGACTCCAGCCCAGTCAAAGCAATGCTTTCATCACTGACACAATGGCTTGCTTCATTTTTTCATCATACCTCATAGCAATCCCACGTGACCACTACAGGTTATCAACCATCACATGGGGGTAGGGAGCAGCCAGGCAGCCTCTCAGGTTGCACTCGGTGAGCTGACATTCATCTTCATGGATGAAGGTGGTGATGGTATAGCAGAAGTCATTAAAAAAACCCCACACATTTCCTAATCTTGGAACTGCATTCCAAAATTGTCTCTTAATAGATACTGCTGGATCCAGAGGTATAAGAAGTATTAGAATTGGCTTATTTCATGTATTTTCCTTAAATTTGAACTGACTTTTATATTGAAACACAGAATGTAATTCTGCAATCTCAGCTCTTGTTTGTGACTTCCTGGCTCCAATGGTCTGGTATAATGAGCCCCCCCCCCCCCCGCACCTGGGCCCCATTTGCACTACACATTTAAAGCACTATGCTGCCACTTCAAACAATCCTAGCTTCCCCCAAAGAATCCTGGGAACTGGAGTTTGTTAAGGGTGCTGACAGTTGCAAGGAAACCCCTAGTCCCCTCCCAGAGGTACAGTTCCCAGAGCACCCTGGGAAGACCTGCAGCCTCTTCAAGAGAGCCCTACAGTTGCCACCAAGGATTGGCATATTCTTCATAGATGCATTTACCACCTCAGGCCTTCTGTGGGCATACAGTGCCAAGGACAGGGTCTCACTGATGAGACAACCCCCCTGTTCTCGTTGAGAGTCGGGGTGCCACTTTCCCTCCACACAACGGGGGTTTTCTAGGCTTAGTTTCTCCTGCCTCAGGTGAAATTTTTGAATGATGCTCTGAGAGGTCACTGGACAAAAGAGGAGCCTTTGAAGAATAACACATTTCTTCCACCACAATAAATCTTCCTGAGTTTCAGGTGCCACAAGACCCTATTTAGGGTGTGTATTTAACATTATTGTGCACTTCTTGGTGTTCTAGCATGTACGAATGGGACTTTTAAAATTTGTTTTCAGAATTAGATATAGTTACCTGGCTTTAAGGCTTAAGAACTTCAGCCGTCTCTGGTCTAGGTCAAGATTTTACCAGTTTTTTGGGGGGCCCTTTCTATAGATGAGAGGTTGGGCAGTTTTGTAGCTGGCTTTAGCAATTTGCTAGTGAAGGAGACAGCACCCAGAAGGTGAACAAGCTACTACCAAAGTCTAATCCAAGAGCTCCTTTTATTGCTTTGCACCCTGAGTAGCTGAAGACCCCAAACTGTGGCTCTTCCCATCTCTTGTGTAAATCTGGCATCCCCCTCAGGACTTCTGGAAGGCCCTCATCTTCTGCCTTTGTATCCTCTTCCTCACCAAGGGACAGTTTGTCCTTCCCAGTCTAAAAAGGTTCCGTTGTCCTGGTCAGAGAGGCGGGAAAGCACTTGGATGATCCCTCTTGTGCTGGAGGCCACACTCAAGACTCCCTGGAACAAAAAAGCGACATGCTGCATTATTAAGTGGCCAAAAGCTGCCATCTGTTCTACCAGCAGCTCCACAGAGGTTCCTGGCATTCGCAGAAGCAAGGCTGGCACCTCCTGGGGGACGTGCCTGCTGCAAGAATCTGACAAAGCAGCCTTCCTTCAGGAGTGCCAGCCCATTGCCCGGTGCATGCTGAAGTAGCCTTGCCAGGCAAGGGATGAGGCAAAGGATGTGGGGTGAAGGGCTGCAAATGGGATTTGGGGGTGGGGGAGCTGAAGGCTGGGGTGTGGCACCACACCAGCCTGGGTGGAGGGCATGGAATTATTGAGACAGGTGGAAGGAGGCGCCTTGGGAAATTGTGGTGTGCCCCCCTCCCCCCAAAATGTAAGCTAAACTTTGCTTCAAGGTATAAACTGAGCCCAATTTCACAATTTCAGCCTCCCTCTCTCTGCTTGGGAACTGGTAGGAGGCCGTGCTGCACCACTGCTTCTCAGAAAGAAGAAGCTATGTTTCACCCCTGGCTCTTACAGCTCCTTCCTCTGATACATGAACTTGTCTAGTGGGGCTGGGAGAGACCCTGCCGTACGTTTCCATGGGGCTGCAGCACAGCCCTGCTCCCCTTGGTCACAACGGCTCCCAGAGCTCTCGCAAAACAGCCCAACTCTACATGGTTCCCTGCTTGTGTTCCTGGTGGGGCAGAGGAAGAGGGCAACCGGCAGCCCTTTTGGCCTTGTTTCATGTGGAAAGGAAAAGCCCCACCTACTCCTGGTTCTGGCTCTGCCCAGTACCACCCTCTGGCCCCTGACAGATGACTCTATGGGAAAGTGGCCTTCAACAAGGAAATAGACCGTCTCCTCCCCCCTCCGACTTGCTTCCTTCCTGAGTCATGGGATGCCTCCACCCTCCCCTGCTTTATGCTGCCTATGGGTGTTAACCAGATGCCATTCTGGTTGGGCAGCATTTCTAGCCCGCCCATAGGTGTCAACAGCAGCTACAGATGATGCGAAGGAGCACACCAAGGAAACCAGGGGATCCAGCTCCTTGATTGCATTAATGATGAACCTGAATTTTTGTTCAACTCTCACCTCAGCCTCATCCCATGGAGACATTTGCATCTTGGAATCTGACCAGCAGGCCCCAAAACACTGTCATTGGGGGGGGGGGGGAGAGGTCCACTCAAAAGGAACTGCTCAGAGGGAACTGCTGCATGGAAACCTTGCAGACTGCGTTTCCCCTGCTGCTGTTGACCTGGATGAGGCTGACCTCATCTGTGACTTCCTGCCAGTGACTGTACAGTCCAGGAAAGTAAGGATGATCATGTGTGGGTGCTGCTCTCGCTTATTTAATATTCCCTAAGTGCCTCTTTCCAAGCTCCCACAACAGCTTAACTGGTCTGTATGTGAAAGCTTGTGCCTTTTTCATCCCATGGGTACACAAGGCTTCCCCTGAGTGTTGTAGAATTTACTCCCCGCCCCTTTCTGTGCATCCTCTCTGTGACTAAGGTAGAGAAGTCCAGGAGGGCCTGACCTCCCTGCAGGCACATCAAAATCCACCCTATATCGTTGCTCAGATGTGGGCCCTGAGGATTCTTCTTTGGAGGTGGTCAGGCTGAAATCCACAGTGCCATGTGCCCCCCACCCCATTCCATTATCACTTAGGCTGGTGCCTACCTGCTCTACTCCAAGGTGGGTCTTCACTCCTCCAGGGTGGATGGAGACACACAGGATCCCATAGGGGCCATACCCGAGAGACTGGCATCGCGTCAGCATGTTCAGAGCTGCCTGCAGAGGCAGAAGCACAGTCAATTGGGGCAGAAGAGTTGGGACCTATTGGTTCAAGGGATGCCTAGCCAAGTTTGAGGCTGCAAGAGGGGGTTACGTTGTAGCCTGCTTTCATGCCCTGGCTGGTTCCAGCTGTCTACAAGCATCTTGTGGCTCTCAGGCCATGGAGCACCTATCCCATCAGTGCCTGACAGAACCATCCATGACCTGGAAGGGTGGTTGGGCAGCTCTGGGGGAGATTTGTAGTCAAATCCAATAAAACATATGCTTGCTGGTTTGCATGTGGAGGGGTTAAGACCATAGAGCTGTATTGCTGATAATCCAACTCAGACTATAGAAACGTAATTGGTAGAGAAGACTCTGTGTTGTGTCATTTCCTCTCCTCTCCTAGGAGGGAAGAAGCAAAAGAAGTATTTTCTGTCCTCTCCCCCTCCTCACTCACTCTCTCTTCAACCAGCCATGAAGGGTATTTTACCTGCCTTTGGTTCTAATGCTGTTGCTGCTATGGATGAATGCTTAACTGTGAGTAAAATATGTTTCCAACTTCCTTTTCAGTCTGTAGCCAGTTTTTTTGATAAACGTGGCAACTGTTATAAGAATTTTAAGGTCTTACATATATAAAATAAATGTTCATAAATGTACCAAGCAAACACACGCGCACACCACATGGCTGAAGCCCACAGTAAAAGTCATGAAACCATTTTGTCCCTCCCAAATTGACCTCAGATATTTCTCTGCAAGGTCGAAGGAAATGGGAAACCTCCCCATTTTCTATTTGTTCACAAATCCTCTCTTAAGGGCACATTTAAGATATGAATAGGGTGAGCCTGTGACCTGGATTCAGGAATTACCGTAAGTAGTTATCACCACAAAAGACTAGCCAGGCTCTCCAGGTAAACCCATTAACAGGTTTCCTGCCGGCCCCTTCTCTATGATGTATTGGGGTAGGTCTTTGGGCTACACCCTTCCTGTGATGTATGTATGATGTTTCTGGGGGGTGGTCTTGAGCTCCAGGGTGGGGAATTTCAAAAGTCTATATAGGAGTTCTTGGTCCCTCCTGCCTCCAGTGTGTGGTTGTGAGACCCTGTTGCAACAGTTAATAAAGATCAGGCTTACTAGCTGCTTTGCTTCTCAATATTCTCTGGTTGGCCTCTGTTATTTTCTCCTACCAATAGAGAACCTACAAAAGGTCTCTATATGGGCTCTTGGGTACCCCATAAGGAAAAAGGAGCCATTTTTTTCTTATAACAATTTGGCGAGCCAGGCAGGAGTTTCAGTTGTCCAGATTCTGAGGGCGAGGAAGGACTGGTGATCCAGCATGCACCAGGCCATTTGCCAGGAGGCGCCACCAGTCCTCCAGCGATCCCAGAGTCCAGAAATAACGAGTTCCAGCAGGTCTAACCAGAGGAAGCAAAGCTCGATCGGGCCGGCCTTAAACAACCAGTCAAGAGATCCCAGGATTGCCAGGAACAGTGCATGCGGAAGTGAGTATGAGAGAGAAAATGGGGAATTAAGGAAACACGGGTAGTAGGCGAACTAACCGCAGCAACTAAAAATCTTCTCTATCTTTACTATCCAGTAACAAAGGGGGGAAATCAGCCTAATGCTTTCAATTAAACTGCATAAGATGGGATTTAAAGTCTGTTCAGCCTGTACTTTTAAGCACAAGTGGTAAGCTGAACCTATTGTCTGTTAACACCGCCCCCCCCCCCCCGTGGGTCTGTAGGGGGATAAAAGATAGTTAATTGTAGCCCATCATCTACCTCATAAAACCTATCAAGCTCTTTGCCTCCCATGGGGCTGCTAAAGAAAACCCTGTGTGCCCTGAGCAAAGGTAGAACTGATGGGTGCCAGGCTCCAGGGAGCACCCATCTCATTAGCTCCCAGTCGGCCTGAGAGGCCTCTGCCATTCTCTGCCTTTTATATCATTTATTTGCTTTAGTGTTTTGAAATTGTAATCTACCTTAGGCACCTATAAATACATTAAATAAACAAACCTATGTGTCCTCATAGACAGTACAGTGTGCCTCAGATTCACCCTGTGCCCCACTCATCTTTCACTTGGCCTAAAGACCGCCTTTCTCTCTCCCCCCCCCTCTCTCTCCTCCCCACATCCTCCAGAAGTGGTACTTCAGGGCTCCTTGGCAGGAGTCCAGCCTCTCCCCCTCCTTTCCCACCTTGCTGCAGCGGTAGCTGACGTCTTGCCTCCACTCCCACCCGTCAACGAGTGAAATGGAGCCGTAGCTGCTGGACATGTTGACCACAGCGGCTTTGCTGCAGCTCATCCCGCCGTGCCTGCTTTGCTGAGCTGCCATTTTGAGCAAAGGCAAGAAGGCCTGTAAAGGGAGAGAGAAGCAGCACCCATCACCCATTGTTGTGCGTCACCCTACAGGCCCCCACCCCTCTCATTCTCTCTCCTGCTAAGAAGCCTCCATTCTTTCCTCCATTCTTTTCAAATTAGCTGGAGACCCGCTTCCTGCTGCTTCCTCTGAGTGGGAAGAGTCCCAGAGCTGGAGAACTGGCTTATGAGTAGGACTGGTGGCCTTGCAAGTGTTATAGCCAACTCTTTTCTCACCTGACACACCAGCATGGGCCCAATCGTGTTGGTGGTATATAGGGACATCATGTTCTGGGCGTTCTCAGAGCTCAGAGTTGTTTCACAAGCCACGGCGGCATTATTTATGAGCAGGTTGAGACCACAGCCTGCCACACGCTCTTCCACTTTCTTGGTAGCTTCCTTGATGCTGTGAGGATCTGTGACATCTAAATTAACAGAATTTAGTAAGTTTGCCAGCTGCTGCCACTCTGCTCCTTCCCGTGGCAAAAAGCAAAATATTGCTGTGGTAATTCTGCAGTTGTGGAGAACCAGGATAGGGTTAAGGAGAATGGCAAAGGTATAAAGGTAAGAACTGAATTCAAATCTCTCTTTGGCCACTGTCTCTTACCCTAGCGGGTGGCGCTGTGGTCTAGACCACTGAGCCTCTTGGGCTTGCTGATTGGAAGGTCGACGGTTTGAATCCTCGTGATGGGGTGAGCTCCCGTTGCTCCGTCCCAGCTCCTGCCAACCTAGCAGTTTGAAAGCATGCCAGTGCAAGTACCGTATTTTTCGCTCTATAGGACGCACTTTTCCCCCTCCAAAAATGAAGGGGAAATGTGTGTGTGTCCTATGGAGCGAATGCAGGCTTACGCTGAAGCCTGGAGAGCGAGAGGGGTCGGTGCCTGCAGCCTGAAGCCTGGGGAGCACAGCGCTGCACACCCCAGGCTTAGGACAGCTATCCGCAAGCCTGCGGAGCCCGGCGGGAGTTCCCGCCGGGCTCCCAAGGCTTGCAGATAGCTGCCTGCTGTCTCCGCTGCCAAAACAGTGAGACGGGGCGCTGCACGCAGCCTTTGAGCTGTTCCCCAACCTGCTCTTGAACGCACCTTGTTTTTGAGGGGGAGAACAAGAAAAAAAATTTTTTTCCCTGTTCTCCCCTGCCTATTTTTCCTATAGAGCGAAAAATACGGTAGATAAATGGGTATCGCTGCAGTGGGAAGGTAAACGGCATTTCCGTGCGCTCTGGCTTCCATCACAGTGTTCTGTTGTGCCAGAAGTGGTTTAGACATGCTGGCTGCATGACCCGGAAAGTTGTCTGTGGACAAACGCCAGCTCCCTCGGCCTGAAAGCAAGATGAGCGCCTCACCCCATTTTTGCCTTTGACTAGTCTTAACCGTCCAGCAGTCCTTTACCTTTTTTACCTTATGATAGCCTGCCTCAGAGCGTTGTGAAGAATAAAGATGGGAATTGTTATCTGCTCCCTGTGTTCTTTGGAAGAGGTGGAGGAGTTTGGAAAGACGAGCAGCAACAAGAAATGGATTGCCAATGGGAAGGGCAGTGTAAGGCTATTATAGTTCATGGTAGGTACATACCCAGTTGAAGTAGAACAAGAGTTGAGACATTTGAATACTTGCGAGCCATTTCCTTTAATACCTGGAGAAAGAGAAAACAGGCAAATTTTACATGCTAGTCCCTAGTAAGCGCTTGCTCCAAAATTCAAAAGCAACTGGGCTATGTCTTGGGGGGGGGAGAGATAAATGGAATCCCTACACATTCCATTTGTGTAGGGAGTGGAGTAGGCACCCATTATATCAGGCCCAGTTTCAAAGTCACATTTTCTCCTACTCCCTGCCCCAGCTTCATTATTATTATTATTATTATTATTATTATTATTATTATTATTATTATTATTATTATTATATTGGTCTGGGCTGGGTGTTCATCAGTATGCAGATGACACCCAGCTCTACCTCTCCTGTAAATCAGAACCAGTGAAGGCGGTGAAGGTCCTGTGTGAGTGCCTGGAGGCAGTTGGAGGATGGATGGCAGCTAACAGATTGAGGTTGAATCCTGACAGGACAGAAGTACGGGCGGGTGTGGGGGATTCCCTGGTCCTGAATGGGGTAACTGTGCCCCTGAAGGACCAGGTGCACAGCCTGGGAGTCATTTTGGACTCACAGCTGTCCATGGAGGCTCAGGTTAATTCTGTGTCCAGAGCAGCTGTCTACCAGCTCTACCTGGTACGCAGGCTAAGACCCTACCTGCCCACGGACTGCCTCACCAGAGTGGTGCATGCTCTAGTTATCTCCCACTTGGACTACTGCAACACGCTCTACATGGGGCTACCTTTGAAGGTGACCTGGAAACTGCAATTAATCCAGAATGCGGCAGCTAGACTGGTGACTGGGAGTGACCGCCGGGACCACATAACACCGGTTCTGAGAGATCTGCATTGGCTCCCAGTACGTTTCCGAGCACAATTCAAAGTGTTGGTGCTGACCTTTAAAGCCCTAAACGGCCTCGGTCCTGTATACCTGAAGGAGCGTCTCCACCCCCATTGTTCAGCCCAGACACTGAGATCCAGCGCTGAGGGCCTTCTGGCGGTTCCCTCATTGTGAGAAGTAAAGTTACAGGGAACCAGACAGAGGTAGTGGCGCCCACCCTGTGGAACACGTTCCTTCAGATGTGAAGGAAATAAGCAGCTATCCTACCTTTAAAAGACATCTGAAGGCAGACCTGTTCAGGGAAGTTTTTAATATTTAACGCTGTACTGTTTTTAACACCTGATTGGGAGCCGCCCAGAGTGGCTGGGGAAACTCAGCCAGTTGGGCGGGGTATAAATAAATATTGTTGTTGTTGTTGTTGTTGTTGTTGTTGTTGTTGTTGTTGTTGTTATTTTATTGGCTTTACAGGCCAAGGGGGCTGGCATTTGTCTGCAGACAGTTTTTCCAGGTCATGTGGCCAGCATGACTAAGCTGCTTCTGGCGCAATGGAACACTGAAACCAGAGCAACTCACAGAAACGCCATTTACCTTCCTGCCAGACCTATTTATCTACTTGCACTTTTTGGCGTGCTTTCAAACTGCTAGGTTGGCAGGAGCTGGGACCAAGCAACGGGAGCTCACTCCGTCGCAGAGAAGGTTCTGCATGGGGTCACAGGTGGCAGCTGTGACCGGCCACTTTCTACTACAAATTTGCAGAGTTTTAGAATGGAAAGGGATGGTGGCTTTGCTGCTTTACAACTGCACCCATCACTGGCTCCATTTTAACTTCTAACTTTTAACCAAAACTACCCAAAACACATCAGCACTTAGCTCAGCCAACACAAACTGCTTTTGAACCAAATGCAGATAAATGTTGTATATATTAATTAACAGAATCCCTATTGTTGCAGTGTAGTCTTGTACAACATGAATGCAATGCAGGAAAATGATTATTTGGTATATCTTCAAGAATGCACATGCAACACCCACCCATTGGAAGATTTCAAAACCATTCCATTCAAAAATGCCCAGAGTTCAGTGGTTAGAGCCACTGGTTTGCATGCAGAAAGTCCCAGGTTCAGTTCCCAATGTCATCTCCTAGAAGAGCTGGAAGAGACTCCCAAGCCTGAAACTCAGGAGAGCCATTACTGCCATTGTAAACAACACTGAGCTAGATGGATCAATAGGTCTTTCAGTGTCAGGCAGCTTCCCATGTTGCTCATTTCTCATTAGCTCCTCCAGTGTAGCCATTCCAAATAATGGAACACTCTCTGCCTGCTTGAACCCTGATTTCATTAATTTCCTCCCCTGTGTAACCAAGCCATCTATTGAAGGAACCTTCTGAAATCTCCTGGCTCTTGGCCCTCCCTGTTTTAGCTGGTGCCAATTGGAGTAAGGTTGGCTCCCATCTAGCCTTCTCTGTACTGTATTCTTACCCAGATACTCAAGAGGTATAATGGATGGATATTTTAGCCAGTGGATTGGCCAATGTTCAACTGTTTCATCCCAATCTTCAGGTGCTTACCTGTCCTTCAGGTTCATCTGGATGCCGGCAGGTGGCAAAGATGAGCTGAGGTGGATATGGCAGCTGGAGAAATTGCTCCACCAAGCCCAGGCCAATCCCCCGGTCGCTCCCTGTCAACAATATGCTCTGAATTCTGAAATCTTCCATGTTGTCTGTCCGTCTGTCTCTCTCTGTGTGTGTCTCTCTCCTCTGACTGGAGGAACTTGGGTGGAGTGGAGATATTTGGGCCATAAGAGACACTGCCCATCTTCAGCTGATATCCATGGTTATGCAAGTTTGCAAAATGTAAATTAATTTGTCTCAGCACCAGAGTAATCACACATGAGCAGCTTTAATTTCAGCAACAAGAAACTATTTAAAATGATGCATCACCCAGATGTGTCAAGATCAGGCGTGGCCTGAATGATGTTGAGACATTTGAAAAATAGGTCTGATCACACCATCTTCCCTGAAAAGCATTAGCAGTAGGTGTTTGATGATGATGTTGATGACGATATGATGAGTTTGGAGAGGTCTTGCTGCAGCTCATAGAATCATAGAACTGGAAGGGATCCTAAGGGTCATCTAGTCCAAACCCCTACAATGTCGGAATCTCAACTACAGTATCTATGACAGATGTCCATCCAATCTCTGCTTAAAAACATCCAAGGAAGTCCATGGCCTCACGAGCGACTCTGTTCCACTGTCAAACAGCTCTTACTGTCAGAAAGTTCTTCCTGATGTTCAGTTAGAATCTCCTTTCTTGTAACTTGAAGCTATTGGCTAGAGTCCTACATTCTGGAGCAGGAGAAAACAAGCTTGCTGCATCCTCCATGTGACAGCCCTTCAGATCTGAGGATGGCTATCATATGTCCTCTCAGTGTGCTCTTTTCCAGATTAAACATACCCAGCTCCCTAAATTGTTCATCATAAGGCTTGGTTTCCCATCCCTTAATCATCATTGTTGTCCTCCTCTGCACATGTTCCACCACACAATTGACTTGTGTTAAACTTGTGATTTACTAAGATTCCTAGATCCTTTTCACGTGTACTACTAGTAAGGCAGGTGTTCCCCATCTTATATTTGTGCAGCTGGTTATTCCTGCCTCAGTGTAGAATCTAACATTTGTCCCTACTGAAATTCATTCTGTTAGTTTAGGCCCAGTTTTCCAATCTGTTGAGGTAATCTTAACTCCTGTTTCTGTCTTCTGAGGCATTGACTACCCCTTCCAGTTTGGCATCACCTGCAATTTTATAAGCAGGCAGAGGGCCTTCTCAGTAGTGGCGCGCACCCTGTGGAATGCCCTCCAGTCAGATGCCAAAGAAATAAATAACTATCTGATGTTTAAAAGACATCTGAAGGCAGCCCTGCTTAGGGAAGTTTTTAAGGTCTGAAGTTTTAATGTATTTTTAATCTTTTGTTGGAAGCTGCCCAGAGTGACTGGGGTATAAATAAATTATTATTATTATTATTATTATTATTATTATTATTAAGCACTCCCTCAATTCCTTCATTCAAGTCATTTATAAAGACACTGAACAACAACTTTTCCCAGGGCAGAACCCCACTTGTCACTTTCCCCCCAGGATGATGATGAGGAACCATTAATGAGTACACTTTGGGTTCAGTCAGTCAACCAGCTACAAATCCATCTAACAGTTACCTCACCCAGCCCACATTTTAGCAGCTTTCCTTTGCCTGTGTATAATGAAACCCAAGAGGACATGATCACTTCCTCCCAAGGTTCCCTATACTTTCACCTCGTCAGTTTCTCCCTTCTGATGAGGACCAGATCCAAGAGAGACGACCCCTTTGTTGTTTATTCCACCTTCTGGGAAATGAAATTGCCAGTGAGTCAATGGAGGAATTGGTTGGATCTTACATTCCTGGCAGAGTTAGAGTTCCACTCCTGCCTCTGTCCCCCTCTGTAGGGAGTCACCTGTCATCACCACATGTCTTTTCCTTCTCTGGAGAGTGGCAGGAATCGTTCTCTGCACTGTACCTTCCACTGACACCTTGGTGTTTTCTGAGGTCTGCAACCGCTGTACTTGCATGGAATCAATTTTGTAGCTCCAGAGACACAGCATGGCTGCTGACAGTCCTGCTTTTTTGTGCCATGTTCCTCCAGGGGATTGTCTCCTGCATTGGGCAATCTTCCTCCTACCTAGGGGCACCCCGCCTGTATCTCTGTCCCTGGACAGTCTGCTCTAGTGCATCAAAGTGTCTGGCTCCAGGTTAGTGAGTTAACGCAGGTAAGCAATTTTATGTAATTAAAAAAATACCATTGCAAAGAAGCCAGGGCAGCTAATGACATACAGTCTATACAGCCATAAAGGGAAGATGTTGTAAGTCCCAACCACATATCAAGTCATTTCCCCTCCTACAACTAGGCAGCACGGCTCCTTGGTTCTCACTGTCTCTTTGTTTTGAATTTAAGTATCACCTGCCACTGGCAGATTTTCTCTTACCACTTTTTCCTCTTGTATCTTAAACTACTTAGGACTTTTTCCCCCAAAGGATTTCCAAGTAGAGTGGGACTCCCTTAAATTGGGCTCATTGGTTCTTGGGTTTGTTTGTTTTTACTCACCTTCCTAGTATTTCATCTTTTGTCTTTTCTCACTCTTCCTTCCCAGGCTTTATAAAATGGCCACATCAGTTACCAGTAATAATCCCCAGCATCAAATCAAATCAAAATGACCAAAGGCTCAGCAGTCTGAGCCTCATTTGTTCCATAGTCTGGTGCCTCTTGGTTAATCTGGAGATCTCCTGCACCAGTAAGGTACTCCTGTATCTAATATTGGTGTTGTTGATTGTTGGCATTTGTCTGTCTTGAGAGTCAATGGAGTGCACCTCTGGAGGTGGAGTCAAATCTCTGTGTTAACAGTGCCAAAGTGACCTCCCTGAGGAGCAAGCCTGGGTAGTGTGTATGGAGGTCTTTATTCTAACTGATGTTGTCCAAAGGAAAGCAGAGCAATATGTTTGGCATTGGCTTGGCTGCAGGAGTTGCCAGAAGGAGGTGTACAAGGTGCCATCCAACCATCTTAGGGACTCCACTCCAGATTCTGTAGGGTTTATTATGTAGGTGGACCCACTATTAGTCTCATCTGTTCAGTCCGCCTTTCTTTCCACACAGAGGAAGTCCCTAACTCACCGAGTTTAAGACCCATCGGCTACGCTAACTTGGTTTAGCCAGCCAGCCAGTGGCCGCTTCTAGGAGCCACAGGGCAGCTGTAAACCAGTTCCATCTAGTATGGCGGCTGAGATCCTATCTGCCTTGCCAGTGGTAACCAGAGCATGTGTCCTTTAGCCAGGATAGTGAAGCTGCTGCATTTGCAAGCTCACTCATCTGTTGTCCAATCAACACTAGATAATGGGCATGTGCCAGTCGCTCACCAGCTGGAAGAATTTGTTGTGCCCTTGGGATGTTTTGTATTCCAATAGTCACCTTTTCCCCAAACGAGATTGCAGACATGTCTCATGAGGAGAGGCGGAAGGAAGTTGGGATGCTAACTCTGGAGAAGAGAAGGCAGAGGGGGGAATCTGAAAGTCCTCTCCAAAGGGTGAATGGAACAGTCACAGAGAAGAGGACAAATACCCAATGGGGACTTCCTGCATCAGGCTAGGGGCTGGATTCCTAGATGGCCTACAACACACACACACAACTGTAAGCTTTTAGTCCTTTTCACTAGCAACCAGAATAGCCTTTTTAAAAGCTTTATAGCAGCCGTGGAGTAATAAATGGGTGCCAACTAAGGCGCCAGTCCTGCCTGTCAAAGTGACTTGGGGCAACTCCCTTTGTGCTCATTGGTTTATTTCCAAGTAAAGGTGAATAAAAGTGGGTGGCAGTCAGTGATGTAACTTCAGGGAAGCTTAATAATGGTACCAAAAAAAGCACGTTGGGGCTTTATGCCTGGCTTGGTGTTTTGCCCTTCACAATGGAAGGTGTGCAGTGAGTAGAATTAAACAATGCCAACCCCTGGATTGCTCACCAACCATCTAAGCAGGCTAGCAGGGTAATTAGATGACATCCACTCAGCCCAAGGGTCGGGAAAGGACTTGAAAGGATTCCATTATTCAGTCCCTAAAGCAGTCCAATTCTGAGCTAAGAATACTTGCAGAGTTTGGTCTTGAGTTTTGGCCTAGAAACCTGAAGTTATTTGGGTAGTCAGCCTTGACTTAGTTCTTGCTGTGTTTGAGAAACTGTGCTTGAATTCTGAAGGAACCTGCTGCTGTGGAAAAACTCCACACCGCCTTCTCCGTCTCCAGGTGGGACTAATACGAATAGACAGAGACCACTTCCATAAAACAAAAGCACCCAGGAGGTTGATACTTATTTCACTGCTGCATTAGGATCCCCTGGTCTTTCCAAGGTATGGTGCGGGTCATGAGATGCAAATGGCACAGTACCAAAATCTTTTATACCCTTTCTGAGCACTCTGAGACAAATAATTTTAAATTGATTGCTTACATTTCCCAGAAGTATGAGCTTGTTCAGTTCATATGCTCTTATTGGTGATTACCGTACATTCCTAACATAGCATTTCAGTAGACACTGCCCCATTTCCTTGACATGCCCCTTTTCTTATCTGTCTTACTCATTAGATTTTCTATCAAACCGTTCCCAACGGGTCAAGATGGGTTCCTACATCTCTGCCGATCTCATCATGAATACGGGGATGCCGCAGGGGTGCGTGTTGAGTCCACTTTTATATGCGCTCTATACAGCTGACTGTGTCCCCAAATACCCCAGTAATAAGATCATTAAGTTTGCAGATGATACAATGGTGGTTGGTTTAATCACTGCTGGAGAGGGGGAAGCAGCCTATAGGAAGGAAGTTGAGCAGTTGGGGGAGTGGTGCAGGAAAAACAACTTACTCCTTAACTGAAAGAAAACAAAAGAGATTATTGTGGACTTTAGGAAATGTAAATGGAATATTCAGCCACTTATTATTGAGGGGAAGTGCGTGGAACAGGTCTTGGTGTTTCGATTTCTGGGAATGGAGTTGAGAGATGACCTAACCTGGGGCAAAAACAGCAAAGACCTGATGAAGAGGTTATATTTTCTGAGAAACCTCCGGAACAACAATCTCTCAAAGGACCTCTTGATGGCGTTTTACCATTGTACTGTTGAGAGTGTATTAACTTATGGTTTGTGTGTGTGGTTTGGGAGCTGCACGGTCAGAGAAAAAACAATGCTGTCCAGGGTTGTAAAGACGGCGGAGAGAATAAATTGGGTGCACTCTTCCCACCTTGGATCAAATCTATGCTTCCAGGTGCCATAAGAAAGCTGCAGAGATAGTGCAGGATAGTGCACGTCCTGCAAATGATCTCTTTCAGCTTCTGCCTTCTGGAAGAAGGTACAGGGTTATAAAGACTAGGACTAGCTGCCTGAGAAATAGTTTCTATCCAAATGCGATTTTGATTTTAAACGCTGTGTAAGGAGTCTCTGTGGAAGTATATTGTATTTAAAAATGGGGTATCGGAGTTTTTAGGGGGCTAACGGGGTTGGGATGGCTGGGGTAGCAGGCTTGTTGGTTTTTTAATGTCTTATGTAGATTTTTTTTCAATTTCGTTGTTCTGTATGGGACAATGACAATAAAGAGTATTGTATTGTATCGTATCATATCGCATCGTATCGTATAGAATCGTATCATCTGTCTTACAAATCTCAGGTCACATAAACATTGGACTTTGCACACACCGGGCTGGGCCTTGCTCAGGTTAACTTCAAAGCTTCTTCACAATGCCTACCAGTTATATTTAATTGGAAAGCATCTTTCATGAGTCACTGAGGAAGATGCTTCCTGAGAATTTTCTTGTAAGGCAGTTCAAATGTACACATTGCTGTGTTAAAATGTTGTGCATTCTTTTGAGTCATCCTAGACCACAGGTGCTATATAAGAAGAATTCTGAAGCCTGCGAACCAACAGCCATGGATAAATTTCATGTCCAGAGTGTTCTAGTGACAGGATCCAATCAGGGGATTGGCCTGGGACTTGTCAGCCAGTTCCTGATGAAGCCAAACCCGCCAGAGTGGGTGTTTGCCACCAGTCTGGATCCTGAAGGACCTAATGGGAAGGTAAGGCTGGTCCTATCCATTGCACAAGAAGAAATATGGGGCAGTAATATCAAGGAGAGGAAAGAAGCCACTGGAAGCCTCACACAATTTCACAGGGGCTGTCACATAGTTCCGATTCTGTGCAATTCCATTTGCACAGGAGAAGCAATTGCTCCAAAGAGATACAGAATGAGGCATCCCCTGCCCAGGGTATTCCAGCTGTTTAGGACTGCAGTTGTCATCTGGGAATTGTAGTCCAAAATATTAGGAGGTCACATTAGGATGGCAGATTATGGAGGAATAGATGACATAGCAAGGGGAACTTTGGATGCTTGGGATGTGGCCACTTCTGCACTAATATCCTCCACTGGTTCTCATCATTTTGGTGTAAAAAAGGGGATTTCAGAAATGCTTTTTTCCTCTCTCTCTTTTTTTTTGTAGAAGTTGAAAAAGCTGGCTCTGCAACATCCAAACCTGGTGGTGCTACAGTTAGGTATGTATGTTTTCATCCTGCTAACACTGCTGATGGATGCAAAATTTTACACATTTCCCCTGCAAACTCTCACTTACTGTCTTCATCTTGTTGTTGGCATCACATATAGTTTCATCCCCACCTGAATAGAGGTGTTCCCAGGGAGCACTGGCACTGTGGAACACAAGCCAGAAATAAAAACTTGCCAGAATGCTCTACTGCTCTTGTGGCTGATGCATGAGTGCAAGCCTCCCAGAAATTGGCTGAGAGCTTAAACACAGGAACTTAAGAAACTTCCTTCTACCAGCTCCAACCATTGGTCCAGCCAGTCTGATCCTGTGGTGAATTTGTGGTGAAATGGTCATCTGATGGCTTCATCAAGCAGGCAAAGCATAGTGCAATGTGCTAAACTGAGGAGCCATAGCTCAACATGAGAACATCTACTTTGCCTGCAGAAGGTCCCAAGTTGGTCTCTGGTATCTTCTGGTATCTTGGACAGCCACTGCTGCTAAGACAGGGCTAGTTAGCTAAATCAATCAACAGGGCTTGCTCATCGCTATCCCTTTTCTTCAAGCAGATATCCGAGATCTGAAGAGCATTGAGGCTGCTGTGCAGAGAGTCGAGGAGCACGTCAAAGAAAATGGCCTGACATTGCTAATTAACAATGCTGCCATTTTGGTCAAGTTTACCCACTTGGCTAATGAAACAGCCAATAACATGTCCGCCCTGTACAACACAAACACTGTGGGAACCTTGCAAGTCAGTCAGGTGAGGATGTTCCAGGTTGGGGGGGGGGGGACTCAGTGATGGAGTATCTGCCTTGCATGCAGAATTTCCAGGTTCAATCATTTGGCATCTCCAGGGAAGGCTAAAGAGAGACTCCTATCTGAAACCCTGGAGAACTGCTGCCAGTAGACAGTACTGAGTTAGATGAACCAATGGTCTGACTCAATAGAAGACAGCTTCCTGTGTTCCTGTTTGTGTGAATGAGACAATAGTTACGACAATGTGATGGGTTGTCTGACAGTGACCCTAAACAGGAAGATGAAAGCATGCAAGGAGAAAGACGAGCCCAAACTCAGAGATGTCAAGGCTGCTGTTCTGCCCCTTCTCCTCCTGCAATTTAGCCCATTCATTTCCACACTTCCCCCTTTCCTGTCCTTCCTTTGCTACTTTCCTTCCACTAGAAATGGCTTCTCTAAGTGGCTGTCCATCGCCTGGGATCTTCCTTCCATCTAATGAGCCCAGTTGTGCTGGTTTCTCCCAGGCCTTCTTGCCCTTGCTGAAGGTTGCTGCCCAAAGAAGCCTCCAAGAAGGGCTGAGCTGCAGCAAGGCAAGCATCGTCAACTTAGCCAGTGACTTTGGCTCTCTGGAGAAAATGGCTGGATGGTGCCTCTCTCAAGTCATCTCCTACCGCTGCAGCAAGGTACCTCTCAAGGCTGTGTGCTCCTAATGTTTGAAGTATGATTAAGATGTGGAAGATGCATCTAGTCCAAAACAGCAGCCCACACCAGTTAGTCTAAAGGAAGCACCAGATTCCAAGTGGTTTGTGAATTAGCCAAGTTATGAAATTTCAAGTTCTTATGTAGGGTAAACGTCAGAGCCTAGTGGATGTGTTGGAAAATGTGACGTTGATGAGATCCACTTTTTAACTTATTCTGCACCAGGGTTTTCATGCGACTTCACCCTCATGACAACAGTCCACTGGGGTAGCTCCTCAAGGCCTGATTTTTTTTTTAAAAAAGTAATATTTATTAAGAGTTTAAAAATTATTAAAAAAGAAAAAAGTTAAACCAAACAAAACAATACCATACAATACATGAAAAACAAAAACACCACTTATCTTAACAAAACAGAAACAAAAAACAGAAACAATTAAAAACACATCCAATATTTCCATATCTTATCTTTCATTTACTTGTTTCAACGACCTCCTCACACCTCCCTTTTCGTGTTCTAGTTCAGTTAGCTATTTCAGCAAATCCTTTCCATCTTTCTCAATTTTTGTCCTATAATTTATCTTAACACAATCTAACCTTACTTTTTTCCCCTTTGGCCCATTAACAATCTATTTTTACTTAATTCTTTATAACATTTCTGCTAAAGTCATATAACTTCATTCCAGCATCCTTCTAACATTCATTAATTTTACAGTGTTTTTGTAAATAGTCTTTAAATTTTTTCCAATCTTCTTCCACCAACTCTTCTCTCTGGTCTCGGATTCTGCCAGTCATTTCCACCAGTTCCATGTAGTCCATCAACTTCATCTGCCATTCTTCCCGGGTGGGTAAATCTTGTGTCTTCCAATGCTTTGCGATGAGTATTCTTGCTGCTGTTGTAGCATACATAAAGAAAGTTCTATCCTTCTTTGGCACCAATTGGCCGACCATGCCCAGGAGAAAGGCCTCTGGTTTCTTCAGGAAGGTATATTTAAATACCTTTTTCATTTCATTATAAATCATCTCCCAGAATGTCTTAATCCTTGGGCATGTCCACCAAAGGTGAAAGAATGTACCTTCAATCTCATTACATTTCCAACATTTATTGTCGGGCAAATGGTAAATTTTTGCAAGCTTGACTGGTGTCATGTACCACCTGTAGATCATTTTCATTAAATTCTCTCTTAAGGCATTACATGCCGTAAACTTCATATCTGTGGTCCAAGGCCTGAATTTTTAGTGGCAACGGGAATTATAATGCCCAGAAACAGCATAAAATTTATGTTTGTGTAGATATACCGTGTCACCTACCTTTCATTATTTATTTGGGTGACGTAATGGTAATGGTGATATGGTAAAATCATATACAGTCATTATCAATTGCACCACCATTACATTACCCCAAAAAACAATGCAATGTCATTGATAATGATGTTGTTGTTTAAATAAATGAAATAATAATTCTGAATGGTGAACTCACCACTTCTTGGCCACACTCAGAGGTTCAGCATTTAATGACCCAGCCTTCTGTACTCTGGCTGCCAGAGAGTGGCCAGCTTCTCCTCCTGCTGCTGCTGCTACCTGAGTGCTGCTTTTAAGCTGGATATGCTATGAACTTCTCCAGGCAGCACAGGTGCCCTGTGTGTGCAACCTCCCTAATCCTAAACACTTGGGGGGGGGGCAACCAGACCTTGGACACCACCTTTTTGTGTAATTATCAGGGCAACTGGACCCTGGTGCTCCTGAGTCTTTAAGGGCCCTCTGCCTGGAACACCTCACACCTGATGTGCCCTCTTCTCATGGCACCTCTTGCCCTCAGGCTGCTGTGAACATGCTGACCAGGTGCCAGTCCTTGGAGTATGGTCCGTTGGGGATCCTTTGCATCTCCATCCACCCTGGCTGGGTGAAAACTTCCATGGGGACATGTCTGGTAAGTGAGGCCAGATCCACCCAATAAAATGCCTTGGATGGTCAGGCATTTTAGTGATTTTCCCCTTAGAGGAAGTCTCTGTAATGGAAGGCCAGGGAGTATCAGGGAGTCTTCCTGGGGGCTCCACATTTGCTGCATAAGGAGCAGCCTCAAATCCATTGCTGAGGTCTTTCTTGGGCAGGTGTAACACTCACTTTTAGCTCCAACTACACCTTAATCTGGTTGTACTTCTGTAAACTGCCCTAAGACCTGTGAGTGTGTATAAATTCAATAAATAATAATAATAATACCTTGAATTGGAAGAATGCCCTCTTTTAGACTGCAAAAGGCCAGGCTCCTGGGGAGGGACTCCAGCTCAATCAATGAACCCCAACAGCATGTTCCTTGTGCAGACGGAGAGGGTATAAACTTGGTTAATTCAACCTATGCATTGGGAAACATTTGTATGATACTTTAATATATAGATAATTTCTTAAGGAAGTGAGAAAGAGGTAAATAGGAGGGGCAAACAAGCGGGGGTCATTCGTACATATCTAAAAGAAAAAAAAATTCAATAAAATAGTATAACACAAAAGTTGGAAGCAGGCGCAGCAGCAGGTGGCGCTGGTGAGCAGCTCTGGGATTGGAGAGGAGATGCCAGGGGCTTCTCGCTTGCCCATGTTCATGCATTCCGTTGTGTGGCAGATTATGACAAGGTCTGTCCCTGTGCTCATGAGGGTGAGAGACTGATAGAACAGAACAGGTAGTCAGCCCTGTCAACCAGGGGAAAGGCAGATTCCCTAGTAATTCCCGTGGCGTTTCTAACTGTTCCCTCTCAATTTCATAGGTCCCAACTACAGTGAGTGAGAGTTGCAGTGGGATCTTGAAAGTGCTTTCTGCTGTCACTGACAAAGACTCAGGGTCTTTCATTGACTGGAAAGGGCGTGTTGTTCCTTGGTGAGAAAACGAGTCACAAATCATGGGCCTCCATCCATCCATCCATCCATCCATCCGCTCCATGAAGTCTGTGATGGCAATAAAACACAGATAAAGCTACGTGAACTTCCTGAGTTGCCTGCTTCCATTTCTTTCTCGCTTGCTTGCTTGTTTCTGTTGTATCTAGAAATGCCTGTTGATGCCAACTGATAGATCCCATTTCAAGTTTGCAAATTGTGTCTGTTTTCAGTTTGGTGGAGGGAAAGACCCGACTTGGCAACACAGCCCCACCTCCACTTGCTCCTTCTTCCATGGAGAAGACCTTGTTGTCCCGCAGAGGAGGTGCAGGGTTCCCCTTCTCTTCATCCAGCTGCTCTTGGTGGCTGCAGATTTTCTTTTTTATATATATAATAAATTTTATTCAAAATTATAACAAAATATATTTTCCAAAAACATATCCTTATTCCCCCCCCCCATTTTCCCTCCCCCCATAAAACCCATTCCCCCACCCCCCGACTTCCCTCAGTTCCAGTCTTTGGTTTCTCCAATAATGCTATTTTCTGCATGTTACAGAGTTGTATAGATCCTCCAACTGTTTAGCTTATTTTTATCAGTAAAAAAATTGTGAATGTTTATTCAAAACCTGCCAAGGACTCCAGTTCGCTTTGTTGCATCCTCAAATACTTTGTGAAAGGTTCCCATTCATCCTTAAAGTCACAGTTATCCTTATTTCGTAGTTTATGTGTCAGTTTTGCCAGTTCTGCATAGTCCATCAATTTTTCTTGCCATGATTCTTTACAGTAGTCGGAGTTTCTTCAGTCTTCCATCCTTGTGCTACCAGAATTCTCGCAGCCGTTGTCGCATACATGAAGATGTTTTTCAACTTTTTTGGCAGGTCTTTCCCTACAATCCCCAACAAAAATGCCTCGGGTTTTTAAACAAATGTTAAATGGAACATTTTCTTCAATTCATTGTATATCATTTCCCAAAATTTTTTAATTACTTTACAATCCCACCACATATGATAAAATGTTCCCTCCTTTTCCTTACACTTCCAACATCTATTTGAACTAGTTTTGTACATTTTCCCTAACTGCACTGGTGTTGTATACCATCTGTACATCATCTTCATGTAATTCTTCAATAGGGAACAATCTGTAAATTTTAAGTCAGTTTTCCATAATTTTTTTTAAAAAGATATTTATTGAAGTTTCAAAAGTTATATAAAAGAAAAAACAATAATACAAACAAAACACAAACAAAAACAAGTATAATTTCAATCCCTTATTTTCTTATAACTTACTTCCCCGACCTCCTCATACCTCCCCTTTCTGTATTCCAATTTCTAATTATTAGTTCAGCAAATCCTCTCCCTTAATTTTCATTTATTTTTTAGCCTTTCTTTTCTTTTTACTTAATCATTACAGCTGAAAACCACTTAATTTCTAAACCAACATCGTTCTAACATTCATTAATTTTGCAATGTTTCCTAAGATAGTCCTTAAATTTCTTCCAATCTTCTTCCGCCGTCTCTCTTCCCTGGTCTCGTATTCAGCCAGTCATTTCTGCCAGTCCCATATAGTCTATCACCTTCATCTGCCATTCTTCTGAGGTGGGTAGATCTTGTGTCTTCCAATACTTTGTGATGAGTATTCTTGCTGCTGTTGTAGCATACATAAAGAATGTTCTATCCTTCTTTGGCACCAATTGGCCGACCATACCCAGGAGAAAGGCCTCTGGTTTCTTCAGGAAGGTATATTTAAATACCTTTTTCATTTCATTATATATCATTTCCCAGAAAGCCTTAATCTTTGGGCATGTCCACCAAAGGTGAAAGAATGTACCTTCAGTCTCTTTACATTTCCAGCATTTATTATCAGGCAAGTGGTAAATTTTTGCAAGCTTGACTGGGGTCATGTACCACCTATAAATCATTTTCATAATATTTTCTTTTAAGGCATTACATGCCGTAAATTTCATACCGGTGGTCCACAACTGTTCCCAGTCAGCAAACATAATGTTATGACCAATATCTTGTGCCCACTTGATCATAGCTGATTTAACCGTTTCATCCTGCGTATTCCATTTCAACAGCAAGTTATACATTCTTGACAAATTCTTAGTTTTGGGTTCTAACAATTCTGTTTCCAATTTTGATTTTTCCACCTGGAAGCCAATCTTCCTGTCCAACTTGTAAGCATCCATTATTTGATAATAATGAAGCCAGTCTCGCACTTTATCTTTTAATTTCTCAAAACTCTGCAATTTCAATTTATCCCCTTCTTGTTCCAGAATTTCCCAATATTTCGGCCATTTGGACTCCATATTGAGTCTTTTCCCAGCCTTTGCCTCCATTGGCGATAACCACCTTGGGGTTTTATTTTCCAGCAAGTCTTTATATTTAATCCAGACATTATACAATGCTTTCCTGACAATATGGTTTTTAAAAGCTTTATGAGCTTTAACCTTGTCATACCACAAATATGCATGCCACCCAAAAATATTGTTAAAACCTTCTAAATCCAAAATGTCTGTATTCTCAAGAAGCAGCCAATCTTTCAACCAGCAGAAAGCTGCTGATTCATAATATAGTTTAAAGTCTGGCAGGGCAAATCCCCCCCTTTCCTTTGCATCAGTTAAAATCTTAAATTTTATTCTGGGTTTCTTGCCCTGCCAGACAAATTTAGAAATGTCTTTCTGCCACTTCTTGAAACAGTCCATCTTGTCCACAATTTGCAATGTTTGGAAAAAACAACAACATTCTAGGCAATACATTCATCTTTATAGCTGCAATTTGACCAGACAAGGAAAGCTTCAAATTTGACCAGATTTCCAAATCTTTTTTCACTTCTGTCCAACATTTCTCATAATTATCTCTAAATAAATTCACATTTTTAGCTGTCATGTTAATCCCCAAATATTTCACTTTCTTAACCACAGTTAGACCTGTCTCATTCTGAAACCTCTCCCTTTCGACAGTTTTCCATAATTTAAGCCAATCTTCCATCATAATGTTGTGACCTACATCTTGTGCCCATTTAATCATAACTGATTTTACCTCTTCATCTTTCGTCTCCCATTCTAATAGTATGCTATATGCGGCCTTCAGTAGTTTCACTTTCCCTTCAATCACTTCTGTTTGAAACCTAGATCTAGTATAACTAAATCCTTCTTACAGTCTTCTTTTTATGTTTCATGTAGTTGTTGATAATGTAACCAACTCTGAAAGTGGTCTTTGATCTCATCATAATCTCTTAATTTCCATTTTCCATCATGGTCCTTTAATAAATCAACATATGTGAGCCATTTTCCTTTCTTTCCAAGTGGTTTGAGCAGTAATGCTTCATGTGGTGAAAGCCACCACGGAGTCTTTTGTTCCAATAAGTCTTTATATCTCTCCCATACTCTCATTAATGATTTCCTGATTATATGGTTGTAAAAGCTTCTATGAATCTTCCCTTTCCCGTACCATAAGTATGCATGCCAAGCAGATTTTCTACCCATCAGGAGTAGCAACTGCAGACTCATCCTGAATAGGATGTCTGGGGCAAGCCGTCCTTTGGGGGCACAGCTGTTTTAGCCTCTGGGTTGAAGTTCAGCCTTGCTCAGAAATCTCCCCTGCGTTGAAGTAATGGCATTCACACCTGTTGTAAGAATACAGAAACTGTCTATAATGAATTACACCAATCCACAAATGTCAAGCCATTTATTCAATGGATGGCGGAAGCTCATTCAGGAACCTTCAAGCAGTGTTTTCCATATACGGTACATCACATAATGCCTTATGTGATTTACACAGTATATATAGAGAGACAAAAACTGCTAAAACAATAAGGTTTATTATGCAGACAAAGGGTAAGGGAACGAATTAAGTCTATACGCTGTTAAGCCAAAACCCCCAAGCCCTAGATTGCCTTTGTTACTCTTTCAATACTTCCTCTTCACATTCCTAAGGGTGTGTCCCACACATATAAATGTTAAATACAGTGGTACCTCAGGTTAAGAACTTAATTCGTTCATTCTTAACCTGAAACTGTTCTTAACCTGAAGCACCACTTTAGCTAATGGGGCCTCCCGCTGCTGCCGGAGCACAATTTCTGTTCTCATCCTGAAGCAAAGTTCTTAACCCGAGCTACTATTTCTGGGTTAGCGGAGTCTGTAACCTGAAGCTTCTGTAACCCGAGGTATCACTGTACTGAGTGCTCAATGAGGTGTCAAAGACTTACCTGCATCCTGTGAAACTTATCTGTAACTGATGTACCCCCCTTCTATAATGTATTTCTGATGTATGACTTACACTCTGGCTGGATAGGTTGTGGGAAGGTCCACCTGTGGATTGAAAGGTATAAACTTCTGTTTTTCTTTTGTTTGGGGTTTTCCTCCCTCCTGCGTGTGGTGAGTGGGGATCCTGTTGCAAAGGTTTATTTTCTCTTTAATAAAGCCGCTTTGCTTTTCAATATACACTTATTGTCCTCTGCTTTTTCTCTCCAACCAATAGGGAACTCCATGTAAGGACTCTATACGAGCTTTATATACCCCATAAGGGAATTAGAGGTTTTTTTTTTTTCTTTTAGCACACCTCCTAAAGGAAACAGGCTATTACTAATAGTATTATTGCCAGCCTGGTTTTCTCCTGGCCTGGGCTAGTTTCTGATAGTCCTGAGCTTGGTGCAAGTCAGAGACCTCTCACAGTTGCTGCCACTGCACTCCCAACATCCCTTCTAGTTTTCTGAAAATTATTTATTTTCTCCCTCCCCCCATAAATTTATATACTACCTGATTGTAAAAAAAGAAAAGAAAGTAAAAAGAAATACTATTCTACCTCCCTGGGTTGTAATCAGCTACCATCCATCGGCTACTCTCACCTGGTTTAGCCGGCCAGTCGAAGCTGTTTCCCAGGGTGTGGCTACTGTTGCATGCTGACAGCTTCTAGGAGCCATAGGTGAGAGCTGAGTGGGGGGGGGTGACAAAAGGTGGACCAACTACCCCAGAAAAAGCATGACATGTCCCCCACTTCTGCTCTGTGCCATGAGTAAATACTATTGAAGATGTGAAGGAATTGGAATTTGTCCTTACTTGTATGGACTGTTTCAGGAAGGATGATGGGATTTGAAAGGAGAATTTACAGCTTATCCACACTTCCTATTGCCCTGCTGCTTTCCCCTGGAAAAAGAACTCTTTAGCGCTCAATCGGGGCAAACAGCAATTTGGATTTCCCCTGGATTGCCATTTCTTCTGATCTGCCACTAAAGAGCAGTTTTTCCCTTGGAAAGGAGTGGGGGTAAACCACTCAGACCCATGCCTAGAAAGCATAGGTCAAGTGGAATTTTTTACAGGTGGGTCCCAATTCAATCTAAAATGCTTGAGAAGCACTGGTGCACACACACCCATTTATTTCACAGGACTTGGAGGCGTATTTATTTTTAAGTCCAAAAGCCTGCAAAACTTGTAAAAACTTCCTCATGCTTGACCACATCCCTTCTGCCCATTGGTTCTGAGCAAAAAGCAGTCTGAGCTTGCCTACATGGAATCTGATATTCTTCTGCAGCCAGCCAGTGGGAAAGAAGGCGGGCGGCCCAGTCACTGCAGGAAGTGACACACGCCCAGCCCACTGGAAAGAAAACTTGGGGCAAGGCACAGAGGAGCTGCAGAAAGGAGTAACGGCTTCTGTGAGAACAGGATGGCATCAGGTCACATTCGCAGTGTGTTGGTGACAGGATCCAACCGAGGCATCGGGCTGCAGCTGGTGAAATGTTTCCTTGAGAAACCAAACCCTCCCCAAGTAGTGTTCGCAACCTGCCGGGATCCAGAAGGGGCCAGAGCACAGGTGAGTTGTTAGACTCTCTTTAGCTGACTTTGAAGGCAGAAAGTCTCCCTCTCGGGACACACACACACACACACACACACACACACACACCCTTGCACGATAGGAGGACAAACACTTTCTCTCTGCAAAGCTGATGTCTGAGACAGGCTTCTTTCTGCAAATCCCATTGTCTCCCCAACCCCTGCACATTGTTTATAAGCAGAAATATCTTATTTCTTCCAGTTTAGGGATTTCAATTCCTGTGTGTGCATGCAAGAGAAGAATCCACTTTTTCCCCTCCCCTGAAGCAACTGTCAGGCATCCATCCACACTCCATCCTTTCCAGCTGGAACTTCTCCTTCCCTGCTGCCAGATTGTGTTACTCTGACTTCCATAAGTCAGTGATGCATGCAAGAGCCCTTTTCAGAATCTGTGCTAAAAAGTTTCCAAGTTGTTATATAAGCAAGAGGCTCGTCTCAGCCATAGAATTTAAAACAGGAGATAGGCAAGTTTGCAAACCCTTGTTTGAGAACTCTGGTTGTTTGCTTTGTTTGTGGAGCTGCATGCTCTAGACTTCCCTAATTTAGGGGCCTCTCCATTTGGAGGAGAGAACAGGGAGGCTTGGATTTACCGGTATTTACAAATGCGGAAGTTGAGTGTTGCTGGAGGCAAACTGAGTTTGTAGCAAAGAGAAATAAACATGAGGCTGAATATTAGAACGGCACTTATTGTTCCAATAAGAGAAAAAAGAGTCTACTGCTGTGGTTTGCAAAGAAATTCCTTAGCACATGACCTCGTTTTAACATGGTGAAGTCAGCCTACATTGAATACTTTGGAGCTTTCACAGTGGTAGCAGCCATGTTCAACTAGCTCCAGGGCACGTTAAAAGTTAAGCTGGGCATTTACTATGGAACAACCACACCTTTGTTCAAGGCACCTGCACAATGTGAAAACATCCCCCCTCTAATGCTTCCCCTCTTCAGCTTCCAGCTGTTGTTTTCTGAGCACAGAAAATCCAGCTTTTTAAAAACTTTGGAATAGCTGCACAATTTCTCAGGGGTAGATAGCCCCTCACTTGGCTGTTTTGGTCAGTTAGTTGCATCACCAAGACTATTCCCATAGGGCATAAATTTTCAACCTTTTCAGAACCAGGACTCACCTTCTATGGGATAAACTGCTTCATATAACCAAACTGCTTAAGTCTAATTAATGCATGAAAGGGTTAATGCCATAGAGTAAGCTGTCCTGCCAGGTTTAGCTCACCTTGGGAGGAAATGGGTAATTAAGTATATTGTTCTCCTTCAGTCTACATGTGAACTTCAGCTGTGAAGAGGTTTCAGCTTGTTGCTCCAGCTCCACCACATGGCTCTCGCCAGCCATTCTGGAGTTCTTCCTTGATGTTGTTTGAGTTCAGTCCCACAATGCCCTTGTGAGAGCTCGTATGGAAGTCTCAGGCTGCCACCTGCACAATGGGGCTAAGACTGGCCTACTTACAAGATAGTTATAACAACTCTGTGGTAATTTACGTGGGGGAACTTCGGACACATTACAACATGATATAATTTGTTTTCTTTTGTTTCCTACAGGAGCTGAGGCACCTGGCATCCAAGCACCCCAATCTGGCAATTCTGCAGCTTGGTAAGCCCTCTCCCCTCTTTCAGCAAACAGCAGCAAGGCTGTTGCTTCTTAATTTGAGCCTTGGCAACTTCTCAATGTTGTATCCAGTCATTTCTTAAGGCACTGGCTGTATTTAGATGATCCTCAAGACTATGTACTAGATAGAGGATCTTTAACAAGCCCTCTCCCCTCCCTTAACTTGCCCCAAAACAAGCACTACAAGTCAGAATCTGTTGGACAAATTTGCCCTAAGTAATCCATCCAAATTTTCCTCCTACATTGTCCTATTGGTTTGGAAACTGCAGTTTACAGACTTCCTGGTCCGCTTATTTCATATTTCCCCCTTGATATGTACCCCCTTCATTACATACATCCCATGATCATGCTGATTAGCTCTAGCTCCAACCAGGTTGTTTGACTAATATTCATAGCCTTTTTAAGCATGCACAATAGTTTTCTAACTGTTCTCCTCCATTTCCCCTTGTGGTTCTAAGTCACCCACAAACGTTCCTGGTCCCTTATAAGACATTATCATTTTCATCAGAGAAATGTTGCAGGGTTGTGATACCCACCCAAACCTTTGAGAGAAGCAGCACATTTAGCTCTAATTTCATAACAGGCATTAGACACAAAGTTTTGGAGGGCTGAGAATGCCATACGGGTTCATGAATTACTTTCCAGTTGACCAAACCACATCTAAGATTCTGTGGGATAAACAGGTAAGAAAAGCTTAGCAGAAACGACCATGCTTTGCTGTTGTAACTGCTTGCATCGCAAAGAAAGAAGAAACTTGTGGTAATAAGTTAAGAAATCGCTGTGAATAGCCAAAAGATAATGTCTTATAAGGTACTAGGAGGGCTTGGCATGAGTGCAGAGATTAGCAGTGGTGCCCTGAGCCAATAAATGGTCCCCTCCCAGCAACATTTGATAGCAATAGGCTGGACCTGGCAGCTGACTTATCCCACACCCCATTGATCAGATCCAGCTGCCATGGCAATGAAATGGGTGCGTGCAACTCCTCTGTAAAGCTGAATGGGGGCCTCGCTCAGCAGAGATTAGGTGTTCTACTTGCTTTTGAGGCCCCTCCCAAATACTGACAAGCGGCCTCAGGCAAGCTTCTATTTGCTTATGAAGGAAATAAGATAGGCACCTCTTGATGGCATTTCAACTCTAATCCTCACCCCTCCCTGCCCCACCCAGCTCCTTCCCCCCTGGCTATACAAAGCAAAACTGCACGACTGCCCCTTAAAGAAACAGAAGTTTGCAGAGGGGTAAGGAAGTATGATTGAAAGGGATGCTTTCTCCAAAATGCTCTTGGCAGTGGGCCCCAGTATCACCTCGCTTAACTATTCTATATATTTTTTAAAGGTATTGGGCCTGGTCACCTCAAGAGCCATCTGCACCTGTATTAACTAGCCCAGGCTTGAATTTGTGCCTCAGATGCCCTCCTCTCTTATCACCATGAATGGCTAAGTGAGAAGGAGAGCCAAGCCCTCTTAGGAATGGTATTCCCTCCAGAGATCTGCCTGGCTCTCTAGTATGATCAATGCATGGAGTGGTGTGTGTGTGTGTGTGTGTGTGTGTGTGTGAGAGAGAGAGAGAGAGAGAGAGAGAGAGAGAGAGAGAGAGATGCCCCCACCAACCTCCATGTACACATCCAAACATGTGACCTTACATAGCTTACAAGTGTTCAGATGAAGACACTGAAGTTGGAAGCAGAGCCACAAGATGCAATCCTGCTCTCCCTGCATTTCTGCTACGTGAATGAGCATGCCAATAATCCCACCTATTGTAAATAGCTGACACAAGCGAGACAGGTGAGAATGCAGTCAAGTCCTACACAAATAAGAGTCTTGTTTCTTCTTCTTTGTAGAAACCACCGATGAGGCAAGTGTCAAGGCAGCTGCCAAGAAGGTTGAGGCCCGCCTGGGAGGCGCTGGGCTGAACGTGGTGATCAACAATGCTGGGGTCATGCCGCCCTGTACTTTGGAGTCAGCCACTGCTAAAGACATGCTGGACGTCTACACCATCAACCTTGTGGGCCCAATGTTAGTGACCAAGGTCAGTTTTTCTTCACAAGAAGAGCAATCCCTCCCTGGACTACAGGGTGGAAAGCAGACCCCCATGATGCAGAGTGGACTAGGACTTGCCCCTCCCAGGCCAGCTCCTGGCAGCACAGATGACCGGATACATCAAAGGGCAATACAGCAGCCTTTCCTCTTTGCATATGCAGACTGCTTCATTGTTTAGGGTCAAAATTATTAAGAGAAAAGAATGGGGTTTGTGGGCTTGGTTAGTGGGCTGTAAATGGTGACACCTGGATTTGAGTTAGGGAGGTCACTCCTCCTATCTTCAAAAGGCCCCTGGAGAATAGCCTCTGGCTAGGTGAATTCACAGGTTGAGTTGGTAAGAAAAAGTTCTGCAGGATCAGCCCAGCTCTGTGACAGCATCTACCCTCCATTAGTCCCAAACACAGCTGAGTCTTAATATCTTCTGTTTTGAAAAAGCCAACTAGGATATTGTGGGGTAGAAATTGAGAGGTGTAAGAAACAAGGCCAGAGGTGGTTGGTCTTTGCAATCTTGTGCCCATTTACTAGCAGATCTTTATGCAGACCAGGTTTGTACAGCTGAAGAGCTTTTGCCTCTCTTTAGGAATTATTGCCGTTGCTGAAGAAGGCTGCCCACGGATCCAATCAGAAAGGCATGAGCTGTGGGAAAGCAGCCATCATCAACATGTCCACTGTTCTAGGATCCATTGAGAAAACACCAGAGCATTATTTCGCTTTCCCAGTCGTCTCCTATCGCTGCAGCAAGGTCAGGCTTCTCCTGTGGGACATGGGTCAAATCTGGCATTTCTGTCCATTACCTTCCTTAAAAAGGTTTTTCTATGTACCCAACAATGGCTGGCCTAGTGAGTGATGTGCTACTGAAATGCCTTGTGTAACACCCACCAGCTTTCTTCCTCTCCAAGTTGGACGTTTTGTCCATACTGAAATTGTTCTGTCTTACGAGTAGATAAAATTGCTTTGTGTACCTGAATTCCACAGTAAGAATTCTTCCAAAAGTCATGTAGTGGCCATTCTGGCTGAGACTGATGGGAGTTGAGGTCCAAAACATCTGGAGGGCACTAGGTTGGGTAAGGCTACATTATATAATCCTGGTACCTGTTGCAGTTTCCATGCCAGTGGTTGTTACCTCCTAGAGATGTTAAGAGTTGGTGGGGGAAGTTTCTGGAACAGTAACAAGTGATGTGGCAACTGCAACTACACTTTATGGACATGGCAGAGACATGGCATCATCTTTTTAGCATAGTATATTCTGTCTCAGTAGCAAAACTGTCCCAGAACTTAGGAGAATTCAACTTCAGTGTCTGCCCAATCAGTGTTGATTATGTGAACAGCAGGGAGATTGGGTCCAAAGTGAGTGGTCTTATAACCTCAATTTATATTGAGCCAGTAGGCTAGTTGACCTTTCTGCTCTCTGTGCATCTATGATTGGGGTCTGCTCATGTCTTCGTCCATCCCCAGGCTGCTTTGAACATGCTCACCAAGTGCCAATCAATGGGCTACAAAGATGATGGGATCCTGTGCACTGCTGTTCATCCTGGCTGGGTGAAAACAGAGCTGGGAAGTGAGCAGGTGAGTCAGCTAAGGATTTCTTCTTAAGCACTCTCTGCATTACTTCATTCTAAATCAGAACTATACACACACACACTAATGGCTCATCCACACTTCCTTTTGGGACACATTTCTGGGCACACTTCTGCGATTTCCAGGTCCTGGCAAAGAGAGAGAGAGAGAGAGAGTATTGCCCTGCCACTTTCCTCAGGAAAACCAATGTTTTTTCTGCTGAACTGGAGCAAATGGCAATCAGCTTTCCCGCAAACTGTTGTGTGCTCTGATTCAGCAGTAAAACACAGGGTTTCCTGGGGAAAGTGGCAGGGCAAAAAACAAAAAAACCCAACACCCCACACTCAGACACAGACCTGGAAATCCTGGATCTGTGCCTAGAAATGTAGTGCAAAAGGAAGTCTGGCTGAGCCAAAGCCTCACCAGTTCTCTTGCTGAAAGTCTTACTAATACTGTGCACACCCAAGGGAAGAGGCTCCTCCTGGCAGACCCGAGCATTGACCTTCCTTGCCAACCCCAAGGAGCTGGCCACTAAAGTCTGAGTTAAGGAAGCCGCCGGTTGTTGGGGTGTCTTTGGCAATGGAAGCAGAGCATTGTTGTCATGATGGCTAGTAGCCATTGATAGCCTCCACGAATTTGTCAAATCCTCTTTTAAAGCCATCTAAGTCGGCGGCCATCACTGCCTTCTGTGGGAGTGAGTTCCATGTTTAACTTTCTTTTGTATGTCCTAAATCTTCCAACATTCTGCTTCACTAGATGTTCAAGAATTCTAGTCTAGTGTTATGAGAAAAACTTTCCTCTATCCACTTTCTCCATGGTATTCATTCATATATACATCAACCTGGAAGCAAAGAGCTCACTAATAGATGCATTTTTATTCACACTTGCCTGTAATAAATACACTGCTGATCACATTTTTGGTTGGCGAATTGCATCACAGATTTTTGGGGTGTGCCGATTTCCAAGGATAGCTGCATATAGTTTTGCTTATTGTTTGGAGAAGTGAATATTCAGTCAGGCCCACACTAAAATTACAACCAAGGACAAACTTATCTCATCCCTCCCTTCTGCTCACTCCTTTGGTAGCTAGATAGGCAAAACCATCACTCATGTGGTTGGCTGAGCTCTCATCCATCACTGCAGATTTTCTTGTGCCTCTGCAGAATCACTATCTAACCATGGTTTGTACCTTGCAGGCTGACCTGACTGTCGAAGAAAGTGTGTCTGGCATTATGAAAGTGCTTTGCAACCTCTCTGAAAAGCAACACGGGGTGCTGGTGACTTGGGAAGGGAATGTTTTGCCATGGTGAGAGCCTCGGAAGGAACCAAAGGCATAATGAGGATGGAGCAGCCTGAGGCTTTGTAAAGCTTTATATCATGAGTCTTTTGAATAAAAATTGAAGCGGCATCTCTTGGGTCTCTTGTCTTCTGTCCCAAAATGTGACATGTAAAGAAATGGGATTCCATTCCCAGTCCTATCTCCACTCACCAGCCCTGGGTTACTGGCACGCCTCCCTCAACGATACATGCACCCATTTATATCCTACTTGCTCTCCCTCCCAGAAGCCGTTTTATAATTAAGGCAAAACAGAGGACTGGTGAACCCAACCTCAAAAGGCTGCTGGCAGTTTTGCCTTCACCAGTACATCACAAGGTTTCTCAAATTAGGAGACAACTCTTTCTACTTGCCAGATTTTCCACAGTAAAGGGAAATTCAGATTAAAGTGCAGAAGAAAGTCTGGCCTGTCATTCTGATGATGCAATATATGGATGCTGCAAAAACGCTTATTTGTACAAGCAGCACCAATTCCATAATAAGCTTCCATCTTATTACTCGTCTGGGTTGGGTGGAGAGAGAAGTTGGCCAGGTCAGGCCAAAACCAGAGCAATTGGCCAGAAGACCTCCGCTTCTCTCCCTATGGCTGCAAGATGATTTTGTGGGTTTGCCTTGCAGCAAGTCCAGATCTCAGTTTAGAGCTGCACAAATGCATGACAATGGGCCAGGATAAATGGGTGATACCTCTCAATTCAAGCTAAGTGTTAGCTACATACTTTAAAGCTGTTGTTATCAGAGATGGTACATCTTGAATTCAATTATCATTTTAACAACACCTACAATTTCCCCTTTTGCACACTCTGGTGTGTAATCCCACTAGCTAAGGATTATACTCAGCATTAATACATTGTGTTACTGCATCAAACCACCACACCTTTCCATCTGGATACTGTGAGACAATGAAGCCTTGGCCACTCTATAAAGTTTGAAGAAAGGAAGCCTTCTGGGCCCAGGGAAAGGACCGAGGGGCATGCATGGAAGAGAACAGCAGAAGGGTGTTTTGGAATAGGGAAAAGGAGACGGAGTTAACCATAGGCACTGTAGGATGGCCACTGGAAAGCTGGGCTTTGGTTCAGGCATGGAGGACAAACTGGGAGATGGGAGCTGAAGCCAATGTCCCTGAGGAAAAAAGGTAGAGCAGGGAGGCTGTGGACTCTCTTCCTGGCCTTGGAGTGTGTGAAATAAGTATGTTTGTGGGTGCTTCTCTTTTGAGATGTCCTCAGAGCACATCTGGACACTCCAGTGAGTCCCTCCTAGGGCCATGAGGAGTCAAAGAAATAGTACCAATAAAAGCAGCAAAGAGTAGGCACACCTGCCAACAGGCTTTCATACTATACTTATGTGAAAATGAAGAATACTGGTCACTGCCTGTAATAAAGAGATTGATTGATTGGTTATGTGAAAATGAAGCATAATTTGTATGACAGTCACCATGGGAAGAAAGTGATGCTGTGCTTTCTGTCAGAGAGGACAGTCGCTTAACATTTCTGGATTCCAAGCAATGGGAGAGGTGAGGGAAGCACGATGGGACGTCCTCGCAGGGCAAGAGGCATGACAAGGAGCATCAGGGGTCTTCTCCAAAAGACGGCCTGCTTTGCCTACGGAAGGGTCTTGTTCTTTATTCAGCTGCTGCAGAAGGAAGTTGTTTGTGGAAACAAGGGACCTGGCAAGAAGGAAACAATGAACAGGGACCACCCTTGACTGAGCCCAGCATCTCTGAATGAGTTAGCTTTCTTGGACTTTCAAACCAACAAGAAAAGCTACGTACTTCAAACAGGAGTTTCATTAGTTGCCAACCTGTAAGTCTCCAACTTGATATTTTCAATCATTGGACATGCGGCATAGGGACTAATCCTGACCCTGACTAGAGGGTTTAATTGTCCCATAACCAATGTCACCCTATAAACCAGGTCACATTGCTCATGGCATTAGTTAATGGACAGGAGGGCATGGTTCAATCCTGTCTTGGGTTTGCAAACAGGTACTTGTAGCCAAACCAGGATTTTGCCTCTTGCGTTTTCCCTGCACAGCAGCCAAGGCAAGAAGAAATAAAAGGTGCTTTTTGTGAGCATCAGCAGAGCACAGGAGAAGTCCTGCCTGCTGCATTTGCTTACAAAAAGCAGCTTTCTTTCTCCCCTCCGAAAGGTGTCTATCACAAGCATCAGCAAAGGACAGGATCTGCTATCAATGCTCTTTTCTTCTTCCCCTCTACATCAAATTTGCAATCCCCACTGTGGCTGTGAAAGAGACTCTGACTCTCTCAACTAGTCACTTTTTCAGATTAGCCCACCTCACAGTGTTGTTGTGATGACAAAAGTGGGGGGGGGGCACCATAAATGCCATGCTGAGCTGCTTTTAGGAAGGGAGGGATAAAAAATGGAATGACAGCCCTACGTCCCCTCCCCTAAATGGAACTGCCAAACTTAATTTACCTTTGGCTCTCCTTCAGCAAACTGATGGTGTCCTGTTGCCTTTTAAGCTGCTTTAATTCAAAAGTTAAGATGTCCACCTGGGCATTCAGCTGCTCATTTCTACTTAACAACTCATCTAGGAGAAAAATATCAGCGGATGAGCAAAGCTAGAGCTGTGCTTGATCAAAGGCATGGGAAAAGGTACAGAGCAAAGTGACCCATGAAACCCCACCTATTATTCTAGCTATGATCATTTGAAGTCTTTCAAATGGCTTTTTGGGGTATCCATTTTATTCTGGATCTAGGCGCAGCAGAAGAACAGAGATAGTATGAAAACTGAACTGGAACATGCACCCCTTTGGAGACTTTGTTTTACCACCTGAATTGTAGACTTTGAATGTACTTTTGTATTGTTGAGATGCTGCTACTGCTGTTTAGTTTTTAAACAACACTTTTAATCTTTTTTAAAAAACAACACACTATTTTATTTATAACCTGCCCTTCCTCCAATAAATTCATGCCCTCATTCCTCCTGCCCCCTATTTAATCCTTGTGACTGGCCCAAGAAGGTGCAGTAAACTTAATGGCTATCAGCACTGTTCAAAATCTGGTTCCTTCCAGCTCCTTTGTCACCCTGTCCATCCTTCTATGTCATCTTGCATCTCTCTGGCTTCACCCCAAGCCCCTCCCCCTTGGCTGGATGTTGTGGTATTCATCTGCCTTCCCCAGCTGAGAGGAAGTTTTCTCCCAGGCAAGCTCTGTAGCAATGGGCACTGGTGGTGGAAATGGCACAATGAAACATCCTATGGGGGACATTGTCTATTTTACTGGGGCAGAGGCTTGTGCCTGTGATCTTCAACGCCAGCCCGAGTCTTGACTCGAGCAGGAAAGATAGTCAATCTCTCATTCATCTGGAGCATGTAGAAACAGCAGTTAGGCTGACTGATTATGTGAAAGCCTCCCTCAACACAAGTGTAGAAATGTCCTAGCATTGACAAATGCAGTCAGACATCGCTCTGGTATTTTACCAGTGAACTTACCATAAGAGAGAGAATATATTCCATGGGAGCTGGAACTGGAGGTGACGGCGGCAGCAGCAGCACCTTCCACGCCTCTTTCTTTGAAAGGTGGGCTCTGACTCTCTTCCACCTTCTGTTGGGGAGGGAAGGAAAGCGTTGGTAGGGTAGTTCAACAAGGAGGAAAGGGGACTCTGTTGGTCTGACATAAATATGTGGTCACGAATGTGAGATCAAGGTTTCTTCTTTAGGCAGGGCTAGAGATTTCTGAAGACAACACCATCCCGTCACCAATCAGCCCGGGACCTTCTAAATAAAGCAATGTTTGTTTTTTGGCATTCAGATGCAATGCATGTAATGAAACCGCAACATAAAACCCCCATGATTATGAAGAGAGTATAGAGGTTTTGAGAATATTGGGTTGCAAAGAAGGTGCTGTAAGGGCCTGTGTTTGCTGGGAGAGCAATCCAGAGGCTGTAGGGTACTGTTTATGAGACTGTGTGGCAGTGGGAGGCTACCCAGATACCCAGAGGGAAGCTGTGCTGTGTGGGTTTTGCATCACATTCTGGTGTTTAAAGAAAAATACAAAGCCCTCAGGCTCAGTGTCAGATGGCAGGAAGCCCCAGTGTGTTGGGGGTCTGTGGACATTTCTTGTTCTGTCATTTGGAGGTGGCATAGCAGCCGACGGAGCTGGCATGGAGGGTGACAAGTGCTGGCACAGCCAGCCTGGGTCAGGGAGGGGTCCTTCTGGGTCTATGGGGGCTCTCAGCCACTGCCTGACCACTGGCACATGGTGATCCACATAAGTCACAGGCTCTAGGCTGGACGGCTCCATAATTCAGAGCAGCAGCATGGACTTGTGCACATGGCTTATCAGATAGCTGGACAGTAAGTTATCTTAATTATAAAACATTAAAGATTCTCTCAAAAAACAGAACTAGGTTTGCTTCCACTTTACCGAGGAAGGAAGAGGGAAGCAATGGTGAAAAGCATGTACCCTCATAGCCTTGTCGATGGCACTGCTGCAGTGCTGCTGAGAATACTTTGGTTGTTCCCTAGGAAGCTGGCAACTGAACCCTGAGGAGCTGGGGCCTAGCACGGCTTTGCGGGCTGAGCAAACATCCTGCTGTGAACGGGCAGCCGCCATCAAGTATGCAAGCAAATCACGTGCTGGAGCTGCAAGACAATAAAAGCACAAACCAGATTAAAACATGGTAAGTGGGACCTGCAGCCAAATGTTGCAGTATGTAGATTGCTCCTGATCAGGGTTCCAGCCAACCAGCCCTGCCCTGTCTCAGGATAACCCAGTCAGCCCCACCCCCACCCCCTCTCCTGACCCTGTTGTTCACATTCTTTGGCTACTGCGCATACGCAGTCCCCAGTGACCTGCTTTGGATGTTGTTGCTGTCGTTCCATTTGTGTTTTTTCCCCTTCTAAAGATTTTCTTTACTATTGCAAATTTCAGGATCCCCCAAAATATGTTGGTATATCCTGGTTGCTCTGTAGCTTTCAGCTTTTAAAGTTAGTTTTAATTTAGATTTAATTTAGTATTAATTGGTTTTAACTCACCTTATTTTAGTTTTAACTCTGTATTTTACAGAGTGGTGACCAGAGGACATAAGTCTGGATTTTATCTGCTTGGAGGTCTGGTTTTTCTTTTTAAAAATACATTTTTATTAAAAGATTTTTAATGAGTAACAAAAGTACATTCAGTGTCTTTGTTTTCAAGTTGCAGAGTCCTTCATGCAGGTCAATTACATTATATTTTTAATGAATTCAGACTTGCCTGTAAAGGGAGTATTGCATAACACAGCGTTTTTCATATAAGAGTGGCTGGTCATCTCCATAACCCTGAAGAGCTGCATTTTTTTGTGGAGTAAAGTATCTGGGTGGTGTGCTCTCTACCTATTACTGCTGTAATCTACATAGTGTTTACTTAAAGTAAGAAATACATTGGGTGTTGTAATATCTTGAATGAATTTGCTTCAGGCAAAAAGAAAAATCAACAGACCTGGTCTTGCCTAGTGTTTAGTAACTAGGCCAGGAGTTGCTGAGTCATTAAAGATGAAAGAATCTGCCCTACAGTTAAATTTGAAATACTACCATATTTACTCAAATCTAATGCTCACCTTTCTTTGGCCAAATTAAGGTCACATTTTGCAAAAAGTAAGGTGCACATTAGATTCGATGGCACATTTACATTTGCCAGGAAATACTTATTTTGGTTTCAAGGTTCTGAAAACTGAGGTGCCCATTAGATTTGATAGCATGTTAGACTCTGAAAAGAAAGGGGTGGTGGGAGTTTTAGGCACATAGCCTGAGCCTAGAAGAGCATACCAAGGAAATCCTTATTGATAAAAAGGGACCCAGAGCCGTTCCAATAACGATCCACTAAATCCAGGAGTTGCTGCAGGACAGTGACAAGAAGACATGGTTTCTCAGTGCTGCTGACAATACTTGATGTCTGGAGAGGGATATTGCTATGCTCTCTGGAGTGAAGCTACAAAACACATAAGTAACATTTGTTACATCTGGAAATATGGAGGCATTCTGACAAACATCTAAAATTTATTTATGCACATTTAAAGAGGGGGATTAAAGTTCGAGGGTAGGAGAGAATTTCTGACAACTTGTTTCTCAAATAAATCACGGAATTTCTTGGTTTTTTCAGTTGTTTTTGTAGCTTAGAATTTTTATATTATTATTATTAAGTAATTAACACAACACAGACAACAAAGAGGCCGATACTGGTCTGCTCCTGGCCTAGCCCTCAGCCTTGATAACTAGTTATATGCCATGCCTCATTGCCAATTTTTATCAAACTGGGTTTGTCCCGCCCCCGGTCTTTATAACTGAACTTTAGTTAATCTAGGCTCTCTCCTCAGTATATGAATCTGGTGTCTATCTTTTGCCACTGAGCTATGTCCTTGTTTGAAATCAGAAGAGCAGGACAAAGGTTCAATTCAGGATCAGCATCACTTTGACACCCAATATCCTGAGCATGAGGGAAAGGCACAACTGGAACCACTGTTTGGCACCCCTTTTGAAAGGCCTTAGAATGAGGTATGTAAGAGTGGGGAACAGGATCCGGCGCTGGATGCCTATGTCTCCCACTCCCAGGCCAACTCTGACAGGCTGGCGGAACTGCTCACTTGTCAATCACCTGATGTCATAATGTTGTCAGGTGACTGGTACCAGTCTAAGATCAAAGGAGGTTGCTGTAATGGCAGATCAGTGGTTGCAGTGATTACCTTTGATGATGCACTGTTCATGCCAACCAACTGACTGGCACTGGGAGCAAGCTTCTTGTTTAACATTCATTAACCACACACTTTTGAAAGAGTTGTTTTTCTAAAGTGGGTTTGTTGCACTAGGCTAGGGCAACAGAGTATTCTGACTCATTTTAGCTCCTCAAACCTAAAGTTCCAGTAAGAGTTTGAATCCCTCTCACAAAATACTGAAAGTCTGGAAACACCCTGAGATACAATGTTAAGTTTATACTGTGCTGAAGAAATCAACTGCAGCAGAATGGGGCTGGGAGGAACAGATGAAAGGGCAAATGAATGTCACTCAGAACAATCTGAGGCATGCCCATAAATGTCTCACAGCCATGCTAAAGAACAGATACCACACATGCTTCATTAGGCAGCATACCACCCCATGATCCTTCCCCTGCTCTACCTGCTCCACAAAGAGGATCCAGAACAAAGCACTCACCTCCGTTACTGGCTCTTTAAAACAGTGCTTGGGGGTTACTGGAGTGTGCTGGCTGCTGGTATGCTTAAACTCCATTCTTGAAGGACTGAGAGATCGGCAGGCTGGTGGGTCTCGCCCTTTCCTGGATGTGGATGCGGATGTTAAGGCTGTAGCCGATTGTGAATTCCCAAGAGACACCTCACTTAGCAAAGAACGATGCTTTGACAGGAAATCTCCAAAGCTTGTAGAAGCTGAATTGAAGAATGAAAGAAAGGAACTATTTGGTTAGCAGATGGGAAAGAAAGGCTAACACTTGTCACAAGGCATCTTTAATTCCCAGCCATCTTGAAGGTGGGCTATTAGTCCAGTTCTATCCTCCACCAGCCCAAAAAGGGCCTGAACTATTTTCATAGTGGCTAAGCATCCAAGCACTGTAACAGAGCAAAGAATAACAGTGAAGACACCCTGTCTTCCCCACTCTTGATCTAAATGCATGATCTCTCCAGAGCTGATGTCTGAAAAAATAAATCCTGCAAGTCTGCAGGTCACTGTACACAGTACTGCTTCTTCTACTACCCTTGGTGTCACAATTCCTCAGACAGTTTACACTTTTTTAAGGTGTCAAAACAAACAGATAAATACTAATCCAGCATTTCTTTAAAAGGTGGTTAGCTTACCCAAAGCACTGGGGACAAGGTAGCAAGTTAGGCTGTTGAACCAAGCTTACTGGCATGCATGCCCATAATTTTATTTCTCACCCACAGTGAGCTCACCTTTTCCATTTCCCACCAAGATTGAAAGCAAGCCGCCATCAATTCTACACTTGTGGCCAACTCTCGAAAACAAATGAAACCAAAGTAGAATTTAGGCCAACCAAATTCCAAAAATTCTGGTAGCCATGCCCAAATCCTCCATGCTTTCTATGGTTCACAATCAGACCTGTGCAGGGGAGGGGGCAACCAAGTATGCTTGCCCCGGGCCTTGGAGGGCTAAGCCGGCTGGGGCCCCCTGCTAGGACTTAACACTGTCATGCTAATAATTTTATTCTAACAAGACTCCCACTCCAGGCCTCAGACAAGCTGTGCGCAGGCCGGTTCATCATGCAACTTTGGTGTAACAAAGTAGTCCTTCCAAATGCTCCTACAGGTAGAAAGAGTACACCATCAACCATGTGTGAAAATTCTTAGGAAGAGCGGGCTCAATCCAAGCATGTGTGGTGACAAGAGCTGTAAATTCATTTCCCAATGGAGCAGCTCAGGATACTTTTACCAATGGAGTGTGGGAACGGGCTGAACATAGCAGAAACAGTTGTGAGATCAACTTTGTTCTCTCTATTCATTTGTGCCCTGTTTTTCCGCCCTTTTGGGGGTATTTCTCCTAACTCCCAGATTTGAGTATCAGTCTCATAACTACATTCAGTTACGTACTCAATAGATAGAGGAACAAGAATCCTTGATGTAATTATTAGTTTTCAAGAAAATGTACTTTATAAAGTTTGAGAATGGAATCAGATTGCTCCCCCATTCCTAGTCTCACTTTAGGCCTGCCTCTTTTAAGCTAAGTGGAAGAGATAGAGTAATGATCTTCTCTTCTACGGCTATTGACTACTGACAATACAGTGGTACCTTGGGTTACATATGCTTCAGGTTACAGACTCCGCTAACCCGGAAATAGTACCTGGGGTTAAGAACTTTGCTTCAGGATGAGAACAGAAATCGTGCTCCGGCGGCGCGGTAGCAGCAGGAGGTCCCATTAGCTAAAGTGGTGCTTCAGGTTAAGAACAGTTTCAGGTTAAGAACGGACCTCCGCAACGAATTAAGTACTTAACCCGAGGTACCACTGTACACTGAAATCTGAAATTTAGGAGAAAGCCCATTGCTCAGTGTTTTTGCCTTCATGCCTCTTTTTTTGAAGCTGAAATTTGTGAACAGAAGCTGGCTGCTCATTATACTGTTGACCACCTGTATTTTGCAAAAGGAGAAGGCTAAGAAATATTATTAATAGTGGCAGAAAGTTGACATTTTGAGTCACCAGGAGAGAACCAAACAAAGATTTCCTCTCATTCAGAAAGGTTAGGAAAGACTGAAGAAGTTACGTCTTGAAAACTAAGACAATAAAGCCAGCCTTTACCTGAGCTGAACTTTAAGGGACTTGCATGGTCTGCATCCGCTTCTGAGTGCTGTCCCAGGAAATCTCCACATGAGGACCGCGCAGGAGCCAGGACTTCGTTAGCAAACTGTGAGGTGTAATTACAAACATCATCGGCTGCCGTCTTCTCATTCCTCTCATCATGAAGCCTCTTCACCAGCTCCCTGCGATTAGCAGAGGATGGGAGGTACAGGTGCTCATAACTCTCTGGCCTGAGGTTGGTCTTCCCTGCATCATCACTCAGACTCAGCCTCCTAGTTGGAGAAGCAGCCCGGCCAAGATCCAGAATGTCCACTTTCCTATTTCCCGTTTCTCTTTTTCCTTGACAGAGGAAGTCTAGAGATGAGCCTTCAGAAAAGGACACGTGAAACTTCCCCTTACCAGACACAGCTCTGCTTTTCATCTGGGAGGGCAGGGAAGTCTGTGCCTGCAGGGCAGTGGGAGACCGGAGTTTCTGTTCTGCATGCGGCAAGCAGAGGGAAGACATTACAATTCACTTGTTCATTCATTAAATATATTTTTATTCAACAAGAAGCATAGATGGCTCAATAAAAAACCCTCTAAGTGGTTTACATAAATTCATTTCAGGAGTTGTTTCCATTTATCACAAGATAATCATGGTTAATAAACCTTGCTGGGAAGAAAGAGATATGAATTTAGTCACACTTAAGATAAGGTTCCATTTATAAATTAAATTATGTGGGTTGACAGATGTTTATTTCATGCTCTGAGGCAAAGGCTGAGCAAGCCAAAAAACTGGAGCTCTAGTGGTTGAGAAGAATATTAGCAATATACCTGCCATTTATACTGATGGTTGCAAAAAGAAAACCCATCAATCACTCAAAACTTATCCTGTAAATTATATTTTTGTACCAAACTGAAAAACATCTCAATAAGTTGAAATAAAACCTTGTAAGAAACACCCAAATCTTCAACTAGTCAAGTTTTCATCTAGATTTAGGCCTAGTATTCAGAAAGAGCAGGTAGGGGGTAAGCCCATATTTGGACTGTTCCACTTCAGACTGCAAGTGGACACTTACATGATGGAGTATGGGTCCCCATTTGCGGGGGGTGATCTCAGAGGTAGAAGCCTTCTTCACCTTGACATGCAAGGTGTTTTTTTTTAATGTACTGATTAAATCTTCAGGCTCAAGCAGCAGAATCTGGATAGATTTTACTACTTTCTGTCTGCGTTTTTGTGAGAACTGGCCTTAGCGAAACATCAGAATCAGGAGAGTCATCTGACCCCAAAAGGCTGAGAATGCACACAGATTTTTATCAGGTTGAAAAAGGAAAACACTCACCTCTGTCCAAAGAGTTGTGACTCAGAAACTGTCTTGCATTTGCATTGTCTAGCTGGAAGATATTACAAAGTTAATATTCTGTCCAATAGCAAGAGTTACTCATTTGTTTCAGAAAAATCAGTCTTTCACTTTAGCTTTTGGCATTGCTTTACCATTGTTTTAAGTATTTTGCATTTCAGTTGCTTTCTCCAGGCCTGGGGGTGGAAGCACATCTGGTTTTCATTTTGGCCCTTTTCTTTCCCCACACGAAATGTTTCTGAATGTTTCAACTAAGAGGCTATAAATGGATCTTGGGGCAGAATTAGGCATTTCAACAGGCAAGTGGTAGCAAACACTCATAAAACTACCATCATGCCACTGTCCCCGGAAGCACCATGTGATCTGAGGTATAGGACAATGAGCTCTCATATAGGCCCACTGTTTCTCTCCTTCTAGTCTATGAACTAGCCTGGAGTTTACTGACTTCACTTAGTTGCATAACCCAAAATGTGAACACATGTTCTAGTCATTTAATGAACCGATACAAATGGGATGGACAAAAAGAGTAGGTTTGGCATTATCATGCTTGTCAGGTCTGCCTCTAGATCCCAGCTCACAGAGGACCAACGCCCGGTGGATATAATGTACAAAAGTCTTTATTGAAGTTTAGTTTCCATTTCAAAGCTCTGGGCGCGCAGACCCACGTCTTGACGCTAGACCGGCTAAGTCCCCTCTGACTCACTGCTCCACCCACACCAGTTTAAGATTCTAGCCCGGCTCCACCTCTTACGCTGTTCTTTCCTTCGCTGGGTCCTTCTGCCCTCTGGGGTTTCCTCCTTCCTGGACTCCTCTGACGCTGAGCCCCCTGAGTCTTGTCCCTCCCTCCGGCGGGCTTTAGGACCTGGCTCCCTTCCCGGGCTCCCCGCTGTGCCGCGCTCCTGTACATTTGAACTTGGCGCGCGCGCCCAGCCGGTGACTTTCCTTCTGACCGTTTCTCCGCTTCCTGATGTGGGCGTTGCCAAACCTGACTCCTCTCCTCCCTCTGGTGGTGAGGACACTGGTCCCGACTCCTGGGACTCCCCCTCCCCACTGCGCTCTGGTGGAGACGCTGGTCCTGATCTCCAACTGCTGCTCAGGGACTCCCCGCTGGCCCCTTCCTCCTGGGGCTTCCCCCCTGGAACCCCCCTCGCTCTGGCCACCGGCGCTCCCTTCTGTGAGTCCTCCGATTCGCTAGAGAGGCTTGTGGAATAACTCTGGCCACTGTCACTGCCTGCGCCCCCCTCGTACTCCTCCTCCTCACTCTCCATTTGCTCCCCCTCCTGTGTCTCTCCTTCTGAACCCCTGACAATGCTTTATATATAAGAAAGGACATAAACAGGGGGGTTGCCACAATTTTGAAAAGGAAAGGCCTCCCTCTCAATGCATACAACACCTGAAAACTTTCTACTGCTGACACTGATGCAACTGTAAGGTTAGAGGACACAGAAGTTTAACATAGCAAAGCGCTGCCCAAAACAGCAGCAGAAGCCACCTGCCTCTGTTTGACTTCATCAAGCCCACTTACCAGGATCTGGTCCTTGTTTCCTTTAGTTAATTTGCTGGTTGGCAACACAGAAACAGGCGATGTCTTTAGAAATGAGTCTCTCTCATCATGGCATGACATATGGCGAGGAGATGAATACTTTGTACCTGGTTTCGTTTCATAAGGAGAAATAATGATGAGCACCCACTGTTCGTTTGCAGAAGAATCAGAATGAAACACACCCACGTGTTCCAGACTGCTGAGGCCCATCCTTTTGTTTTGCTCTTACAGGAAGCTCCTCAGGGGGCATTTATCCATTTCCTTGCCTTGGCAGCCCAGTGGGGCACTAAACCCATTTATAGCTCCCAGATATACCACTGAGCTCAGATGTACCATAAAATACCCCCAAAATAAATAACTGCAACACCTTCCTGAGTTAGAGAGAAAAAAATCAAGTATAATCTGGGGAGAGAGATAAATCTAAGTGGAGAATAGTGTCACAACTCTGCTGGGTTCAAAAATCTGCCAACCCAATTCCCCAAAACCAAGGGTTCTATCAAAGATCAGAACATCACCCCACAAATATAAGTTTTTGTTATTTAACACCCCCCCCCCCAGTATTACAGTCAAAGGAATAAACAAAGAAAACATTGGTTCAAATTAGGGATGGATGGAACAGTCTTAATTATACCAGTTCGTTTCTATGTTACATGTGTTGACCAGGAAATTAGTTTAATCCCATTTCTGTGAGGATTTTCTAGAATCCACATGAATGCAGGACTCCTTTAAAATGCTCACAAAATAGTCTGGGGGCTGTCTTCTCTCCCCACCTTTTTTTTACAGGTTCTAGCAATCTGAAGTGGCTAATGCACACTACTCCTCTGCCACATATGTTTATAATCCTACCATAGTTCCTCCTGGGAGTGGCATCATCACCCAGGGAGATTGTAGGGCACACACATGGGGGCCTTTGTATCGTGTGTGTGTGTGTCTTACTAGCTGTTAAAATAGTTGAAGGTGGGCCATATCTTACATGATATGAGAAGATTTAAAATATAAGGGAGTAAGTTTGGGTGAGAAATCTAAATGCCTTCTCCCTGACCTTTAAACAGAATATAAATTGTGCAACACTGTAAGAGAAGCTTTCTGATAACCTGATAATCTGAAGACCCTAAATGCATTTGAAAGGATTTGTTTGAGAAGATGACATCAAGGGATTATCTTTGCTTCAAGGCATTGTAGCAATATAAAGTTTTGCCCCTCAGGGGAAAGGGATGGTTAGGATCTGTGGTGAAACAAACACCAGCAAATTGCAGCCACACACATTTCCTCCTTAGGAAAGAAGGAGGGAAGGAAAGTCAAGAGTCTGAGTGAAACAAAGGTCAGATATGGACTTAAAAAAACTGTAAAGGGACCCCTGACCATTAGGTCCAGTCGTGAATGACTCTGGGGTTGCGGCGCTCATCTTGCTTTACTGGCCGAGGGAGCTGGCGTACAGCTTCCGGGTCATGTGGCCAGCATGACTAAGCTGCTTCTGGCGAACCAGAGCAGTGCACAGAAACACCGTTTACCTTCCCGCCACAGCGGTACCTATTTATCTACTTGCACTTTGCCGTGCTTTCGAACTGCTAGGTTGGCAGGAGCAGGGACCGAGCAACGGGAGCTCACCCCGCTGCGGGCATTCGAACCGCCGACCTCCTGATCGGCAAGTCCTAGGCTCTGTGGTTTAACCCACAGCGCCACCCGCGTCCCACTGGATATGGACTTACAGACTAGCTATAGAAAGGAGAGATCAAGCATGATCCACACTTTAAAGTTCTTTGTCCAAGCACCATTTTTTTACTCCAGAGTTTTCCCTATGAAAACCTACTTTTGGCAATCCGTGAAAACCTGAATGGCCATTTGTTGCATGTCAGCTTTAAAGCATGTGTTTTCACAGGGAAAGCTGGGGGGCTAAAAGAAGAATGCCCAGACACTGAGCTTTAGAGCACAGAACTGTGCCTAGAAAGAGCGGGGCAAAAGGAATGTGTGGACACACTCACAATTGCAAGAATGCCTTGTAAAGCTCAAAGCAGCCAATATCCAAGCATGTCTCATGGAGAGTCAGTCACTCATCAGAGCCCAACTGGATCAGGCCAGTGGCCCATCCAGTCCAGCATTCTGTTTTCCACAGCAGCCTCCATGAAGAAGCAAGACATAGAGGCAAAAGCTCTCTTCTGTTGTGGCTTCTGGCAGAGGGGCATGCTGGGTCGGCAGAGTCAATGGTCAGGGACAATGGCAGCTTCCAGACCAGATACAAGGGCAGCACCACATAATGTACATGAGCACAATCAAATATTCAGGCTAAGCATACTGGGGTTTTCCAATCCCAGTGTGATTGTCTCATAAAACCTACCAGTACGTGTCCTGTTGCTCTCTGTATTCATACTGGATGTTGCAAAGCTTTCTTGGTCTAGCACTTCACTCCTCATTGTATTTTCCCTTGAGGTAAATTTAACAACAGCGATGTTAGGATTAAGTAACCTTCAATATCAAGCACCTCCTTTCCCATCCAAAAGTGTTACTTTTCATCAGACCACTTCCATACCTTGACTCGTCTTTTTCCAATGGATCCTCTTTGCTCCTGAGGTTAAAATGCAGGTGGGCAGCTTTTCTCTCACGCTTCCTAATAGTTCTTTCATCTATGAAGAAGAAGACATGCAGGATCAATGACTGGCTTCAAAGAACGGTAGCAATCATGTGAAATCATAATGGTGCCATGTGATTGACAGATGGGCTGCTCTACCAACCTGTTAGAATTAGCCTGCAGAGGTGGGGACAGATAAAGATCTGGCCCACAGAGCCATAACAATTCTCTACTCCTGGGCCAAAGTGTCAGAAATAAAGGGCAGCAGCAGCAGCAGCAGCACTAGAAATTATGGAGGCAGGCAGCCATTTTTCTGCCTGTAGGCTTGGTATCATTTGTTTAGAATACTAATATCCCACTTTACAGCATCACATCAGCTTACAAAGGACAACAGAATTACAGAAGTACCACAAAATTCATCTGATAATGTGATTATTCAGGTGATATATCCTGCCCTCTTTTTTAGTATTTACTTTGGTATCTGATTACTAGGCAGCAGAGCCCACCAAGGACTTATGAAGCAGTAAAGAAATGGGACCAAGCAGTTCAAATTCACTCAGCACATGATGTAAGCAAGTATAAGGTTTATCCTGTAAACCATGGAATGCTCATCCTCACTGTCCAGTAATTTCCTAAGAGTTTTAGAGAGAAGAGTGACTAGCCCAAGGCCATTCAATGAACCATGCCCAAGTTGGGTCTCTCATGTCTCCCTATGCTTTACACCAGGCATGTCCAAAGTCCATTTCGGGGGCCTAATCCAGCCCAATGTTCAATTTAATCTGGCCCCCATGCCAGTATATGTCCTGGGTTAAAATCCTAAGAAAAGCTCAGCAACTTCAATCCCCCAAAAAGCTCAAAAACCTTTGAGTTAAATCCTTTAAAAAGCTCAAAACTTCAATCCTTCAAGCCTAAAAAAAGCTCACACATGTTCACTTCATCAAATCTGGCCCTCTTTGAAAAAAGTTTGGGCACCTCTGCTTTACACCCTACTGGCTCACAACACCACAAAGTCGTATTTCACCCAATCCTTGGAGTTGTGATCTTGCAAGTAAAGATAGAAATCTCTAACAGGCCCCTCATAAACCCACCTATTCCAAGGAAGAAGGAAGAAGCATGGAATGAAGACTATTTCTGTATATATGACACACACACCTCCAAAATGCAGAAAGATTGCTGGAACGTGCTATTTTTTAATTTTAATGTAACTATAAAACTATCTATGTTCTGTGTTCTATGTCAGTCCTGATGAATTGAGTGTTGTTCTCCATCTAACAGCTAACTTCCAAGTGTGAAATGTAAAAGTTGAACAGACATAGAGGTCTTTCTTACCGTATATGCAATGTTAAGCATATTACAAACTAAGATTTGTAATCCAACAACAAACCATGGCTTATGAATGTGGTTTGTTTGTGGTTAACAAGCCATGGTTAAGCTGCTGGGCAGAGTTTGGGTGATCAAATAAGCCACAGTTTAGTAAACTATGGATAAACACTACACATGAACTAGGCCACAGTTTTAGGCACCATATTGCTTAATATTTGTTTAGAATGCCACATGCATGGGCAATCTCTGCTCACTTCTGTGCCTCTTTTCATAAGCAGCATTCTAGTATTGTTCATGAAATACATTGACAACACTCACACAACTCCGGGCATCTGGCCACAGAGATGCCCTAGGGCCCCTTGCACCCTTGGCAAGGAGCTGTATTACATCCTACTCAGGAAAAAAAAACACTTTACTGCAATAGCCACGTTAGAAATTACTATATTTTACACAACCCAAGTACTCGAAATCCTGGTAAGCCTTGTAGACTGGAGCACAGGCCAGATCCTTTGCTAACTGAACTATTTTGGGGTGCAGTTTATTTTTTAAAAGCAAATGTTCCAGTGAGCGTCGGTCCAAAATACTGACAAAGTAACGTGCCCCCCCAACATGAGCCTAAATCTATATATTCAGAATGTTGTTGAACATGTTGTTTTATTACAGTAAGGCTTGTATCTCTGATGCAAAAAAAATTGACAAACAGCACAATTCTCTGCAGGCCTACTCAGAAATAAGTCCCATTGAGTTCAATAGGATTTACTCTCATATTAAGTGTATAGGACTGCTGCCTAAATCTGCAACTCTATTCAGGCATATATATTCCACAGAGTCGGTCTGACACCTTCCTAGCAAAAGGAAGTGGCTGCTGTTAGGGCTCATCATTGCAGCAGCCTGTCCTGATCTGTGACTGCTGTGCTTTGCCAACTCACTAGGTTTGACTGAAAGGCAGTTACTGCAGGGTGGGGGTAGACATATTTTGAAAGCCCTCTCTCCCCTCTCTTGCCCCGTGCTGCAGGATCCAAAAGCGGGCTAGTGCCACTTCATCTCCCAGTCAATCTCCAATGGTGATTTTTCCCACACACCCAAACAGCTTCCACACACACACCGCCCCCGGTGGAGGCCGGTTTCACCAACTCCTAGGTACAGCTCTGTCCAGCCCTATTCTATGCTTGAGAATACTGCAAAGAAGGATGCAGGACAATTTCAAGGTAGATGGATGCAAACTAGAAATAAGGCATGGTATCCACTGAATCAAAACTCAAACATTTACTGGAATTTTGCTATGGTTCAAGGTACAGAATATGGTTTATGCTCCCAATTTGCTTTCTAAGTTCATTATATAGAAGCAACAGTTGGTTATATGTCACTCCAAACTTACTCCACCACACCTTCCAGTCTTTGTATCAAGATTGGTTGTTCTTCAAGAAGATACACCATGCATGACAGGTAGCATCTGGAGGAAAACAAAAGGTCTATAGCAGGAGCTCAGTCTAATCTTAAACTCTAGGGACCTGTGGCTTTCATTAAAAAACATCAGACTACTGACTAATCTAGCTATCCAAAGTGAGCACAAGTAAAATGGAAGATTCAGTGAGACAAAGATTTGTGACAGCATAATATGCTTCTCCATAGCAACAGAAGGCAAAGCCCTTAGTACACAGTACAGCCACAAACACACGCCCTTTCATGGGCACACTCCCTAGAAACAGTGCACAGGGTCATGAAGAAAAGGGGAAAGGCTCAGTTCTAGGACTGCTAAAATAATATTAAGCAGAGATTCTCAAACTATGGTGTCAGTCCATGGAGGGGTGGGTGTCTAGGCAATGTTTTAGACTGAGGCAGATAGGATCCACAAGCAGTGGTGTGGAGGGGGGGGGGAGTTCTCCATCTACTTTAAATTTATGAGGGCAATGCACTCTCACCTGCCTCATCTGTTGATCAGGAAAGAGAATTTGGGATTGGTATCCTGACCATCAACATAGCTCCCCATGAGACTGGGGGGCAGAGCTACTTGTAGTTACTGGCTGAAGCCATGACTGCAATGTTTGAGAAAACAATTGGAACAATGACAAGCTTTGCCCTTATGCCAGCATCATAGAAATGACCTCTACCGTCCCTCCTTGCTTCATCTCTCACCTAGCATCTCCAGAGCTTGTAATCTGTACACAGTGAACAGTCTATAATCAGATTCCTTCCTGGTTACAGGGTTGAGACGCAGGTCCAGCTCTCTAAGGAGAGGCAACGCTTGAAGGCGGGCAACTTCCAGCAAGGATGAAACATGATTATAGTACAAATTCAGATGTTGTAACAATTGTAAATACTCAAGACCCTGCATGGAGAAAAAGACAAGGTTGCAATTTGAAAATAAAATGTTTCTTTAAGCACTGAACTTGATCTCACCAACTGAGCAAGTAATACATTGGAAGTGGGGGAGAGCATGCATTTTCTCCATAACATGCATAGTTTTATAAACCTCCATCAGGTCTATCACAGTTATCTTTTTTGACACTAAATGGCTCCAAATGCTTCAGGCTTTCCTCTTGAGAATATACTTTATCTGCCTGAACAAATTGGTTGGTCTTTTCTAGACCTTTTCCAACTCTGTGCTGTCCTTTATCAAAAGGGAGTGATCAGACCCACACGGCATTCCAGTGTGGTGCTACAGATGGGCAATATATTAGGCTAGACCAGTGTGAGGAAGCAACGGGAAAGGTGGGCCCTGCGAGACCAGCATTCAACCTTCACTTAGAAACCTCCAAGGAAGGAGAGTTCAGAACCTTCAGAGGGAGATCCATCTTCCATGCATTATAAAAAAGTAAACATTTGTTTGACCCCAGTTATTTGACGCAGAGGGGAAAACCTACAAATACAGTCCAAAAGGCACATAGGGAGTTCTGTATATATGGGAGAATTTTAAAAAAAAGATCTTGTCATCTCAGGGAGCCCTGGCTGCCTAGATAAAACACTATAGCCCCACAAACCCTTACCTGGAAGTAAGGCCCACTGAACTCAGTGCAGCCTTCTTCTGAGTAAATACTTAGCTATTTACTAGATGCACGTCAGCAGCACCAGATGACCCTGCTTGGCTAGGCGCTGGAGTGTATTTCACCCCGCACCTTGCAGAGTCGGGCCTATGCTGCCAACAGGCCCTGTGCCCCTTGGCAACATCTGAAAGCCCTGATCCACTAGGTGCTGGAGTGGATTGCACCCTGCACCTTGCAGAGTCAGGCCCAGACTGCCACTGGGCCCAGCAGTGGTGACGGCAACAAGCAGCTCCAGATCTCCCAGCCCTACCCATTGCCACCCTAACCCAGCACTGACCTGGGGGTTCTGGGTCGCGGGCTCTACCAGTCAAAACAGGAGCCTCAGCGATCACCCTCTCCTGCGGGAAACAAACCAGGACTGCTCCAAGAAAATGCATATGGCAAAAAAGAGTGCTAAGCCCTGGTGAGATGCCCTCTTACCCTCTTGTGATTGTCCAAGTAGATATATATATTCCTTCACTTCTCACTTCCCTCTGTGCCCCCCCCCATTTACGTAATTTTCACCTGTGGCCCCCTTGAAATATCCTAGAGGGGCTCAGGGAGCCATATGGCCCCAGTTGGGAAACACTGGTTTGGGGAGCTCTTTTGGTGTTTCTCACAATCTGCTTGCATTTTCGCCATTCTAAATGACTATGAGCTCATTCACACTGTCACTTAATGTGGAAAGTAAGCCTTCTGTACCTCCAGATTATTTGTGAATAAATTAAATAGCCCTGTGGTACTCTCCACAGGAACAAACCCTCCAGAGTATTCTTAGACCCCTCTTGTGCCAGAGGGCAGGCAGAGCTCAGCACCACTCTTTGTTCTTTGCTCCTAGACCTAACAGCCTCCAGAGCAGGTCTGAGGACAGAGTCTATCCCACCATCACATTAGTCCCTCACACTCTTCCTTGGAGATGCCTCTGTCTTTTGCCTTCTCTCTTGACTTGCCCACCCACCTCCACCTCTGGCTTTTTCTGTGGCTCAGAAAATTATTGCAAGCCCACTATACTGCTGTACACCCACCTTTGAGTCCAAATATATTTTATTATTTATTAAATTTATATTCTGCCCTTCATCCGAAAATCTCAAGGCAGTTCACAATACCTGGAGAGCCAAACTATAGCCTTAGCATTAACTCCAGCCTCATCACAGGCACCAGCTCCAGCCTTCAGAAGCCACATTGCATTCGTTTATTTATTTATGAACATTTGCATATTATTTTTGCCTTTAAAATTTTCAAATATTGCACTATTGTGCAAAAGATAAACATTTTTTTACCATCTGCTTCCTGGTATTAAACCAGTTATTGAGCCATAAGAGAACACACAATTCTGCAACTGGTAAATTGGCTTAAGAGAAAGACTCTTGTCAGAAGTGTTTCGGAAGTATATAGGAACACATACTGAGTCTTGGTCTGTCTAGGTCAGTGCTGTCTACAGTGGCTGGCAGAAAATCTTCAGGGTTTCAGGCAAGAAACATTCCCAGCCCTACCTGGAGATGCCATGAATTGAACCTGAGACCTTCTGCATGCAAAACAGCTGCTCTGCCACGAAGCTGTGGCCCTTCCTTCAAAATATATAATATCTGCATAATTGCCTTTATATTGTTGACATATTGTCAACATTCTCAAATAACTGTAAAAGGTTGGTACAATCTTGAATTGTGCTGGAAGCCAGCACAGAGCTGCATTTCTGTTCTTAGCATTGTACTAGAGATTTGCTTCTAAACTACCTCCCAATGGTTCATGCCCAGGTGAGGGAATAAAACCTTAAAGAAAGAAATCCAAGACAGATATGCAAGCTGAGCTTCCTGGTAGGAACCCAGTTTATTCAAAGAAACTATTGCCATACTGACAGTTACTCCAAACCAGAAGTTAGGAAAACTGATCCAAAGCACATTTTAACAAAGTTTTTTTGTTTCTTTGTTTAAATTATATTTTTATTAAAGATTTTATTGTGCAACAAAAAAGAACATATGGTGTCTCCACTTTCAATTCATAGAGTCTTTTTCACAGTTCATTTACATTCAGTATGAGACACTGTTGACATAGACATTATGTGGCTGGAGGGGAAGGGGGGGAGAGAGAGATGGGGAGATTATGATTTTTCATTCTGTTGCATAGTGTTTGTTCAGGGTTTTTGTGTCAGCGTCATGTGAGTTATTTATTTATATATCTATTTTTGGTGGTGGTACAAAACATTAGTGGATCCAGAGCTTAGTTGGTTGTGTTCTGTTGATTGCAATGTGGTATGTTTGCATGTGTGTGGGGGTGTTGTTGGGTCAGATTAGCCATATTGATTTGTATGTTGTTGTGGGGTGTGGTGGGATACGACACTGTCTTGTGGGGCTGTATATGTGATAAAGGGGAGCCACACTGGGGTGAAGGCGTCCTCCTTTGCTTGTCCCTGTGTGAGTTTAAGTTGTACAATCATTTTTGTTGTTTAGTCGTTTAGTCGTGTCCGACTCTTCGTGACCCCATGGACCAAAGCACGCCAGGCACTCCTGTCTTCCACTGCCTCCCACAGTTTGGTTAGGCTCGTGTTTGTAGCTTCGAGAACACTGTCCAATATCCAGCCATCTCGTCCTCTGTCGTCCCCTTCTCCTTGTGCCCTCCATCTTTCCCAACATGCAGCCATAAGGCCCACTAAATTCATTGGGTTTTACTCCCAGGTAAGCAGGTATAGGATTGCAGCCTACAGTCTAGGTATATATCACTTCCAAGACTGAGCTGCTAGCATGCCATATTAGACATGTGAAGGCAGGAAAGGATGGGTGAGATGCCTCTTACTAATACCAAGCTCCTCCACTTGGGAAACAAGAATCATTCATCACCACAATTACTGGCTTCACAGTTCAGGGGCATCCCAGGCTCTGGCTTTTGGCAAAGAAGAGCTAATCTCTCAATAGATTATCCTGCAGCAACCATGAAAGGCCGCAGAACTCACCTCTAGACAAGCAAGCAGGTTCTTTGACAAATCTAAGGACTGAAGGTTTTTAAAGGCTTTCAGGCCATCTCCAAGAGAGACAATTTTGGCTGCATGGGTTCCCTGCAGAGAGATGGACTCCACCTGTTCTGGAAAAAAATGGCAACTTGTAAATGTATTTTGGTCTTTCCTACAGTTCTTAAACTGAAGTTTTTCACATATCAGAAAATTTGTCTATCTGATTTCTTTTAGCTTTGTATATTCTGACTATGTGTGTGTGTGTGTGGGGGGGTTAGATGTAAAATATGTTGCTGTCATCCACAAGTATGGGTCCTATTAAGCTGCAACCCCTAAACCCCACTGTGGCAGAAAACAATAGTGCAAACTGGCACTAAACTGAAAAAAAATTAAAGAAATAACTCTCAAGAGACACAAGTCATAAGCAGCATTTCAAAGGAGGATCTCTTAGGATAGAGAAAATACGGTTAGAAGAGATCCCATGGTGCACAAACATCTTTTTATGCACTGTTGCCTCTAATCAAACAGGTTTTTGTAACCATTCAAAACCTGCAGAACCAGTTTATCTAGAGGCAAAGATGGTTTGGATGAGAACAGCGGAGGACCTTGGGGTCTCAATATTTAATTTAGCACCTCCTTCGCACCATGCGAAATAATAGTTGCAGCGCCCCCTAGGCTCTGCACCGTGTGAACGAACTGGTCAAACTCCCTAAATCTGCCTCTAGTGAGCATTTAGAAAATGAGAAGCAATTCTTTCAAATCAGAGTCCACTATCTTGAGTGTAAACACAAACTATCTAGCATTTTCTTTCTTTCTTTCTTTCTTTCTTTCTTTCTTTCTTTCTTTCAAAAAAGATTTATCTTTGTTTTCTTTTTAATACTTTTATTAGCTGCTTTGACTGGCTGCTTTGAGAGAGAAGAGTGTGTTATAAATAGTATTAAAACACTGCATATAAAAAGAGAGGCAGGCAATCTGCCCAACACATTCAGAGTGGACTTAAGGCAGCACTGAATTTGCTGCTATAGGTTTAACAATACTGTATTAAATTCCCCAACCTGGTGCCAAGGGCAGAAAGCTGTAAAAAGCTCGTGGGATCTCCCTTTTTATGTAAGATCCCCTCACAACAAAACAAAGCTACTGCTTCATCCTAGCCTGATTTTGCTTCAGTGCACGCGAGTTGCAGAAAAATCCCTGAAGTGGCCTCGTGCTACTCAGCAAGATACTTTGGCTGCCCCGTCCCAAGGACCAGCACGCCGAACCACCACCGTCCCCGAAAGAAGCCCCTCCCCACTCAGTCCCCCTCTGAGTCCTCCTCTTGAGGCCCCCACCGCGGAGAACTTGCCCCTCTCCTCCGCGCACTTATAGCGAGAAATTTTCGCCAGGGCGAAAGCCAGAAGAAAAAAGGGAGCCGTTCCGCATGGAACAAAAGTTCAGAGGAATTAGTTCTGTTTCACACATGCCTCCTACCCCACACTACCCTCCCGACCGGCCAGCCTTCCCTGGAAACGTCCGAATGCTCTAATGAAGTCGGGGACGGTGCCAGACTATGAAAAGGAGCGCCCCTGAGCATGTGCAGAATGTCCACACCCGGTGACCGAAGGGTCCCTTAACTCTGGAAGCAGCGAGGCTTGGAGGTGGGCTTGAGCTTGGCTGGGCCTAAGTAGCCGTGGTCGCCCTGTCAGGGAGGCTGTCCCATGGCGGCGCTGGGGGGGGGGCGCTCCTTTGGGGAGACCGAACGAGGAGGCCCCTTCGCGCGCGCCCCCGGCCAGCCCTCTCGCTAGCTGGCGGTCAGTACCTGGCTGTAGCCCCCGCAGAGCCGGCTGCCGGCGAATCCAGGCCTCGCTTAGCGGCACCGGCACCGCCATGAGGCCGCCGCGCGTTGCCTGGCAACCGGGCAAACACCGCGCGGCGGCGGCGGCGGAAGGCCGCGAGCCAAGGAGGCCGTTGAGCGGCCGCCGTCGCCCGGCCTTTGCTTTGCCCTGCTGGGCGCTCTGCCCCGTCCCCTCAGGATGGTCCTCCGCCCCTCCCTCCGCCTGCCCAGCAACATGGTAAAGGGGATCTCCTCAGGAGAGCAGGGCAGAGAGAGCGGAAACCCCAAATGGGCCCCCTGTGCGGGGCTGGAACCGGGGGCGGGGGAGGTCTCCCTCTACACACGCCCCCACACGGAGCGCTCTCTCCGCCTTTTTTTCCAGCGCCGGGAAAGAGCGTCTCTGAGCATGTGCAGCTGGGGAGCATGCATCCACACTCGACAGCATCCTCGGATCCGAAGCATTATCGGAGAGGCTTCTTTTTAATATAGATTTAAAAAGGGCGGGTGGGGGAGGGGAATTCACTGGTGTGGTTATTTTAAAGGCTTAGCATCTGCTCTGAGCTTGTACTGATTTCTCCCCCACCTTTCACTTAGGAAGAATCAGAAATAGTTTCTGAAGCTGAATCTTCTGAGGAAGAGCTGATTCACCTGAATGTCGGAGGCTGGTGCTTCTCAGTTCCCAAAAGCAAAATCGCCCAGTTTCCAGACTCTCTGATCTGGAAAGAGGTTTCGGCTTTGACTCAGAATGAAAACGTGCGCCTGTTCATTGACAGAGATGGTTACACCTTCAGGCACGTCCACTATTACCTGCACACCTCCAAGCTGTCCTTCTCCAGCTGTGCTGAATTGAATTTGCTGTACGAGCAGGCCATGCTTTTGCAGCTGACCCCACTATTGCAGGTACTGCCTTTCCTGGCTGTGGGTTGAAAACATGCTCTATTGCCCAAATAAGATGTAAGCTGTCAAAAGGCTGATAAGTTAGAGCCCATTTTGATGGGACAACTTTCACAACAGTAGTTTCTTCTCTGGCTGCCCTGGAACTGTCCTTTTTGGACTGTGGAACAGTTTATAGGGATGGTTGTGCATCTCTGTCTGGCTGGGAAAGCAAGTGCCTGTGTCAGTTGTACAGAAACCTTGGCAGAATTAGAAGCCAAAGCAGGCAACAGCTCAAGTTAGGCTTAACCATGGGCTTAGAATGTGGGAGCTCCGTGAGAACTCATGTGCTCCCAGCTTCATCTTACAACTGGGTTCTTTCCCACTACCTGTTTTTTATCAGCCATAAGCTGCTGTGGCTTCTGGACTGGCAAGCTACAGTTAATAATTTTCTTCACGTTCATGATTTGAATCCCAATGTGAGTTTGTACACCCTGGTTAGGTGGCTAGTGTTAACTGGGTTTGCCAATTTGCATGTCCGGGAATGTGTGGGGTGAATGACAAGCAGAATACAAAGGAAGGAATCTGCATGCAAGAGGAGAGAGGCCTCCCTCATGCCAAGCCATGGTTCAGTGTTACATCTGAGTTATGTATTCAAGCTGGCAATCAAAGCACTGAGGCAGATGGAGCAAAGGCAATTAGATTGAGGAGCCTGAAGTCCAGGGAAACAAAAGCCCAAGAGAATAGTAAACCGGGAGTTCTTCTCTTGTCTAGGCAGAAGCCAAAGCAGAAGCTATTTATACCTGGGTTGGCCCATCTGGAGGCCTCTTTATGCCTGCTTCACTAATGGGACTGTTGTGGGATCACCCTCCCCACTTTCCTGTCTCTGAAGAGGACCCTGCAAGTCCTAAGCGTACGATGGAGCATGATCCCTCCCCATCCTGAGTTTTCCACTTCTAGTTCTACATCCTCTATCCATGAGATAAGTTCCATTTCGTTCAAGGGGATAGGCTGGGCAGGAAAAGTTCTCAGTGGATTGTGCCTCCTGTGTCAGTGTTTTAAACCAAACCTAGGTGATGAGGATTTACAAGACCCACCTCAGACTTCAGCTGCTTGCCTGCCTCACTTTCAGGCAATGAAACGGAGGGCACCAAGACCAAAGGTTGGCTTTGTTCTCAGATGAGCCATCACGGAGAACGTAGAGAGGGAAGGATGCCTATCAACAGGTGTGGGTGAGACCTGTCACATAGACATGTGGGTGCAAGCTGGTTGAGAAAGAGCTTCAGGGCTACTTAAAGCTGTTTTTTTCCTACAAGGCACAATGAATTGGACAGCAACACCGATTCATCACCTTCTTAAATTACTCAGTACCCTCATTAAGGACTCATCCAGAATGCCTTTGTGCTGTGTTTCTAGGCACAGGTCTGGACTTTAAAGCTGCATGTCTGAGCACTGTTGTTTTTTGTTCTGGCACTTTCCCCAGGAAAACCCACGTTTTACCGCTGAATTGGAACAAACAGCAATCAGGTTTTCCACATACTGTATTGCCATTTGCTCCAATTCAGTGGTAAAATGCAAGTGCTCCCAGATAAAGTGCTGGGACTAAAATAAACTGTTCTGACACAGTGTTTTAAAGTGTGGACCTGTGCCTGGAATGCACAGTGTAAAAGGAAGTCTGAATGAGCCTTATGACAGGTTATAATGGGTCAGCCATGAACTGTCTGAGTTGACAGTAATTTACACTTCTGAATAGGATATAGGTTATCTTTGCTAGGTTTCACGGGTCTGACTTGCCCTTTATTAAAAACATCTATGGCAGATTCCTCCTAGGCTTCTCCTGAAGACAGAAAAATAAGTTGGTTCCACTGCCTACATTGCTGAGCTGATAAGCAGTTATGCTGTTTGTTGCAACCACTCCCTTCTTCACACAGTGCATAGTTAAACTATGGAATTCACTCCCACAACATGCGGTGATGGCCACCAACTTGGATGACAAGAGGAGTGGACAACTAAGCAGGACCTGAGTTGTTGCTGGGAGTCATAAGTGGGGAGAGCAGTGCTGTTGAGCTCAGGTTCTGCTTGCAGACTCCCTATAGGGGCATCTGATTGGCCACTATGGAAATAGGGTGCTAGCCTTATGGGCTGAGCCAGCTGCAAGGCTCTTGTGTTTTTCTGAAGCCTCCCTAGCTGAGCCTCTCCAGATGCCACCTCAGGAAAAGGGAGAGAAGCTACCTTCCCTCTTCCTCCTTAGTCCCTCCTTAATGACGGAACAGAAGCACATAAAAGGTTTGCCAAAGGGAAGCATCTTTATGAGCCTGAAAATAGCATCATATAGCTTAGAATAGCGCTTACATTGATGATGATGACCACGGGCTTATTAAAAACTTTAAGCTTTGCATTGCTTAGGAACTCTTACTTTGTACTGAAGCAAACATCATTGATGGCAGAGCCGAAGGACAGTATCCTGCTATGCGCACCATGCTGTATTGCAGCCCTCCTCTTTTAACGCTCCTATGATTTTGTTTAAATACAATGAAAATGCATGCTTAAGAGATGTTTGCCTGTCTTAACAGACCCTAGACAATTTGAAGGAAGGAAAACATAATTTACGTGTCCGTCCTGCGGATATACCAATAGCTGAAAGAGCATCTATGAATTACTGGAGAACACGAAAATGTATCAGCAAGCCTTCAGAATTTCCTCTTAAAAGTCCAGCATTTACTGGTAAAAGTCCATTGTAAGCAACTACTTAAGGTTAGACAGGACCAAAATGACAATTGTAGTGATCATCAGCAAACATCTTGGATAATTTTTATAAACTTCCCCTGGCTTCATTCAGCCCACATGATCCCGTGGATGGGTAGTGCGGGTTAAGCCCAGGAGACGTGGACTCCAAGAAAACTCAGTCATTGCTTATTTATATCTCCCCATCCCTCAAATACATTAACAGGACTACCTAAAATATAATATTTAATAACACATCACATGAATACATTAATATAAGCTTAAAGCAGCAGCCCTATAAAAGCATCAGCCAAAAAGCATAAACACCTAGGAAAACAAAGAAGCCTTTGCCTGATGGCACAACAACTTCAGAGTGGTCACCAAGTGAGCCTCTGGGTGGGGTGGGGGGGAGACCAGTTCATAATGTCTATAACATTATTAGTGTTTCACATCGAATGTAACTCTATAGAATGGACTCTATGAACTGAAAGCTGAAACACTGTATGTACTTTTGTTACCCAAGAAAATCTTCAGTAAATACAATTAAAAACAAAACCAGGTGCCATTGCTGAAACAGCCCATTTGCTGATAGTAACTAGCCATATCTCAGACGATGGGGGAACCCAGCGAAGGAACTCCAATGCAGATGTAAGTGTAGAGGCAGGTGAGGGGACGGGCCATCATTCAAGTACCCTGGCCCTATGTCAAGAAGGGCTTTACAGGAGAGGACTAGTGGTGCAAGATGCTTGCAATGACTCATTCCAATTAAGCCTAGCAGCTGTATTCCCAAACCTTCAGAGGCAACCCCAGGTGGCTAGGTGAGCAGATTACAGTCATTCACTTTCAGTTACAATCACATATCTCAGTAGGATTATAAAACGAGTTGATGTTGATGTTTAATTGTTTGGCTGCATTCCAAATCACTGTTCATCCTCCTAATAAACTTTTGCCTGACATTAATTAGAGTGCTGCCCCTTGGGTCATTTGCTCTAGAATGAGGCTTGCTTTATTTTTCACTCGTCTGGGTTATGACAGGATAAGTAGCATGCCCGTGAAGGCGCTGAATGTGGTTTGTTTGTTTTTTAAGTCCTCTTGAGAGAAATTAGCAGTTGAACTTAGGCACACTGCTAAGTTGTTTGTGACAAAACTCTTAATACAAATTTGTATAATTTTGTGAGAAACATCCCCTGAGAAACCAAACGCAAACCAAGTTCCTGTCACTTTTGGTCCCAGAGGCGTGATAAAAGGCAGCAAGGCACAAGACCAGATTCATTTTGCCCCCTAGAGGTAGGAGGCTGAACTGAAAGTTGATGCTCATTGACGAGAGAGAGTTGGGTCTATTATACAGATACTGCCTTAGAGTCACTGGTACATAGTCCTGTAATTGAGCAAAGTCAAATGTTTTATTTACCCAGATGTCTTTTCAGTTGAATTGTTATTACTAATTGCCTTTCTTTTCTTAATTGTTTTCAATCTGTTTTTTATATTATATATTATTTTTACTACATTTTACCAAGCTGGGTACATCATCCTGGGTACTTTAGTAGAAAAATAACGACATATTTTTTTTAAAAATGTTGTCTTTCTGTATTATAATTACCACTACTGCTACTCAATACCACAAGCAACAAAGATTTTATAAAGCCCAAAATACCCCTATGTAATAAGAAAGGAGAGAGAAAATGTGTGTGATATATATATATATATATATATATTTGCTTTCGTAGATTTTCACGGGTACAGGAATGCAGGTTTTGGTGTCCTCGGGTGTCTTCCCGTGTAAAAGTTGGGGTGTCTAGGCGACGTTTCGACGAGGTCTCACTCGTCATCTTCAGGCTGGTGCTTTCGGCTTCTTGTTACTGGAACAGAGCGGGATCTCAATGTTTGAGTTCCTATAAATACTGTAGAGGGGGTGTGGTGTCTAGCCTCCAATGTTCTGGGCAGAGAGGAAGTTCCCAGGCTAGTGTGCCTTTTCTTCTTTTGTTCCTTAATTACTTGAGAGATACCTTGAGTGATTTCTTGAGTGATATCCTGAGTACCACTTAGGTGGGTCATTAGGTGTGGATTAGTTGCTAAAGTCTTTGTGTCTTGACCTCTTGAACTTTGTGAAGAGTTTTCCTGAGAAGATGGCTGTATTGCACTTAGTTGTGCTTTGGCTTGGCTTCGTGTATAGGGGCGAGCTGTGGTTTTGTGGCTTGTGTCAGCCAGATCTGTGTAGGGATTGCAGGGGGGTGCAGCATCCGGAGGTGCCACCATGGATTGGCTACTGGATGGTGTCAGTAATTCATCTGTGGAGAGGGTCTGGGTTTGGGTCTGGTGTGGTTGATTGGTGTTGGCGTTCTGTGTGCCTCTGGATCTGGTGTCAGTTTTTGTGGAGAGGGCTAATTTCCAGATGTCTGGCAAGCGGGATGTGTCGTCACGCTTGTTCATGTTGTGAGGGTGTTTCTCAGAAGAAAACAATGGCATGGCCCTCCTTCCTTATATCAAGGGCACTACAGATAAAATTAGCAAAATCCTCCATAAACACAATATCAAAACAGCCTTTTGCACCAACCAAAAAATAGCCAATATCCTCAGAAACCCCAAGGATAAAATCCAGTTGGAAAACCAAGGGATCTATGAAATACCCTGCAAAGTCTGCCCAGCCACGTACATTGGACAAACAAACAGACGAATAAATGCACGTATCGCAGAACACAAGAATGCCGTCAAAAAAGAAGAAAAAACTTCCTCTCTTTTCCAACACATGAAAGAAACAGGACACGAAATTAATTTTGCAGATTCCAAATTGCTCTTTAACACGGAACATCACCACAAGAGAATAATCATGGAAGCCATCGAGATAGAGAAACACCCTCACAACATGAACAAGCGTGACGACACATCCCGCTTGCCAGACATCTGGAAATTAGCCCTCTCCACAAAAACTGACACCAGATCCAGAGGCACACAGAACGCCAACACCAATCAACCACACCAGACCCAAACCCAGACCCTCTCCACAGATGAATTACTGACACCATCCAGTAGCCAATCCATGGTGGCACCTCCGGATGCTGCACCCCCCTGCAATCCCTACACAGATCTGGCTGACACAAGCCACAAAACCACAGCTCGCCCCTATACACGAAGCCAAGCCAAAGCACAACTAAGTGCAATACAGCCATCTTCTCAGGAAAACTCTTCACAAAGTTCAAGAGGTCAAGACACAAAGACTTTAGCAACTAATCCACACCTAATGACCCACCTAAGTGGTACTCAGGATATCACTCAAGAAATCACTCAAGGTATCTCTCAAGTAATTAAGGAACAAAAGAAGAAAAGGCACACTAGCCTGGGAACTTCCTCTCTGCCCAGAACATTGGAGGCTAGACACCACACCCCCTCTACAGTATTTATAGGAACTCAAACATTGAGATCCCGCTCTGTTCCAGTAACAAGAAGCCGAAAGCACCAGCCTGAAGATGACGAGTGAGACCTCGTCGAAACGTCGCCTAGACACCCCAACTTTTACACGGGAAGACACCCGAGGACACCAAAACCTGCATATATATATATATATATATATATATGAATGAGATTATAATAACCGGTGCTACTTTTCTAGAAAAAGAGGTGCCAGAGCTCACAATGAACTTCTGCCTTGTTCTCTTAGAATGGCAGTGGTGCCAGAGCTTTATTTCCCTTCATTTTTAATTCCTTTGTCACATTTACTAAGATTTCACTATTCCTTTATTGAATTTATACATTAAATATACTTCAGATTTGTAAACTGTATTATGAGTTTTGTTTAAATCAAATGGTGTATAAATTTTATTTATTTATTTAATTAATTAATAATGACCCAGGCTAATCTTTTGGCATAGATAATCCCAAAGCTTGCTGAAGATCAACAACTATGTGAGGTCAACTATTTCTTTGTATTTAATTTGCCGGGTCTAAAAAAAATGCAAATAGTATTAGCCAGCACAGATTATCATGAGCTTGATTTTAGCAGTTGGAATTTTTGCTCCCCTGCTTGCACCAGTGGAGAATTTCTTCTCAGTTACAAATACCAGCTTCAGATGAGGATTTTTCCACAGGACTACAGCAAGGAAAAAAGGTTAAGCTTGCTTCCTAGCCTGCTGGGATTCCTAGTGATTATCAGCTGCAACAGCTGGTGCTATTTGCATGGGATGTCGTGTGTAGACTGGGGTCACACATCAAACACTGAAAGCACATTGCTTCCCCCAATGAATCCTGGAAACTAGTTTGTTAAAGGGTGCTGGGAATTTTAGCTCCATGAAGGGTAACTTACAATTTCTAGGATTTTTGGGGGGAAGCCATGTGCTTTCAGTGTATGGTGTGTGTGATTCCAGGCTCTGGATTCAGATTTCTAGTCCTTTATCGGTTGTCTCTGGTCTTCCTAGCTCCATGCTGACATTCACTTTTTCTCCCTATTAGGATTACATGAGAAAGTCCCCCTAGGACTAATGGACACTCCGTTGCTAGATACTGAAGAAGAAGTGCATTACTGCTTTGTGCCACTAGACATGGTTGAAAAATATCCTTCCTTGGTCAATGATGACAACTTGCTGTGGCTGTCTGACAATGCTGTGCTGATAGAATGTGAAAGCAGCGAATTTCGCTTCATAGGTAAGCCTTTCCCTTGAGGAAGACAGCAGCAGCAGGAGGCAACAAATAAATGTTTCCTTCTATTTCATTTTTAAATTGATTATAACACCCTTTCTACTACTAATATGCTACCAGAGGCAGTCTCAGAACCACAGGTCATGTTTGAAGGGTTGGGGCTAGTGGAATATGTGGGAGTAGGATGTGGGTTCAGGTCTGGTTTTGGTCTTGGTGCCCTGATGGGAAACCTTCAAGAGAGTGGTTAATGGGAGTGCAACCCTGTTGCTTTTGCTAGAACTTTCAGCGGCTTTCAATTATCGTTGACCACAGAATCCTCCTGGACAACTCTATGAACTGGGGTGTGTGTGTGTGGCAGCACTGTGTTCTGCTAGTACCTATGGGAGCAGGTTCAGAGAATAGGGTTGAGGTCTTGCTACACTCTGGGCTTATCTTTGTGTTTTTCATTTTATAATTTCTAGCTAATTTTCTTCGCTCAGAGAAGATGCTTTTGCCTGACAACTTCTCCAACATGGATGCTCTGGAGGCTGAGGCTGAGGCACTGGGGATCCCCGAAGTCACAGAAGCAGTGAAGACCTACAGGAGGAACCCTGGTGTGGTTCTTAATTGCATCTTTCAGTGTAACTCATCTCTGTATTAATAGATTTCAAAATAAAATGGGATTGGGCGATGGGACTTTCACTGGATTAGAAAGTCAAGAGAGGTATAAAATATAATCAGGATTCTTAATTGTTCATTTCTCATTTGTACATTTCCCTTTTAGGAATCTACTCAGAGGGAACAGCTGACCTTCAAGGCGTTGTGAAAAGCACCATGAAGAAGCCGCAAACTGTTCAGGAAGCAGCAAGTCTCCCTTTGTTCCCAATGGCGCTTGGTCTCTTGGTCAAATATCCTGACTCTGCTCTGGGGCAGCTTCACATGGAGACTACTCTGGATGGGAACAAGCTCTATATATCCGGGAACGGAGTTCTCTTTCAACATGTCATGTATGTCTTTTTGCACCAAAGCAGAACCAATTAGCTGTTAGTGTGCCTAAGACCGCTGGGGTGAGGTCGGATAATTGACCTTGCACTATGCTCAAACTCAAAAGAGAGGAGCTTCTCAATTGAAAAGAGCACGACTAGGTCTTTGAGCAATTGCTGTGCCCCTAGAAAAAAGGGGAATCATTGGTGGCTTCAAAATATGTAGGGAAATGCTTTGATCTTAATACATTTGACCATACACCTATTTGGTTTTACTTTTGTGTACTTTGATGGTTAATTTATATGATTCTTGACCATGTTTGCATTCCACCAGCCTTAATTACTGTTCTTCAGGTGCACAATTGCAATTGAAGGTTTTAGGCACACTGAAGTTTCTCTTAGTTGTCTAATGAATCTGATTTAAATAAAATTGGGAGTTGGGGTGGTGGTGGAGAGAATCCATGTGTAGCCAAAATAGTAGGAAAGAAATCACATGGATTGGTTTTTTAAATAAAAAATGCAAAAATAGATAAATTAATTTCTTCTAAGTCTATTCCCCTTTTTATCCAAAGGAATTGGTTAGGCACTTGCAGACTCCCACTTATACGGAAGATGTCTGAGCTTCCTGAACTCTGTGCCTATTTGGATCAAATGGATATCATATATGAGCCAATGAAGGATGCCTTGAAAACTTTTCTAAAACAAAAGGCACCTTTAGAAACCGTGGGAAAAGGTACGTCAGCTGTTACTAGTTTGACCCTTCTTATTGAGTTTTATGGGTGGAACAATGTCTTTTTAGTAATGAACAACATGGAATATTGAAGCTATAAAGAGCAGAATATGAAACGTTAAGTTTGAACCAATGGTTGTTACAAAATAAGTAGTCATTCCCCACAATGTGTTTATTGTCACTAACATTGCAAACGACTTTATAAGGAATATCATTGCATTTTATGTCCATAATACTCTGATTTACAATTATAGCAGCACAATCAGAATTCCAGACAAAAGTATAAAACTGCATGTAACTGTAGGGATGTGAAGGGAGTCTGCCAGGTGTGCTCAGGCACACCCCAATGCTTAAAAATAAACCACTGCAGGCCTCGGGGAATATGTGTATCTTGTCAGCATTTGGCACATTCTCCAGGTGACATGCATAACCTCCAAGACACATCAAAGAAAGTGCATATTTTAGCAGAATTGTGTACACTGCATGCTTTGTGCATATCCTGAGAGCTATTATACATTCTCTGAGCAATATGCATTATATCCAAGAACATGCACACTTCAGCATAATCTGATTATTGCAGTGTACAAGTAACCTCAGATAATCTGCAAAAAACAGTAACATAAGTAGGGACTTTAGTGGACTGTCTGTAAGCACTGGCGGAGGAACAGGGGTGTGAGGGGAGTGCACCATCCCTGGCAGCACGATCCCGGTGGGGTGCCATTGTGGCTGCCCCCTCCCTGTGCTGGGCGCCACACCCCCGCTGGCGGCGCACCACGCCTCCAGGACGTGCGCCAGCCATACCCCTACCTGCTCTCTACCACCCGCCCCGCCGGAGCTTGAAGCTCCACCACTGTCTGCAAGTGATGTAAGTGATAGCTGGCAACTGTGATGATTAAACTGAAGTTACAGTGGTACCTCGGATTACATACGCTTCAGGTTACACACTCCGCTAACCCAGAAATAGTGCTTCAGGTTAATAACTTTGCTTCAGGATAAGAACAGAAATCGGGCTCCGGCAGCGTGGTAGCAGCAGGAGGCCCCATTAACTAAAGTGGTGCTTCAGGTTAAGAACGGACCTCTGGAACGAATTAAGTACTTAACCCAAGGTACCACTGTATTGTGCATATATATGCAGCAACTTTCTACACATAAGAACCCTGCTGGATCAGACCAAAGATTCATCTAATCTCACATCTTTTTCTCGTAATGGGCAAGTGGATGCTTCTACGAAGCCCACAAACTGAGGAAAAAATGTTTCATTTGGATTTTGTTCAAAGAGGCTCCCTGTAACTACTGATCAGTGGTTACAGTGAGCCCCTCTGAATGCATTCTCACAGTTGATTGGTGGTTACAGTGACCTTCTTTGAACTTTGGCAGGTGGCAGACACCTAATGTCAGGTGATTTACTGCTGTCAAAATTGGTCCACAGTGGTAGAATTGGGAATAAGGCCCACTGGCTAGATCTAATTCCCCACTATAGTTATAAACTTTCTGCCACAGTGTACTAAAGTAAGACTAGAGCAAATTTTGACCTGCGACTGCAAAGGAGTCTTTGTAAGCATTAATAGAAGTGAGCAAAAAATGACATTATGTTGAGTAATTGGCAATATATGCATGAATGCTGAGCTGTAGGCTGGTATTGCTGTCATTCCCCATGGGCCAGCTGAAAACTGCCCTGCTCTAAGGGCAAATGGAGGGGAAACTTGCTTGAAAACTTGCTTTTCAAGTTCAGTAGATTATCTGCTGCTCCTTGCATGGGCAAAACATTTGTATATGAGCTTGCAATAGGGAGGGATTTTGTGGATCAAGGGTGTTCACCACATTGACAAAAGCAGCAATGCCTTTAAAATTGCATTCTGTTTCTCTTTCACATGCAGGCTGGGCAGCAGGACTAACAGTCTTTTCACTCCATCATATTGTCAAAGTGTATGTGGGAAGTCACTGGTATGCAACTTACTTGCAAACATTACTGAAGGTACAGTTCTTAAGAACGTGTTACATTGCCTTTCTTGCTTTTTGATAGTCTGAACCTTCAGGCCAATTTCCTAAAAGCATTGAGGTGCTTGCACTGAACTGTATCAGCATACTTGTGGGAGGTGGCACTAAACTTCATTTCTGCTCGCATTTTGGCATGAAAGGTTCTGAGCTCACCTTGTCACACGCTTGCTTTCTATGGGCAGGAATATTTTAACATGCCCCCCCCCCACAAACATCCCAGTGGAATAGTTCATATGAACACCTGAAGCTGCCTTATCCCAAGTCAGATCATTGGCCCGCTTGGCTTGGTGCTCTTTACTTTCCCAACAGCTTTCTAGTGCTTCAGGTTTAGTCTCTACCATCTTCAGTTTAAAGGGTTAATTAACTGGTGATGAAAGAAGAATCTTCTCTGCCTGAGATAGTTCTGGAGAGACAGCCAGAGAAGGCCACAAGGAAGAAAGCTTCATGGCATACAAATACTCCTTAACTGGATATGCTGGAGATTGAACCTGGGACTTTGCAGACATACTTGATAACAGTGTTACAGACTAGCACACAAACTGAAGGTAATTCACACCTCTACAGTACATGCTTTATTTACACATATATACAACCTGTGTCTAGACCGAGAGAGCACAGAACATTCATATCCCAAGAGGTTCCTGTTCTTCCCATTGCTGCATCCTGTCTGACCTTCTCTGCAGCATAAAATGGACTGCTTGCCTCATGCTCTAGCCTACCTACCCCTGCTGCCTCAGCTTGCAAAAGGGACACTTTCCCTGTTCACTTACCTCATTGCTCACAGCATTTCTGTCCCTCCCTCCTGAAACACTGGACTTTAGTCTCTACTATATCTCATCTCAAGGAGAGGCTTTCACCATTTTCTGTCTGGCCCAAGTGTGTGTGTTATTGGCCTTCTTAATGGATTAATGGTTCAGCCTGGCTCATTAGCCTAACTAAATCCAGGGTTTCCTGTGTTTGGCCCAGTTTAATCAAACTTTGATTAATTATAACTTTTACTAAATCCAAGAGTTATGAGTGGTTTCCGCTCACAAACTCTGGCACCCAGAACCTATAATAATACATTTTCCTTGTGGAGTAGAAAAGTTGTAAGGGTTGTTTTTATTGTGGGTGAGTGTGGGCAAAATAGGGCTGCTTTCTCTTTTAAACAAGTTGTGCTTCTGTTCTTCTTTATGGCATTGGTTTGTTTGTTTTTTTGCCAGTTTCCAGAGCTGCTGTCAAATAGCAAAAAGGTGTATTGGATTACTTATGGTCAGGCTCTCCTCATCCATGGAGATGGACAAATTTTTCGACACATCCTTAACTTCCTTAGATTTGGTAAACTCTTCTTGCCTTCTGAATTTAAGTAAGTGAAATGGTTGCCATTTCCTGTGTTCCTAACATGGTCAGCTCATGATTAATGCAGCCTTCTCAACCAATGCAGGACAGCCACATGGGCTTTGTCAATTGGAAGTTTATGCTTTGGCAGAAGTGGTCTTTGGGTGGAGGGGCTGCAGCAAGTCCTCCGGCAATCTTAAACTCACATCCACTATTCAGTGCCACCCATCAAGGGAAATTGGCCTAGGCATGTCCCATCTGGATGCCTCCTTCCTATTAGACAGAGAGTGGAATGCTGGCTACTTCTCATAAAAGTCCATATTCTGGTGCTGTGTGAGGGATACATGTAGTGCTGTCCTGTGGAGGTGCCAGTTTCCATCTACTCTGCTTCCAGCTTGGCACTACAAAGGAACTGAGGTGGAGCCTCCTCTGTTTGCTCAAGTCTCTTCAGCTGTATCATGTGATCCCGCCTGATCTGGATAGTGGGTAGAAGATATAACAACACACTGGGCCAGTGAGGACTTTCACAGTAAATGGCCAATGTTCCATTTTGACTCACACCCAAGATTTGGTGTGAGTTTGCAGCAGAGTGTAAGGAGGAGAAACCTGTTAGCTCTTGAGGGAACATGTGCCACCCTGATATTTTAAGATGAGACATGAGCTTCAACACGCTTTTTAGAGCACCTGTATTTGAGTTGCACAGTCTTGTTTATTGCCAATAATGTTTTTACAAAGTTTGACAGGGCTCTCTGCGCACTTGATTTGCATAAACAAGCCTTGAGTTTTGTTTCTAATTGTCAGAGAATGGTCTCTGCTGTGCCAGGAAGTGGCCGCGTATCAGATCCCTTCTCTTGTCGAGGCTCTTCATCAATATGACACATACAGGTATCCTCAGTTTCTTTCTCCTTTATCTTTTAAAAAATCACGTATCAACCAGTGATGTTCAGGGGGCATGAGAACTACCTCTGGGTGGACAATAGGCCAGAATTACAGAAATCCAAAGGACATCTACAAGCCCCTCCCCTGTAGTTGTTTGTCCCTGAATGCCCTCTTCGTGGTAAACAGCTGGGAGGCAGTTTTAAGCAGGGCTGGGGTGGGGAGTTTGGTAGGAAACAGTCTTTTATCCAACACCCCTGGCCAACCTCGTTGCCCTTTGTTCCTGAATGGGATGTTTGTGGCATCAGCCACAGGCGCAAAAAACCCTGCTTTTAAGAATGAGAAGGCATCAGTACAATGAGGAGGTTTCGGAGGAGAGATTTCTTTATCTATGTAACTCATATTCTACCTTTTTTGCAGTATAGGACCCAAGGCAGCTCACAGTACAAATTAAAACAAATACTGCTAAAAATACACAGCATTGACACAATACAGTGGTACTTCAGGTTACACACGCTTCAGGTTACAGACTCCGCTAACCCAGAAATAGTGCTTCAGGTTAAGAACTTTGCTTCAGGATGAGAACAGAAATCGTGCTCTGACGACGCGGCGGCAGCAGGAGGCCCCATTAGCTAAAGTGGTGCTTTAGGTTAAGAACAGTTTCAGGTTAAGAACGGACCTCCGGAACGAATTAAGTACTTAACCCAAGGTACCACTGGACTTTCATGACATGCCTAATTTTATAAACTTCTATTATGTTGCCTCTTATTCACCTTTTCTCTAAACTAAAAAGTCCTAAACATGACAACCTTGCCTCAAAGGAGAGTAATGCTGCACCCCTTTCTCAACTTCGCAATAACTTTGAGGTTATTTTGAGATTTACATAATGGCATTAAAATATCAGCACTTTTATTTCCAAATCCTTCCTGATTATTCCTAGCATGGAATACATTCTTTTCACAGCTGAAGCACACTAGGTCAACATCTTCATCAAACTATCCACTAAGTTCTCAAGGTCTCATTTTTCCATGAATTGATACAGCCAACTCTTCCTCCTCTTCCTCTAGCTTTTGCTCACAAACTGCTTGAAATTTCTACTTCCCCCCTCCATTTTTTCAGTGTCTACATCTTAATACATTTTGAAGATGCAGACAGTATTCTTAAATACGGAGGCAGGCACACTACCTCCAGAGCCATGGCTGACTTCACAGATGATTCCTGTAATGTGAAATGTTTTATTTACAGGTTATGGGTGCAACAACAGGAAGCTCAAAGAGCAGCTTTTCCATTTAGAAGTCTTGAGATTGCAGTGCCAGAGAAAGAGCAAGAGTCTGGTGAAGAGCCTCAAAATGTAAGGTTATTCTTCACTCAATGTTATCATTAAGAACATAAGAAGAGCCTGCTGGATCTGGCCACTGACCCATCTAGTCTGGCTTCCTGCTCCCACAGTGGCCAACCAGATGCCTGTAAGAAACCCACAAGCGGGACCCAAGTACAAGAGCACTCGCCCCTCCAATGGTTTCTAGTAACTGGCATTCAGAAACAAACCTATCTCCACCCATGGAGGCAGAGCATGACCATTGTAGCTAGTAGCCATTGATAGCCTTACCCTCTTTGTCTAACCCTCTTTTAAGGCCGTCCAAGTTGGCAGTCATCCCTGTGGTTTAGAATGAGTCTCCCTTACAAACCTCTAATGTTTAACTGTCTTAACTTTCTCCCAATCATTTCTGGAAGGTTCTATAATCTTCAGCATTTCTCAAAGAGCCCAATTTATTATTCACCCTCCAAAGATACAAAAGCAGCTGCCACACCTCATAAAATTATAACAGAATCCTGTTATATTGCTTCTAAGGGAACTCAAAAGCAGGGAACTTAAAGCAGTTGGAAAACAGGATACAATGACGCTGCCAAATTACACTCTATCTTAGAATTTTAATGAAAATTTTCCCTTTTCCTTTCTTTTCTTTTTTAGCACTCCTATATTGCTGTGGATTTAGATCAATGTGCCAATAGCTGGAATATATCTAGAAATACACAAGACCTGGAAGAAAGAGACAAAGTGAATGAAAAGTCCCCCCACATTTCCCCAACTAAGGGATCAAAGCGAAGAAATAACTGGGAAGGATATAGCCAGTCCACAGATGGGTGGGACAGTTCCTGCTGTTTCAGACAGCCTGAAAGGAAAAGAGGAGCAAAAGGCAATTTAAGCAAAAAACCTGAAAACAGAGACACTCCCATCCAGAAGCTCATTTCCCTAGTGCAGGGATGGGATATGGCGAACTATCGGTGCAGTGAAGCCCAGCAGGTGGCAACATCCAATGGTGTCAAAGTGGCTGAAGAGCCCGAAAGGAGAGTGCCTTGCAATTTCCCACCAGCCACTTGCTTTGGGGTCACCAGTCCTGAGCTCACAAGTAATGGGCAGCTGCCAAAAGCTGGGCAGTGCCTGCTGGGCATCCCGGCTTCTGAGGCGTGGCTTGTCAAGATTGGAAGACAAAGCATTTCTGAGGAGGTTTCTTCAGTGGCTGAAAATATTGCAGCCAAGGAACTGAGTGGCCAGAAAGAGAGAGAGAAAGGTGAATTTGCTGCTTGTAAATTAGCGCTCTCTGAGGATGTCAGGAACAAGGAGTGCCCTCCTCTTTTTCTCTCCCCCCCCAAAGCAGGGGTTGCTGGGACCTTTCCTTTCTCCTTGCCTCTTCTGCCTATACATAATGGCTTCTTGTTCACAGAGATATGGGATTAGTGATCAATCACCTCTTTATTCATGTTACAGATAGGTAGCCGTGTTGGTCTGCCATAGTCAAAACAAAACAAAAATTCCTTCCAGTAGCACCTTAAAGACCAACTAAGTCAGTTCTTGGTATGAGCTTTCGTGTGCATGCACACTTCTTCAGATACACTGAAACAGAAGTTTCCAGACCCTTCTATATAGTGAGAAGGTGGGGAGGGGTATTACTCAGAAGGGTGGTGGGAATGGGTGGTTGGCAGATAGCTGTGATGAGCCTGTTAACGACTCTTAACGACTGCAATAGGTCTTACAGGAAAAAGCAAGGGGTGAGAAGGTGAAAAATGGCTTTGTCATGTATAATGAGATAAGAATCCAAGGTCTTTGTTCAGGCCAGGTTTCTCCATGGTTTTAAGTTTGGTGATAAGTTGTAATTCAGCAGCTTCTCTTTCCAGTCTATTTCTGAAATTCCTTTGTAGTAAAACAGCTACTTTGAGACATCAGGAATCACAAGACAGAGAAACCAGTAGGAGAACACTTCAATCTCCCAGGACATTCTATACAAGATCTCAAAGTAGCTGTTTTACTACAAAGGAATTTCAGAAATAGACTGGAAAGAGAAGCTGCTGAATTACAACTTATCACCAAACTTAAAACCATGGAGAAACCTGGCCTGAACAAAGACCTTGGATTCTTATCTCATTATACATGACAAAGCCATTTTTCACCTTTTCACCCCTTGCTTCTCCCTGTAAGACCTATTGCAGTCGTTAAGAGTCGTCAACAGGCTCATCACAGCTATCTGCCAACCACCCATTCCCACCACCCTTCTGAGTAATACCCCTCCCCACCTTCTCACTATATAGAAGGGTCTGGAAACTTCTGCTTCAGTGTATCTGAAGAAGTGTGCATGCATACGAAAGCTCATACCAAGAACTGACTTAGTTGGTCTTTAAGGTGCTACTGGAAGGATTTTTTTTGTTTTTTCTCTTTATTCATGATAGAGAGGGGTTGGTGTAGAAGCAGGTGGGGTGGATATTATCTCATTGTCATGATCAGGCCACTTCCTGGTGAAGTTTGGTCTTGCAATGATTACTCCTGTCTTCAGTGGTGGGGACCTCTGCTTGTCCAGCCTTGGAGGTTGATGGCTTTAGGGGATTTTTCATTGGGTAGAGCAAGTGATCCTATTGAGGCTCTTGTTTCATTGTGGAACAGTGAGATGACTGGGACCTTTGACACAATTGTTCCAAAAGGTCCTCTTTGGCACTGTGGAGACCACTCCCTGGTACTGAAGAGCTGTGGTTGATGAAGTAGGCTGGATGAAGACTGGAATACAAGTGACAGAAATCAGTGCTATAAAAAGAAAAAATGAAAGAGGAAAACAGTGATTAACTTCTCCACCTGCAAGGAGCATCTAAGGGGAAAATCTTCATGATTGTTGCTCTGTGTTTAAACAATTAGAGGTAGAAGCTGCAAGTCAGCTGCCTCTGTGAAGTTGCTGTTTCGAAAGCCCACTTGGGCAGGGCCTGTTCTTTAATTGCTTATGGAGATCCATGAACTGGTTGCAGGGATCTTTAAGGGATTAAGTCTCTAGCGTTTGTATGCAGAAAGAGGAAGGTTAGCTATTTCGGCAGTTGTTCTTCTGCTTGTTCCCAGGCTTCTGCAAGTTCATGCAAGCTCCACGGTTGCCATAGAGGGCTTATTTAGCTGATACTTTGCCGTGAAAAGTTGCTTGAATTGTTCAGGACTGGGCTATTCATATCTGAATAGCTTCATAGTTATTTATTTTAGGGCCTTATATCTCACACAATGAAAAATGTAACACACCCATCAAATAGCATAAAAAGAGTCAAGAGTTGGATGGTGAAGCATAAATAAAGGCCTGTGTGAACAGGTGTGCCTTAAGTAGGCAACTGAAAGAAACTACTGATGATGCCTGCTTAATATGAACAGGCAAGTAGCTCCAGGCCAAGGTGCAGACACACTGAGTTCCCTGTGAAAACATCATGTGGTACCCTTCATAGTGCCTCTATGTTGGGCCGCTATGAGGGGCAAGATGGTCTCTCAAGTCAGCTGTTCCCAAAGAGAGGTCCTCTTATGGATCAGTAACTGGTTAAGAAATAGGAAGCTGAGAGGAGGACTAAATGGATAGGTCTCCCAATGGAGTGATGTAGAAAGTGGGCTTCACCGAGGATTGTGACTGGGGGTTGTGTGTTTTACTTTCTTCACTCTAGGGATGAACAGTGAGGTTGCCAAGTTTGCTGATGATACCAAATTGTTCAAAATGTTTGAATAGAAGAGGATTGAGAGGAGCTGTAAAAGGAAATCAATTCATAAATAAGCTTAGCCTAACCCCAAAACTGAGTGAATGGGCAGTAAAATGGCAAATGAAATTAAAAACAAGTGTAAATGGATGCATGTGGGATCAATATCCCCACCTTAATTTCACTTATACTCAAATAGAACCAAAACTGGGGGTCACTGATGAAGAATGAGACCTTGAGGTTGTAGTGGACAGCTTGATTAAGGTGTTGATTCAGTGTATAGCAGCTGTGGAAAAAGACAAATTCCACATTAGAGATGACAAGGAAAGGGATTGAGAATAAAACTACCAAATATCATAATGCCATTGTACAATTTCATGGTGAAACCACCATGGGTTTAGTGTGTATAGTTCTGGTCACACCTCAAAAAGTACATTGAAGCACTGGGAAAGGTACCAAAAAGATAAAAGGGATGGAGCAACTGTCCTATGAGAAGGGTTACAACACCTGGCACTTTTTAATTTGGGAAAAAGTGAATAAGAGAGAATGTGAAAGAGGTGTGCACATGCTGTGGAATACATGGGGTGTAGAACTGGCCACAGAATGGTGCCTCATTGCATTCCATGTCTAATACGACTTCCTAAATTCCATTGGTAGATGCAAGTCAGGGTGAAACATCTGATAACTTTTTATATATGCCAATCAATACATATGTCATGTTAACAATTTTTACCCATTTCTGCCCAGGGACATTCCCTGAACAAAGCAGCAGTGCTATCATGGATGAACCCCATGGGGACACTGGCTTGATTCTTAAAGTGGAGCATCCTCCGATTGTGGCTTGTGATGGTTCCTGCTCATCTCATGAAAGCAGCATTCTCTACAGCACACACCTGGAGGACATGAAAGTAGCCAGTGGCCTAGCACACCCCATGGCCAAAGGTACTGGGGATGGGAAGGAGATATAAGGAAAGGGCAGGGCTGAATATATCTCATCTGCTTTTGCTCTGAAGGGCGGGGGCGGGGGGGGGGGACTTAGAATCATAGAATCATAGAGTTGGAAGAGACCAAAAGGACCATCGAGTCCAACCCCCTGCCAAGCAGGAAACACCATCAGAGCACTCCTGACATATGGTTGTGAAGCCTCTGCTTAAAGACCTCCAAAGAAGGAGACTCCACCACACTCCTTGGCAGAAAATTCCACTGTCAAACAGCTCTTACTGTCAGGAAGTTCTTCCTAATGTTTAGGTGGAATCTTCTTTCTTGTAGTTTGGATCCATTGCTCCGTGTCCGCTTCTCTGGAGCAGCAGAAAACAACCTTTCTCCCTCCTCTATGTGACATCCTTTTATATATTTGAACATGGCTATCATATCACCCCTTAACCGCCTCTTCTCCAGGCTAAACATGCCCAGCTCCCCTTAGCCGTTCCTCATAAAAATAGAACACCCCCCAATTCTGTACCCAGAGTCTTCACTATTTCTCCATGCAAAATGAGAAATTACTGTATATTTTGACAAGAAGCCCTCACTCTTGGAACCATTCCGGTAACAAAGATCTTGCCCTGTTGAGTTCAAGAAAAAAAAAATGGTTATATTGTGAAGGCCTTTTCTATTGTATTTCAGTGGGGTAATGGTGCTTCTTGAACATCAAATAATGCCACAAGTAGCTCTGAGCTGTATAGTGTCCAATTATACAATTTGGTAAGACTATTCAGTGTATCTGGGATTTTCTTCTTGGGCAGTTTGGTTAGTGAATGTCATGGGACTTGCATCTTGCTTAAGTCCTTGAGAGTGACCTGCTCTGCTAGGCTCCATATGCTGCTGCAGTTGCTCACTTCTAGAGGCCCACGTGGTTGGATTGTTGGCATCAGTCAGCAGTGTGGGTTGCTGAGTAAAACAGCTTTGTCTTCAGGCAGATTATGCTAGATTAATGGTCTTCAACCAGTGGGTCAGGAGACACGACTGGGCTGCAGTTTGATTTAAGGAAGGACACAACAGCAGCAGCACCATGCAAAGATTTGACTAAAATATGAGAAATGGCTCCCTAAATGCATATTTTTGTTAAAAATGAAAGTAACATAGAAACTAGCTTTATAGTAGGGGAAATTGCTTTGCAAAAGTATTAGGGGGAAATGTATACATTGGGAGTAATTTTTACTGTTGATTTTTTAAAAATATTTTTTTCAAACAGATAAGGAAATATAGAGAACCAAATTTAAAACTGAGAAACTGAGAGAAATAAAAATTGACAGGATCCCCTCCTTCTCACGTTTCCAACTTGCCTTGGGTAGTTTTGCAGTGGCACTAGAATACTTGTGGATTGTGCTGTGACTAGCTGGACCTGTGGTGAACCAAGGATGTGACTCCTTGGCCACACTGAGTTACAGGGCCAGGCAGGAACCATGGCCCAAAGCCAAACCAAGATCAGTGTAGGCGGTGCTGTTTTTGTACTCAAGAGAGGGTGATGAGGGAGACACTGAAGGTCTGGCAAAGAAATGGGTGTTGATGGCACTCCCTAATTCTTTCCACTTATAGATATTGTCTTTCTGAGCTTTCCATTGTCACAAGAGGAGATTTTTTATGCCCGAAAGTGCCACTGCTTCCTCACCGATGTCATCTTGGATTCCATAAGGCAGAAGGACCCCAAGAAAATGACTGCCAAAGTCGAGCTGCTTGTGCAGAGGCTGTGGGTAAGAATACAACATGGCTGCTCTTGGGCTTATAGAGGTCTTGGGTGCCAATCCCGAAACCATGTGGCCTATTGGCACAAGCTCTGCTCGCCTAGGGCATGTCACCTGCTGAGACCTCCTTCCTAGTCTAACAGCTTGCCTGTGAGCTCTGGGAATATTTGGAGACCACCAAAAGGCAATAAGCTTTGCCCTGCCCTCATGTCTCCCTTCTTCTAAGGCTTCTGCGGAAGAGAATCCTGCAGCCATTCCTGCCTGCCTGGTCCTGGTCCTTCACCTCCCCCCCTCCTCACAATCCTGCTAACTGCTCTTCTACGCAGTTGGCTCTGGAAAATGGTTGTTGTGTGCCCTCATTTCTTGCAGAGCCTAGAGATCACAGCTAAGGAGTTTGTGGCTGACTTGCTGAATGTGGCGCCCTTTAAAGCAGATAGTCATGCTTGTGAGAAGTTACTGAAATGGATTGAAGTAAGTGCAAACTATTGATTTGCTTCCTTTTGTAGTGGAGGACAGGGACTGCTGCTGACCCAGAAAGACCAGGCTCTCACTGCTTGCTTTGTGACTTCCTCCATTTGATTGAACGGAAGGGCTGGGGGGGGGGGGAGAGCCTCAGAACCCACAGTGTCAGCTTGGATAACAGGTTAATGTTTGAGCAGAGCTGAGTGAAATTTGCAGGCACAGGAGCTCATTCTGAGGATATGAACTCTGCCAAATTGGTTCAGGATTTCACTTTTACTGAGTGCTTACTTTCTACTGGGAGTGTTCTTTAAAAGACAGCATCAACAAATGTATGTCACTTTTATTTCTTAGAAGAATTGGATGAAATTTGAAAGTCTAAATGTCAGGTAAATGGGTGCAGGGTATTTTTTTTTTTACAAGGAAAACCTGTAAAGTTTCTTTTTTTAATGACCCCTTTAGCCTATGGGGCCCTCACGCCTCCTTCTCAAAGCCCAGTACCTTGCTTACCTGGTTTTGGGAAGGTGGCATGAGGGCTGGGGTGTGTGTCAAATGTTGCTGAGGGCCACCAAAAAAAGCCTCAAGGGCTGCGTGTTGGACCACTGTGCACTAGCTAGTGGAACAGGTGAAGAAGGTGGCCAGTAAACCTGTTGTTCTGCTGGACCATCCAAATCCAGGGGTGTCAGGAGGACCTGGCCCAAGCTATCCTAGGTACACCTCTCTTGTCCACTAACCAGTATTCCTGGGGAGATGGTGTGGAGGGCAGACATTGGTTCAGGAATTGGGGACAGACACCATCTCCCTGTTAGTTGTGATCCTCAAGCTGTTCTTGGAGCCACAGGGCCCTTGATGCTGATGCTTGGGGGACCGGTTTGCTTTGCCACAGACCATTTTGGAGTAACTTTTGATTCTCAGGGAGTCTGAATACCTCTGAAGCAAAGGGAACCACTTTGGATTTGTGCCTCATTGAAGATGTTTGAGCACTAAATTGCATTCAACCTTTTCATGCCCGAGTCCATATTTAATGCGGGACGCAGGTGGCGCTGTGGGTTAAAGCCTCAGCGCCTAGGACTTGCCGATCGAAAGGTCGGCGGTTCGAATCCCTGCGGCGGGGTGCGCTCCCGCTGCTCGGTCCCAGCGCCTGCCAACCTAGCAGTTCGAAAGCACCTCTGGGTGCAAGTAGATAAATAGGGACCGCTTACCAGCGGGAAGGTAAATGGCGTTTCCGTGTGCGGCTCTGGCTCGCCAGATGCAGCTTTGTCACGCTGGCTACGTGACCCAGAAGTGTCTCCGGACAGCGCTGGCCCCTGGCCTCTTGAGTGAGATGGGCGCACAACCCCAGAGTCTGTCAAGACTGGCCCGTACGGGCAGGGGTACCTTTACCTTTACCTTACCATATTTAATCCTGACCTGCAGTGGAGGGAGTAACTTCTAAATTTTAAGCATGTGTTTCCTGAGGAGTTTGGGTGGCCTTCTATCTGGACACACACGCTTCAGCCAGTGATGCTTTGGGCTCAAAAAATTTCAGTGGCACCCTGTGTGACACTAAAAATTGCTGACCCCCCCACCTCTCATGCTCTGTTCTACAGCATTGTTGTGGCGCCCCCTGCAGCATGTCTGAATCAGTTGTGCTACCCTAAAAGCGCCTCTGCTTCAGCTCTGAGTGTTTGGCAGCTGGTTGAACAACAAAACTCTGAAGGGAGAATGTCATTGCCACTCCTTGAGCTGTTGCTAGCCTATTTGTTTTTCCCTTTCAGTTTACTCTGCCATTTGCCTGGAAGTACAGTTGCTGCATTGACCTGCTGATAAAAAAAGGTTACTTTCAATCACTCTCTCATTTTGTCATAGGGAAATATTTACAGAAATCTTAATAAAACTGAAATCCTTTGTTTCCTCCGTCCAGATAAATCAGCTGCTCCCTCCATGTGTATCTATTTAACCGGCAACAGGAGCCATGTAGAAACTTAGTGGGGGTATTAAAGTGGCACACAGGGAGAAGTACTAAATTCTTTGCCCACAGAGCGGGGGCCTTCATTTGCCTGTGCTGCTGCCTGAAGTGATACAGTTCTGAATTCTACCTTAGTGAGTTGCTCTGTGTAATGTGTGAAATGGGCCCAAAAGAGACAGCGTATAAGTTCTCCCCTCCTACTTGCAGCAGGATGCAGGGCAGACAGCATCCCTCCAGCAAGCCCCCAAGTCCCATATTTCCTCAAGAAGGGGCAGCTTGCTCTCTTGCCTGGGTGAGCCTGCTGCAAAGAGGCCACCTGCACCCCTCTGGCTTCTCCTGCTTCCAAGGCACAGGTAGGGTCTCATGGTGGAGTCTCTTTCAACGTCCCTGCTCTGGCCTGTCCCCTTGACGGTCTTACAGGGCAGAGCTGCAGCACACTTGGCCTGATGTCACAACTGGCCACCTGTTTGGGTGTCTTTCTAGCTGGACTGATTACGACACATACACAGTTTTCACACAAGGGCTTTCCTCTGGAATTTCCCTTTCACTTTTGTAGGCAATACACATGGCATTGTAATGAATTTGCTGGCTTGCTGTGTTCAGTGTCTTTATTTATTTCATTAATGGATCACTCCTGAAATGATTGAACAATAAAAACACCACCCATAAATACCTATATAAGAAAGAAGTTCAGGTCTAATGTATATGCAGACTGGGATAAAAATGTTCTCTTGAAAGGCTTGTTGGAAAAGGAAGGGAAAGGAACTTACTCGGAAGTAAGTTCAGCTGATTGTAATGGGACTTACTCCCAGTGTGTACATAAGGGTTGCAGCTGAAGCTTCTTCTCAGAGTGGATAGGTTTGCCTTTTCTTCTCTCTTTCCCGCACCCCTGCACATCAGTCCAACCCAAGCCACCCACTGGTAGAAATCCTGGCTCCTGCTGCATAAGCTACTTCCATAGATGGTTTCGTAAGGGGATTAGAGAATCAACTGAAAGGAACGGTCCAGGCAGGGCAGGTATGTTTTTTTAACACTGCATTTATTATTTGCACAGTTTAAATATAATATAATAAAGAAGATGTTTCATAATAATAATTGCACTTTCAGAGAAGCCTCCCTACAGCCAACCTGTGATGCCTATTTTTGCTGCTGCCCAGTCAACCTGGGTTTGAAGTACTGAGGAGCAGGATCAAGGCAGGGAAGGATGTTTCAAAATATTTTCCTCTCGCTCTCTTTCCCATTTTGTTTTTGCAAACTTAGGGAGGGGAAATAGTTTTTCTCAGTCTTTCGTGTGTGTTGATGAACAGCCATCAGCCTTATTGGGCTAAATTAATTTTTATATCACACATCAGCAGACTCAAAACCACTTAAACCTGAGCAAAGCCACTTCACTTTCCTTTCAGTTCACATAAAAAATAAAGAGTTGAGTTTAAAATGCTCTTCTTCCTCTATTGTACAGGTGCTTTCATAAAAATATCTCTACCCATTTGGAATTGCAAAAGCAAAATTAGTCAGATCTTGTGATGAGAATAGTCAAAAGCTCTTAGAAATGATCACATGCAATCAAGCTAAAATGTACTGGAAGAAACAACTTTTATTAAGTAATTCAGTCAAACTTTGAACATAACATTGGTGTCAGGCAGGCATACATTAAGGATTTTTTTCCAGCAATGAAAAAACTGCCCAGCACAAGTAATTCCAGATACTGATTCATCCAAAATTGATCCCAGGCTTCCTCTAGTTTTCTGGGAAACGCTTTGTTTATAAAAGTAAAAGTTATATTAACCAAGAAACATTACTTGGAAGTTTCTAAAGTCATTCCTTTCCAGCTGTGCTGCAGGTGATATTATACCAAAGAGCTCTGGTATTCCATTTTTTGTGGGGAGTGGGCTGAAGACATTCAGTTCATTAAATAAATGTAAAATAAGGGTTATATTTACAGCTCATGGGTTTTAGAATGACATGGGAATATGGGTAGTAAAAGGGTGGCAAAGGAGAGGCACTTGTGGACTAAAGCCAGAAGCAGAAGCACAACAGCAGAGAACTGTGTGGCACACAATTCCAGTACTGCCTGGCTTCCAGATGCTTGAGGTTCAGAAAATTGCCAGTACTTCCTCAGCTAGTTTGGCAGAAATGGCTTAGAGTCAGAACTCAAGTGCATTATTTCCCCTTAAGAAGTCAAAGGAGGCTGACCACTGTCCCTTGGGTCGGATCCCAGCTGGAGGTTCAGAAATGCTTAACAGCTTGGTCTACACATGAAGCAGAATAAGATATAACACTTCAGATAGCAAATGAGAACTCCCATTTTAGAATGCTCCCCTAATGGGAAAGCTCCCTGCGGGTTAGAAACTAGCACACCAGGAAGAAAACTCTATGATTAGGTTCTTACCTGCTGTGCTAGCTTTCTATGTTCATGGACTATTTTTGTGCAAAATTCAATAAATGTTAAAATGTTTTTCTCTTACTTGCCCTCTGCAATGTCATTGCCCATTCTGATGCCTCTGGATTTCACCCCCTCATTCCACTGCATATTCAGACCCCCACCTCCTGTAAGTGCTGCCCCATGGATTAATTTAGTCTCCTAACAATGAACAGAAAGAAACAACTCTTCTAGTGACAACTTGGCTCTGAGGCACCTGTGGAATCTGCTAATGAAGCAATTAGTAGTAAGAACAAGGAAATAAATTATCTCAAGACCAGGCAAACCTATACAAAGAACTGGCCTGGATAACAAAGGAGGTTACTCTTTTTTCAAAAAAATAAATACTTTGTTTCTTTATTCTGCCCTTTGAAAAAGTTTTTTTTCCTAAATGTGCAGCTTGTGGAACAAAGCAAGTCAACTGTAAAAAAGACAAGCGACCAGCCAACATCTATCTCTCTGATCCATACCCTCAACGTACAGCTGTTTCTCTATCCGTGGGCACATCAGGACCACCAAAACTTGACAACTGTCCCCCCTAAACCCCCTCCCTCAACAATGGCGCCCAAACCTTTCACTGCTGCTGCTCACTGTGGCTACCCAGCCCCAGTCCCTGGGTTGCCTTGTGAAACAGCAGCAGAAGGCAGCAGGAACTCACACCTGCACTGGGGGCACTCAACCCACTCCACAATTCAGTCACACGAACAAGGGCATTTTCATGTCCAGTGCTGTGGTCCAGTCTAGTTAATTGCTCAATATTCTCCACTACTAGTATGGGTTCCTGGGTGCTGTGTGGGGACATACACAGGTTCCTTCTTCTTGTCTCCCGAGAAACATCATGGAAACCAGCGTTTAGACCTGAAACACAGCATCATCCATGATCAGGGGACTCTGGGAGATTCAAACATAGATCCACGGTGAAAGGAAGGACTGCCCCCCCCCCCAATCCTGCTTAGTGTGGGCCAGAGGAGCAGCATGTGCCACAAGCACCTGCAAACCAAGGATCCTGCCCTCCCCACCCTGCCCAGGGGCTGGATCCACCTCCCATCAACTCCAGCCGAGAATGATGAGAACTGGTAGTTCAGCCCCATCCCACCTGTATTCCACTAAGAAAAACTCCCAGTCTCCCAACCTCAGCTGCTGATTTCTAAAGTGGGGCCTCACACATTTTGTTTTACCGAAATGGCTCAAGTTGGCTTCCTATGGTCAGTTGGAAGGATAGAGTGTCAAGGCCACAGACAGGGCTGAGGTTCCCTGAGCAAGGCAGGGAGGACTAGTGATTCTTTGGCCTGGATCCCTTGAGCACATTGGCAAGGTCCTGTCCACTTACCGCTGAAACATACTGGCTTTTGGGGAAACAGGTTTTCTGCTCTGTGGGGGAGGGAAAAGCAGAGCCTTCGGGGATGGGGAGGGGTGAGCCAAGGTCTTCACAGAAGCTCTCCTGGGGAGCGCTGGATACGCAGCCACTGTCGGAGCCACTGGAGCCGCTCCTGGACATGCATTGGGAGGAGGATTCTGAGCTCTCAGTTGCTGGGGACAAAAAGAAGAAATTCAGCCACTAGACAAAAGAGTCCATCAGGGGTAGTATATTCTAGCCAGATGTGTAAGAAACTGCAGCCCCAAAGAACCCACTCAGCTTCTGGGGAGCAGACACAGCAATGCTCTACACAATTCCAACCTTTCCACATCCTAGTTTAGGCCACATTCTGACTGTCCATCCCATGCTCAATGACTAGCTTATGATTATACCAGGCTCTCCTCTTGGACTGCTTGCCCCCATTTCTAAGCTTTATAGTGCCCTCCTTTTCTGCTCAGTGTCCTTAGGAACTACAGCAGCTGGAACTGGGGAACCATCACAAAACAGCAAGTAAGTGCATCACAAAACAGCAAGTAAGGATAGCTTGCAAGAGGGCCAGAAAGTAAAGTTGCTGCCATGGACTGAAAGTGAGAGTCTAGAATCTCCCCCCGCTCCACACACTGCCAAGCCAAGCAGCCATCTGCAACGCACAGTGGTTTTAGAAACTGCTCCCAGAGAACAAGGATGGTTTCTGAACTGGGGCTGAGAGAGACGGGTCATACGTACTCATGGAAGGCTGGCTGCTGGTCTCATTCTCCATCTCATCCTCCTCTATGCATGTGCCCGCATCCAAGGAGTGGCTGGTTGAGAGCATGCTGGGCAGGAGAGACTGGTTCAGGTACATGTGCAAGTTGAGAGGCCCAAGCACTGTGCAGGAGGAGGATGGGCTGCCAGCAGGCAGTGGTGTTTGCGACCTCTTGTAAGGATTGGCGTGGTCAAACAGAGAGACTGCAATAGAAGCCCGAGTCCTGGCTCCTGCCAGCAAAAAAAGGGGGGAAGCAAGTCATGAAGAGCTGCTGCGTGGGTCCTTGAGGGGGGCTGGCGTATGAGAGGGTGGGGTAGACTTACCCCTGCCTTTCATGATGTAATCAATGGCACGGTCATGGATGGCAGCTTCACTCGGCTTGATGTCCAGGAAAGGCTTGTTCCCCACACCCATGGACACCATCTCCTGCATCCGGATCTCTGGGGGGTGACAACAACCATGAGGAACATGCCTAGCCTCACAAAAAAGCAGCTCCGTGAGTTCTCAGGGCCACCAAGCCTAGCCACGGTTTCTGGCAAGACAAGCAGATTTCTGGTAGAAGCGGCAACTTAGATCAAACTTGGTCCACTAGATCACATAGCTTGGCTGCCTCTGAAGTAGCAGCTATGAGCACAAGGAGTCCTAAAGGACAAAGCAACCACCATACCAAGAAGCTTGTCCCAGGCAGTTGTCAACGCTCTAGTTAATCTCTCCCAAGAAAGTCATCTTGCTGGCATCTCCCAGGTATTATATGCTAGCCAGGGAAAAAACAACTGCTGTTAGTATTGGGGAGGGTCACCTGGTGCAGTGAAGTCCAGGGCTCCTGGGCCTTGCCTAGCTGGCACTTGCAGCTCTCCTGCCTTCTGCATATGGCATGACAAACTGCCCCCTCTCTCAGACACAGGACAGAGCACCTCTATTTCGGGTGACCAGTCACTTTCGTGAGAGTGGGGGCTTCCATGGAGAATCCCAGAAACCAATGACCTCCTTCATGTCTGCAACTGTCATGCCCAGAGAAGAACCTGGAGGCCCTATCCAACAAGCCGCCTGTGCCGCCCTGCTGTTGCTTCCACGAGCCACTAATTCTGACAGAAAGGATTCAATGGTCCCACAGGGAACAGAGTGCCTGGGCTTTACTGACGCCAACCTTTATTGCGGGCAGCCTGCTCCCACAGGATCTTGGTAATGTCACTGGTCCAGGCCAGCTTGGTCTCGGGGCTACTGGCCTGCAGGATGTAGGTGTCACTCGATTTCCGCCTTCTAAACCAGATCTCAAAGCGCAGCCCACTCTCGCCGGAGTTCTCAGTCAGGCCAATGTCTGCTGTCTGCAGGGACAGAGTGAGTGAGTCAGCAAGCCAGGAGGCAATTGGGGTCACATGCTGGGTGAGGCAGAGTGGGTGGAGTCACATGCTGGTGAGGCAGAGGGGGGCCCTGAGCTGCCGCCATGATGATCCACCTCAGTGGTGTGGTTTGATTTAGTGCTTACAAATGGGAAAGAAGTTCGCTCTGAAAAGTTCAGCCTTGGTAAGCTTGACAGGAAAGGTGACGTAAGATGCACTTGGGAACATGAAGGTGTGAAAGCCCTGCCCTCCAACTCACAGAGCCCACAAGCCGCATGTGGGCTCCAGAAAAACCCTAGTGCCACTGCCTACTGGCTAGCTGAGCATGTGGTTGCAATGCATGCACACACCTTGATGTATCAAAAATCGTGCAGGTCTGCCTGAGGCAACTGATAAAACTGGCTGCCTGAATGTGTGACATTGTGCTTCCCCCAAGTTTTATCTTGCACAGCCTGTGAAGAAGGCACCCCCCTCCCTATCTGCTGCCATTTTAGTTTCTTGGAGAGGCAGCAGCACTCGCAAGCAGCAGTGGGCAGCCTTACCTTAAAGGAGCGCTTGTAGATGTAGACATCCAGCCCCCCCTCAACCCGCTTGGGCTTGCTGAAAAGGATCAGGTCTTCAAAGAGAAAGACATGGCGCTGGCACTTCCTGCGGCTCAAACAGATGCTGAACTCATCCTGGCGCACCAGCTGCCCCTGCTCCTTGAGGTTCACCTGGGCACAGAAACCATTCATCCATTTGCAAAAAGGTCTGGACAGGCAACATTCTGGGGGGTGGGGAATGATGTCAGTTGTACACGGGAGTAGAGGACTGCGGGCCACGGGGACAAGCAGCAGGTGCCCTGTCGCCAAGGGCAGCCTGACAGGCCTCTGATGCCAGAGTCCCTCTCCCTCCATCCCAGACCAGTCGGTTTCTAGCCTGCCTTGCACTCCAGGATGTGAGGCTGCTGCACTGAGATCCCTTTTCATGGGATCAAGGAGATGTGGAGGCAGCCAGGAGATCAGCTGGAGCTGTTCCTGGAAGGAATACGCTCCCCTCCCCTGCTCCCTCCTCCTCCAAGCCCACTCACATCACAGTCCCGGATGGCGTCCATGGCCAGGAGGTCGTTGCCGTGGCGCAGCTGGAAGCGCACCATCTCCTCAGCGGCTTGCAGGTAGGCCAGCTCCTGCTCCTGAGCCTCCCCACACTGCTTGATCAGGTCCTTCAAGAGGAGGGCGTACTTGCTCATGCGCTGGATGGGCTTCAGCAGATAGGAGGCCAGGTCCATCTTGTCCCCCAGCTGCATCTGCTTGAGCTGGAGGCCAGAGCAAGAGAGCAGAGCTGAGTGGCTGGAGCCAGGGAAAGACCAAGGGCCGCTCCACTCCAGCCCAACCCCTGGAAGGGGTTGCTGGGAGGGGGCAGGACTTACCCTGAAAAAAGAGTTCCCACGGCTGGCCAGGAGCGAGTCGGACTTGGGCTTGTTTTTGCTGTAGAGAGCATACATCCCAAACTGATCTTTCTGCAAAAAGGGTTAGAAGCACACAGGCCCCCCACAAAGGGAGGCCACAGACTCTGTCAAGGGATTGGCCACAAGCACGCAGGCACGAAATACAGAACTTGGGCCTCAAGGAGAGTAGAGCGCTGCCACTACAAAAGCCTGCAGACCTTCATGCTTCCAAAGGTGATGGCAGGCCCAGGCTAGGCTATGTCCAGAGAAGATAGTGGAGGCCCCATCCTGGAGGCCTTCAGCTTGCGCTGGGGCTCCTGCTGACTCTCCTTTATTCTGTTCCCCTTTGCAAAATCCTCTCAGCAGGCTTTGTTCGTCTGCCTGACTGCCTCTCCCTCCCACTCCTGCAGTGGTCCTTGGACCTAGAGGCAGAAACACTGGCGCTATGGGCGGGCATTTCAAGGGCCCTAATCCTTACCCTGAGGCCTGCCTGCCCACCTACCAAAGTTCCCTGCAACCAGCCCCTCCCCAGCCCTGCTTGAGTTTCTCCAGGCCCCTTACATGTCTCAGGAAGCAGTGGCTGACCCGTAGCGGGTGGTTACAGCAGTTCTCCAGTTCCCGCAGGAAGTACTGGCTGTGGAAGTCGTAGAGCTTCTCCAGGTTCCCAAAAATGACGCTCCGCTTCCCCCGCAGGTCTTGGGGCATGTCCAGCCGCTCCATCTCAGGGAAGTAGCTCTCAATGATGTAGCGCAAGGACCGGACATACTCCTGCTCAGTCATCACCATCTCCTCAATGATGTGCCGCAGTTTGCTGCAAGAGAGGAAGCCAGGAGCAAAGTTGGAGGATGGTGAGAAGAGGCTTCATTCTTCAAGGTCTGTGGAGTCAGAGGGAGAGCCTACCAGCTTGCTTGGAAAAACAAGCTCTTCCCCAACAGCTGCAGGTAAAAACACATCCCTGAAGCATTTTTAATCTGCATCTGCCCAAAAAGACGTCTCTCCAACCCCACCAGTTTCTTCTTGCCTTTTTAAACAGTGCTCCATGCTTAAGCTGCCAACTGCTCTGCCAGCTGACTCCCCCTGCTGGTCCATTCTCCCTCCCCAGAATTAAATAACAGGGAACATCTACACTACAAACATATGCTGGTGCTACTCCACTTTAACTGCCCGGCTGTAGATTGTTGACAAGCTGAGAACACCCACCTCCCTGAATGAGGAGTCCCAAAGGGACTGGCTGTTAAACAGGCTTCTGACTGGATCAGCCCACAGCCCCACTTGTTAGCAGGTGATACTCCAACCTCATCCATACCTACCTGCCCAAGCTCTTTGCCTCTGGTATGGAGAGGCTGCTCCTCTGCTCCGCTTGCAAGCCGCCAGGTGCCCAACTGGTTGGGCCGAGGTGTTGCCGGGCCACATGCTCAGTACTGCTCACTTCCAGCCCCTTGATGAAGACACCGGTGTTGCCGTAACGGGCTGGCTCACTCAGAGTCCGCTGGCAGCCAGAGCGCAGTCCCTCTGTGCAGGGCAGGTCAAAACTCTGGGCCTTCCTCAGGGGCCTTTTGGGGAATGGCTGCTGGCCCGAGGCTGGGGTGGAGGGGCGGGAGGGTCCTGCCTCCAGGACTTCCACAATGCTCTCCAGGGTGACCTTCTCCTTCTTAGAAGCCTCTGGAATGACCTGGCTTGGGAGCACAACCTGCTCCGCAGTCCACCCAGGGAGACGGAAGGGGAGTGGCCCCTCCAAAGGCAGCCTGCCCTCCTGGCTGAGCTCTCCCTCAGGCGATGGCTTCAAGTCAGGAGGGCACAGAGAACTCTTGGTCCTCAGGGCAGCTTCCAGCTTCATCTCAAAGCCCAGCATGGTCTCCTGGCACTTGGACCAGGCTAGCTGCCATTGCTTCAGGGCACGGCTGCTCTTCAGTTGGCATGCCAGCTCCTTCATCTCCTGGAATCTGGCACTACTGATTTCTGAGTGCTGTCTCTTGTAGCTCTCCAGGCTCCTGAGAGCCGAAGTACAATCCTCAAGGGAGCTGCCCTCCTCTGTGCTGATGCTGGAAAGGTGGCGCATGCCCTCCAATGCCCATTCGTAGGCCTGTAGGGGTGGGACAAGGAAAAAGCGATCAGTGGAGGGAGGGTGGGTGGGGTCCAAGAGGCTCTCTATCTGAGGCTAGGCCCTGTCACCAGCCTGACTGACTGCCAAGCACGGCTGCCAGGCTGCGATGGAGGCTGCAGCAGCTTGGCTTGCTCAGGCCCTTCCCAGGAAAGGCGGTGCTTGGAGCTGTCTGGGGAAGGCCCTCCTCTCCTTTGTCCACAGTCTGCAAGCCACATCAAGCTTTTCCATGTGCCTTCCTTTGCCCCCCCACCTTTTCTCTCCTGCTCCATTTTCATCTTTTTCTCTAGAATCTTGTGTGCGCAATCATGTGTGTCAAGTAGCACATGGACGGCTAGGACTGGGGCATTGGCTGACTCGTAGACAGCAAAGACACAAGACTGGAAAAGGCCCTCAAGCAGAGAGCTGGGGGTGCATTGGCCTGCTGCCTGTAGTGGGAAGATCAATGTGACAGGATCAGTCCCAAAATGCCCCACACCCACCAATACTCTGCCCAACAATAGATTTGTGGGGAGTTATTCCAGAGAGGTATCCCCCTCTTCCACCACCACCACCAAGAAAGCAGTATGTGTTGGGGGGTGTAGTCAGAGGGAGCCACCAGAGGGCGCCTTGTGTGTATAGAATCCTCCCAGGGGTCAGCAACCTTTTTTAGCCGTGGGCTGGTGGGCCAGACTATATTGGGGAGGGGGGATGAACGGATTCCTATGCCCCACAAATAACCCAGAGATGCATTTTAAATAAAAGCACACATTCTACTCATGTCAAAACACGCTGATTCCTGGACCATCCGCGGGCCAGATTTAGAAGGCGAGTGGGCTGCATCTGGCCCATGGGCCTTAGGTTGCCTACCCCTGCCTCAGCCCCAAACTGAAAACAACTGTCCCCAGAGGGAATGTGGAGAGCTCTGGCAGATCTGGAGTAGAGCTAAGGCTAAGCCAAAGGAGGGATGCAGCCTGAAGGAATGGCACAAGTGGGCAAGCTGTGAATGCAGAACATGACCCCCTGCATGCCACAATTTGGACATAACTGCATTGGAACAAAGATTGCTCCTGCAACCAACTCCGAAGTGAGAGCTAGTGCAGAACATTGCCTCACATCCCAGTAAAAGTGACCCCCTTTTGTCAATTTCCAAGAAAGGCTTTTGGAGGCTCATGATGGTGAGAAATGCAGTAGCCTATGGCTGTCTCTTCTGCTTCAGTGCGGCCTCTCCCACATCCATTCAAATGATTGGCTTCGTTGTTCCTCACTCCCTCTCCCAGGTTAGGCCTGATTGGTTCTAGTCTGGACCAGATTCTGAATAAATGTAAATGGGAGATGGAAACAGAGCACAGTGCGGCCAAAGCCTGCCAGAAACAAAGTAAGGAGTGCTGAGCAGGGCTTAGGTCCTCATGAATGCCATATTGGTTGCCAGACTGTAGTGGGTATTTTGGGAGGATGGGAGTGCATTCTGTAGCATACGTGAAGAGTCCACGTATTCTTCCACTTTATTAATTGTTCTGTAACGCTTTCCCAAGTGTTGCTTTGGTATTGTTGTCTAGAGGGCAGGACTGCAAAAGTAGATCAGAAACACCCCCACCCAGAACATTTGTGTCACAAGATTTCCACAGGAAGCTACAGGGCATACTGAGCAGTCTGCCCACCTCAAAACTTTTGCAGGAGCAAACAGCACTGAAAGTGTGATCGCATATACCGCCCCGCCCCCACCCTGAACACAATAGAGCTCATAAATGTAGAGCTTAAAGGATGCAGTGCGGAGGGGGGGGGGGTCCATAATCTCCCAGCCAGTGGCTGGCCTTTACAGCCTGAGACAGCATCCCACACAAGGGACTAATAAAACATGGCCTACAAGAGAAAGTGTCTTCATGAAAGAACTCTGCATATCCTTGGTATGTCCAGTCCTGTGCTCACAATACTGGTCCCACTGCAGACATGCAGAGAACTCCAAGGCCAGCCCCCAAGTGGGGGGGGGGTTGTGGGCTGAAAAGAAGAGCAGATGCCAAGAGTCTGGTGTCTGCCACTTTGAACAGAGCAGGCTGAGCAGGGGATGTGTCCAGGCTCCCTCATTAGACATGCATTTCCAGCTGGGCCTGGAAAATCATCTGCAAGCCCAGGCTGCATCTGCAACTCGGATGCTCCCTGTCTCCAGTTTCCATGGCACAAAAGAGATAGAATCACAGAGTTGGAAGGGATCCTGAGGGTCATCAAATCCAACCCACTGCAATGCAGTAATCACAGCTAGATAATTCCTGACAGACGGCCACCCAACCTCTGTTTAAAAAGCTCCAGTGAAGGAGAGTCTACCATCCGAGGCAGCCTGTTTCTGTTGGACAGATCTTACTGTTAGACCATTTTTCCTAATGTTTAGTTGGGAGGAGGAAGGTGAAGAGGATGTGAGGTCAGCAGCCCTTAGAGTAGCAGTTTAACACAGAAGCAGGATCAACAGGTCAGCACAAGGACAGCCTAGGAAGTTTTTGTGGTCCCCATCCTCTCCTTTTACTCATGCAGATACACCAGCAAACAGAGTTCCACACTGATACTTCACCTCCTTATATTTTTAGTATCTATATACTTGGTGCAAAAGAAAGCGCAGATAGCCTGCCCTGAGCCTTTCATGTTGAGACAGAGGGAACACCTGTGGACCTCCAGAAGTTGTTGGGCTGCAGGCCCCACCGCCATCTCTGATCATTGGCCATGCAACATCTGGAAGGTCACAAGTTCCCCACCCTAATTTCAAGGGAGAGCATTTTCTATCAGTCAAAGTTGGGATGATTGTTCCTGGGTGCCAGCTGCCTCTCCCTCTTTGCCTTCCCTCATCACAGACAAGAAATTGACCAGCCAAGAAAAAAGGCAAGAGTTTGGGAAAAAAAGTGGGGGGAGGCCTTCCTGCATCCTGGGTGAACTCTACACTCCCCCAAAGACAACAAGCCCCTCTGCTTCCTATTTGGGTTAACTTTGCATGGGAGGCTGCGTCTCCTTTCTTTTCTTCTCCTACTGACACCCGCAAGCAGATAGAGAGAAAAATGGTATCCCCTCAGAAATGAACCCCCTGCAAGACAAAGGAAAGAAGCTCCAGCATACCTTCATCCTTCTGCCAAGAGGCTCCGTAGCTCAGGGTGAACCACCAAAAGCGCAAAGCCCAATGGAGGTCCCGCTCTTGCCTCCTCTGCAGCCAAAGCCAAACCCAGTCCCAAAAGTAACCAATGAGGGGGCTCCGGCTAAAGAGCCAGCCTATTCACAGGCAAATGCTCCCTGCTGAAGTGCCAGATGGAAGAAGGGGGCAGGTGGGGGTGCTGTAGAGAAGGGTTGGAGTCAGTGCAAGAGTGGGGGGAGGAGGAGAGGCTCCAGGGCCTGTGAGGGACAGCACTCCATTACTGTGCCTGAGCAAAAAAGCTCTTATGGAGACAGGCAGCAAAACAACCCAAACCCCCCCACCCCCACCCCTCCTCCTCTCAGGGGTGCCTGGTGCTCTTTTGTCCTTGCTTATAGGAGATACACAGTCTCCCATTCTTTCCAGGAAATTAGAATGACTGCTATTATAACCTACCCCCAACCTGAGGCATTTGAACTACTTGCTGACCAGCGGTGGCTTGTACAGGTGAATGAGTCGCCACAGATCAAACTTTACTGGCAGGACTCCAATGCCATCATTTTCAACAAAGGCAGTTCACACATTCTGCCTTGAGTGACATATGCGTTTCCATGACTGGAATTAGGAACTACGGAATGTAACCTGTGATTCTTTGGCAAAAAATCTTGCTTTTTCTTTTTTAAGTACAGAAAGTAGGACTGTTTTCTGAGAAGCCTCAATGCCACCCAGCCACTTGCCAAGACACAGAATATGACCTCTAGTCCCAAATCTCTTTTGAAGCAGGGAAGGGGTGTCAGCTGCCTGAGTTTTGTTGAACCTGTTGGAAGTGCTGGGATGCTTGTATTAAGCTTGTATTAAGGCCAGTAAGATGGCATGGGTATGGGTTCGTCCACACTTCTGCTTGTCCTGTGTTTAGACAGTCCAAGTGATTTTCTGATTGTCTCCGGCTTTCTAGGCACAGGTCGTAGCTGTTTTGCCTTTGTCCTGCTTCATTCCCCTGGAAAGCCCGCTCTTTCACACAAAATTGGAACAAAGAGCAATGTGCATAAAACCCAGTTGCCCTTTGTTCTGGTTCAGTGCTAAGCCACAGGTTTTTGCAGGGGAATGTGGCAGGGCAAAGGAAGTGTAAATGAGCCCTTAGGAAAGAGTTCCCAATTCTAGCTATCAAGCATGCATGTCCTATAATAAACATAGCTCTCTTATTTTCATACTCAAAGTCTCGCTGTGATTGCTTTCAGGCTAAAAAGCATTCAAACAAGGATCCATGACTAAGCTCAACTTCTGCTGTGGCAAATAAATGCCGTATGCTAAGACACACACAGAGAGAGTGCAAGCCACAGCATAGCAGTGAATCTGAACAGAAGTTACATTAGGGGACATCTGTCTCCCTCTACACAACTCACCTGATCAAAGAATTCATACAGCTTGATGGTCTGGCCTATCCGGCTCCTACTGGCCTCCAGTTGGCTACAGAACCTCTGGAACTGGGTTCTGTACATCTGCAACTTGACACGACACCCTGCGTGCAGCTCAGCAGAGGAAGCATCTTCCCACTTGTCCATCTCTCTCAGAGATTCCCAACCCCTTCGGCAATATTCCTGGAAACAAAGCCCAACAGCAAATCATTGCATCGCCTCTGGTGGATACAGGCAGCTTCTCCTGGTGTTGCAAAGATCCTGAAGGCTGATTAAGCTGACTATTCCAATGTGGTCCTGGGACCTTTCTTGGCATGAGGACCAGCCCTGGTCATATAGGCCTGCCTGGTGGAATCATCATGACTCACCAACCTCTGGAAAGGCTGTAAAATGTGGCCAAAGACCAGGTGGGTTGAGCTGAGGGGGTCTCAACATGGGACAGAGATGCATGAAAGTGGCCTTTCCAGACTACAACCCCCAACAGCCCTAGATGTCCAAGATCAGGGATGATGGAAGTTGTAGTCCTGAAGATCAGGGGAGCACTATGGGCCCTTTGCCTAGCAATGTGCATGTGTGTGGAGGATTGGGGGTACATGACAAGGAAAAATAAGAGGCAGCCAGTGTATATACCACAGCACTGCAGGCAAGAAATGTTCCTGCCAAAATCCATCTCATCTTTCCTCCTCACAAGAAGCTAAGCCACCCAGGCATAGGGCTTGCAAATGCAGGGGAAACCTCCATTCCTGAATAGAGATGAGAGCTGTCCCCAAGACATTTTTCACTGCCTCGCTTGCTCTGTTCTCCTAGTGCTGGCTTGGCTGCCCCACAGCTCCAAGTTCTGCTGCACTTCAGCCCCAGTTCCTTGTTTCCCCGCTAGGGGGAAGTCTTTTGAAGGTTTCAATCCCTCCTTAACGTACTTCTCATTTCCCTTTCAGAAGACTATTTGCAAGTATTCGATAGCTGGTTTTTTTTCTTGATCTCAGGGGTTAATGTTGGATAGACAAGTTACTAAGGGTGCAAGGTAAAAAGGTAAAGGACCCCTGGTTAAGTCCAGTCAAAGGCGACTAAGGGTGTAACTGGCCTGCTCTGACAGTAGGTGGTGATGTAGCCTCTCTTGTCACTTGGCTAGAGTGCATAGTTTCCTCTATATTGTTCAAATGTCCTCTTTAACGTCTTATTACGGTTTCTTCTGCTGAATCTAGCTGTGCAGCATTGCTTACCATTGCTTGCACAGCTGCTTACTCTTACTGTATTTTTTTCTCAGTTCTACTAAAAGTTAGAATGTTTGTCAAAATTTCATGACATCACAACAGCCCTTTTAACTGCTGCCAAGAGTCTTCAGTGCCATCGCAAGCAAAATCTCTAAGCACATTGCAATACAGACTGGAATAAGGGAGGGGGAATAGTGTCCTGCAACTTCCACTCCAACACTGTTGCAAGGGAAAAAAGATGAGTTCTGAGCAGCAGTTGAGAAGAAATTTGATTCAGTTGACATTTAAAGGCAAATCAATCATATTTGCAGTTTCCAAAATGTTATGAGAATTGAAACACAGAACAGTCCTTTGAAATTCATGCTTATCCAAATTTTGTGCTGCTGTTCTCCAATCAATGTTTACATATATGCATATATGAGGAGAAAGGGCACATAAACATGGACTATATTAGTAAAAAAAAAACATACAAAAGGGCATTATGTTAAAAGAAATCACTCACAAAAATGTGTGCATTAGTCTAAACTGCATTTAATAATGCATTTATTAGGATATATTTGCACTAAATGCTGAAGAATGTCCATTAATATTTTTTTTAATGCAAACTGCTGCAGAAATGTGGAGAACTGAATCTGAGATTGGAAAAATGAGAAAGTAAGGGCCTGTTTGCCCTGCGGTTTCTTAGAATTTGCATCAAATCAGTAACACTTGTCCAAAAGCTTTTCATTTATATCCCAATGTAGAATTGCAAAACAAAACAAAACCCCAAAATAAGCCATGCTTTTTATTGTTGCGTTAGAACAAAAGAAAAACCCCTTTAAGACCAAATAGAAATTTGTTCCCCTTCTAATCCAATCCTTTTTTGGGCACCTGAACAGAAAAACACTCATTTTCCCTTGTGGCACATTGTGCGAGTGTTCCTCTTTCACCGATGCCTCCTTGAAATAACATGGAGGAAGATGTGGCATGGGAACCCAGAATCCCGCACAAAACTTGTGGCAGTACTAATCTGCACTGCAACAAGCAGAAGAACATGGAACAAATGGATGTGCAGATAAACCCCAAGAGAGCTAAAGTGGACAGATCTTTCCATCACTGGTTCTGAGGTATGTATGTGCACATATGCATACAAAAATCAGGAGACTCCCAGTCTCCAGTGAGGACCCACTGCATTTGCCCATGCGGAGTCCTGCCTGCAGATCCTAAAGTTCACCAAGGCACAACCAATGTACAATGAAAGTTTTCTTTGAACCAAGGTTCTTTAGGGCTTAGCCCCAGAACCTCTTTTCATGTCACTGCTCAGCCTTGGAATATGATATATTAATGGAAAAGTGTTTGCCTCTAAACAAAGCAGCCAGCCTGTGGATTTGTGCGGAGAGCGTCGGGAGAGGACTTACACTTGCAACGAGCTCAAAGTCCTGGAACTGCCTCTGTGCTTTAAGCAAGACCTCCAAAGAACCATCCAGCTCACTCAGCTCCGTGAGCCGTGTTTGACCAACATTCTCCATCCATCTGCTGACCTACAAGAGGCAAAAAGGTAGATCAAGGCCAAGAAGAAGCCTCTCTGCCTTCAGAGAGCAAAACCACACACTCCTGTTCCTGGAAAGAATGGGAGTCACCCCGCCCTTTGGTCTACTAGGGAATGAGTGGTGCCTCCTCCACCTCCCACTTAAGGGAATCTCCTCTCAATCATTTAGCCTTCTAGATTATTATTATTTTTAATCTCTGCCATGTGATTCTGTGCTACTTTCAGATTTTGATCTCTTTTCGTGTTGTTTATTTTTATCCTGTTTTGTGTTGTAAGCTGCCTTGAGAACTTGGCTACATAAAAATACTTAGAATGAGTAAATCCATATGCTTGTCACGACAGAGGGCGGGCTCTGGAGCTCTTTGCTCAAAACTTTGAGTATGAGGTCTCTTGATTCCAGAGACTGGGACGGTGCGATTGTGGCACTTCACATTGCTCCTAGAGTTCCTAGATGCTGCTGCTCATGCTGCTAGCACAGTCCTTATATCATGGATGTTTTGGGGAACCTTACCTGCCAAGCCCCAGGGAAAGGCCCTGTCCCACTGCTCTTCCAATAACAGAAAACATGAGTCCAAACTGGATGCAGGATGCACATCTTTCTACTGACCTCTAAAATGCAAGTCTTTTTAACAAGTGGTGTTAACCTGCTCCAGTGATGGATCACAGCCAATCAACCTCAACCCCAGGCTACAAGACTGAGTGGCCAAAGGAGGTGAAAGAAACTCCCATTGGCCCAAGGCCTGCCAATCACCACTATTTCAGCCCCGTCAAGATTTAATTTCAGCCATCCCAGGTGCTGTTTAGTGGACGTTCTGCTTCACTGTCAACACCAATCCCTGAGCCTGACTGTGCGTAGTTTTTGGCCGGCACAGCAGTAAAAAGGATTGGGTTGTAAATCCATCTGAGCTGCCAGAAAAATGTCAACAAACCTCCCGGAATCTTTCTTCAAAGGCTCCAAAGTCTATCACCAACTCCAGGGCCTGGATGCGCTTGTTTGACATCATCACCAGCTGATGGATGCCCTCGTCCACTCCATTGTAAAGCGCAACAGCTGCCTCCAGCGCATCTCTGAAAGGGAAGCATGGCCCAGGTATTATCAGCTGAAGTTCCAATTTCTTACAACCTGCTACTGTGAGTACTGCTTAAATCCCCGAGATGCTGTGACTCAAACAAAGATTCCAGGACATTGATGGGGTGACAGAGGAGGGCACCAGCTCATTGCACAGCCATGTGGCAGGGCAGAGAAGAGATGCCAATGTCCCAATGCCCTCCAAGAGCTTCATTTCCCTTCTGATCAGGATGCAGCAAGCAGCTGCTGGTGTCCTCTCTTCTGGCTGGATTTGTGGGAGTGGGAAAAGGAAGCTTTTCTTATGAATGGCTGCATGGCTTGCCAGGCTGCCTCAAAGTTCATTTCACACCCAGCAGCATCTCAGTCTGCCCTGGAAACATCTGAGAACTACTGTAGGTGGAGAAGGTAGTGTGGACACTTTTTCGATTGCTCTGCCACAACTGCTACCACCCCCACCGCCCATTACTCTTGCTGACAAGATGACAGGCAAGCTTGCACAGAGACCTTTCCTGGTCCAGAAGCTCATCCAATCAATGAATTCATCTTCCCTTTTCACCCCAATCTGGGGCAAACACAGCCAACGGCTGTCTGTTCTGCTCTGTGCTGTGCTGTGCAGGAGGCAGCAGTCACAGCCAGCCGAAAGGGGCCTTCCCTAGGCTGTGCTCAAAGCCTTGAAGAAGGATCTGGTAAGCGGAGCAGTGGGGCAAAAAGTTTAGGATGGCAGAGCGCCAGTATGCCTTGCCGCCTGTGCTGAGCTCAGTAAAGGAGGTTACCCCACACATACTTTCCAGATCAAATCACCAGATTCAAGCAGGCCTACAACAAAAAGGAGACGCTTGAAGTGGGTTTAGAGCCTCCCCCTCCCCACCGGAATCTGTTTTCCTTGGCCAATGTTACTTTGTAGGGGGGTGGGGGGAAGGTTCCAACAGCAAGTGCCAACAAATGTCTTGTGTGATTCCAGGGTAATTTTAGACTTCTGTGTCTGAAAGTTGCTTTTGGCAGGACTCCTTTTTGGAGATTTCCTTACCAGGCTGAAGAGTCTTTCTCTCATTGAAGGGCTGGTGGGGGTGCTTGAGAAATAAGGAAACTGAACTCACTCAATTTCAAAAGGAAAATGCAGGCACTCTTAGCGGAAAGAGGAACGTCTTCAAAGCCAGCGTCTCAAATACGGGCCAGCAGGGGGCAAGCCCTTTGTCTTATCACCACTGGCCCTGGCAGGGAGAGCTCTCTGCCCCATGGAAGCTAGTCTTCAGAGTCTTCTGAGCCCACCCACAGTGCCTGAGCATGGCCACAGGCCCTTACAAGGCAAGCCACAGACTGGAAGGAGACCTTCCCAGGCTGAACCAGGTCAGAGCCAAGCAACAGGCAGAGCTAGGCCATCACTCTTGCAAGGCCATCACTCTTCCCTCATCAGAGGGAACTGGCAGCCTTAGGACAGCCCAGGTGGGAGTTCAGGCATGCAAAGTGGGGGTGATCCAAGTGTTGGCAGAATGGCCTGGAACTCTCTTGAGGGCAGTAGGGTTGATGCTGCACAGCTTGTTACTTCTTAGCTAAGTCGGGCTTCATCAGCTCTCTTGGGGTCTGAGCTGAAGGTGACTAACCAGGAGATTCCTGCATTGCAGGGAGTTGGACAAAATGACCCCCAGGGTTCCTTTCAACTCTACAATTAAATGATTCTAAAAACAAAGGCTGTTTTAAGGAGGAGGGACAGGATATAAATTCAATAAATAAATTCAATAAATAAGGTTGCAGTGGATAGCACGATTAAGATGTCAACTCAGTGTGCGGCCAACAGCATGAAAAAGGGCTAATTCTATGCTAGGGATCATTATTAGGAAAGAGATTGGAACTAAAACTGCCAGCATAATAATGCCCCATTATGCAATCTTATGGTGCAACAACACCAGGAAGACTGTGTACATTTCTACTCACCTCACCCCAAAAAGAATATTATAGGGTGTGAAAAGGTTCAAAATGATCAAGAGGGTGGAGCAACTCCCTTATGAGGAAAGGTTACAGCCTTTGGCTTCTGGTTCACTTCCAGGCATCTCCTTCAGCAAAGGAATGTGGAGTCTCTGGTCCAAGGGCCAAATAATGCCCTCCAGTCAATGCCCTCCAGCGCCCCCCACTCGCCCACAGGACTCTCTCCAGGCCATGCCCCTTCCTGAGCCACACCCACCAGTACTGCTTTTGCCTAGGTAGAATGAACTCATATAAATACTTCTTTCTTTGTATGCATGATATATGCATGAACAGAAACTAGATGGCTGTATAAAGGTAAAACAAATTCACCCCCATTGCTTTGTCCACTTTTGCCTCTAGTCCCACTCACCACTGTAATGTGGCCTCTGGAAGGCGACCCAGAAGGGAATGTGGCCCTCTGTCTGAAGAAGATTCCCCATCCCTGCTTTTGGATTCTGATTGCTGGAGGAAAGCCAACCACCTTCCATATGGAAGGGCCCTGAACTTCCGTTCAAGTGCAGTGGAAAGTACGGTACCCCCCAAAGGAAAGCCCTGGCTCATTGCTTGGGTCATTGGAGCTTGCTTACTGCAGACTCCCCAGAGCACTGCTGGAAAAGCACATTGGTACAAAGAGCTGATTTGGTATTTGCATACTTAAGAAAAGCCTGCTGGATCAGGCCAGTGGCACATCTAGTCCAGCATCCTGTTCTCACAGTGGCCAACCAGATGCCTGTGGGAATCTTGCAAACAAGACCTGAGTGCAACTGGAGTGGAGCTTTTCAGCAGGCAGAAAGGTAAGGTAAACACAACAAACTGGTTCAACAGCAAGGTAAAAGCAGCCAGGAGCCAAGGACTTTGTCATGAATCTGAGTAAATCAATAAAGGCAGGGTGACAAGGGACCCCCAAGTCTGTACATGTGATCCTCCCACAGGAGCCAGACGGGTAGGGGAGACCTATTTTGCATTACACTGTTACAGACACAAGAAGCAGCAGGCAATCCATCAAGAACTTTTTCTTTTTTGCTAGTCCTGTATACTGCTGAAAGCCGATGTTTTTCCTCCCTGTCCCCCTGAGCAGGCATGATCCAGCCCTGCTAGTGGCGAGAGGCCCTTTCTGAAAGCACATCAATAGAAGGACTGGTCTGTGCAGCCACATCCCAAGTTCAGAAGTATTCAAAGTACTAATGTGAGACTAAGGGCTTATCCACACTTCCTCCCCCCACCCCCGCTTTCCCTCAGGAAAACCCACGGTTTAGTGCTGAGGTAGAATAAATGGCAATTGGATTTTCTATGGGTTGCTATTTATTCTGATTTAGCACTGAAGAGTGGTTTTCGGGGGTGGGGGGAAGCAATGGGGCAAACACAAAACTGCTCAGACCTCTGCCTAGAAAGCACGGAACAAACAGAAAACCACTCAAACCCATGCTTTCTAGGCATGGGACAAGCAGACATGTGGACCAGCCCCAAGAGGGCATTTTTCTGCTTGTGAAATTCAATGCAATTAGATTCTGCAGGCCGTCACTTGAACAACACAGCACATTTTTGCCTCTCACACTTGTGCGTGCGCACAACAAATCCCTGCCCAAATCTCCAGAGTCCAGATCAGCAGACCTGCTGCTGTGCTGCAGACAGGCAGCTCTCCCTTCCTCATAGCCTGGAGTCCCAGGGCAGGGAGAACCTCCAGCAGGCGGAGCCAGAGGCTCTTCTCCTCCCACCCAAGGAAGCTGCAGAGGGAGGAGCTAGGGCCTGCCTGGGAAGTGGTATGAAGAGTGTGCAAACGGAGCACCTCTATGCAAATAAACAAAAAGCATTCCATCACTGAATCATTCAAACATGTCACTCACAAAACAGTGTGACATGGTGGATAAAGGACTAGAGCTTGCATCCCTCCTTGCCCTTGGAGCTCATTGAAGAGCTATGGGCAAGTCATTCTCAGGCTAAGCTACCTCCTTCTCACAGGGTTGTTGGGAGGATAAAACACCACGTACCATACTCTGAACTCCTCAGAGGGAAGGTTGGATAAGCATTAGATAGTAAAATAATTTAATATGAGTCATTGTTATTTATGGGCGTCATTTATTTTTAATTTGGGGGCAGAATCTGAATTGCCAGAGCCCCTATGGCTTCATGCATTAGGGGGACAGAGTGGCAGTTCTTGTGTGCTTGGGGGCCTTTCACAGCACACCCATCCTTCCTGCTTTTCTCCTGGCCACCCTCCCTCCCCACTCTCTGTTTCCCTATAGACTCACCTGTAGTCCTCCGTCAGAGTAACACAGGACTCTTCTTTCCTCAGGCGAGCAAGAAGTGCCCCTCCTTCCAGCTGCAACCTGACCAGCCGTCTATCATCAAGAACAGTCTTCATTAATTGCCTGTAGCTCTTCAGCAAGGCATCAGCCTCCTGAGAAACCAAGAAAAGCACACAGACCCTGCTCAGGGCATTTACAATCAAATGTTTTTCTTATCCAGTATGAAAAGCAGCCTGAGAAAATTGCCCACCCTCACAAGCTCCTAAAAGTGACCTGGGAACAGAAGATGAGAATCCTCCCTCTTTGCTGAGGTATTATGATGATTTAGACCCAGTCGTTTTGCTCTGAGATCAACTGGTCCTTTTCCATCCTTCCTGACACAGGTAGGTGCTGCTCTGAGGCCAACAGAACAGCAAGAGGCACCCAAGTTTCACACTGAAAAGATGACACAGAATGGCAGAGGGCACTGCCTCCTTACATCCTGCTCTCTGCTGTAGTTGTGCTGCAAAGCCTGCTGGCCTGGCCAGGTCTCCAGGCACTCCAGGGTCTCCTCCCCAGCAAGCTGTCTCTCTGCGGCAAGAAAGAAGCACCGGGATGCCCAAGACTGACACACCACTCCCTTCCCACAATACATTCTGGGCAACTGTTCTTTACTTCCTGGAGCGGACCTTCATTTCTGGCCATGGCGGCCAAACATAATAATGATACATTGGGGTGATTGTAAATGTTAGTGTTTGTGTCATTTACTCAGTGCTCCCCTCCCCTTGCTTACTCTTGAAACAAGTGGTGGTTGTTCTATAGACGGGAAGCAGAAGACTCACCTCCGCTTTCTCTGGCCAGCTGCTGGACTCCACAGCTTGGATAGCTTCCCGGAGGAAGGTGCCGGCATCTTCGCATCCATGCAGCAAGTGCTCCAGGCGCTGAAAGGCCAGCAAGCAGTACAGAGTTGACTGACAGCCCACCTCCTTCCTTGAGGCTCCCAAACCAAGCAGTTTTCCCCTGGGTTAGGGAGGGGAACGCTGGGAGGCCCCAGAGACTGGTCTGGACTATGGCCAAAGCTGCTTATACCACCAAGCAGCAGCATTACTGGGCCCGGACGTGAGCATCACTCACTCACCATTCGAAAGCGCAGCCAGTCCTGATGGCAATACGGAAGGGACCCGTCAAATTCCAGGGGCAGCTGCCCCCCCTCGATGTGCTTGTGGAGGGATTTCATGGAGGTGAGAAGTTCCCACTGAGGAGAAACAAACATGCAAGTGCAAAGCTGAGGCAAAGACCCCTCAGATAGGCCAATGGGCCAGAGAACTGGGCCCAGACTCTCCTGCTGGCCTTCACACCAATACCTCCCAGCTGTGCTGCATCTTGGAATAAGGTACTTGCAGGAGAGGTTCAGAGAGGAGAGAGATTAGGGCAACAAGAGAGGAATATTGGAAGGTTCAGGACCGAGAAAGGACTTTTTCATACAGCAGCACCTAGCTGAGCTGCAGTATTTTTTCCCACAAAAGGCAGTGAAGATCAACAACTTGGCTAGCTTTATAAAGGAGGTACGACAAGCTCACAGAAGAGGGGAAAGCTATCAAGGGCTACCAGCCATGATGGCTATGTTCTGCCTCTATCTTTGGTCAGCAGTAGGGGATAGGGAGGATCAGAGTGATTCTTAGTCACCATGGGTTAAAAACTTGTCCCAAGAGCCAAGGGATGGTGAGAGCCTGGTGAGAGCCTGAGATTTTCCTTGAATGAAAGAGAAGTGCATGGAGTGAACACAGACTAACAAATCAAGGCAGGTGAAGGGTGGCTGCCACAGCCCAACCGCCAACAACAGAAACTCAAGATGACCAGATGGTTGGTGGCAGCTCAGCAGAGCAGCACTAGAGGAGCTACCCAGGGTCAGGCATGAGTTACAAAAGGGAAGCAATGCCCTCAGGTTTCCCCTGGTGATGACAAAGCACTCCTTATCTGGTCCAATTGATAATACAATCGTACCTCGGAAGTCGAACGCCTTGCAAGTCGAACGTTTTGGGTCCTGAACACCACAAACCCAGAAGTGAGTGTTCCGGTTTACAAACGTTCTTTGGCACCCAAACATACAAAGTGGGTTCCACAGCTTCCAATTGGCTGCAGGAGCTTTCTACAGCTAATCAGAATCAGGTTTCTGAACGTTTTGGAAGTCGACTGGACTTCCGGAATGAATTTCGTTCGACTTCCAAGGTACGACTGTACTTGTTTGGTGTCTTCTGCTGCTCTCCCTTCTTTCCAGAGCCTCCTTGGCTTAAGGCTTAAGCCATTTCTCCTCTAGCACTGAGAACATCTCCCCGCCTTCCCCAGCCTCTTTGCCTAGTTTAATTGTTGTCTTTCCTTTGAGCTGACATATTGGCATGTTGATGCCTTCTGTTTGTCAGGTTTGCTCTCTCAACCTGAGAGGCTGGTTCCTTTCCACATGCTCAAGTCATGTGAAATCTAAAACATGCACAAAAGAGTCAGTTTGTCATCCTAAAAGAGGGGGAAATCATGAAAAGTGACTGGGCACAAAACACTTTTGTAATTTGAAACAAATATGTTCAGATCTGGAGCAAGTTGACATTCTTCACCCAAAATAACCCATACAAACAAAAACTATGATTGCATGCTTTATTCTGAACTTTTGGTTACCACCAACTAAGTATTACACAGAGTAAACCAATTAAAATTAACAGACACAACTAACTTAAATCCATAACTTCAATGGGTCTGTTGTGTTGAATGTAGCTGGAGATAACTTTTTATATTTGGAGGACTGCAAGAGGCCACAGAGGAACAAATATCAATGCTGCAGCTGGACCAAAAGGACAATTTTTGAGCTTCTTTAACAGCTTTGAAATAAGCTGTTTTGTCTCAGCAGTATCATGGAGCTAATGTGAAATTAATTTGTGGGAAGGGAAGAGAGAGAATCAGAGCAGCCTTTTTGTTTTTCCTATAAAGCCCTGTTCTTATGTGCTTTTTGCATTTTGGGAAATTCAAAATGGCTACAACCATTAAAAACATTTGGCTCTTTTTCTTCTCACTGGGAGGCAGCAGATAAATATCTACAGGAAAAAAACATTTTACAGAAAAGTGGGCTGTTCCCCCTAGCAGTTCCTTTTATTTGAGTGGTGTAGTGTTAAACACCTCTCCAAATAAAAGGTAGTGATTGAAGCAGGTTTGTTAAAAATATAAAGTCACACTGTGTCAGTCCATGCAAACTGGAATGACACACAGACAGGTCCATCCAACACGTTTTCTAAAGTCTCCCTGCAACTGAGCTTGGAAGCTAAATAAAGAAAATTAAAGGGAATTTGAAATCCCTCTACATCCAAACTCTGTGCTAGATAAGACTACCCAGAATTTTGCAACAAAGAATTGCAGAGGCAAACAAGCCTGAGAGTAAAAGAGTGAAGTGCTCAGAGATGAAAAAGGTGTGTGAATACCTCTCATACCTGTATAGAAGCTGGTTTTTCCAATCGAAAACTGATATCTTTCTCAACAAGCAACAGGGCCCCATGGATGCAGCGAGGGACAGCATCCTGAAAGAGCAGAAACAGAGATTGGAGGAGCCCCTGCTGTTGGCTTTGGCTCTGGTCCAAAGTCTCGTCTGGTCTTATGAGCAGCTGGGCAAGGATCTTTTCTTGACTGTTTGCTTTGCACAGACTTTGCTCTGCCTTCCTACAAGCCATTCCTTTTTTTAAAGTGAAAGAGACAAATTTGATGGCCTGATGGGCACTGCCACCTGCTTGTTCTAACCGGGTTCCCCTGGTCACTCTTTGGGGTTGGGAAGAAGAGGAAAAGACAAAGGAGTTGGTAGCAAAGGCCTCACCTGCAGAACAGCTAAAGCTTTAAAGAGAGCTGGGACTGGAGAGCATCGACGGGCATCTACTAGGATGGTTAGGCCCAAAGCCTGGCACTCGGGCCTGGAAGTCAAAAAGAAGAGAATACTTCATTGCTGAGAATTCATACAAGCTATTCCAGAGCGCCCAACTCCAGACAATAGCCTCTCAGCAACAGCAACCCTAAACAGCCCTCAACACACTGGCCCTATTTCTTATACCACTAAGGCTGCTTCTAGACAGGTGGAACCTGGCACTACCCAATTATTGCCCTTCTCTTCCACGATACAAGTGGAATTGCAGTTGACTGTCCACACTGGTCCTCAGGGCTTTTATTTGAGGAAAGTTCATGGGGTGGGGGGGAGAGAACTACCGCAAAAGGGCACTTTAAAATCATTCATAAGGGCATTTTAATCTTCGTTTTAAACAACTGCACATTTAAAGAAATAAATAAAAGTACATTTAATTAAATGTCATTAAACATAGATTGTAATAGTAAATTATTGTAATTCTAAGGAAACTTAGAATTTAAAATTTAACTTAGCACATCAATATTATTATGATTATTATTATTATTTACAAAACCCCACCCAGCATAAATCTCTGGAACAGACCAACATAGTTTCCTGTGTCTAGTGGACAACAGCAAGCCAAGGATCATACTAATATGTACTGTCTACTCCATGAGAATTGCTCCTTGATAAGTATGTACAGGATTGCAGCCTGAATTGGTTAACTTTAAAGGTGCTAATAAGGGGCCCGATAAATTTTCAGACCCATGGGGGGAAAGTATTCCCCTTCCCCAACGTCTTCACTTCTACACATTTTCCCCAAAATATGGAATAAGGTGGAGAGATATTAACTGGGCTAAGACCTGGGAGATCAGATTTAAATTTCCACTGTTGAACCTTGAAGCAGTGAAACCTTTAACCTTACTGTCTTGTCAGCCTAACCTACCTCACAGGGTGGTGGTGGTGGTGGTAAGGATGATGATAATGATGATGATGATAACAACAACAACAACAGCAACAATAATAAAAATATACCCTACCCATCTGGTTGGGTTTCCCCAGCCACTCTGGGCGACTTCCAGAACATATAAAAGCATAATAAAATGTTAAAAACTTCCCTATGGGGAAATGGAGAATCTTGAGTGCAACCTTGAGCTCCTTGGGAGGAAATGAGGCAATTAATGTAATAAAGAAGATTTCTAGCCTGTCAACCCCTGGCCTGAGGGTAGTGCTTAGGCAAGGTCTGAAGTAATATAAAAACAAGTAAGTCTAAAAATCAAAGAAAAAAAAGAATCTGGGACACAACCAGGATTTTCTGGCCTGTGCACATTAGACTCTACATGCAAGCCTTTGGCAAATCCAGTGTGTGAGTTTCTGCTGGGACAGGCTTGCCTGGGTGGGCTGTTCAGGCACAGTGTCATCCATGCTCCTGTACTATGTACTGTATAGGCTTTACATACTATGTTCTCATTTGAACAGACCCTTGCAGCTTACTACTTTTTGTAATGCCATTTAAAATTTGACAAAGCACTTTAATATTTTTTATACTCTCAACTAACCAGTAAAGTAGGCCACAGTGCAATTTTAGCAAAACAACAAGAAGAACCGTACTTCCATCTTGAAGGTTAACTAAGTTGCTGTACTCAGGGCTTGATGGCCCCGATGCCTCCTGATTTTCAAAAGTACAGTATCTCTGCAAACAGCACACATGGCAAAGAAATGCAGCCTGCATAACGGGAAACACTAGAAGGCCTACTGGTGTGATACATATATTGTGCAGCAACATTTCTTCCTGCTCTGGTCACTCTCTCCTTCTTCCCTTCCTCAGTCATCCCACAAACCTGAGGACACTCCGTAAGTACAGGAGGAGGCGCATCAGCTCACTAGCATTGCAGTGTGGGTTTAGCCAAATTGTATTCCTCATTGTGATGATGACCACGGCATGTCCATACTTGTCTCTGGTGCCTGTGAATAAGGATGATTTGGTTAAATCTGGCTACGGGGCAGGAATTTCAGTTATGCTCTTTCCACGCACAGGAAGCCCTTGGGAAATGTTGGCCATAGGCCATTCGCCTGGACAGGTAAAATGCAGGCAGACACACAGACTTTATTCTAATGAGATAACCTGTGGCTCCTTATCCTTTTAGTGAACAAAACACCTAGGGGGTTTCAGCTTGGGCCTTTGATCCAAAAGGAAGTCTCTGTTGGAACCCCAACACAGAAGATTCCCTGGGCTCTCTTCTAAACAAGACTAACCTGACTTAGTGAGGTAGAAGGATGAAAGTGTGAAAGACGCTTGCTTTAAAAAAAGGCAGTTCACAGTTCTCTCCTTCTTTTACTTGGGTTGGGTGCTTTTATTTGCAGGATTTCCAGGCAAATGCAGTATGTGGAACACCATTTGAAAACTACTAGTAGTACTACCACCTAGTACTTAAGACTAGAGCCCAAAGACCGAAGAAATGGACTACTGGTTTATTATCCAGTTAGTTAGTTACATCTGTCTCTTGCCTTTCTACCAAATGTTGCTCAAGAAAGCTAACTACAATAAAATGCAAAAAAACCCAATAAAAACATAAAAACAGCTGAAGTAAATCATTAACAGAACTTCCCCTCAAACCTCCAAATTGTTCTTGCCTCCTGCTATTACTTTTCAATCACTCTTTAATATATTTTAAAATATACGGTATATATTCTGCCACCCTAAGGCACTGATTGGCTTAAACAAATACATGGTTATTTAACATAACATAAATAAAACCAATACAAGAACCTGCCTTCACCTGTTGCCTCAGCCCAGCAAGGGCCACCCAGTCTAGCAGCTGCTATTCTAAGCCTCAAGCCTCAGTTGGCTTTTCTCATCCCCACCTTTAAAAATGAGTCTTAAGCATGCAAAACCATATCCACTCATTCACTGAAGACCCACTCACGACTGCAACAGAGAAATGGACTTTCCCTAAATATTCAATGAATGAACAGAAGAATGAATGAATACCAAAAAACAAACACATTTTGAAAACCTGTATCCTAGAAGCAGAATTTGTTAACAAAGACAAATGCAAACCTGCATACCAGTAATTAGGTCCTTAGGGCAGAATTTGGCACCTGTGGACATACAATGAACAGAGTGCTGTCAATGAAGACCATACTCAAGCATTGGAATGGTCTTCTGAAAGCTCCATTTCCCCCCACATCTTCAAAACAAGCAAGCGATCTCAGCATGTGTTGGAGAGGCTACAGCACCAATGTGGGAAAGGGTTTGACAGTCAGCAACCATGCTTTGGGAAACCTGCTGTGTCAAGTCACATTGGCCCTGAGGCAAAGGCAGTGAGCAGCTCATAGCAGCCCCATCAGTGAAGGTAGTCTTGCCTCTTTCACCTTGAGATGGGCAATGTTTCGTGTCTGCTGTAAGCACTACAAGCCAAAGGAGCAGCATAGAATGATCTGGTCTATAAAGTAAACATTAAGCTTCACTCAGGCACACACACAACCCTTCTCCACCTGCTGCCTTTTTGCAAAGGCAAAAGAATTTCAGCAACAGTCTATGAAGAGCCATGCTTATTACCTGGCAGGCAGGCAACTCCACTCCTAAGCACCTCCCAGTTTACATCCTTCACGGAAGTGGGGACAGTTTGTTGACTTCCACCAGATGGAACAAAGGGATATTCTTGGTGTGTGACCACTGCTGAGCCTTCTTCCCAGATAGATCCACGATCAGCTGGCACCAGCCTAACTTGGTCACCTCCTCTGCTGAATTCTTCTACCCATTTCAATGAGGCTTCTGTAAAAGAAAAAGTGATGCTAGAAGAATAGGTCTATCACCAACTTTGTGTTGGGTATTTGGCTGTGAAGCTTGGGTTATAAAAGTGTTGCTTTTTCCTCTTAAGGCCTCTTTTGCATAGGAGAATCAGGAGAAAAAGGAAGGGTTGGTTTGGCAGGTTTGCTTGCCTGCCTTCACTTTCACTGTGCAAACTACAGCCCATGCTGTCGCAGATGCACACAGAGACCCGTGTCACTGTTGCCAAATAAATTCAGAGAAAATTAGTTTATTTATTAAACTGCGACAGTTAAAAATAAAGCAAATATAATACACACATAAATAACCAATTATAGTGTGTTTAAAAGCCACTACTCCACACACCTGCTTATTCATAGCCATTGAACATCAGCCCAAAGAGGGGAGGGTAGTAACAGCTCCCATGGGAAATATACCAGCTGAGACCTAGAGAAACAACACAGGACCAAATTCAAGACAGGCAGGTTTCTAATCTGACTGCACCATTTTCCTGATCTAAATGCCCCCTAACTGAAGCTGTCCTTTAGGGGGATATAGGTGCCTAGGATAAAAGCAGCTTCAGGGTTGGGGAGGCAATTTAGATTGGAAAAACAGCACAGAAGGAAAGGGTTAAATGTCTCCTGTCCAAGTGCTAATCCCCATTTATCCAATTTGTGAGGCTCTATGTCTGCATTGACCTGAAACAATTGCCCCACCATCATGCACAAAAAATCTCAACAACTGGCAGAAAGCTGCTATCAGATCTCCGACATCTCATCTTGCCTCAAGAAGCAGCTACCAGGAAAAAAAGTTCTCTCAATGGCACAGCCGAGGCGGCACTCTCGACTGATCTTCCCTGTGGCAAGCGTAAAGCCTAAGAGTTTTCTTGGTCAAGAGCCACACCTTACATTGTGACCAGAAGACAATAAGAAGCTAAGATAGATGCTGGAGAACTGATGTAATTCATTCCTTGCTGTAACTGAGAAGGTGGGCTGCTGTGTGTTTTTGCCAAGTGAAGCTTCTGAATATATCACCATCTAGGGATGCCCAATATAGAGTGTGTTACAGTAGTTTGGCCTTGAGAGACTAAAAGAAGCTGAGCACCACCCATTATTATGTCATAACTACTTCTCTCCCCTAATGTACACATCCTGCTGCATGGAATGCAAACAGCAGTTGCTAGAGGTCTGGGGCAGCCAACCTTGGTGACAAACCATCTTGATGTTCTGCAGCTTCTGTCTCAGAGCCACTTCTGTTGTTTTTGGTACTCCATACCACTGCAGACCAGGACACACCATGTTACCCTCCTCCAGAATGCTAAAGAAGCATGGACCAGAAAGGAGTTTTCTCCCCATTCTTTGTTTTCAAGCCCACCTCCAGGAGTGGAAGGGGAAGAGGAAAGGGCCTGGGACAAGCTGCCTTTCAACAAGAAAAGGGGAGGTTTACAGCTATTTTGATTTTTAAAAATTACCTCAGATCTTTCTGACTCAGCAATATCCTTCAATGAATAACATTAAGGGGCATCTTTTATTGATAGCAAAGCTGCCAACAACTCAATTAAACACAATTTGTGTACATCTCAGCCAGATCCAAGTGAAGACTCGCAGGGAGCAAGCTTTCAGAGCCAAGCAGGGCAAGAAGTGCAACCCTGGCACCAAACACACACACACACACACACACACACACACACACACACACAGTCCCTCTCCAAAGTCTGCTGCTATAGGCCTGCTGTCTGCTGGTGTGGTGTGACATCTGGCCTCCACTCCAGGCCCTTGTGCCAAGGACCCACTTCCTCAAACAGCACCTCTGCACAGGTCTCATTCATTTCAAGGGAGTTTGCAAATTAGAGGAATGGCTCATAGTTCAGTGGGATAGCAACCAATTTGTCCACAGAAGGTCCAAAGGTTCTATCCCCGCTGGCTTCTCCAGGATGGGATATGAAAGACTCCTCTCTGAAACTCTGGAGAGCCACTGGAAGTCAGTGTAGACTGTACTAAGCTAGCTGGACAAATGGATTTGACTGAGTATAAGGCAACTTCCTATTTTTAATGTAAATCCAACTGGATTCTGCCCACATAGCCAACCCTGCTGGTGCAGCATATTTCTGAAGCCAACCACCAAGAAAGGACAGGGAGAAGGAGTCAGGAAGGAACAGACAGACAAATACACACCCAGGTTTCCAAAGCAGCCAGTTTTTGCCTTCCACAATACAGTGAGCATGCAAGATGTTCTAACCTGCTTGAAGCATTCATCAAGATCTTTACTTAAATGCTTCTTCAGGGAGGGAGCTTCATTTGCATTATGGATCATTTTGAAATGTTGTGTGTTAAGCAACAACTGTGTGGGCAGGTAGGCAGGCAGGCAGGCAGGCGATTCCTCTGACTCAGCTCCAGCATGTGCCAAGCGAGCAGGCAAACTCACTCACATGCGCTCCACAAGTGCACACCAAGCAAGGCCTGCTTCTTTTCATGTCACAACAACAAGGACATCCCTAATGGACTGCTTCCCTGCTCATCCTCTCATCCTTCTGTTTCCAACGCAGGTGACTTTTCCTAGCTGCTGCAGCAAAAATAAGCCATGATTTGGCTTTGCATGTTGTCTGGACCCAGGCTTATGATTTGTCTCACTCCATAGCACAAGTTGCAACCAAGTGGGTTTCTAGCTCACAGTCTGCCAGGGGGAGACAAACTACAAGCCTGGGTTCAGACAACATGCTAAGCCAAACCATGGTTTAGCTCAAGGTAGCAGGGCAGCAGCAGCAAGGCTGGAAGAGGAGCAAAGCTGCGACCTCATCTCTGGGAACCCTCATGCCTGCATATTCACACTTAGTTTAGATTAGTGTTATAAAAGCACTATAGAGGCCTATGTATATGCTGCACAAACACTCAAAAAATCAAATTCCTGCAACCAGAAAATTAAATTATGTATCCAGAAAAGTTTGCACACTTCAAATGTATGCAAATTGCTTATTTGCACAAAATGGACATAGGAAGAGTCCTGTTGGATCAGGCCGATGACCCGATGCCTGTAGGAAACTGGCAAGCAGGACCCTTCATGGAACACAAGGGCTAGAAATCTGTGTGGGTTTTTTTGCGGGGGTGTATGTCATTTTTTATGGAGGATGGGAAACTGAGAGTGGAAATTGGTAGGATTATTACTATTAATATTCAACCCACATTTAGTCCAAAAATGTCCTAGGATACGAGGATGCTAAAGCTCCTCCCTGGCGCAGGGAAGCATCAGAGGAGGCCTGACCTCTCAGCCTCCACCCCTTGCCTTCCTTGCATAAGAGTCACTTTGCCAGAAGAACAAACAAACCCACATTTCCCAAATTAATGACACAAATCCTACCTGTGACTACGTGGTCCCCATTTGAGACATTCCTGGTGCCGGCTTGTAACCTCGTTTTCACTGGTGCAGAGGGCAGAGGTGCTACTTGGCCCTCCTTATTGGGTTGGGGCTTGCCTGTCAAACATTCCACCTTTGGGGGGGTTTCCAACATCAAAGTGTTTGGTTTGCTTAGCAGGTATGGTACGTCCACCCAGCAAGCCACAGCTTCTTCTTTGTTACCCTGATTAGAAGCATCCTCTACTTGTGCATCTGTCTCCACTGAAGGGCTGCTGCAGCTGCTCCCCAATGTTTTTGCTGTTACCCCAGAACTGACAGGCAGAAAGGCACTCTCATCTTGCTGTTGAGAACAATCCACATTCTCTTGCCCAGCCTTTTGGAGCAGGTGTGCCTCTGTCTCCCCTTGGAGTGGCAAGGTGCTTCCAGACCTAGTCTGCTTCTCCTTCTCAGAGAGACTTTGCTTGGCTAAACATTGGAGGCTTTCCGCTCCATAAACACTGCTGCCCAACCCCACTAATGCCTCTGCTGGCCTTGGGCTCACCTTCTCCAACTGCTCAACTGGGTGATGGAGCTCCACCAGCCACTCAGAAGTGTGACCTGTGACTTCTACTGACAGTTCTTGTGGGAGGTGACTGTGTGCTGCCGCCCTCACATCAGAGAAGTGTTTTGGTGACAGTGACTTTGGCATGGGTGGGGAAAAGGCATTCTCCTGCAACCTTGGGCTGGAAGGGTCAGAGTCCTTGGCCAAATGTCCCAAATGAGGCTCAGGGAAGTTATCCTTCCCAGAACTCCCACAACCCTCCCTGGTGCCTATTCCTTGTGTGGCCTTCATGCCTAGCACACTAGAGCAATAGCCATGCTCAGAGACCCTGCTGCCATTTTCCAGCTTTGTGCTGCTACTCTGAGCTGTCTCTGTTATTTCAGAAGCCACAGCTGTCAGAGACCTACATTCAGCATCTTCTCCATCGTGGTAGCTGCACATTGCGTACCTCCAGTCAAGCTCATGTTCTGGCTGGGCCTGTCCCTTTACATCAGAAGGCTCCTTGGGATCAGAGCCAGCAGCAGGCCCTTCATAATTTTCTAATAGCAATTTGTCACTTTCTAGTTCATGAGCATCCTCCAAAAGATTCCTAGCATTACTGGCCTGGGTATCAGAGGGCTTTGCTGTGTCCAGATGCCCATGTGGCATTAATTCGACTGCTAAACCAACTCCATTTCTCAGGCTAGTGCTGCTGTCCTGACTGGCTGCAGGCTTGTCCTTTACTCTCATCCTCGGCTTAGTGCAGTAACTGAGGGAGACTGATTGAGGTCCAAATTTAGGCAGTGAAACATCTGTGAGCTCCACGTATTCCCCTTCCAGGTCACTTATAGAGTCTTCTCCAAGGCCTGGGCTCACACAGTCCATGCTGGCAGCTGCCCTCACAAGTTGCTCTGTTGTATTGGTCATGAAGAAGCTGTCTTCAGGTAAACTTGGCCCATTTAAAAGTTGGGACTCCACTTTAAGGGAGCTGCTTTGAGACGGCACCTCTGAAAAGGCCAAATCTGAAGGCTGTTCAGTCACTGGAACAGAACTTAGGCCACCATTCATTTTGGGGGGGCTTTCAATAAATTCTGGATTAACTATTCTGTCCCAGGGCACCCGGAATATTTTATCTTCTGTGCCTAGTAAGCAGTTTTCCAGTGCCATTCCCATCCGCTCCCTGTTGATGCCATTCAGCCATTCCACAGTGAAAATGGAAGTGTAGGAGACTTCAGGAACCACAAGCTCATCAACATTATGCTTGTCCTCGGCCAAACATTTCACAATGATTCGTGGGGACTTTTTCAAGTAAGGGACCACCTGCAGGTAAAAGTCTCCTGGTCTCAAGATTCGCCAGTCGAAGGAGCCAAGTTGAACTACAATCTTCTCATGGATGCAGAGGGGCCAGCCCTCATGCCGGAACAGCAATCCGCAATACTGGACCTGAAGGAAAATGATAATCCAGGTGAACTGACCGCAAGGAGGTTTTCAGAACAGACTACAGACATCCTAACAATGATATCATAGCTTTCTATTAACAGCAACACAAATGGAAACAGCCGGATGCTAGAAAAGTGGGGCTGGTCTTACATTGACTTTTGGCATGTGTGAGTGTGCACAACCCATTTTATTTCTATATAATACATGGCAAATTGTGATGAGAATATCTCAAAGATCCCCTGACTCACTAGTAAGATCTTCAGGTAATACCACCTTTCAATGTAGCTATTAGAGACCTTCACTGTGGTGCTACATTGTATACCTTCCTCCCCATATCTATCGATTTGTTGTTCTTCATATTTAAGCTTCTAAGAGCAATTAAATCTTGTTGAACGCTTTTTCTTTTTCAGTTTTGCAATGTTTATGTGGTTGCAGTCCTGGAGCATTTTAAAAAATGTCAGGCATTTCCATACTGCCCTTCAGAGCATCAATCCCAAGGGGAATGTTTAATTTACTTGTCATTTTTTTTTTGTTTTACTGTGATACTGTTTTAAAGGATGAGTCAGGGACCAGGGTCAAAAGGCAAAGCATCAATGCATCAATAAGCAAAAAGCTGCCCAATGAAGCATTTTGGTGGTAGCAACACCAAGGGGGAGGGGCTTTCCATTCTCCTGTTCACTTTGAATGTGGTTCTACAGCTTGAGAAAAGAGGATAGAAGGACGGTGGTGATCCTGAAGCCACAGAAAAGCTAGAACAGCCCCCAGGTCCTCCCCTGATTTGGATTTAGTCTGCCTACGCAACCCACGGCCCTCTGACTGACTGCGCACAAAAACAAGTCCCTTTGACTTCTATGGAAAGCTAATTTGGGTATGAAAACACGCTACGGCACGAGTCCCCCACAGAAGCAGCACTGCTAGGAGACAAGCTGGGACAGCCATCCCTGGGGACAGGTTTGGGTTCCATGAAGACCATGATAGGTTACAATCTTCCAGTTCTTCTATGTAAGTCCCACTGAAATGAATGTGCAGCAGTTGGGAGGGAAGGAAGAGCCACTCAGATGTTCCACATCATGCACCAGAGTCCTGGGCCAGATCTGGTTCCGTAAAGTCTGCACAAACCAGAGAGCCACAGTTGCTACTGGAGAAGGAGCCTCCTTAGCAGCTACTGAGTTCCGCAAATATTGTGACAGCAAAGGAGAACAGAGGCAAAACTTCTGATTGGGCAATCACTTGGCACCTTTCCATCAGAAACTTGACAGTCTGCTGCCTGCCAAGAGTAGGTGGGGGGAGGGAGCTGAAGGTGAGTAACTGTAGAATCCAGGCAAGAGAACACACCTCCTACAAGACACCCCACCCTTTTTGTTCTTGCATTAATATGCACCTATAACATGTGGCTAATGGAGGGCATGTTTTGTTGCTAATGTTCAGGCTGGACCCTCAAGCTAGGATGCCGGCATGGCAATGCAGCGGGGTTCGAAGGAGGTCACATGGTTACTGGCCTTCAACACTGATGCATTTGCATAAAACAAAATGTTTTTAAATCCGAAAAAACATTGTTTTTCTTAAGTAGGACAGTTACATAATTGTTCACTATGATAAATACATAACAAGTCAGAACATTTAAAGATTCCAAAATAATCACTGCTACTGGGAGGTGGGGGTGGAGATGGGGAATCCAGAGTATGCCTCACTGCCATGGGCAAGAGGGCACTGTCCCCTTAAGGATTCTTTGGCTACCCTTTGGCTACTTTCACCAGTGCATCTGGTGGCACTGCTCCCTGTCCCCCCCTCCTCCTTAGCTGAGTAGGAACCTAGGCATGAGCATCATGGCGGGTTCTCAGCTCCCACCTGCATCGCTAGCAGAATCTTCTGGGTCAATCTGGAGGCAGCATGATACTCACACAGGCATCCTGCTGAATGCACTGCAAGATGTGCTTGGCTGGAATCAGAAAGTCGATGAGGTAGTGCAGGCCGTCCCCACGGTATGTCTTCTCCACCACATCAAACACCTGGCACAGAACCGTGGCTGCTGTGACCTCGAATGGAGGGTAGAGTGCCGAGAGCGTACTCTGGATACAACTGTCCAGGGACTGGGAATCCTGCCAAGAGAAGGAGAGGAGGGCGTGAAGTGGCTCAGGAGGAGCAACAGGTGGAAACTGTGCCTGCCGGGACTCAGGTTGCTACTTGGCAGAGGACATCGACGTATCCACCCTCTTCATTTTTTGTGCCACCATTCTGAACCACCGCCATCCACCGAGCCCAGCTCCTCTACCGTGCAAATGAAGCGCTCACCTAGTCTCGACAGAGTGGCGGCAGACAGCTTACGCTGCAAAATCCTTCCCCTGACTGAGCAGGGGTGGGGCTGTTGCTAAACTATTATTATTGTAGATATCAGTGCGCAGGGTGTGCGTGTGTGAGAGAGAGAGTGAAAAAGAGAGACTAAAAGGGCTTATGAAGCTGCTGGTACGGCTTCCCAGGACTGCAGGCTTACAAGGTGTCCCCTGGTGGAAAAGGAAAATTCCCCTAAATTGGGGGTGGGAGGTATGGGGAAAAGAAGTGGCTAAAAGTGTTTAGTACAGTTTTCTCACAGTCACTCCAACTAGAAATGGGACTCCATAGCCAAGAGCTTTAGAAGAGCCATGATGACAGCATGGCAGAGCAAGAGGAAGGCCCGAACCATCATACCACCAGCACAAGCTGGGTTTGGGTTTCTAAAGCCAGCTAGAGTGTATCATAAAGAGTTTATATTATACTTCTGAACATTGTCCATGTTGTCCCCTGTTCTGCTCTCAACATACAGCACACTCTCTGCCAGCCCTAGCCTGGAGGTGCCCTCCCTGCCTTTGAAATCTGCAGCTGCCCACCTTTCTTTATGAGAAAGCCAGCTCTTGCTCGGGAATCTAATTTACATAATTTTTAAATAGCTCTTTTAAAAGTTAATATCAGTGATTTTTTTGTTTTACTCTTTTCGTAAACCTCTTTAAGGTTGCTTTGCTCCAATCAAGTGGTAAATAAATTTTATGATATAAATGTGCAAAAACATTTAAGCATTTAATAAATTACTATTTTAAACATGAGATTGTGTTGCTTCTTTTAATTGCATTATTAGCATTTACTGGAATCTAGGGTAGGCTATTTAAGCAAGAATTAGCAGAACATACTGTATTATTATTATTATTATTATTATTATTATTATTATTATTATTAAAATTCACACACCCTTCATCATAAGACCTCAGGGTGGTTCACAGAATAAAATACAAGATAAAAACACAACTAAATAATTAAAACAAAACAGCAAAACAATAAGCCTTCTTCCCACATTATAAGGAAACAAAGCTAAAGGAGAGGGTAGTCTGGGCCAAACCCCCTTCAGGTTTCTGGGAGACTGCATCACTTACCCACTTTTCAACTACCACAAAGAATAGGAACTCTAACTCCAGATTAGGGGAGCCCCAATATGTATCCACATTCTGAACATTGAGAAAATTGTGGCCTTTTTGACTTAAAATGGAAGCAAAAGGTACAGTAGCATCTACGCACATGCTCAGAAGACATAAGATTGGCCTCCTGGGAGTGATCTTTGTAGCAGGGTAGGCCGCAGGCTCAAGGGCCAACCTCCCTTCTTGCAAGGGTGGCTTCCTTCACTGTGACACCAGTGCCAAAGAGACCAAAAGGCAGGATCCTGCAGTCTCAGCAGTTCTGCTCGCTGCCAAAACGAATACATCTGACAACAATTAACTTGTCATCTCCAAATGAATTCAGATGAACCACCCATTCTGCAGAATGTGCTTCAAGCACAGAGAGTGTCCCTTTCCTCAACATCTGAGGCTAAGTCACACTTTTATTTTAAAGGTGTTAAATCTCTGAATTTACCAAATCAGGGAAAGCCTTTAAGTCTATCGGTCCCTCCAAAGTGACAATGCTGGAGACTTTCATGCAGCTCAGTCTATCCTACTTTATCCTCTCCCTATCAAAGTGTGAGTCACTTTGAGTTGCCTTGGGCAAATTATAGCAACTAACAAGTATAATAAATATAACAAATATAATCAATCATCAATAATAAAATGATTTCACATAATTTGTTGTGAAGATGAAATGCAGGTGCGGGGAGGACCCTAAATTCCTTAGAAGAAAAACAGGATATAAATATAATAAATGCAATGCAATTAAATGAAAGCAAGGTGATAAAAGTTACCATGTGCAAACTTTCTTCCTCAGAAAGAACTTAACAAGAGATCCTGGGCTGCAAGTGTGAACTATTGCCTCTGCCAGAAATTAGCAGCTGTTGTTCCTGGGACTTTCTGCTTTTTCTAACCATGCCCAGCAGTCTCTTTCAAAGACCAGCTGCCTAATAAAGCAGAGACCCCGGTTCTGAAATTAGGTGGGATCTCTTAGCACGTACAGTGGAGAAGGTGGGCTAGCTTGTACTAGAAAGGAGAACACAACTTTTCTTAGTTACCCTGGCAGCCATCACTCACCTATTTGCAAAGCACAGCTATGTTATAGCCATTGCATGCAAAGAGCAGACAAATCACAAAAAATCTGAACACTATAAAGAAGCAGGTTACAATGCATCACATGACTTGTTACTGGATCCATTTTCCTTTACATCTGAAGTAGACTGAGGTGTGCCTGAATCTTTCTGAGTTGCTCAGCGCTCACCATATTATACTACAACCAAGATACCACGATTGGACTACCCCACAGAAAATTAGTGAGGCTCACCGGTCCACAAAATGGGGACGCACGAGAAAAGTCTGTCACAAAATGGGGGTGAAGTCTGACATAAACAGCTGGCAATTGCTGGCATCATTTTCTGCTGATAGCAGATCACTCTTTGGAAATGGTTTAATTGCTTGCCATAGGTTTTCCTATGAGGGGAAAGATTCTCAGATATGAGGCAAGAGGCAGAAATGTGGAGCTGGGCTCACAGAGGGGAAGATGAGGCTGGTCTTCTCAAGTCTCACCTTCTTCTCTCCCTGGTCCAGCTGAGTCTCTGGGGCCACCCAAACAGTGAAGCCAGCAGGCCTCTCCTTGGCCTATTGGACAGGGCCTCTTGGCAGGCAAGATGGAGGAGGGCAAACCGTCCTGGCTCACTCCTTGCCACCACCAGCAGGCCCTTCACGCTGCCTGCCCTACAGAGTGGCACAGGGCACAGAGGAAATTGTCCTCGCAGCAACTTAACAGAGGTCTCCCCTCCCCTCAGGGGGAAACATGGAGGGCGCTGCTGCCTGGGGTGGGGCACTTGGGTATCGGCATCTACTGAATCAGCCACCCCACAGACAAGATGCCTCGCTCATTAAGGAGCAGTCACTGACCCCCAACACACACCCCTTTGCAAAGCCCAAAGTGCCTGCCTCCCTCCCTTCTTGATGGGCCTTCAGGGGTGTATTCCAGTGAAGATTCCGCGCCAAGAATCTCTGCGTTTAGTACTCCAATTACATTATATAACTGTGCATCGATGTATACAATTTATTCTGACAGCCATAATTTGCAAAACATAGGGTGAACATTTTGACAAGAAATAAGGTGATGGGGAATGATGAAGTCAGATGCAGTACAGCAAAATATCCCACACAAAAAAATCAAATCAGTTTTCCTGCTTGGTTGCAGCCTAGGATCATGGCAATCATGAGTCACTGCTTTTTCCATTTTTATTATTTTTTAAATCTCACACTGAGAAAAATGCAAGACACCAACCCAATGTCTCTTACATATATAATTCAAAATACTTGACAACATTTTGTTGTCCTCACTTGTATGTACTAATTTTTTAATTTAGAAAATTTATAGACCACTTGATAAAAAAAAAAGATCATCCAAGTCTGGAAATCTTGCTGTTATTCCCCTGCCCTAGAAGCGCACCCAAACTATATTCTGTTCTTTCCTAGGCACTGAATTTGTACCGTTAAAACCAGGGCCTCAGGTGCCATAATGTCTTGGGCCAGCCCTGGTTAAGACTGCCATAGTAAAAGTTTACTTAGGAAGCACCTCTGTTATCTGGCCGCAAATGCAAGCCAAGGCAGCATCCCCAGTGAGGAAATGTACAATGCAATAGGAGATTTCTTACACGTTTGGGTGTGTGTCTTTCACCCAATATGTGTTCTTTCCCATTAATAATGTCACTGGCCTGCGAGTTTTATCATTATTTTTACTGTGTTTAATCTATTGCTCCTGACAAAGGAGACGCCTCTGAAATATATTGAGCTAAATAAACAGCTGATCAACAAAAGCACCAGATCTTGCCTCCTTTTATTTTCATGACCTTCACTGCCAACATCCTAGTATTCCAGGGGTCTTTATGACACTTGCTCCAAAAAAGCATTTAAGCCATGGGTAGGCAAACTAAGGCCTGGGGGCCAGATCCGGCCCAATCGCCTTCTAAATCCGGCCTGCAGACGGTCCGGGAATCAGCGTTTTTTACATGCATAGAATATGTCATATTTAAAATGCATCTCTGGGTTATTTGTGGGGCATAGGAATTTGCTCATTTCTCTCCCCCCCCCTTCAAAATATAGTCTGGCCCACCACAAGGTCTGAGGGAGAGTGGACCGGCCCCCTGCTGAAAAAGTTTGCTGACTCCTGATTAAAGCATTCCTGAAAACTAATGAATACCGATATGTTCCCATGGATTTATTTTCAGTATTAGAGCACCTGCTTGCTATGCAGAAGGGCCAAAGCTCAGTCCTTAGAACTAGTGAAAAGATTGCAGGAGAAGCATTCTGAGAGGGTCACAAATCTTGTTGAGTGGCTGCCAGTCAAAGTAGACAGTAGTCCCACACGACATAGAGCAATGATGTGGCTCAGCGTTACACAGCTTTGTGTGTGTGTGTGTGTGTGTGAGAGAGAGAGAGAGAGAGAGAGAGAGAGAGAGAGAGAGAGAGGCCTCTTCTGCAAGCGAGGCCGTTCCCTCCAGTAACAGCCCACTCTGAGACCTATTCGAACAGCAACAACCTCACATGCCCCTTCATTTCCATGTAGATCAAAGAAGGGTGGAGACTTTAAACAACTTGTAAAAGACGCCTTTGTGCAGAAAGGGACGTGTGCCAAAATATGGGCGTTTATGAAGCACAAGCACACAAAGGGGAACATATCCCCAGGCGTTTCTCCCTGATCTATTAATCAGCCTAGCATACCAGCCTTGGAAAGTGTAAGGAAAACCTCAGTTAAAAAAATGAGATGTGTTCCCGTAGATGGTCCAGTGAACAAAGAATTGACAGCCATCAACCAACTACTGAGATACCGGTAAAAGCTCTCTGATTTTGCAGATCTAGAAGGATCTCAACTAGATCCTTCTGGCATTTCCTTGGCATTTCCTACTAGAAAATGGGGGGATTGGGGGGGAGAAAACCTTAACTTTTCCATCCCCACTTTCGCCCATTCTCTCTCACTGTTGGGATCAAACTACAAGTTCCACTTATTGTGTGGCAAATTGGGTGCTTCTGCCCTTCATTTTCCGTCATGCGCTCTGCAGATTTGTTGCATTCCACCTTTGGAATTCATATTGTGTTCATGGCCAAATGCCCAGTCATACTTGTCCCATTGAGATCCTGCATGCTATCCCAGGAGTACGTTCATCACCCACTACATGAAAGGCAAGTAGGGCACAGACTGGCTCAGATGCCACTGGGCACAGGAAGCCAAGAACCCTCCTTGCCCGCCAGGCTTAATTCCAGGTTGTGGGAGGCCCCCAGCAACATGCCAATGGGAGCGGGCGCTCTCATATTTTTCACAAACACCCTCAATTGCCTTTAATTTGTTCCTATTTTTCTTGTGCAGCAGGTTGTTTAATACTAGTTTCCTGTTTTTAGCCAGCTCAAGCGTGCACATAAGGGGTGACAGAAAAATTATGAGGAATGATTTTGTCTGCAAAGAGTAAACTCATAATTAAAAACATTAGAAGAGCTCATCTAGTCAAGCACCTAATTCTCACCGTAGCCAGCCAAATGCCCCAAGGGAGGCCCATAAGCAAACAGGACTTGAGTGCAACAGCAGGGCCCTCCCCACCTGGGATTCCCTGCTCCGTAACTGTTTGGCCATGATATCATTATCAGAGTGTGGACTTTCTCCAGTATTTCCCAGGATCTACCAGATAAAAGAAATACGGTTTATTCTCTGGAAAGAACTGAGTCTGGGGCATTCTCATACAAAAGTGCTGGGGAGTGGAAAGTATTATTATTGCCTTCATCATCATTAAAAGGTGGCTAAGGTTGTCAACTTTTTACTGCCTGGCTCCTGTGCCTTGAACAACAACTCGACACATTGACATTCAAGCTTATGTCCACATTCCCCTTTACTGGGCACTCATTAACTTTCCAGTGCTGGGTTTTTAGTCAGAAGACATCATCAAAAATGCAAATGAATATTGTACTTCCTTATAAGATACTACTGCCTGATGCCGTTGCTTCTCAAAACCAGCTTCACACTGATTGGAGCCCTTAAGCTATTCCTAATTAGTCTCTAGACAAGGTGTGGGCAGCTATGCATCAGAGAAAGACGTCCACACCCCTATCAGTGTGCTTTAAGGCAGTAATATGAACACACCCTTCGTGGGTGAATCTTCTGGTAAGGGAGGGAGAAGCTGCACATGCCTGATTTCACTGTGTCGAGCCTACTGTTTAAGCACAAGAGCAAGATCAGTAAAAAGGGGGCAATCTTCAGCAAGCCCCCATCTCCCAGAAACCTCGTGTCATCTTTATTCTTAATAATTCATCTCACAGTGGGGTTCTTCTCATCTCCCTCTGCCCAGGTTCTAAGCCAGACAGAGCCTTAATGGGATTTTTATTTTTAATTACAACAGAGCTAGCCAAGCCCTGCAAGGATTCACTGTGCCTTCCAGATGTTGTTCCAGCACTCCAATTCCTAGCAACCCCAGCAGCCAGCATAGATTAAAGTCAGGGATGGTGGGACTTCGAGCCCAAGAACATTTGGTGTGGGTGAGTGAGCACCCAGTTGGCAAAGGCAACTGCTGCAGGCTTCAGCTTGACTTCCTTGCTTGGATCTTGACCTTGGCCAGTGTACTCTCATGAGGCCCAAGAAGATGATGCATGTGGTGGCATAAGATCTATCTCTGGCAGAACTCTGCCCAGCCTGGCAGAGACTTTTTATGCCGTGATGCCCACAATAGGAGTGCTTTGCTCTCTCCTAGGGAAAAGGACAAAATGCCCCTTGAATCTCTCCTGCAGAAAAAGTTCCTGCCCTTCCTGTTTTATGGTGAAGTCAGCATCCCTTTGCTGGACATTCCCACATGACTCAGGCTGGTCATTGCCTGTTACATGATGCCATAATCAGCTGGTGAGAAGGAGAGTAGGAGCCTAAACTCCAGGGAGGGAGAACAGTGGGAACACGTAAAGGTAAAGGTAAAGGTACCCCTGCCCGTAGGGGCCAGTCTTGACAGACTCTGGGGTTGTGCGCCCATCTCACTCAAGAGGCCAGGGGCCAGCGCTGTCCGAAGACACTTCCGGGTCACGTGGCCAGCGTGACATCGCTGCTCTGGTGAGCCAGAGCCGCACACGGAAACGCCGTTTACCTTCCCGCTGGTAAGCGGTCCCTATTTATCTACTTGCACCCGGAGGTGCTTTCGAACTGCTAGGTTGGCAGGCGCTGGGACCGAGCAACGGGAGCGCACCCCGCAGCGGGGATTCGAACCACCGACCTTTCGATCGGCAAGCCCTAGGCGCTGAGGCTTTAACCCACAGCGCCACCCGCATCCCGTGGGAACACGTACAGGCCCTCAATTCTGCTCCAGCAGTCTCCTCTCTACCTGCAGTCACATAGGACATCAGGCATGTGGCAGGTGAGCATGGTTTGGGGGGAAACAGCTTTGCGGGCAAAATCTGAACACCTGGCAGGTCAAGTATGGCCTGCAGACCAGAGGTTCCCGAGCCCTGGGTTACAAGGGAAGGAGCTCTGATGGCTACAGTTCTCTCTCCATCTCTCTCAAGAGAGCACCAGAAAGTTAGGAACATTGAACTTCCTAATCAAACACCTGACATATCTTATTCCCGCATCAAAGGCAGCTCTGTTGGGCAACTGTGGCTTCTAAGAAGGAGCAGAGCTGTCAGGGCCTAGAAGTCAGTCTCTCTGGAAGGAACACCCAAGGGTGGGGCTCACCTTTAAGAGTGCTGCTGGGTGCAGTTGGTGCCTATGGTTTACCACATGCCTCCCACATAACTTTCTGCCCAGATCTTAAGATCATCTTCAGAGGCCCATCTTTGCCACATTGCTTCTACAGTACCAGAGGGGCTTTTGAGGCCTTTCAGTGGCCCTCAAAGAGTTCTGTGATCGTCCCAGTATCAGGCTGAAGCCCTTTTAATCTACCCAAGCTTTTTAGATGCTGTTGATAAATGACTTTGCCTTACTTGCACTGACGTTAAGCAGTTTTCACATCTGCTGCTGCTCAGGTTATCCTACTTTCAAAGTTTTACTGTGCTGAATTGCTGCCTTAGGGAGCTTCCAGATGTGGACAGCTGAGCAGCACCTCATCATTGCTGTTCTGCTTTAAGCTGCAAGTGGAACAGCAACTCTGCTTCCAGACTTCTGAAATCCAGACAACATGCTGCAGCCAGGTGAGCAGTGTCTCATTCCCTGCCTTAAATACAGTATGAGGGTGTGGAGTGGGGAGATTGATATTAGTTTGGACAATGGGGGGCGTGCAGATGAGTTTACTATTCGCTCCACCTTGCTACATGACTGCCCCACCCTACTACAAGATGGGGGGGAAGAAACAGATATAAATTAAATACTATATCCATCTGTCATGGATGCTTTAGCTGAGATTCCTGCATTGCAGGGGTTGAACTAGATGACCCTTGGTGTCCCTTCCAACTCTGTAATTCTATGATTCTATATAAAAAGAAAGGGTTTAAGAATCAATTCCAAGACAGAAATGCATCATTGTGGCATGTTTTACCTGTTCAGCTCTAAAGAAAAACAGCAACAGAAGCTGAACAGGTAAAATATGACACAGGGATGTTTTGTTCACATCATGTAAATGGCTGTAAAATGTGAGTGAACACTGTGTGGCTAGTCCCCAGTAAATTCTTAGTGTGGAAACAGCGATAGTTTAATTTTTTGGAATTCCTAGCCACTCTGGAAAACCTTTCATGGTTGAAGAGTGATATGTAAACTTATGTAAATAAACAACAGTCCTGCCCTCCAGGCCTACTCTGCACCGTGCACCACAGTTACTGTACATGTACACCCAGCTTTCTCTGAGTCTTACCTGTTAAGTCAGGGATAGGCAGGAAGGCAAGTTATCCTCCATGCACATTTTAAACCCAGATCCAGCAACTATGGGAAAGGTTGCAGAAATATGCCCTGTGCATTTAAATCTATGCACTGCCCTCAAAGATGAGGAGGAAGCCACAGCAGTTCCTGCCCCTCCTTTGCCCTTCCCACAGCTGCTACTGCTGCAATAAGTAAATAGCAAAGGGGGGGGGATTCTCCCCCAGGCTAAGTTCCCCCACAGTCCAGTCTGTAAAATGAGATAAGGAAATGTTGAGACCTGGTCCCTCTTCTAAGCGTGGGTACCTGTTGCAGCACAGCACAGCATGGCTTAAAGGCCCAAGAGGAGCCCCCCCCCCCGCAACCTCTGGAGTGAGCTTTTGATTTATGCAATGCTTGAATTGGTAGGTCACAAACTGGACCCCTGTCAAGCGATAGGGCGGCCCTAAAAGCTCTGGAATGCTTTTCCAGTTCATGTGTCCCTCCCCTCCTCCCTCCATCTTCCCCCCCCCCCGCCCCCCGCCACCTCACTATGCAACCAAGACCTCACTTTTGCAGACATAAAAACCTGCCTTCAAGCAAGCGGAAAACTTCAAGAATTGCAGTTAGCCACTGAAATCAGCCCCATGTGCATCGTCATAATAAGCTCTCTCCTCTAGAGACTATCGGAAGGGCACCATCTAGTGGCAGCACTGCATTCAAAATTCTGACCGCACAGCTTGCATCAAAATCTTTGGGAAAGAGATATCCTGGCACTGCAGGGAGCCCCATCTGCCAGCACAAGCACATGCAGAGTCTTCCTGAGAGAAAGGAAGCAGGAGCCTGACAGGGCTACATATGGGTCTAGCCAAACCAAACTCCCTTATGCTAAGGAGGCAAAGGGGTTTCATTTCCTTGGTGCCTGCAGAGCTTACAGAACAGAAGGCTTAGATATCTTTCATAGCTGTCAACGTTCCCCTTTTTTAAAGGGAAATTCCCTTATTCCGAATAGGATTCTTCGCAAGAAAAGGGAAAAATTGACAGCTATGGATTTCTTCCCAGCAGTGACTCTGTAGTGTAGCTGGACTGGTGCAGTTGTGTGGGTGCAGCTTAGTTGCACAAACAGCTCACATGCCCCCAAAACCAGGGGAAGCCAATCACCTGCAGCAACAGGAACCTAAGCAACAGTCTTTGCCAACTTGGTGCCCTTCATATGTTTTGACTACAATTCCCATCAACCACAAAACATCTACAGATCTTATTATGGTTTGGCCTAATAGTTTTTTTAATAGGTTTTTTCCTCTTGTGGTCCAACAAAGCAACATTTTGTTTCTTATTATTATGTTATTATTTATCAGTTTTTACTGGGAGGCCTGCTGTTAGGCAGAATGTGGGGTGTAAATATTGCAAATAATTAAATCATGTCTGCCTTGATTAACCCCCAAGAGCAAGTGCCCACCCTCAAAACACCAGCCACCACAACCTGAATGCTCCCAAAGAGAAAGTACCACCCGCTGCACAAGAAAAATAGGAACCACTATGAAAAAGGTGAATTCCAAGCTTAGGGACGATTGGGAAAAGAACTGAAAATAAAACAGCTGATATCATAATGCCATTACACAAATTTATGGTGTGACCACATTTGCAATACTGTGTAAAATTCTGGTCGCTTCACCTCAAAAGGATATTGCTGAGTTTTTTTGGTTGCAGAAAATGGCAACCAAAATGACCAAGACGATAGAGAGATTCCTCTCTGAGGAAAGGTTGCAGTGTTTGAGCCTTTTTAGTTGACAGAAAAGACGAAGAAGAGGTGACGTGGTGGAGGCAAATAAAATTATGCATGGAGCGGAGAAAGTGGTTAGAGAAAAGTTTTTCTCCCTCTCTCATAACACTAAAAGAAAGTATTTCTTCATGCAATGAAGTTAAACTATAGAATGGCCCTTCCACAAGGATGACTAGAAAATGGGATTAGACAAATTCATTGGGAATAAGGCTTTCAACAGTTACTAGCCACAATGGCCACACTCTGGCTCCCCTGCCCAATGCAATATGCCTCTGAATCCCAGTTACTGAGAATCACAAGTGGGCAGGATGGTGTTGTGCTCAGATCCTGCTTGTGTGCTTCCCATAGGCATCTCTATGAGAACAGTCATTTATAAAGATGTTGGACAGGACAGGACAGAAGCCTGCAACACTTCACTCTACTTGTCACTTTTTTCCAGGGCACCATTTGTCTGCATACCAGGAGAAGGCATTTTGCCTAATGAATTTCAGTTTGTCCATCCGCCATGGAAGGCCAAGCGAAAAAGCCAGCAAGGCGAGAAGGTGCAGTTCCGCTTCCGAGGGTGGCCCCAGCATTCCACTGGGACTGGGACTCCAGTTCATGCATTTGAGCTCCGTGGGCGGAAAGAAAGGAGCACTTTGCAAGGGCAAAGTGATTTCCTTGTGAAGATTGGAGAGACGGGCAAAATGTGTGCAGGCCTCCCTGCAGACGCCTTTGCCCTGTGCTCAAAGGCCAAGCATTCCCAGGGAGCGGGATGACTGGGGCATTGTGCTCACGCCTTCAGTCCATATGGTGGGCATAGAGTTAAAGGGCTTCATTTTCTCATCCATGTCTGTGCTCTTGAAAGGGCACATTGGGGAAATGGAACAAAACAGCGTCCACCCCCTACCCTGCATTTCAGCAGCCTTGTGCTCGGATGGCAGGAGGCAATTAAAAATCATTTCGAATGAGCTCATTTGCTTCTTCTGCTTCTTGTACAAGGACCATTGTGGCCTTGGCTTGTGTCTCTGAAACCTCAAGATTTACTCAGCAGCGAACCTGGGTGAGGGTTCAGTCCCATTTCCTGCCCTGAGGAAGCTGACGTTTTTCAATAAAAGGAATATGAGAGGACGCCTGTGTGACAGTTTGATTCTGTCCATTTGTACATGAAATAGAGAATAGTGGTTTTCTGTCCCACTACAGGTGCTAACACTCAACAATGCAAGGATGACTGTGTCATCACAAACGGCTGCTGTTGTTCAGTGGGGTTATTTTGCATACATTTAAGATTAAACTGAATGTTCACAGTCTGCATACCTTTTGCATTTCTTTCCCATTTGATCTCCAGTTTTTACCATTTTATCTCAACACCCATCCCTGCCAGCTAAGACTCACCCTCCTTGACAAAATAGCCTCTGTTCCACGGATATTTACGCCATAATATAGTTGTTTGTCTTTAAGGTACTGCAAGCCTGTTAGTTATTTTTGCCAGGAGGAATGCAGAATAACTATGCAAAGTTAGTCCCTATTTTGTTTTAATTAGAGAGATGAGTTGTAGGCAAACACTGTGACCAGGATCCCACAGACAGCATGCAGATGCTGGAGAAAGCCTCCTGAGGCCAGGTTGCAGGCCAAGAAAAGGAGCTGCCTGCCACCCCCACTAGCACCAAGACCCCAAAGAAAAGGCAACCCAAAGTTCAAGAAGAAGCCCTCCTGCCCTGTGTCAAAGACCCTTTCCAGCCAGGACACACGCAAAATCAGAGACAAGACACTGAGGTGGGAGGTCTTTTTCAGTCCATGCAGACTTGTTTCTCTGTTCCAACTGAGCAGGGACACAAGAAATCCAGGCTAGGAATTGGTTGCTATAAGTAAAAATTATTCTCTGTGGGGAGCGGGGTCGAAAGATTTGTTTGCATTTTGATGAGAAACTACCTAACTTGTACTTTGCAAACCAATACACAGACTGAGACACAACTATCCTTCCACATTCCCTTCAGAAGCTGCCTTGTATTGAGTCAGTGCATTTACCCATCTAGATTAGTGTAGTTGACACTGACTGGCAGCAGCAGCAGCTCTCCAGGGTTTTACAGACAGGGAGCTTTAGGCACTGTGCTACTATTATTATTATAATTATTATATATTTATTTATACCCTGCCTTTTTCCCTGCTGGGGACTCACGATGAAAACGATGGCCCTCCTTTGCTAGGATGGATGGCTGAGGACAGGAGCAGACGGAGGGTCTCAAGACCCCCTCCTCCTTCTTAGTACAGACAGGCAAGTAAACAGGGTCAGCTGCTCAAATTCCCTGGGAATGGAGGAAATCTCATTAAAGAATTCTGGAAAGCCTAACCTCAAACTATATATATCGCTCTATCGTGTTTGGTTCTCTGTGTTTATGCAGAATGAATAAATGCACATGTTATTTGTTTATTGGCTGAAACTATAGCAATTTTTTTTCAACTTTTAAAATCTCATTATTAGTTCAGCAGCAGCAGGTGCTGAATGACTGAAGTTTTTCACTTGCTTGTGCTGAAATATTACTTGGCACCTTTCAGCTTCAAACTGGTGGCTGTGTACATGGGGTCCTGCACCCTTTATCGTTACCAGGTAGCAGACCTGGTGGCCTGCCTCAGGGGTCACAGTTTGGGGAGGTTTTGAACCTGGGACTCCAAAACTTTAACAATTACTGCATCCTACAATGGAACACATTTCTGAAAGTCATTTCCACTTTCAGAATAGTTTGCAATGGCAGGGAGCCTGTTTCCATGGACCGTGCCTTGCCCTCGATGGCACCAGTTTCAAGCTGGGAAACTGCTCTTTCCCCTTCTCAAACTGCGCTCTTTGGAATGTGCCGCGCGGTGACTTTTCCGCAGCGAGGGTTAGCCAGGTGCGCTAGAAGAGGTGCCTAAGAGAGAAGGGGCGCGAAATGGATATTCAGAAGGGGCTCAACCCAGGGCCCCCCTTGGTCCTTCCCTCCTGGAGAGGCGGGCTGCCTCCGAAGACGGAGGCTCCGCCGTCCACCCCTCCCTCCCTCCGGGGAACTGTGCCACCTGAGCCGGGAGGCCGCCGGCTCGCTTCCCACCTGGAGGGATCCCGGCCTCCTCCAGCGCTTCCTAAACACTGAGAAACGGCGAAGAGCAGCGATGGATTGGTAGATGGGGTCGGACGCAGCAACTGCCCCCCGAAGCTGCTTCGGGCAAGGCTCCGACCCCAGTTTCGTGCACGAAGGAACCTCGGCGGCCCCAAAGCTCGGGCGCCTCTGAGATGGTCCTCGTCCGCCAGCCGGCAAAGTTCGGCTCCCGCTTCCCCTGCGGAGCTGGAGCACCAGGCTCCGCCCGCTCCTCTCCCCGAGGCACTCTGCACATGCTCATAGGAGCCATCAGCTTTGCGCGCGCTGCCGCCCCCTCGGGCGCGACTCACCATGGCCGTTGTTGTTGACGACGCTGCGGCCGCAGCCGGCGGCAGGCGCTTCCCGGCACTGCTGCTGCTGCTGGAGTCGCCCAGCTGAGGCCGGCCCGCAGCCGCAGAGCCAGCCAGGCCGGCCCTGTAACCTGATCCCCCCTCCGCCCACCGCCCCGCCTCACCCGGCCGGGCTTCGCAGACTGCTCCGGCTCCCAAGGCCCCGCGGCCTCCCAGGAGCAAAGCGGAGGTAGCGGGGCGATCAGGTCCCGGCCTCCGCTCCAAAGGCGCCCCCAGACCGCCCCTCGGGGCCCCGGGAGCGGGGTGCGTGGTGCCCCTCACTCGCCGCAATGCCTGGGTTCGCTTGGGGCGAAAGAGCCGCTCCAAGGGAGCGAACGGGGTCCCACTGCTGCCCAGGCTGCGCCTCCACCCGGGCTAGAGGCTGTGCTAAAGGAGGCAAGAGAAAGGCCCGTCCCAGGCACTTTTGGAAGAGGCCTCGTTGCCCCAGGGTCGGAGGATCCCCCTGCCCGGGTGACTCGGGAAGCCCCTGTGGCTCACTGTTCTCTCTGCTTGCCCAGCGGCTTTGCTTGGTCCCCCAGCCTCCACCTGCCTCCAGCACGCCAAGCTGTGTTTCCTGCAAAGCCTCTCCTTAGCCTCCTCAGTTTGGGGTTCAGGCTCCTGCTCCACTTGCAGGGCTTACCGGAGAGAGGCCACCACTAGCCTCCTCTACGCTCCCTAGGACTCTGTGGCTTTGCCTGTAGTGATCCTGGCAACCCCTGGCACACACACAGGCCATCTAATCCTTGAACCATTGCACCCTCTGGAGCCCCTGGTTGGCCTCTTCTAGTGCCAGCCACATCCTCACCCAGGTGGATTCCCAAACCGTGTGGTGGGGAGAGGGGCCTAATGCCAGGAAGAGATGCCAAGCCTTGAGACCACCCCTTGATTTTGGCCAACGGAGTGATGCTCAGCTTTGAGCCTGTCTTCAAGAGGCAGGCATCATGTTGGGTCCCTAAAACAATCCTGAGCCTTGAAATCAGCATTCTCTTTTGCCCCCCCCCCACCCCAACTCATCTGACTGCACTTGTCCTTCAGCCTCTCTTAGCAAAAACAAACCCTTTAACCGCCCCCCCCCAACAGCTTGCTCTACCAGTGTTGCACTTGTCACCCCCTCCCTTCTGTGCTGCCAGGTTCCAAGGCCCTTCGTTGCCAATCCCAGGTGGCACCAATATGCAGGTATAGTTTAAAAGGCTAAGTAATTCCTGTAGCTGTTCAGGAACAATTTTTCTGGGGTGGATACTTGTCTTCTCAGTCGACAAGCTGAGTGCTACGAATTCAGTGTTGCTGTGCTGTGCCTTTTGTACAATCTAAATAGGTCAGATTGGGAAAAGGGCCCTCAGCCTTTTGTGGTGCCAACAAATCACTTGAGCTTGTGTGAGTGGCAAGGTAAAAGGTAAAGGTACCCCTGCCCGTACGGGCCAGTCATGTCCGACTCTAGGGTTGTGCGCCCATCCCACTTAAGAGGCCGGGGGCCAGCGCTGTCCGGAGACACTTCCGGGTCACGTGGCCAGCGTGATGAAGCTGCTCTGGTGAGCCAGCACCAGCGCAGCACACGGAAACGCCATTTACCTTCCCGCTATAAAGCGGTACCTATTTATCTACTTGCACTTTGACGTGCTTTCGAACTGCTAGGTGGGCAGGAGTTGGGACCGAAAGATGGGAGCTCACCCCGCCGCGGGGATTCGAACCGCCGACCATACGAACGGCAAGCCCTAGGCACTGAGGTTTTACCCACAGCGCCACCCGCGTGAGTGGCAAACTGCCTACATTCTAATCCTAAACTGCCTACATTCTAATCCAGATTCATTGACCAGATGATGTCCCTAGTCCACTCTTTCAACACCCACTCCAATATGGAACCACATTTTTCAAAGGCAACTCATGAAACTGATCCTCCCACGTCTTGCGCCCATTCCCCAGAAAACTCAACAAGACAGCTGGGTGGTGAAATACAGTTTTTATGCCACAAGGCCCCTGGGAATAAGTGGTGCATCACCCCTTCCAGTCTGTCCTGTCCCAGGTAGTGGGCATTGCTTGAACCCAAGTGGGTGGGTGTGCTATGTACAGTTTTCTAGAATTGCAGGCCACCTACCACTAGTCCCAATTTGGGATCAAGCAAACCAAGTCAGGTCTAGCAAAGGCCAGCAAGGTAAGGTCATATAATGCAGGGTGGGAAATCCAGATAAACAAGGTCAGGCAAAGCTGAGGTCAAGGTCCAAAAGGCAAGCAAGCAAGATGTTTAGCACCCTGGAGAGCTCCAAATGGAGTCTGGAGAGGCAGGCTGGAATGTTGCTCCAGCTACCAGCAAACCCAGGCTCAGGGACTACAGCTTCCTCTGGGCAGCTACTCCTGCCTCCACCTGAGGAGTGGAGTCCTGACCAGGCCCAGTTTGGCATTCTGTTTTTATAAATGTTTTTCTTTTATTTTTTCAAATTACAGTAACAACAATAAAATGAATTTTCCAACAACAACCAACCCAAGCTTGTCCTCTTATATGTACAGATGTATCATGCATTATAATAAAGTTTCATTCAATTATTCTAAACGGTCTTGCCACATTTTCCCATGAGCATTAGGTGGCTTCCTTCCATGGTCTAAGATTCATGCACTCAATAAATATTTGCCGTGTATTATAGAATGAGAATGGATTGTGTTTGTCACTAGCTGCTCTGACTTGACAGGCCAGCTTCATGGCCAATGCTACTGACCACACTCTAGGAGTCAATGTTAAGACCTGTTCCTGTTGTCCAGCTTCTGGCAATTTCCATACATGCTGCTGTTAGCAGAAATGTTAGGAGCTCATTATTAGAATAATCTAGAGTGGGTGGGAGTCTAGAGCACTGAATAAGCCTGCGTTTTTGGCCCAAGATGCACTTGGCATTCCCGGCGTCTTCCCTTGAGCCCTGATTCATGGCAGGCTCTTTTCCTTAATGTTAGTCTTCCTCCCTTCCAGTGAATCCCTTGCCATCCTGGGCTCCCAGATGCCTTGGCAGGAGGGTAACACAGATCCCTGCCAACAGATAAGTGGCGTGGTCAGATTTTGAGTATTGATCCAACACGAGGAGGGGGAGAGCAGCCATCACTGGGATGGTGTCTTTTGGTGGAGCTTCTCCCTGCTCTCTTTCTTTGACTTTCTCTCTTTGGGACAGGAGGCAAATGGATAGGGGCCAGGACTGACAGGGCACTGGGCTCAGCACCCCAGGAGTTAAAACTCCCATCAAAGCAGGAAGGGTTGAGCCACCTGCCCCAGCCTCCTAGTTGCAGAAGTTCCACTCTGAGTGTCAGAACAGTCCCCACTGACCGCACCAGAGAATGCCCAGAAACAATGTCCAGGTGCCCAGTATACCTGAAGGAACGCCTCCACCCCCATCGTTCAGCCCAGACACTGAGGTCCAGCTCTGAGAGTCTTCTGGTGGCTCCCTCACTGCAAGAGGTTACCGGGAAGCTGGCAGAGGGCCTTCTCGGTAGTGGCACCTGCCCTGTGGAATGCCCTCCCATCAGATATCAAGGAAATAAACAACTACCTGACTTTTAGAAAACATTTGAAGGCAGCCCCGTTTAGGGAAGTTTTAAAATGTTTGATGCTTTATCATGTTTTTAATATTCTATTGGGAGCTGCCCAGAGTGGCTGGGGAAACCCAGCCAGATGGGCGGGGTATAAATAATAAATTTCTACTACTACTACTTCACCGGGCTTACTGCCCCCAAGTGGTGAGTTTGCAGACTACGTCATAGAAATGGTTAAATCCCGCCAGGCAGGTTTTCCCTGTTTCCCCCACATTTCCAAGGCTTCTTTCCTCAAATCCTTGACTTCAGACTCTCATTGATATATTCCTGTCTCCCAATCTTTTATTTTGGCCCCATGCGGGTCAATACATTTCCTGGAGCACCTGCTGAAAGCAGCACCACCACCAGCCCAGCATATGAGGCAGCTTTCCCCAACCTAGTGCCCTTCAGATGTCTCAGACTGTGAATCCCAACAGCTCCAGCCAGTGTGGGAATAAGAAAGGCTGTGTAAGACATGGGACTTTCCCTCCTGGAAGCTCCACTGGGATAGACAGGGTTCTTAAGTATCTCCTGTCCCTCGCAGGGGAGCTGGTGTGTGTCCTAGTAGGGGGCTGTAGCCAACACAAGCCTCCTGATTTTCCCAGCACCCAGCTAGTTCCCAGCCCTGCCCTGTGGCTGACCACCAGGCACTCCTAACAAATCACTAACATCTGGTTCCACAGTAGGAAACAAAGGTGGAACTTCCAAAAATCCCCCACTCCCTTATACACACACAGAAATTTCAGCTTAATAAATGTTGGGAATGAAACATTACGGAAATGCCGATTGCAAGTCATGGAACCATAATCACAATCCTATCAAGGGAGGCTGAAGGCTTTTTCCTCTTAGAGAGGAAGTCATTTTGTGTGGCAAATTCCTCCGCCGGTCACAGTCAATTGTTTCCAATGGCTAGGGGCCAAAGGTGGGAGGGAGGGGTCACAGTCAGCTAGGAAATGGTCTGTTAAACTGGAACAAGGAGAGCAATGCAGCGAGTGGGTGGCTGTTCAGGTAAGGTCTCTCAGGGCTTCCAGTTTGATAAAACAGGCACAAAGAAGAAGCAGGGCCCAGGCCCATCCCAGCCAAAATGGAGTAAATAACAGAGAATGCTGTGTTGTGGGGGTGGGGTGTCATAAGGCAGCTGGTCCTGGCCCCCCCATATCAGAAGCTGTATCCTGAAGGTTGGTGGGATACAACCATTTATCCGTGGCCTGAGCAGTCTAGAGGGAGAAAAAACAAAACTAGAAAAGAACTAAGTTATGGTAACATCCTTCATGGGGTTGGCACCCCTTTTCGTTAGTATCTCCAAGTTTTGGACAGCCCCCTCACACCAGCATTTGCAAAACTGCAACTTTTAAGCACTTACTTTCTTTCTCTCCCCCCCGATCCCTTTTTATTATTTATTGATTATCATTATTATATTTCTATATTGCCCTGCATTTGAGAGTAACAGGGCCGTTTACAATGTAAAAACACAAAAATGCATAACATTGTAAGAAACGAACAAAATAAAAAGACCTCACATTCTTTAAAAGGCCATAGATTATTTACTGTATTTTTCGTTCTATAAGACGCACCAGACCACAAGACGCACCTAGTTTTTGGAGGAGGAAAACAAAAACAAAAAAAATATATTCTGAATCTCAGAAGCCAGAACAGCAGGAGGGATGGCTGCGCAGTGAAAGCAGCTATCCCTCTTGCTGTTCTGGCTTCTGGGATAGCTGTGCAGCCTGCATTCGCTCCATAAGACACACACAAATTTCGCCTTACTTTTTAGGAGGGGAAAAGTGAGTCTTATAGAGCAAAAAATACGGTAATTAGCAAAGGTCTGGGAAAAGGGAATTTTTGTTAGCTGCTCCGGGAGCACTTTCAGCTACAGTGTGGGGTAAAAATAGTTTAAATAAACCCTGTTCTGTGTAGCAACATGGGGTAGTTTAACATCCACTGAGAAGAGAAACAAGGAGTGAGAATGCATCAGACCCTCAGTTCACTCTGATCCCTTAGTTTGTGGGAATAAATGCACCCCTTCCAGCATGGTTGAAAGTAAAGTTGGCAGAAATGCCCATGTGCAAAAAGCTCTCAATAGCTGAAATCTAGAGCTAGGAAATGATTCAGCCGCAGCACAAAAGCTAAGATTTCTGGCAACTCACTACTAGAAGACACTGGCAGCCAAATAAATGAAACCCCCCTCCCTAGGCATTTCGGTGGGGTGTGTCTGACTTGAACTTTCCACGTTTTGGACACAAGAGAGGTGGAAGTCTGTATGGGACCCCCACTCTGAGCATACAGGGAGACCTCTGCTATCCATGCACCCACAAGGTGCACCCAGCATTCTGAGAGTCAGCATGGTGTAGTGGTGAGTGTTGGACTAGGAGATTGGGCTTCATATTTGCACTCGGCTATGAAGCTGCCTAGGTGACTTTGGGCCAGTTTCTGCCTCTCAGCCTAACCTACCTCACAGGGTTGTTGTGAGAATTAAATGTGGTGAGGGAGAACCACGTATACCACCTTAAATTACTTGGATGAAAAGGTGGGATAGAAATGGAATGGAATGAAATTAATCAATGCAGAAGCCTGCACTACCTTGGCCAAGAGGAAAGTTAAGTTCCAGGCTACATTGGCGAGATCAGAAGCAGGAGAGGATTTGAAAGAAAAGCTCTGGGAAATCTCTGGTCTCCTCCCATCTGTGGGAACCATAAACGAGACCACTGCTGACCTCCTGCTCATCCCAGCAGAAGCTGCTCATTCAGATCAGAAAGGCTTCCCTCTTCCCTCCCCATCCTCTGCCAAGCCAGATCAAAAAGCCATTGGATTATCTTGGCAATGAAAAATGTTTATCTTGCTGACTCTTAATCACCTTCATTCCATGCTGAGCAGCTTTGCCGGCCTACAGGGGTCTGGATTAATGCTGTGGGCTCTCCAAGGGACAGAAGGGCAGCCTGTCTACAGCAGCCAGATGCTGTCTGCTGCTGAACCAGCCAATGCATTAACTGCTCCAGAATTAGGGCAAGTTGCCCCCCCCACACTGCATTTTTCCCTCCCCACAGGTTTGTCCTTCAGGCAGCCTCTTGGCTTTCATGCCTGTTGCTTCTGGGGGATCCTCCTTGGTGTTCCTGAGGCCCTGCTTTCCCAGTTAATGGTGGCTCTACACAAGTGCTTGACACAGTGCTCGTTATCCTGCGGTGCTCTTCCTGATGGCCAAGATTCTGTAGCATTTACTCACAAGTAAGCTCTATTCAGCAAAGGATTCCAACAGTTAATTAACTGCTTCCTCCGAGTAGATTCAAATTGCGTTATTGCTTCCTGATCAAGGCAGCTGAACAGTTAGTGGTAATACCTCATTTATCGTGCCTTGATTATTGTGCCTTGATGCCTATCAAATCTTTATTCTGCACTTCTTCCAAGCTACTCTCTTTTTCTCATCACAGCAACCTTGTGAGGTGGGATGGCAACCCTTACTTCTTATAGCAAAGCAATTTTCTCCTGTTAAAGAATGAAAATAAAGCCTTCCCCCCTGCAAGAACAGAAACTTGACACTGGAACAGTGAAAAGAGGTTATATCAGGGGCAGTTAATAGGCTATCAGTTACCAGACCCTCACCCTTGCCTCTCAGGAAGCAGTAAAATGGGATGAACCTGCGAGCAGGAAATGTGTAATTAAAGCTACACTTTTAGAAAATTGAGGTGGGGGAGGAGGCAGTTTGAACACAAGGGAACAGGACTGCATTCTTTTGCCACCACACAGTGCGGCTAACCTTTGGAAGCTCATTCACACACACACTTTCATTTTCACTGCTGTGCTTTCCCCTTGTTCATCACATTAGAGCACCAGCAGCAGGAATGCGGCCTCTATACTGCTGCAAGCAACTGGTGTAAACTTTAAGAAGGGTTGTGGGTATGAGGCTGGCTCCGCTGTTGCCTGGATTTGGACTCACTCTGCAATCTTGCACTGTTGGGCAAGAGCTCACCTGCCCTTCATCAGGTGCTAGAAGGCAACAGCGAAGCCTTTCAGATGACTTTAAAACAAGAAGTTGAAGAGCAGAGGGAAGAAATGCAGCGGAAATTCTTCCCAATGGCATTGAGAGCGGGGGTTATCAGCACAAGGCAATGTGAAATCCCAGCTGGACAGACTCCACATCAGAAAAAGGGACAGAGGAAAGAAAAACCACCTCTACACCTCAGGAGGTTGGACACAGTCCTTGACATGAAGTGACCTGGTACCATCTGGTCCAGAGGCCATGGAGCCCTCTGTTAACAGAGGGAGGGGAAGGAGGACCTGTGAAGGCATCCGTCTGGCACAAAGGTTTGGATTCTCCATCATTGTTATTATGTTATAGTTACGAATTTTAAAACAGGACTTGTGGGAGAGTTTGTGTGGCATGAGAAGCCACAGGGATGTCTCCTCTAAGACAGGGTAGGGGGGCAATGTCCCAAAAAGCCAGCTATCTTAAAATTTGAACATTAGATACCTCCTTAAAATATATTTGTTGTTACATTATTCAAAAGTCTCCGCTGCACAATATAGTAACTACAATACTGTACTGTCAATCATATTGTTAACCTTACTGACTCCAGACGAGGTGCTTTTGCCCTCTGCTGTGCATTGCGAAGGCCTTTGGCTATGTGTAATAAAAAAATATTGATTGACTCCAGTCTAGCACCTCATGTTTCCCAAAGCTTATTTTCATGTTCAGAGAAACTGAGCCTGCCAGAAGCTTTATTTTGATCCAGCAGCTTAGGTTTTGCATTGTTCTTGTTAGTTAGCTGGCCAAAGAGCTGCTTGGCAAAGTCCTTTGATTAAATGCAGCTCTTGTAAAGTTTATCTGAACTGCTGGTCTATTTATTTTTTCATGAAAGAACAATGAAGTTAAAACTTAGTCCATCAGAAAGGTTAAGGGCACAATCTAAACCCACGATCCACCATGCTGGGGATGGTGGTGGATGCAGCATTGAAAGTGCAGAAGAGCCACTGCTGGGCCTCCTGCTGGTGGCAGCACAAAACATCTCAGTGGCTACACCAGCTCCAGAAGGGAGTTGCTGCTGCCAGCATTATGTGTATGTATATTTTAATAAGAACAAGAGAGTGTAAGATTATGTGTCATGGGGGTGTCGAGATGTGCACATGAACTTAACAGTGCTTACTTTATTTTTTGGTTGCAATTTTGATAATGCCGTTAATATTATTTTATAGATTATAAATGCTGTATTGATTTGTCAATTGTATAAGATGACTTTTGCTTTAAGTGTGGATATTTAGCTTGTTTTTTATTTGCTGCTTTGTTCACAGTGTTTTACCAATTGTTTTGTTGATGGTTTGTTAATTACTCTATACGATTTAAGCTGTATATGTTGATGTTCTATTACACTCTATCATGTTATTATTATTGTTTGTAAATTGCTTGAGAATTCATTTGAATGAAAAAGTAGCATAGAGATATAATCAGTAAATAAATCAAAGCAGGATTTTTCCTCCCCACCGCCACCTTCTGCCCAAGCTAGCTTGAAAAACAGGGCTACTGTGGAGATGGAGGACAGTGACTGTGCCCCTATCTGGCTGGGATTTAGACTGCTCTGTAAGGAAGAAACTCAGCTTTCTAAAGAGGCACGCAGAGGTGAAGAACAGGGCAGGGCAGAGCCCATAACTCATCAGCAGAGCCTTCCAGTGCACCTCCAGCAAGAAGGGTCTTAGGAAGGGAGCTATCCAAAGTCAAAGAGGTGGGATAACCGTCGGACTCAATTCTTGCGGCTCCTGCTCTGCATGAGAATCTGGGTCAAGAAGCCTGAGCAGAACCGGCAAAGGCAGATGTAAAATACAGGGCAAAGTGTAGTTTAAACGCTGGTTCTAACGTAATTACAGTTCTTAACTAGCTTGTCTTTATTCCTTTGTATTTAGTAATGTTTTGAAATGCAGTAATTCACCTTGGAACCCAACTTGAGAGAGGCAGGATATGAATACATTATGTAATAATAATAGTAATAAAAGCCACCTGAAAACAAGGTGATGTCTACACATTAAGCAAACCCAAGAGGCTGGATTTGGGATGAGTAGACAAGCGTGGGACTTGTTGAGAGAAATGGTGAGCACTGATGGATTTGGGACTGAGGGGTTGTTAGGACCAAGGCAACACCACCTGCCTCTCTAACCCCATTGCAATTCTGCAGAGACCCTCCCAAGGTGGCCACCCTGAGGGAAAGTCGTGTTGCCTGGCAAAATCTGTTTCCTGAAAGTCCAGAGGGTGGATGCCTGTCTTATCTCAACAGGGATGCTGTTCCACAAAGCAGGGACTCTGGAGAAGGTTTCTGGTATTTCTGGCACTTTGAGGAGAGATGCTCCTGCAGAATGCAGGGCATAAAGGACATGTACAAGATAAGGAAATCTCTCAAGTAACCTGGCCCTGATCCTTTTATGTTAGTACCAACACCTTGAATTTGGGTAGCAGCTTGGCAGCCACTGCAAATCCTGCAAGCAAGGCGTTATGTGCTGGCAGTAGTCCCCCCCCCCCCAAGCAACTGGGCCACTAAGTTCTGCACCAGCTGAAGCCTCTGGACCAGCTTCAAAGGTAGCCCCACATACAGCTCAGTCGGTAACAACATGAGATACTTAATCTCAGGGCTGTGGGTTCAAGCTCACATTCGGCAAAATGATTCCTGCATTGTAGGAGTTTGGACGTGATGACCCTTGTGGTCCCTTCCAACTCTATGATTCAATAAAGCTATGAAAATGAATCAATGGGTTTCAATCCATCCCTTTTACAGTGGACTCTCCTCACCTGTCAAAGTGATCTAGCAGCTGGGGTGAGTGATCCCATCATGGAACCCAGGAGTTCCCCTCTGCCTCTCTGGTTCTTCAAGTGCAGCATGTGGCAAGAAACAGGTTTGGTTTTCCTCCTACGGCTGCAACCACCAACATGGCAAGGTCAGGGTCCAGAAATCAGGGCAGCTTCTCAAACTCATTGGCCAGGTGATGTTCTGTTGTTCTTCCTCCCTGAAAGGCTCCAAAGGGAGGTTGCTGCCTTCTTAAGTGCAGAAAGTCCAGGGAGAGGGATGTCAGGCTGCCAGTCGGTGGGGCTGCATGCCCGGGAAGGCACGGCTGTCACTTCTGCTGGTCACCTTTGTCTGTCTCTCCACAGCTCTCTGCTCCTCACTTGATGTCTTGCAAAAGAGAGACCCTGCTAGTCTCCTGGCCACCACTGGGAAACATAAAACATATCCAAACACTAGAGAAAAACAGAATAAAATATGCAATTTGATGCCCCCAAAAGTCTGGACTGGCTGCAGGGCTGCCGCCAGCAGCTGACTAGCCCTCTGAGTGCTGAGGAAGATTTTCCCCCACTTGTGGTCAGACCCAACAGCTCCAGCTCCTGCCTCAGAGACAGCTTGCTGAGGCGATGGGCTGCGGAAGGCCATCAGAGGTCTGGCATGGAGTTGAGGGCAGGCACTGCCAAAACCAAGCGGGCTTCTAAGTGCATGTGCCCCACCACCAAAAAGGGGATGAGTTTCTAAAACCTCTAAGTTAGGATTGTGTAGCCACTCTCCAGAGAAACCAAGATCTCCCCCTACCAGAAGGGTGGAAAATAAGAATTCAGGTCACCCTCTGCCATGAATAAGTGAGTGGGGTGAGGTGGGAAAAGGTTGATGCTCACAGCCCAAGGCAGTCCTCCTCCAGTTTGGCCCTTGCAACTCCCTCATTACCCCTATTGTTGTAACAGACACATATCCTGCAATGCAATCCATCAACCACACTCAGAGCTGGCTCTACCTCTGGGCAAAAGGGACAGTTGTCATGTGCGCCAAACCTCTTGGAGGTCTGAGAAAGCTGGCATATGGACCTCATAACTCCCCTCCCTCCCTCCCTACCAAGCAGAGAGGTCTCCTTTTAGGCAGTAAGTCACTGTTCTTTAGATCAAGGTGCTTCTGAAAATTGGGGGGGGGGGGGTTCCTCCACTTTCAATGGAAGTATATTGTTGAAAAATAGCTCTGAAAAATAGGCCATTTCTTTCAGTCTTATGGACTATGCAGCTCTGCGCTAGGTCCAAAGCATGTATAGACAACCAGCATAAATCATTTGTGGCTTTGTGGGAGTAGGAGCTGATCTTTCACACAGACAAACCAACTAGAATCAATGCAGGCCAATTTGCAAAACTGAATCAGTAGTTGAATCAGACCCAGGTTTGGTCCCCAATAATCTCTCCAGTTAGGGCTGGAGTCGGACTTCCCTGGAACCCTGGAGAGCCTTTACTCCCAGACAGTGTAGTAGTAGACAGTATGATCCAATGAACTCAGCATAAGCGCATTCCCTGTGTTCTTTTTCCTAAAGTGCTAATAATAAAGTTGTGTTTTTGCATGACTCCAGCCTTCATCAAGCTGGTGCCCTCCAGATGTTTTTACAACTCCCACCAGCTCCAGCCAATGCAGTAATGTATTCCAAAACATCAGGTTGGGGAAGGCTGTTCTCGACCATTCAAAGGGATGTTTCCCTGCTGTCAATTCTCTGTGCCTCTGTAGGGCGGGGGGTTGCAGAAGCTTCAAGAGGGCACCTTTCCCAGAATTGCAGGCAAGCTCGAATCATGTAGAAGAGGGGTTTTGTTGCTCTCTCAGACTGGGCATCCATGCCCACCCACCCCCCGGCCACTGCATACAACTGGAAGTGTAACAGGCATCAGTCTCAACGCAATATTCAAAATGACTCCCCTCCCTAAATGAATGTGTGGACTCTTGCTGTTTGGGGGATGAGAGTTGTCCTTAATCCAAGTAAATGTACAGCCCCAGCTAGGAAAAAGTTCCCCAAAATGGTAGAGCATCACTGCAAGGGCTTGTTGGTATCTGGCAAGAGCCTCTGGCCACAGCAACCACTATTTTCTTCTACACCTCCCCCTTCCCTACTTTCAGAAAGGATTCTAGAGATCTCCACAACAGACTGGAAATCATGGTAAGAGGCAGGATAATTGTGGTTCATTATGGCTCCCCCAGAGACCATGGAAATTCCTCGTCACATAAACCCAAATCTAGGCTAGTGATTTGATCCCTCTGGGATGCTGCTGCCATGGACTGCTTACTCAACTCTGACAACTCCAGGAATGATTCATAGAAACCAAAAGCAGTTTCTGGCTATGGCAAAGGAGGCTGCTCATCAGCCTACTTGTGGTATCTGACGGATTTTGTTCCATCTCTGGAAAGAAGAGTTGCTGCAGAAAAACGCAATCCTAGCAATTATTGCCCGTAAGCATCAATCTGCTGAAAAGAAATAACCCAATTGTTTCTGCCAGTGTTACCAAAGATATATCCTGTGCAAAAATGAGTGTTGTTGCCATTTCTCTTCAAATTTTACCTCCTTTGTGAGTTGACTGACAGGTTTGTAAGCCCCTGAGCTAGGTGTTTGTGCACTGCTGCTGGGAAAGGGGGTCATGGTGTACCTCAGGGGAAACAGGGCGACTTGAGAAACACGATGTCTGACAATACAAGCCTAATCATGTCTATTCAGAAAGAAACGTACTGAATTCAACTGCGCTTACACAATATAAATATATACCCGTTTAATCATATTTCAATAAAAAGCAAGCAGGGGGCCAACCCAAAAGATCCGCAGGCCAGCTCTTATCTTCACTTACAAACTGAAAAAGGAAATTACTCTTGGGTCTTAAAGCAGATAGAAAGCATGTTGAAAGTAAAAATGTAAAGTTCTGAGCTAAAAAAATCTATTCTGAAAGAAAAGTTCCTCTTCATTCCTATAAAATCTGCCTAAAATGAAGGCTGGTCTGTCTTAGCTAAGGGCGCTCTGCCTCCTGGTGGCAGCGCCTGGGCCCGGGGGTGCGGAGAAGGCGGTCGGGGGCGAGACACCCACCCTCCCCAAGGAAGGAGGTGAGGAGATGGCCACGGCGGGAGTGAGGGTCAAAAAACGTTCTGCCCCGGGCATGCAAAACCAGGCTGGGTTGAAAGGGCGTCCGGTGCGAGGAAGCTACCCCTGCGAGGCAGAGGCAAATCGAAAGGGTGCCTCACCAAAAAGCCCCAGCCCACGCGGACCGAGGGACCGATCGGAGGTCGGTCCGTCGTTCGTTCCCTTCCGCTGCGGAAACTTCGCTGCTGGCGTCGCCGGGGCTGCCCCTTCTGGCTGGAGCGCGCGCACGTGGAGCAGGCACCGAATGGCTCCGCCCACCAGGCCAGAGGCGACCAATCAGGCATCGTCACGCCCCCCTCCTTAGGCCCAAAGAGCTTGGGGCTCTGTGGGCGCAGATAGACTTCCGGCTCTCAGTGGTCAGCAGGAGTGGCCTGCAGAGGCCTCTCCCGGTGTGTGTTGGTGTATTGTGTGTGGCCAGTAGAGGCCGGCAGCGGCTGGTGGGCGGGGCTAGTAGCTCCTCCCTCTGCTGTGTCTCGACTCCGCCCCTCTCCCCTCCCGCAATTCGCCTCAGACTCTCTCGCCGGGACTGAGGCGAGGCTAGCCTGGGTGCTGCGGCCATGGGCGAGCCTCCCGCTCCTTCCTCTTCGCCGCCTCCGGGCTCGGTGCTGTGCCGGCTGCAGTACCTGGAGGACGGGGACCCCTTCTCGTGCGCCGCCTTCCCGGAGCCGCGCCGCCCGCCCGCCCAGCCCGTCGCCGAGGCGCTGCCGCTCGCCGCCCAGCTGCCCGCTTTCCACCGCCTTCTCGACGCCCCGCTCCCGGTGAGAGAGAGAGAGATATGTGCGCGGCCTCTGAGCGCGTGCAGAGCGCCGGAAGGCGAAACCGCAGCCGTCGCCTTTGTAAGGTGCAACGGGGCAGGAGGCGGTAGAAGCCTCTGGCTGTGCTCCCCTCAGAAGTTCACGGGGCCAGCTGCTCCCTGGATGGGGCTGGGTGGCGCCGCCGCCCGTGGCTACTAGTCCCGGCGGCTGTTGGTGCGGGGGGAGGACAGCGCTGTCCGCAGCTGGGGAGGTTGCCGCTTCCTGGAGCCCCACGATGGTCATGTGCTTGGTTCCTATCAGGGCAGGATGCTGGGGTGGGGGTAGGAGAGAGGGGTGATCCAGCGTCTGGGAAGTAGCATCTGAAGGTATCTCCCTGGAGGAGAGAAGAGCCACCAAGGGAGGCCTTGCTTTTTCTCCTTTTTTGCACTCTTGGCATGCTCAAGGGGGATTGGGCTGGCACAGCTTCCCAAGGGGAGCCCCCCACAGTAAGGTTAGGGTGCCCAAACCTCAGCATTCACTTATGGGGGGTGGGTTTGCCTTCTTCTGCCTTCCTCTCTTGCCTTTAGGTTTTTGGTTTCTGCTCTGTAAATTTCTTATTCCTTTTAAAACCGCCAGCCTTGCACATGGTCTTACTATAAGAAGGCAGCATACAAATCAGTGATGATGCATTTCTGGACAGAGTCCCCATCTGCTTTGCCTGGCAATACAACATGGATAAATTTCTTCTAAAAAGTTGGGTGGTTCCCAGCTTAGAATTTTTGTGTGCAAAATTATGGCTATAGAAGGTCCGCTTGCCTAACTTGAGATGGTCTTGTGGTGTATTAGAATGCAGTCCAGGTACGTTTTACCTGCATTGCGCAATTCTCAGTCTAACATGACATTTTTCTGCAGTCCAGAGATAACAAGAGACAAAAAGCAGTGACAGAGTTAAAATGATATATAAATTTTTGGCAGCCACAGGCATGAAATAGATAAGCGCTCAAAACACAATAAATGAATATTGTCCAGTTTATATCTTGACATCATAGCTGAGAATGTATGCACTGACAAGATATTGATGGACCTGTAGCGTTTGCTGTGCCAGTATGACTCAAACCATATATTTAGGCCAGAGCAGATATTTTGATCACCATAGATTGGTGTTCAGTCATGCTGTTTGGTCAGCCTTGCAGAGGTATCCTAGCAACAGCTATTGGCTGCCTCAGTGGTATAGTCCCTGTGTTGTGTCTTGTAGCCTGGGCCAGCAGAGGTGGAGGATGTGTGTTTGGGTTGCGTTTCATCTTCTGGCCTCTAAATAAGCTGAACTCCCTACAATTAGATGTTGGTCTTGATTTGTTGTTTCATTTGCTGCTTTATTTTTGGCATGAAGCAGCTGAATATCTCATGTCAATAGTCATGGGGTATTTTTTTGTTGGCGACTAAAGGGGGTTGGGAACAAACAGGCAAAGCCGTTCCAACTAAGTGTGCTTGGGTTTTAAACATGTGCTCTAGAGCCAGGCTGTGTGCACAAACAACAGCTCTTATTATAGTCTAGTTATTGCAGATATTGCAGGAATTGAGGGCTAAGTGAGACTTAACCCTCAGTGCCTCTTTGCATTTAACACAGACTCCCCACCCCTCTGCCGCTGCCACCGCCCTAAAGAAGGCAAAGAGCATCAACTGGGGATTCATCAATTGGGATTGCTGCTACGGCCTTGATGGAGGAATGTAACCCCTTTCTCTCCTGCTATAGTTTTGGGGGAAATACCTACTGTGAAGATGATGTTGATGCAAATGGAGGATTTCCTCCCAATGCAAAATACTTGCTTCAGAAGAGGTTTTCTCAGGAGTGCCTTATTTCCCCTTCCACTCTTCACCTACAAACTTATGAAGTGTTCTCCTTACTCCTGCTATCCATCTTCCAATTCAGCTCTTGCCTTCCTCCTCTGGCTTCGAAAACTGGAACTGCTCTTGCAAAAATCTGTTGATCTCTCACTACAAAAGTCACTATTTGGTCCTTGTTTGGTGCCTTTGCTACAGGGGGGTCACTCTCTCCTGCTTGACTCCCTTTATGCGAATGGAGTGTCACAGCTCCCATCATCCCTGATCATTGCCTGCTGGAAGTTGAAGTACAACAGCAGCATCTGGAGGGCCACAGGTCACAAACACACCCTACTTTATGCCTGTCAGTCAGTCTTTGATTCTGTTTTCATCTGGTTTTTTGCCTGTCTAAGTGTTCTTTCAGTATTTACCTAGGTGGAGTATCTTCCTTTGTTTTCTCTCTCTTTGTTGAGGGGCCTGCCTGGGGATCTCTTGTTGTTTTCTGCTCTTTTCTCCACACACTGAATGACCACTTTCCCATGGCTTTCAGGGCCACCTGTACAGAGAGGCTGAAGCTTAGCTTTCTCTCTCCCTTTTACTCCCATTTCTGCATCACCCAGCTGATATTTCTGTTCAGATCCTTCGTTGTCTCAAGCGCCACTGCCTCCCAGACTGAACTTTTCATATTTCCTCTTTAGCTCTCCTTTTCTTACTGTATTTGTTGATGATGTTACCATGTATCAGGCAATACATGTGCCTGCAGAGTCTCTGGTGCTCTCCCTGCTGAAATTGGGCTTGGAAGGAAGCTTCCTATTGTAGGCAATGGAACAGGTGGGCAGTGTGTGCTTGGTGCCAATGGCAGAGTCTGTGGTTTGCGAATGGGGGCCTGGAAAGCTTGGTTAATCTCCCCCCCCCCCCATGTACACTGTTGAACAGGCTTGCAGGCCTTGGTTTGAATGCCCTCTCTGTTCCCTGTATTCACTCTGTAGCTGAGCCATCTTGTTTTCTTCTTTCCAACTTTACAGAAATCCTCCCTCTGTTTCCTTGAGAAAGGTAGTGACAAAGGTGATTGGTGTGGGCTGCAGAGTGTTGGGTAGACATGAGAGGTGTGGGCTGAGAGACTGAAAAGGATGCTGGGTATGTCTCAAAAGATCAGTTTGCTTCATGGTAGATGGGTGAGTAGTGGGAAGTGCAAGAGCTCATTGAAAGACCTGGTGGAACATGCCTGAATTAAAGGTACCAGTCTCAGGCTAAGAGGTTGCTCTCCACCCCCCACCTACTTTTAGAGTGTGAAAATCACTTTAACTAGTGAGTAGCGTTAGTCATATCCTCACATAATTCACTTTTTTGTTTAGTTCTTACAAGGGAAATCAGTTCCTGAAACTCTTGTTCCAGACTGACCTTTGGAGTACAAAACATGCTTTCTGAAGATGACCCACACTCTGACTCCTGGAATGAGTCTTGTCTGTCCACATTTAATCCTAAAAGCATTTGCAGAGCCTGTCACGTGTGCCCTAGTAGGGGCGTAGTCTTATTGGAGATGTTGGGCTGATGTAAAGGGGCCTCATTTTGAGGGCATTCCTGATGAAGCAGCAAAGGTGCTGCCCCTTGAGGGTGGACTGAGTGCTGGTTTTAGTAGCAGAAAAGCAATGGTGTTGCTGGAAACTTCTCTCCTGTATGCTGAGCAGATGGGATAATCATGCACAGCAAAGACCAGCTTCTGTGTCCAAAATTAGTCCAGTGACAGTCAGATTTTCCTCTGGAGTTTGTTTCAGCTATTTCATCTGGGAATATTAAAAATAAACGTTCTCCCAAGTATACTCAGGGCCATCAAGAACTTCTTGTCCTCTGTCTTGGGAGGGCTATTCCTGACTCCCAACTTTGTGTACTGCTTTTGACAAGAGGGCTTGTTTTTTGGCCATCTTGCTTTCAGTTCTCCCCCACTACCATTGCCTGCCACAGGTAATGATGAGCCAACCTTCCCCAACCTCTTGATCTCCAGATGTTTGGGGCTGATGGGAGTTATAGGTGGGCACCAGCTTGTGGGAGGCTGCTATAAGATTTGTGCTACGTCAGCAAACTTGAGCAGATAAATTCACCCCACCCCCAGGAACTCTATTTTGGAAGATTCTGAAAGTTGCCATGTTGACAATAGCCTTGATCTCCTGCCTGTCTTGCATATCCCAGGTGAGGCTCAGAACTCTGAGGGGCTGGAAAGCAGAGCAGCCAAGGGAGAAATCCATATGTCTTGCAGGAGCAGAAAAACTGGAGGAGTTCTAGAGCTGAGCAAGTGGCACTTCTGAGCAGTACTACACTAGACTCTCCTTCACTGAAGCTTTTAAAGCAGAGGTTGGATGCCCATCTGTCATTGATGCTTTAGTTGAGATTCCTGGGTTGGACTAGATGACCCTGGGTTGGACTAGATGACCCTTAGGGTCCCTTCCAACTTATGATTCTATGACTAGGCTCTGTGACTAGTGCTTGTTGCTGAGCATCCCCTCCTAACCACAGCCTCTGACTTTCAAGGCTTGGGTGAGGCCCACGGCTGCCACACTTCAAAAAGAAGTGCAGGCTGACCCTTTCGGAAAACGGAGAGAGCAAGCTTCAGCACACAGTGACAGAGTCCTGTGTTTTGATGAGAAGCAGGGCTTAGCCTCAGTTTCCAGGCCAAAGGGAGAGTTGATCAGCTTGCCTGCCAGAGCAGTCGTGGGTGCCTGTTCGTCATTATGTTCCTTGTTTTCTGAGCACTGTTGGCATGAAAGGTTGGCTCTGCTTGTGACACCCCTCATTAATCATCAGGGGCTGTTCTCTTTCGGGCACGAGTGCAAAGTAAATAGTGTGGTCCTGGTACATTTGTCTCCTTCGTTTCTGCAGAATTTGAGCCTAAACAATCTGGTCACATGGTGCAGAGTGGAAGGTGCAGGGGGAAGGAATGGGATAAGAAAGGTGGGCATCTAGACTGACTTCTCTGATGTGAGGCTCGGTTTTGGGGGACAGTAGCCATGAGAAGAGATGTTATGAGTTCTGGAAGCTCTGACAGCCTGGACAGGTCCCGCTTGTGATCCTTTCTCAGATGATGGCTACGTTGCTGGACAAATACGAGAGCTAGGAACTTTTTACTTCTGGTCTTCTCCTCCTCCTGCGATGAGTAGAATCCCAAATTCTCCACTAGACATCTTCTAATTCCGAAGTGGGAACCTCTCAGTAGCCAGGATCCCCATCAGGGATTAATTTCTCTCTTGCCTCCTATAGCCTATGGAGGAATGGATCTTACAGCAGTTTTTAAATGGTGACTGCAAGAAGCTGTCTGATCCTGAAGCAGACCATTGGGGGTCCATCTGTCTCAGTATTGTACACACCAGTGGTTCCAGTTAAGTACTGCAGACCCTCTGTTTTTCAGAAGCCAAGCTATGAACCCCCTACTTTTGAAAATGTTGATATCTGTATAGAAGTTTTTGTTATGTGAATGGACCCCCTGAAGTCCAAAGACCACCAATTGGGAACCACTGGTCTACCCAGTGTTAGAAATTAGCCAGCCACATTTTGCAACTGGCATGGCTCCAATTGCAACCACATGGAGATCTCTAGATGCCAGGTTGGCGACCGAGGAATGCAAAAATGCCAGAGGAGGAGGAACTGAAATATTTTCCTTGAAGCTTGAATTGATTTTATTTGATGTTTTAATGTGATGTAAACTACTCTGAGATTTTTTTCTTTAAAGTATAAAGCAGTATAGAAATGAAATTAATAATAATAATACCTCACTGCAAAAAAGCCCCTAGTCATTCCATTGTGGTGACTGCAACCTAGGTTTCAGGTGCCACTTGGCACTTAGATTATATATCTGAGTCTCTAACAATGGACTCTACACTAACTTTAAGCAGTTCTTACGCATTCAGGCAGGGAATCTTTCCTACTCTCCTTGGAGATGCAACTCAGGATCTTTTGTATGCAAAGCAGATACCCTACCACTGAGCCCAAAGATGAAAGCTTCTCATGCTAGCTCATGGCCTGGCAACTTCCTGGGCAAAAGAGGTGGTCCTTCTGCTTTAGGGGAGGCTGGCAGCACACGCCATGTGCTCATGTTAAAAATAGATTTATATCCTTCTTTGAGAAAATTGATCATGAGATACAAGTTAAACATATAACAACATATAGAACGTTCCAGCAAAAGACAGAAAATCAGTACAATAGGTAAAGCTCATGGAGACAACCATTAATAAAACATGCTGCTATCCCACGTCCACTAAAACACAGCCAAGCTCAACAGTTGAAAAGTCCTCTCCACTTAGCCTTCCTTCAAGAAAGATCCTGAAAGAATAATGAAGTTTTAAGATCTCATTAGAAAGCCCGCAGTGCCGCTGTTTGATGGAGCCCAGTTGGCCATGAATCTCACTGGAGAGCAGCCACTGCCACATCCCTGCCAATTCCACCTTTCCTTGGGGTGGGCAAAGAAGGGCCTCTGTTGCTGACACCCAAGCGCAGCCAGGTGTGTGCAGGTATGGGTGGTCATCCGCATATTGATGCCACTTCAGTCCAAGCCTCTGGGTCACTCCCCCCCCAGTAGTTTCATGTAGATGTTGCATAGGGACACTTGTGGCACTGATCCTTGAGTGAAGGGGTCATGTTTGGATACAGGCCAGCCCGCTGCCTTTTTGAATAGCCCTGCAACATGCCTTTCTGCCTTCCCAGGCCCATTGTCCTTCACTGGAGCTGTCCAGAATGTGGACAGGCAGGACTGGAATGGCCTGAATCAGTCTTGGAACTGAGAATACTGTGCCCTCTTTGAGGTTGAGCAGGATTCCTGCCAAAGCTCATCACAGGAGGGAGGGGCAGCAGCAGGCCTGGGACTTGGCCAGCCTTTCTTCTTCACAAGGCTTGTTAACTCTACATTGCCTGCCCTTGGAGAGCAACCAAAGAGTTGATGGTGAGGAGGGGATTTGCATCACAGCCCTTTTCCCAAGAGGAGCTGTTTCCTGCATCAGTACCTGCTGTGCCTTCCACTGGGAGAGGAGCATCTCCCTGCCTGTCCTGGCTGAGCAGCAGGTGAGAGGGGCAGCCTAATCCCTCTCTGGATTGCACAGCTCTCCTTGCATGAATGTGTCGATCCAAGTTTGGCTAGTTTGCCAGCCCTTCAGAGTGTTGGATGTGGGGCTTCCTATCCCTGTTCTGATTGATGCAAAGCCTACTATTTGGAAACAGAGCTGTATCGCTAGTTTGTTTTCGTTTTTTGTTTTTGCTTAAAGGCAATATTCCCCTCAGATCAGGCATTTCCCTTGTGATGGCTTTTGGGAATAGCTGGGAGCTTCCCGTTGTGGTGATGAGGTCTGACTCAGCATGGGGTGAGTCAGCTGCAAGACTTGCAAAGGGAGGGAGGGGTGTGGTGGCAGATCTCAATCTTCCCTGTCTCTGAGATGAAGTTGGTTGCATCTCTCTGGGCTTTCTTGTTAGCATCTGTCTGTCTCTGGAGACAGTGGAGGAGTCTGCCTTTGGGAGTGAAGGCAAACTGTTGGGAGGAGGGGAGAAACCCCACAGCCCTTGGCTTTTGGTGCAGCCTGCCTGTCTCTGCAGTATTGGGCTAGCAACATTTTCCCCTTCCCAAGCCTGACACCTCACTTCCCGTTTTTCCAGCATATCTGGCATACTTGGGTCACCTGGGGAAGCTATTTCTCCCAAGAACCATCCTCACAATCCTGCTTTGCTCTGCTCTTCAGGCTGATCTCTGTGTCTTTCCTGCAAGCTTCCTCTGCTAATTCTAAAGCAGAAATAGCCCCTACCACGCCACTTTTCTTTCCTGTCCCTCTTTCTGAACACCTGGGCTGTCCATTCAGTTGGTGCAGGCAGGGGGCCAAACCACCTTGGCATCTCCTCTAACCTCATCACATTGACCGCAAAGAGTTTCTGGAAATGAGAAATCCTAGTAGTGTACAGGCATGCTGCCTGTAGATTGACACAAAGCTACCACTGGAAATGGAATCTTTTATGCAGTTTCAACATATGCTACTCAGTTCCTCAAGCCAGAGGATTCTCCGTGTGACTTACAACACAATTAAAATCCACTTAAGCAGTAAAACCAGTAAACAGAAAGTGGATTAGAGACACCCAACTCCTTTCTGCAGTCATTCTTTGGGCAGTTCCCTCTTTTGCTGGTCATTTTCAGACATTGCCTCCATCTTCTGCTGGGGTTTTTATCCACTGAGTGGTCTTCACATTTCAAGAATTCTGAGTTGCAGCTCACCCTTCCTGAGTTCTTTGCTCACCCCATGGCTCCTGTTGCTCGTCCACTGAGGAAAGCAAGCTGCTAGAGGCTGTAGCACTGAGCCGGAGGGCAGAGCCAGGAGGATCTGCTTTGGGTTCCTTCCTGGGATCCTCCTTCCTGGGGACTACACCACTGATGTAGAGACTAGGGCTTTATTTCATAATGGCTTTGGTTCTGCATGCTTTAGAACAGAGTGGCCCCTGGTCGGCATCCAGCCCACCACCGTAGCTGTACCTGTGACGATTCACCTGCATTCAGAGCAGAGGGAAAGGTAGCACAAGGGTGGAAGAGGAAGCTGTGGGTGGGTTTCTGATCAGCTTAACCTTGCATGCCACCTTTTCTGGTAGCAAGTATTTGTACTTGAGGGTATGTCTGGAGCCAGGGAGGGTTCTGTGCTAATCACCCACAAATCATGGGAAGTTGACTATCACTTCCTTGTGTCTTTTGAGTCGCAGGGGGGAGTCTGAATTAGTCCTTCTGTTAAACGTAAAGGGCTTGGGGAAGGGGCACAGGGTGCCTGTAGGGATGGGCCTGTTCCCTGTGCTAGTCAGCCTGCTTGGCTCACCTGCCCACTGCTCACCTGGCTTTGGCTACTCAGGACTGTTTCCTCACTTTCGTTTTGCATTCTTTGCTGCCCTGTTGATTCCCTAAGTGAGCAGGCAGGCAGACTCCCTCTCTAATATTGGATGTGCTTGTGTTTTGCAGCTGGAGGACTGCACCTTGCAGGTCTTGCCTTCTGGGCACTACCTGGACCTGGAGCTTTCCCTGCTGGAGCAGAAAGATGAGCTGGAAGGGTTCTATGAAGAAATCAGGTGAAAATATCTCTCTGCTGCAGGGTATATTTACTCTTTCCCAACCTGTATTGGGCAGCACTTTCCATAGGTTTCTGGCTTCACAGGTTGCCATTTAACCCTAACACCTGAGGCAATCTTGTCAAGCAGATCCCGAAATATGGTTCTTAGTAGATGTCCACACTTGTGAAGTTGGCATGGTTAGGTGGTCAGTGCCCCAAATTCCTCTTGCTTCCCTGCTGAGCCAGTGGCATCTTCTCTCTTCACCTGTTTGGTGAGCAAATGTGTTGAAGAGGAGGGGGAGGAGGTTCCCAGTGGCTGGCTGGCAAGTGTTCTTGGGAAGCAGGCTGGGGCTCAGGGAGCCTGTGCTGATCTAGGTCCTGTTTCCTTTCCTGTCGTTGCAGCAAAGGGAGACGGCCCATCCTGCTTCTCCGCACACAGCTCTCTGTCCGAGTCCAGGCCATCCTTGGTGAGTCTCAACTCTGTTATTGCTTGGAGCTCTTTAGCTCTTGCTGGCCACGGATTCTGAAAGCAGTTGTTGGGATTGGCCTTCCAAGGCACGACCACGGGAGGGCTAACACAGGGTCAGCTGCTGCTGCTGCTGCTGCTGCTGCTGTTGCTGCCGCCGCCGCCGCCGCCACTGCCTAACTCTGAACTTGGCTTCTTCTAGTGCTATGTGGGGGAGAAAATACCTTGATGTGGGTTATCTGGAATTTTTTCCTGTGCAAATTAGGGTAACTTGCCTTGGAAAACTTTCTGCTGCCCTCAAGAGTGATCCAATCCAGTAGGTTTGCTTTTATTTTTACTTAGTAAGCAAAGCTAAAAGTGCTGGAACCGCCAAGTCTGCCCAATTATTTCTAATCCCTCTAGGGTACAAAAGATAGACAAGTCAAGCTTATTATCTCTTCCTATTTTAATTTGAGTGTGTAACAACCAATAAACTCTTCCAAACTGAGGTTTTACCCAGATTACCAGTGCCAGTTTGCAAGCCTGAAATAGGGCTCTTGGGACACCTTGCTTTGCAGCACAGTTAGAGCCTGTGGCCTTTTATCTCCCATGGGTCAGGGTGATGGCAGTTGTTGTTCAGCATTGTCCAGAGGGCCAAAGATTCCCCATTCCTACTTAGCAGCCTTAAGGTACCTTTGTCCAACTGAAGGAATCAACAGTTCACAACTCATACGGAGGGGGAGGGAAGCTTTGCTTCTCAGCTGAGCCAGCAGACAGCTGCCTCTTCCCTCTGCCTCCTGCCTGCAATTGTTCTGCATGCTACTCTGCTGTTGCTTCAGTCCTGGCTGCTGTTTCCTTATGATTCAGCACATGCACTCCCGGGCTTCCCTTGGTTTGCATCCAGTCTTGTCAGAGCTGATAAATGTTGCAAGTATTTCCGGAGCCTGTGTGGGCGGTTGCTGGGCCTCTCCCTCTGCACTCAAAATAGACTCCATGTACTGGACAGCAGGACTGCCCCAAGGGCATGTGGGAGCAGAGCCCTGGAGAGCCAGAGGTTTATCTGGGAGGTGCAGTTGGGTGGCCACAGCGAGGGAGGAAGTGCTGAAGCACCGGCTTCTTCCCTGTGGCTTTTCTCATTATCCCAGTGTGGCCAGAAGAAGTCAAGCATCAGAAGAGGAGGAAGGGGTTTGAGTGGTGATGCTTAACTAAGTCAGTGGAGAGGGTTCCTTCCTGCTTAATCTTTCATATAGCAAGGGATTCTAGGAACCTGGCAATTGTTAGAGCAGTAGCTACTTAGTATTTTCTGACTAGGATGGTTGCAGTCCCAACACACACGGATGATAATGGTGGTTGTAAGGAGTTAGCAGAAGATGCTGAATCTACACTGAATAGACCATGAAGGCAACAAGGGCTCGGCTTAGTAAACAGCCTTGCTCTTTGTGTTCCCAGGGCTCTGTTGCTGCCTCTTGGGAAATATGTACCCTTAAAGAGCGTCATTTGAAGGGGCCACAACCATGGAATGTAGCTTGGAAGTCAGGCAAATAATGGAGTGTGAGAAAAGAGAAAAGTCCTTGGCCCGGCAGGAATAATAAAAAAACACATGGCTTTCTGTTGCTTTTCCTGTCATAGTTTTGCAAATTAAAGTTCTACAGTCACAACCCTACTTGGGTTCTTGCTTCACTCATGAAACATTCTGGGAAAGGTTTGGCAAACGCAATCCTGAAGTGGAGCCAAAGTTCACAGGCTGCTCTTTGACCTTGTTGTTCCTGGCAGGCTAGTGTCCGAGGGGGGAATGTGCTTGCTGTTGTGGTGGACCAATGCACTCCATTATCTGAATGCTCCTCCACAGATATTTCTATGTACTGTTTCTGTGGGGTCACTTGCCTCTTTGTTATCCAAACCTTGCTTGCTTTCTCTGTTAGAGGGTCTCTCTACATAGGGTCAGAAAGCTGCAGAGAAGTGTCCAGTGCCAGGCCTTTTCCCTGGGGGGAGTGGGTTCTGTTTGCATGGTTGCGTTCTCTTGCAGTAGGACTGTAGGTGCTGATTGATACCCCGATGGTATTTTTCCTTAGGCAGAAAGAATCCAATCGGTCTCGCATAACTCTGCCCAGGAAAAGATAGACTCTACTGCCCCACATTTTCTTGAAACCTACAGGGAGGGGGACTCCACAGCCTGCTAGACAAATGTTTTCCATTGGTGAGAAAAGAAGTGATTCCCAGCTTTTAATTAAAATCTGCGTGCTTTATCGCACTGGTCAAATAACATGTTCTGATACGGTACATCACCATTATCACTATGTACCGTGCTAGCTCTCAGACTTGACTTGCTGAATGTTGGAAGATTCAGGACAGACATAATTAAGTATTTCTTCACATGGTGTGTGATTAAATGATGGAATTCACTTCCACAAGAGATAATGATGGCCACTAACTTGGATGATGTTAAAAGAGAAATAGACAATTTCATGCCTATGAAATAGACAATTTCATGTCCACTAGCCACAATGGCTGTGTTCTACCTCCACTGCTGGAGAAAGGATACTTCTTAATACCAGTTTCTGGGAATTTCCACAGGGGAGAAGTTTGCTGCATGCATGTTGTGCTTATGTACATCCCATAGGCTTCTAGTGGGCCTCTTCTTTGAGAACAGGATGTTGGGCCACTGGTCTGATCCAGCAACCTGTTCTCATCTATGTGGTGTGTTTGAGTTGCCATCACAAAGCTGACCACCTCCCCTACATATCACCAGTTGCTTTTGAAGCTTCTTTCAGTTTACAAAGCAGCTGACAGTCTGGGGAGAAAAGCAAGTCTAAATCCCAGGTCCTTGCTTGGGGGAGGGGCTGCCAGTTACACTTGCCCTGGGCCTTGGAGGCTAAGTTGGCCATGGGGCTGTGCCAGTGACTGGCTGCTTTTTGGTTTGAGGTTATAACTTTATTCCAATAGGACTCCTGCCCCCAAGCCTCAGACAAGCTCTGCACAGGCCTGCTGAATTCCCCTTCAATGCACTAGGCTAGTTTCCTGGTTGCTGGATCCTGAACATAACCTGGTGCTCCTCCTTGCCCAGAAAGTGATGGGGAAAGAGGACTAAGCAGGTGCCATCTGGTGACGAACTTGGCTCTCTGCTGCTATGTCTGTCCATGTGAATGTTTGGCCCTTCATTTCCAGGGGTTGGAAGAAGCACTCTGGGCAGCCTGGCAACATATCCTGGGTTTTCTGCCTTCAATTATTAACAAGCACTTTTTAGGTCTTAAAAACTTGTTCAAATTTTTAACACGTGGTGAAACCTTTTGGGTTATATCCAGTTGTATCCCTCTGTTGTCCTTGGTGCCAGGCAATAGAAGGGACACCTCTCCTCCCTCTGGCACCAGGTCTGTGGGCTCTTTGTGTAGGACTGGCCCTCTCCTAGATGCCTGCCCTGCTCCCCCACCTCCCCATTCAGCTGATGATTCCTCAGTGTGGAAACAATTGTGCCCTCCTGCAGAGTGAAGTTTGCAAGGAATTCCAGGGAGGCTCCCACTGCTGCATTTAGGCCTGTTGCCCAGTTGGCTGTCTTCAGTCTCATTTTAAGCCACAACAGCTCCAGAGTGCCATAACCTCATTCAGTTCAAGTTGGGTAAACTTTTAATTTTGGACATGTGCGGGAAGGGCAGTACTGCAGTACTATTCCACCGGAGGTTGTCACACAGTGTGTGCCTTGAAATGCAGGAGCTGGGAACTTGTGAAGAACTTGTCATGACAGGGGAAGTGAACAGCCCATGTGAACTCAGTGGTTCCTTAGGCAGCTTACAGAAAGCACACGATAAGATCATTTTAAAATGAAAGTGAAACCTACATACAACTTTTTAACCTGTGGTTCTTGAAGATGAGAAAGTTTTGCAAGGGTTGGTAATTTGACATGCCCCACATGCTTCCATTTGAAGGGGGAAGGCATGATGTGTAAAGGCATGTGAGAATAAGGCTAGATTGAATGCAGCTAGTGTTTGGGAAGATACTTTTCACTGCTAGCCTATTGGGTGAGTCTTTCACCGTAACCGTAACCATGCTTACTTGTGGGTAGGCTCATGGTTGGTTGTATAAGAGGGGATCTCCTGGTGCATTTGCAAGCTTCCTTCCACCTGCAATATGCAGCTGTTAGGTGGAGGTGTCATATCTGTGCCACAGACTCATAGCCTACCAAAGGCAGTGGCCAAGTCCATTAACTTAGCTGCTGTCATTTTGCTGAAATAGGACTCTCTGACCTCTTGAGCAACAACATTCCCAAGAAGACAATTGGGACTGCTGCACATGTGGCTCTTCCGCTCCTGCACCTTCTGAGCTGTCCCCCTCTTTCCTTCCTGTCTGCCTGATCCATGTCTGGCTCTTTTCCTCTGTGTGCACATGCTCTTTGGCTCACGTGCCTATCCCCAGCAGTGGCACTGTCATCGGCATGCAGATGTGCTCCCTTGCCAGACCCTTGTGCACCAGGCTGCCAAGGCAGGAAGTGTTGGAGGTTTTGTCTTCATTCATAGAGGAAGTGGAGCTTCCGTTCTGCCTCCTGCTCATCTCCACCTTCGCAGGCTGCCACTGCTGTAGTAAAATCTACTCTTGCTCCTTTGCAGACTCCAGGGTGAGACCCCTGTGCTTTGAGTGGAGTAAGAGTGACTTGGAAAGCAAGATGCTTGGAGCAAGGTGTTCATCCTCCTAACCAGCCCCCTGGACCTGCTAAGACCCTGTCCCGAGGCAGCTGCCTTCACCACTGCCTGTCTGTCTCTGCACTTGCTTGCCTGCCTGTACCTCCCACATCCCTTTGCAAGCAAGCAGTGATTCCTATGAATGCTGCAAATTGATGGAGTGGGCAGCAAAATGGGGGTGCAAGTAGGCACCTTCACCTGCCTTACCATTCCACCTGCAGGGGGTCAGGACATCCCCACCACCTGTTCAGCAGTCACACCAAGAAGAAGCAGAAGTCCCAGATGGTACCAGCGGAGCAGGGCCGGTGACCTCTCTGCTATACCATTCTCTTTGAGAGAGAATGCCTCAAGGGAGAGAGGCATTACCTGCAATTTCATTTTGACTAGTCAGTGACACTGGCTACCTTGACATCTTGGTGCCTGAGGGAGGAGTTGCAAATGGCACATCCATGTCTTGATGGAGCTTTGGTCTGTTCCAGGCAGGAAGAGGAGCCCCCTCCGCTTTCTTGTTTATAGTATGCAGGTCCTGTGCTCTGGCTCTGGGCTGAGAGAGGAGAAGAAAGAGCAGCCTGGCCTCCCTCCCTCTCTCTTTTGTCAGAGGTCTCCGTCTGTGCATAGGAAGCTGTAAGAGATATTTATATAGTATTGCAGAAAACAGGAAGACTGCAAGCTCTGTGCCAGCCGGCCTTACTTGGGCTACAGCTGCTCTCTGGCGCTTGGCCCACAGAGGTGGCCTGAGGAGAATGGCCGCAGCTACTCTTCTGTTTTGGAATGGGGTCACTGGAAAGAAGAGGGGGCAGGCAGAGCCGAAGGAGCAACCTTTGGCAGTGCCACTTTGCGTGGGGAAAGGGCCATAGCTTTGTGGTAGAAGAGCATCGGCAACTCCTGCCTGTTGTCAGTGGCACCACTCCTGCCTGGGAAGAGATCCCCGGCCGCAGGAAGGCCGATGAGAGGGAGAGCTGGCCAGAGGAGCTGATTCTCTCTGCTCCAAACCTGAGCCAATATTGGCTTCAGAAGACGGAAGCCCCACAGGGGCGGTTGCTTTCTGGGGAGGGGTAGAAGAGCAGCTGTTAAGCATGCAGAAGGTCCCAGGTTCAATCCCCACTAGCAGCATTTCTAGGTGAGGTTCTGAATGTCCTCTGCGTGAAACCCTTGAGAGCCATGGCTGGCTCTCATTGAATGTATGCTTTTTGAGCTAGACGGACCAAGTGGTCTAATGACTCCATATAAGGCAGATGATGTGTTCTGTACCAATCCATAGGCATTGCGTGGTGCCCTTTATTCCTTGTTATTATTATTTGTTTTACTATTATTTATTAGATGTATATACCGCCCTTCATCAAAAGATCTCAGGGTGGTTCGCAATATTCTCCACAGTTGTGCTCCCCACACAACTGAATCACACCCCTTTGCCCTTTCCTGCTCTGTGTCTGGTCTGACTTGAGTTGCAAGCCTGTGCAGTGCCCATGAGTTGAGGTGGGGGCTGCAGGAAGGACAAGAGAAAGCAGATCCTCCAGAGTCAGCCCTGGAAGCCCCACGGTTCTCAGGGGTTTCTAGGGGTGGTGAGGCACCCCTTAGGGCCTCCCTCTGGGGCTGGGCCAGGCTACTTCAGATGTCCAGGAGGGACTGAATGGCTGGACACTCCCGGACAGAAGTAGGCGAACTTGTCAAGATGGGCTTGGCCAGAAAAGGGGCCTTAAACAGAGGGATAAATTTCAGGCTACTTCTAAACATCCAGGGAGGTTCTGGCTCAGAGGGAGCATTGACAGTCTGTTTCCTCAGCATTTGATGTGATGCTTCTGTTGCTGTGCTGATTCATAGGAGCCCTCTTGGGCAGCAAATGTGTGAGAGAGAGCCACGTGGCAGTGGTGCCAACGAAAGAGAGAGTAGCCTATATCCTGGCAGCTGCACCAGTTGCAATTTCTGAAAGTCTTCAAAGGCAGCCTGATGTAGGGCTCCTTACACTGGATTGTCTTTGATGTTACCGGTATGAAAGTAGGAGAGGATTCATCCACCCTTTCTAGATAAGAAAGTGCATGCTATGAGATTTAAAAGTTCTTTTAGAAACTCCCTCTAGCTATATAAAGTGCTCAGATTCAGGGATGGCAGCCAGTCCCAAACCTCAGCCCTTTAGTGCTATAGGACAGTGGAGGACGTTTTTAGGCACGGGGGGCAGAGGAGCTGCTCCTTTCCTTCCCATAAATTGCATCAAAGTGCTCAAGTAGAGAAATGCTTTTGAGTGGAAAAGACTGAACTTGTAAAATTAAAAGGGAAGCAGGTGCTTGTGGGGTTCTCTTCTTTGGGTGGGCCAGTTGTTTCTGGTCAGCTGCAGCTACTGTGCTTATTTTGCCTTGCTTGGTTTTGCTTCTTCAAATAATGGCAAGTGACTGGCCCCAGGTCACCCAGGGCCTTGAACCCTGGTTGCCCAAGTCTTAGTCTGGCTGTGCCACATCATTAGGTTGTTTTTGCATTCTTCCAAGCTAGCACTTCCAGGCATCCTGAAAGCAGCTGGTGAGGAGGGGTCTCCTCCTGCTGCTGATTCTTTTGGAGCTCTGAGATGGACCATGGGATGCCTGTTCTTTATGGACAGAAATATTTTGTTTTTCCTCCAGAGAAGCTCTACAGGTCGAAGGGCCCTGAACTGAGGCGCTCCCTCTTCTCACTGAAGCAGCTTTTCCAGGTAAGGCTCCTGCCAGGCCCTCCCTGTTCTGCCCCCAGCAGGCGCGGCTTTGTTGGGGGGGGGGGATTGAGCCAGCCAGCCCAGCGCTCTGTGTGGACACCACCAGGCTCTGTTGCTGACTCTTCATTTCCCCTCCTCTTTGCTCTTGCAGCTTCTGCTCTCCTCTTGTGAGACTGGACTGTGCACAGACCTGTTCCCTATATGAGAAGACAATAAGCAGGCAGCCTCCCCCCATGCACCCTTCCCCAGCAGGAGATTCTCTCAGACAGATTGTGGGTTGCAAGTGGAGGGGTGAGCATGCACGGTATGACCTTTTTCTGCAGATTGCAAACATTCCTCTCTCTGGATTTCTGCTGCAGGAGGATAAGGACCTGGTGCCTGAGTTTGTGAATTCAGAAGGGCTGACGTGTCTCATCACAGTGGGAGCTGAGGCTGACCAGAATTACCAGAACTATATCCTCAGGGGTGAGTGACCACCAGGCCAGCAGGAAGTGGAGAGGGAGAGAGAGAGAATCTGAGCCCCTAGAGTGGATAACATTTGGGACCTCCCACCAAAGAGTCAAAGTCGGTGAAATTAAACTGACACCTCCAATTCCCAACTGAATATCCAGAAAAAGGATAGAGCACCCTAGAGATCTCTGGGAGGAGTCTTTTAAGTGGAGCTCTTTCCCAGTTTTCATCTGTACTGAAATTGTTTTAAATATGTTTTTTGTTATTTTCTCCCTTGCTGTTTGCCACCTGGGGCTCCTTGGGGAGGAAGGGTGGAGTATACATTTAATAAATAGACAGATGCCTTGGCTTCCCCTTTTTGCGGTCTGCATTTGCCCATGTAGGATGTTGATCTGAGGGATGCTGACAGTGAGGACTGTGTGTGACTCTTGTCTCTGTCTCTCTGCCTCCCTGATGCTTAATCCAGTATGGGGAGCAGATCCAAAGCTGGTGTAGGCAGGCTTTGCAGGATTTATTTCTCCTGTTTGCTTTTAAGCATTCCTATATTTTCCTGCCTGAGCAAAATTTCAGTGGCCAGGTTTAGACTGCTGCTGAGGGATAGTGGCTGGGTGATGAGATTTGGCTGTACTAGGAAGTTTATTGTGGTTAGGTTTTTTAATGGTTTTGACCCATTTCTGAGCCTTCCAGGTGTGGTGATAGCTCCATCTCACTGGCTACTCAGCTGGGGATGTGCAAACAGGCAAAATTAAGCGTGTAAAATGTCAGCTGCAATTCATGAGCCATCTTGGAGAGGCAACTTTTTCTTTTCTTTTCCTTTTTAAAAAATGATCTTTATTGGTTTTACAGATTTTACAAATTTCACATCATAATACATAATACATAATACATACCTTATTTCTTTTTTAGAGTTAAAGTATTAAGGTTAAAAGTTGAGAGGCCACTTTTTCTTAATGACAGAGCTTTGGGCCCCAATTAAAGGAGATGTTGGTCTCCATGATCATCTCTTTTCTCCTAGGACCATGGCACCAGTGGAGGGAAGGAGCTGAGACCTTTTCTGTCTGCTCCCCACCCCCTTCTGATGCTATTTCCTCTGATGTCACTCATGGACAAATACTGTTTGCCCTGCTGTAAGGAAGATGTGACTGTGTGTCTATTTTCCCAAATGGGGCAAGCAGCAGCTGGGGGAAGGTATCAGACTCCCCCCATAAGGCTGGTTTTAAAAGCTTCATTTGGCCCTTAGTCTCAGGGGCTTGTGACTGGAAGGGACCTTTTGTAGACCTGGCAGCCTCTGTGGGTCCTGTTGACAAAGAGGACTCTTTTGGAAGTAGCCTAACTTTGCAGCTTGCACCTCAGGGTGGAAATGGCCTGCCCTGGCCTCAGCAGCCTTTTGTGCCAAGTCATTCCTGTCAGATGTGCAAATCAATCCATACTCCTGACAGCTAGCCTGCCCTGCCCACCTGCCTCCTCTGGGCACTGCCATCTGCTGTGTAGCAACTCCTAGTAGTATTGGTAATAATATTATGGCGTTTATTTATATCCCACCTTTTTTTTCTAAACTTGGGACTCAAGGCAGCTTACACAAATTAAAATGGCACACATAACATACAAGAAACTAAAAACATAAAAAGAGAATAGTTAAAAAGTAATTAAAATTCTACAGAATAAAAACAAATGTATTTAAAATACAGATAGTATAAAACAGCACAGCACTATTAAAAGCCCCTTCCTTAAAAGAACAGTCAGTTCCCAATGTCGGAATAAAACAGTCTTCACCTGCCGGCAGAAGGACAACAAGCAGGGAGTCAGTCTAGCTTTTGTAGGAAGGGAGTTTCAAAGTCTGGGAGCAGCCACTGGGAAGGCCCTCTTCTCACATCACCACCTAGTGTCCCACTCCCCAATTTGATGTCTGCATGGCGGGGGTGGGGGGAAAGACAACACCCTGAAAGCCAAAGAGCCAGACTGAGATAGAGGGACCAGAGGAGGGAGCAGAGGAGACTTGCTGCTGAGTGGCAGGCATCGTGTGGAAGCTCCACTGCAAGCGAGTGAGCAAGGCACATCAGTTGCCCATGGCCAGCTGGCATCCTTACAGTGCTCTTCGCTCCTTCCTTCCAGCTCTCAGCCAGATCGTGCTCTTTGTGGATGGGATGATGGGGGTGATAAACCACAACGAGACTGTGCAGTGGCTGTACACGCTGTGCGGGAGCTTGGTGAGTATGTGGCTGTCACAGAAGGAAAGATCCCCTTGTGAGCATCAGAAGAGCCCTGAAGCCGAAGCTGGATCAGGTCAGTGGCCCACTTAGTCCAGCATCCTGTTTTTACCATGGCCAACCAGATGCCCCAATGGGAAGCCCACAAGCAGCAACTGGTATTCAGAGACAGTGGAGGAAGAACATAGCAATTGTGGCCACAAATTTGTCTATTCCTCCTTTAAAGCTATCCAAGCTGGTAGCTATCGCTGCCTCCTGTGGGAGGGAGTTCGGTACAGTGGTACCTCTGGTTAAGAACTTGATTCGTTCTGGAGGTCCGTTCTTAACCTGAAACTGTTCTTAACCTGAGGTACCACTTTAGCTAATGGGGCCGCCGCACGATTTCTCTTCTCATCCTGAAGCAAAGTTCTTAACCTGAGGTACTATTTCTGGGTTAATGGAGTCTGTAACCTGAAGCATCTGTAACCCAAGGTACCACTGTAGTTTAATTATGCCCTGCGTGAATAATACTTTCTTTTATCTGTCCTGAATCTTCCCGCATTCAGCTTTGTTGGATGTGCACAAATTCCAGTGTTACGAGAAAGGGAGGTGGGATGGGCTTTGAAAAGAGAGGATTGTGTGATGTCCTCCTGACTGAGGCCCAGTTTCCAGCTCCTTCCATCCAGCTTTTCTCACCTCCCTCCACAGGAGAAGGTCATGGTCTCAGTGGCAGAGGAACCAATCCCCAGTGGCATCTCAAGGCAAGACGGGAAAGTCTCCAACATGAAACCCTGGAGAGCTCTGGCTAACAGTCAGCGCAGGGGAGGCCAGGCTGAGTTTGATTGAACAGAATGCTAACTAGATGGGCCACTAGCCTGATTCTGAAGGCTTTTCTTATGAGTAGAGCCCAGTAGCCTGGCCCACTATTAAGCAACTTCTACTGTCCCTCTGCTAGTACCGCCTGGTGGTGAAGACGGCTCTGAAGCTGCTGCTGGTCTTTGTGGAGTTCACGGAATCCAATGCCCAGCTGCTTGTCCAGGCCGTCATAGCGGCAGAGCAGGTCAGAGGTGAGTGTGCCACACGGCTGCCCAAGGAAGAGAGAGAGAGAGAGATGGGTCTGATCCCATTAGCCTCAAGATACGGAAGAGCGGTCAATGAACCACAGCAGGCAGCCCCTTGCTGGGCCAGGTCAGTGATGAGGAGAAAGGAGGGTCTTTTCCTTGGCTTGTGTGGTCAACCACATGCCTTACTCATTGCCTTGCAGGTGGTTTTCCGTGGTCTCCCATCGTGGCAATCCTGGAACAGAAGAATGGAGCTGACACGGAGCTTCAGGTGTTCGCCATGACACTCATCAACAAGGTGAATATTGCCCAGGTGGGGAGGGAAGCAGCAGGTGTCAGGCTGTTTTGCTGGGCTGGGCTGAGTCGGGCTGAGCACCTTTCCTGCCCTGACTATGGTGCCCTGTGTTGGTGTTGTGCAGACTCTGGCTGCCCTCCCTGACCAGGATTCCTTCTATGATGTGACAGACTGCTTGGAGCAGCAGGGCATGGAAAGCATCATCCAGCAGCACATGACCAACAAGGCTACTGACCTGGACTTGAAGCAGCAGCTGGTTATCTACGAGGTGACGCATCTTCCCCCTTGGCGGGAGGGAGCTGGATATAAAGAGGAGGCCTCTAGAAAAAGCAGGCAGCTTCCCCACTACACACTCAGCACCTAGCAGCCTGCCCTACCAGGCCCCACCCTGAGCTTCTGTCTTCCTTGCAGAATGCCCTCAAGTACGAAGATGGTGTGGAAGAGCCTCCTCCTGGAACACGCAAGGAGCGGAGGAAAGGGGAAGAGGGCCGGAAGGGGCAGCGACGCTCCCTGGGCTACATCCTGGCCCAGGAGGAAGGCCAAGGGGCTCGACCTGCAGAGAACTCCCAGCCCAGTCCAGCAGAGGCTCCCAGCCTGGACAGAGAGAGCAGCCAAGACAGGTGAGTTGTTGGCCAAGGCAGTTTCTGCTTGTGGCTTTTGCTCTGCACGGAACTGGTGGGAAAGAAGCTGAGCCAAGAAGGTTGAAAAGGCCCAGCCCAAAGAGTGGGGCAGTTGGCGGAAGTTGGCAGGAGGCAAAGGGAGGCTGGAAGAGGAGCATGTGGGTCCTCCAGAGGCCACCTTTGCCTGCCTGTTGTGATCTCACCTCAGAACCCCTCACCCGGCCCAGGCGGCCCTGTTCCAGGGAGCTGCCTCAGAACGACTAGAAAGTCTTGATGGGCCCCCATTGGAGCCTTGTGTGCTCACAGCCCTCCTCCTGCTCTTCCCCCTCTCCCTTTTCCAGGCCTGCCTTCAAGAGCATCTACAGCAGCGCATCCAGCGTCCAGCTTTCCACGCCATCTGTTCCTGTGGAAGAAGAGCAGAGTGGCAGCCTGGGCGAGAGGAGCATTTTCAAGTAGGTCTCTCTCGCCAAAGGGGACACAAGATCTCTCCCTGCTCAGAGCTGCCAGAAGCACTGAGCTTAGTATATTGGGCTGGGGGGCAGGTGAGGAGATGTGGGGGAAGATATTGACCATACTGGGGAGATTCAGGAGCCCTTTGGAAGCTCCAGGGGAGATGGACTTGACTCTCCCCATTCTCTTTTTCCCTGGCCAGCAGTTCTGAGGAGGCAGCTGTGGCAAGGAGGTGTCTGGTTAGCAATGGTGGATGGGGAGGAGGTGGCAGCCCCTGCTGTCCACTAAGGCAGCTCCCCTTCCAAAGGGGCTTTTTCATGTCCTGCAGGGTAGGGTGCAGCGTGGCAGTGAGAAATGCAGCAGGAGCCTTAGAAGAGGAGGGGGCCTGTGGTGGTGGTTGAAAGAATCTGGTGGCTCTGATGCAATTCACCCAAAGTGAATGGAGTCTATAATCAAATACTTGACCCCCTCCTTTCTTGAGATGGGCTTCTGTAACCCTCCCCACATGATGGAGGGTCCTGCTGTAGATGGGGGGGAGGTGCAGGGGGGATTCTGCTCCCCGTAAATGGTGCTGAACCCCTTCCTCTGCAAGTGCCGAAGGAAGGCAGGAGAGTTCAGAGCACAGGCGGATTGGAGGGTGGCAGGTTTTTCTGTTGGTGGGGGTAAGGGCCTGCTGGGCTGGGAGAGGCAGTCATCCTTGTTGCACAAGTTGGACATTGAAGCAAGCTGTCCTGGAGAGTCCCTTTTCTCACCTCTTCTCTCCTCTTATTGTGCCCTCACCTCCTTCTGCTCCTGGCCCAGCCCACCATCCCTCTTCTTTTTCTTCTTCTGCCACCTGCTTCTCTCGCGTGCTCTCCTGCTTAAACTCCCTTTCCTTTTCCAGACTTCACGAAACTGCCCCTGCTTGGTAAGTGATGCCAAAGATGTATCTTGTGTGTGTGTTTGCGTGTGATGCTCTTGGCCCTATGGTTTCCTTTCCTCTGCTGTTCGTAGCTTTGAATTATTGAAGGAGGGATCTGTTTTCAGGCTTGGGGCTTCTGGCATGTGGTTTGGGCTCCTCTTCCTTTGTGCTTCTCCAGCGACTTCTGGGTCTGGATCCTGCTGGATTGCCTTTGACACAACAGAGGAGGGGAGTATGTTGGGGTGAAGGGCCAAAGGTCTCAGCTGAACTGAGGCACCAGCAAAGAGGGGACACAATTCTGGACCAGTTTACAGAGTCAAGAGTGTGGCAACAGCCCCGTGTTGTACTTCTGAACAGCTGCAGTGTTTCCACTTGTGGTTGTGTGGCTGGCATCTGCTTGGGGCTCCAGGAGCAGACTTCTGAGGCCTTCGTGACCTTGGTGCATGCATGAGCAGCCCTTTCATCCAGACTTGGAGCACCAAAATGAGTGGCTGCAGGGAAGTGAGGTGGGATTTCAGCTGGACAGGAGGAGTGAGTACACCCCCAGATTGCATGGACCTCTCTGCTTTGGAGCTGGTGTAGCCTTGGCAGAGCTTGTGGGCATGCAGAGTGTGGTTCCTGTGCCCAGTGGCACTAACTGACTTTTTCTCCCAGGCAAGAGGAAAGCCCCTCAGTATGTGGGGACAAGCCTATTCTGAGGCGCTTTGAGTAAGTACAGAGAACATGTGTGTTTCATCAGGCTTAGGCTGGTGCTGGAGGTCTCGCTTTGGTTTCAGGCCCAGGAATTTGTTGATCCTTGTTGAGTTCCTCAGGCAAAGAATCCTCCTGAATCTCTACAATGGCCTCAAAAGTGCCTGGTGGATGGAAGCCTTGGCCCTCTGTCACTGATAAAGGCCCTTCCTGGCCCTCTGGAGGCAGCTCATCCAGCAAGCTGCATTTGGGCCTCTTCTAGACCCACCATCCCAGCTGCCATGTTTCCTCATACAGGGCAGCATTGATGGCAAGACCACCCAGTAGCCAACCCAGGTTACCTAGCAGAGGAGGTGAAGCTGAGAAGCAGCAGTGACTTGCCAAGGGACCCCCAGTGAATTACAGGGCTGAGCGGGGCTTGAGCTGCTGTGTGCCACCCACCCACTCTCTCTTCCATCTGCTGCACTGTCCTGGTCAATGCTGGCCTTCTGGTGCCCACAGGAGAGGGCAGGGAGCAGGACTGGGGGCTGGCTGAGGTACCATGCTTTCTAGACATCCCTTTCCCACCCCATAGGCTGCTGGGTTCTGTATGAGATGGGGCCCTGGACCAGTTGGAGTGTGGCTGTCCTGGAGCAGTCCTGTGTTGAAGAAAACTGTAGGAGCTTGGGGAGAGAAGGCTGGAGGAGGGTCTGCGCAGTTTCCTTTGCTGCTGCTGTTGAGGATCTCTGCCTGTACCTCTTTAAACAGGCGCCGAGAGAGCTTTGGGCCTCAGAGGAACCACCACTGATGGGTGTCAGCATTTGTGCCAAGTGCTGGACCTCCTGTGTGTTGCAGCATCTGATAGATTGGCTCTACCAGTCTCTGGGGGGGGACAGCTGTTGTGTGGGATGAGCCTCATCCTGCTTGCTGTGTGGTGATGGAACATTGTGTCCCTGGTGCTGAATGATGTAGCATTTTGCTTCTCTCATAGAGCACGCTTCCTGGAAAATCTTGCTGCTTCCCAGAAAGAGAAGTTGGTTGCAATCTCCAAGGGGCGAGCTGAGGTCCTTGCTGAAGCTACTCCGAGCATTGAGCAGCTCTCCCCAGGTATAATGCAGCAGAAGAGCCGGCAGAGTTTGCGACAATCCCTGGTTTGGCCAAAGGCTTGTTGCTGATGCTTCTCCTTTTCTGTGCTGCTTGTCAAGTGCCTAGCTTGTCTCCTTTCCTAGTTAAACCTTAACTCTTCCTCTGTGCCCTTAGGGAGGTGGCGTGAAGGACAAGAGAGAAACGGCGATGGGACAGAGCTCAGCTCTGCATTGGCCTTGGCTGGCTTTGAAGGCGAAGAGGCCAGGGAGAGCCTGTCAGGCGAGGGGCTCTCCAGCAGCAGCCCTGGGCTGGGTCCCATTTGCACCCCAAGCCCAGAAAGCCCAGTTCTGCTGTGCGATGGAGAAGATTCCCAGAGCCACCCTGCACCTGGAAAGAAGCTCAACCTTGACACACTGTTCTCCAATAACAGCCCTGCAAGGCTGGAAGGGGTTATTCTTGCCCCAGCAGAAGAGTTCCAGGCAGACACCGGGAGTGAAGAAGGCAGCCCACAGAGCAATGGGAAACAGGGCAGCCCCTCCAATCTTCGGGCCCGGCCATTGCGGGCTCAGTTCAGCCTTGAGGCGGAAGCCAGCCTGCAGAGCCTGGAGAGGACTTTCATGACTCCCTACAGGAAGGGAGCGGAGGTGATGCGAGGGCCCCTGGAGCTCAGCCCCAAGCACCTGAAGATCAGAGATATGGACTTCTCTGACCTGGGTGAGGAGGAAGACTTTGATATCCTAGAAACAGAGACTGTGCCTGACCATGTGGTTGTGGCTGCCAGTGGGGCTCCGGCCCCTCCACCCCTCCCTCCCAGCTGCCCTCCACCCCCACCAGGCTGTGCCTTTCCCCCTCCCCCTCCCCCTCCTCCACCCCCACCAGGCTGTGCCTTTCCCCCGCCTCCTCCACCCCCACCAGGCTGTCCTCCTCCAGGCTTGCTGGGCTCCTCCAGGGAGGATGCCCACTCCCCAGCAAAAAAGAAGAAAACTATTAAGCTCTTCTGGAGGGAGCTAAAGAACGTGGACAGCTCTGCCAGGCGGGAAGGAAGAGGAGACCCCTTTGGGCCAGCCACTCTGTGGGCATCTCTGGAGAAGGTGGAGGTCGACACCACCAAGATGGAACATCTCTTCGAGTCCAAGACGAAGGAGGTGCTTAGCTCGAAGGTAGGTTGGGGCTCCTCAGTGTTGGCTACAGGAGGGAGGAGGACTCTCTCCTGAGCTTGGGCTGTGGGGTTCTTGCAGGAGGCTTTGCCCATGCTTTCTAGTGGGATTGTGGCAAGGGAATGCAGAGCTTTTTTAATACACTTATTTTGAAATAAGTGTGCCAGAGGCTCAAAGCAGAGGAGCCCAAGGAGCTGCCTTGCCCTGAGTCTGACCCTTGGCCTGGTCTGACAGCAGCTTCCCTAGGGCTCTGGAAGCTCCCTTGGCCTGCTCCCTGGAGGTGCCAAGAACTGATCCAGGGACTTTGGGTTCTGCCCTTGAGCTTCTCTCTGGCTTCCAGTCTCTCTATTCAGTGCTGCTCTTCCTTATCACTGCCCCTTCGACCCTCTTGCCTTCAAGGACTTCTAGCCCATGTGATTTCTTCTTCCATCTTGAATGTGCCTGGAGCAAGCTGTGCTGTCAGGGCCTAGCCAGCAGAGCCTCAGGCAGAGACTGTTCTTGTCAGTCAAAGAGAATAAGCTTTGTCCTTTGCAGGCAGAGACCAGCCACGATCTTGCTCTGGGGTTCTCTGCCTGTCCTGCCCAGTCATGATGCTCGCATGTTGACATTGGGTCCAGGCCTCACCTGTCAGTTTAAGCTACCTCGCAGGAGAGTTGTGGGGCTGAAAGAGGAGAACCCCCAAAGATAGGGTGATAGTGTGACAGACAAAAACATCAACCCTTCCCTTCTTTCACTCCCAAGAAAGCTGTTGATGGGAAGAAGCTAATTGTGGTTTTGGATCCCAAGAGGAGCAATGCCATCAACATCGGCTTGACAGCGCTGCCTCCCGTACACATCATCAAGACGGCAATTGTCAACTTCGATGAATTTGCAATTAACAAGGAAGGGATTGAGGTGAGAATTCTGTCTCTCCTGAGAACCCTTGACCATAAAGAGGCCTTCTGGACTACAACTTGCATCAGGCCCAGCTTCATTCGCTCATGCTGACTGGGACTGATGGGACTTGTGGTCCAGAGCATCTGCATGGCACCCAGTTTGGGAAAGCTGCCATGAAGGGCCAGGTGGAGTCGTTGTGTCCTGACCCAACACCCTCTTCCCTCTTGTTTTGCAGAAAATCTTGACAATGGTTCCAACCGAGGAGGAGAAGCAGAAGATCCAGGAAGCACAGATGGCCAATCCCGATGTGCCTCTGGGTTCAGCTGAGCAGTTCCTCCTCGCTCTCTCCTCCATCACTGAGCTCACCGCCCGGCTTCAGCTGTGGGCTTTCAAGCTGGACTATGAGGCCATGGAGCAGGTACACCCCTGCTCAGGATCCTGCAGAACCTCTAAAATTGGGGATGGTGCAGGTGGATCCCGCCCCCATAGCTCTAGCCAGTCCTCCCCATAAATTTGGCTGGACCTTCTTGCTGGGCTTAAAGGCAAGAGGGCCATCGCTGGTGAACCAACCTGCAAGGGAACCGGCTGGCTTGGCGAGAGTGGCTGCTGTGGTTGGTCTGGCCACATGGCAAATAGTTCCAGGTGTCGCTCAGCTGCCCTTTGCTTCCTCCTGCTGCTGAATCCATCCATTGCTTTTGGGTCCTAAGCAAGAACCTGTGTATCTGGGCCAGCAATTTGCTTGCTCCCTCCAATTTCTGGAGGCAAACAGGTACTTACAGCTTGTCTTCTGTGCTCCTGTGCAGGAAATTGCAGAGCCGCTTTTTGATCTGAAACTTGGGATGCAGCAACTGGCCAAAAACCAAACCTTCAAGTGTATCCTTGCCACTCTCCTGGCCATGGGCAACTTCCTGAATGGATCCCAGGTGAGGCATGTAATAATAATAATAATAATAGTAAATTTTATTTATATCCCACCCTCCCCAGCCGAAGCTGGGCTCAGGGCAGCTAACAACAAGGGCAGGGGCAGGGGCTCAGTTCAGGAGCCAGCACCAAGCAGCTTTGAGCATATGCTGAGCACCGTTTCCTTCAGCAGGTGGTCAGACATCTGGGATTGGTGCCTGAGTTTTTTTGTTCACAGGTCCTGCCCAGATTTTTTTCTGGCCCAGCTGCAGCATTGGGCCCTCTTAATGTCCACTGTGGTCACAGGATGCTGCCTTCTGTCAGATCAGGCACTTTGCCTGCATCGCCCTGGAGTCCACTCTGGCAGTGACTCTCAGACAGAGCCAGGTCTTTCTCCTCAGTTGCACCCAGACCCTTTTCCAAACTGCAGGCACTGGGGACCCTCCACCTGCCAGTGGACGTGCTGTGGGGGCAGGCGATCCTGCACCTCGAAGCTGGGGCTCTTTTGCAGGCATGCAGTGACTCTTCAGCTGGCAGCTCTTGCCATCCCCATTGTGTGTGCATCTGTGTCATGTGTCAAGGACAAAGGCCTGTCTCAGGGTACATTGTGCAGGGAAGATGGGAGGTAGGGCAGACTTTTAGGGCTGGTAGTGGCGACAGCACCTTCCTTTGGTGCAAGTAGCAGCTGCTGGGTGTCTGTCATGCTGTTGCAAAGAGAACAGGTGAGGAGCCCTCTTCCTGGGCTCTGCTTCTTCCTCAAACCTGGTGCATCATCTTAAATTCCAATTTTTGGGGTTTCAGAGCCAAGGGTTTGAGCTGAGCTACCTGGCCAAGGTGTCAGAGGTGAAGGACACAGTGCACCGACAGACCCTGCTCCACCACCTGTGCCACTTCGTGGTGGAGAAGTTCCCGGACACGACGGACCTCTACTCAGAGATCGCCGCTATCACTCGCTCAGCCAAGGTCAGGGCTGTGTGGGTGGGGGGGCTTCTCCTGTGTGCAGAATTGATTTGTCTTTGAATTATTTGGCTTGTATATCACTTGAGTCCTTTTTTCAGACATATCTATCTATCATCTATCTATCCTGTATCTATCATCTATATCTATCTATCTATCTATCTATCTATCTATCTATCTATCTATCTATCATCTATCATCTATCATCTATCTATCTGTATCTATCTCCTAGTGGGAACATGTTAAATAATGCACAGTAGGAATTATTAAACCACAGACCAAAACCCAGATTGAGTAAGAAGGAAGTTGACATGCTGAAACGTGTGCACAGGACGGCAACCAAGATAATAAAGAGTCTGGAAACCCAGCTTTATATATATGAGGAATGGTTGAGGGAGCTTGGTATGTTTAGCCTAGAGAAGAGAAGACAGAGAGGTGGTAGGACAGCTGTCTTCAAATATCTGAAGGGCTGTCACATGGAAGATGGAGCAAGCTTGTTTTCTCCTCCAAGGCTAAACACAATCTCCAAGAAAGGAGATTCTGACTAAGCATTAGGAAAAACTTTCTGAAAGCAAGAGCTGCTCACCAGTGGAACAGACTTCCTTGGATGGTGGTGGGCCCTCCTTCACTGGAGGTTTTTTAACAGAGGTTGGATTTCCATCTGTTAGGGAGGCTTTAACTGTGATTCCTGCATTGCAGGGAGTTGGACTTAGATGGCCATTGGGATCCCTTCCAAAACCCCCAATTTTATGATTCTATGAACTCTTTAACAACATCATGATTAAAGCTGCCCGTATTAAAATGTTTTTACCTGCTGCGAAAAGGATAGTCCATTTGGCACCTGTGAGGAGCATTCCGCAGAGAGAAAGGGGGCTGTTGGCAAGAATTGCAAAGAGGCCTTGTTTTTTCCCTCCAGGTGGACTTTGATGCGCTGGCAGAAAGCCTCCTGCAGCTGGAGCGACGGTGCAGAGTGTCCTGGGAGAGCCTGAAGGCCATCACAAAGCATGACACCAAGCCGGCCCTGAAGAGCAAACTGATGGACTTCCTTCACTCCAGCACCCAGAAGATCGTCATCCTCAAGGTGGTCCATCGACGCATGTTAAACAGGTCTGTGTTAAACAGGGGAGAGGCCTTTGGGCATCTGGCTTCCCACTAGGCGCCCTGGGTGGCCATTGTGAGGGCAGGGTGCTGGCCAGCTGGGCGTCTCTTCTGTTCTTGTGGCCTTTCTGGGGGTGTCGTTTTAGAGGTGTCCTTTTACTGATTACTCGGTTGATGTGGCTTGATGTTCGGTTTGTTGCTCTTGCTCGGAGAAGAGCAAGTGAGTGACAAAGGTTATAAATAAATGAATGCCCTGGGCAGGAAGCAGGGAGAGGATGGTGATGCCAGTCAGTTTCCTGCAGTTCAGCCTCTGCCCGCAGGTTCCGCTCCTTTCTGCTGTACTTGGGCTATGATCTACGCTTGGCACAGGAGGCAAAGGTCACAGGGTTCTGCCGGACCCTGCGGGAGTTTGCCCTGGAGTACCGCACCTGCCGGGAGCGAGTTCTGCAGCAGCAGAAGAAACGGGCAGTATATCGTGAAAGGAACAAGACCCGCGGCAGGATGATCACCGAGGCAAGTTCTTCCCGCCCCACCTAACCCTACCTCACCTGTCCAATGGAAACTTCCAGCACGTGAAGAGGCTTCCTAAGCCCTCTTGTGTCCTTGCAAGAGCAGCTCCTGTGACAACATCTGTGTTGTTGCCTCCCCAGCTGGTAGCAGGTGGTGTACCCCCCTGCCCTTCCTCAATGCTGCGTTCTTTCTCTCATTGTAGATGGAGAGGTTTGCGACCGTCAGCAAGCCCGAAGACAGTCCCGCCACCGCTGTGCTCTCGGCCAGTCCCGAACATAAGGATGAAGCTGGCCACAAAAGCATGGCCACAGTGCTTATGTCCACTCCAGAGCCATCTGGCCGCCGTTCCCGAGCCAGCAGAGGTAGGGAGGTGGGGAGATGTGTCTGTCTCCAGGTAGAGTCAGTCTCCTTTCCCACCCTCATTCAGCTTCTTGGCCACTCCAGAGCCCCTCTCCCTGGGGGTCTCCCCAAGCCACCAACTTCCTAGCCACTGCCTGGCCTTTACAGCTTTGTGTTCTCGCTTACAGTGGTGGTTTGATAATTACAATTGTTGCTGGAGTGGTTAAGAACCTGGACCCTGACACAACGGATGGACAGTTCCCAGGTCCAGGCACTGGGTTGTGTCCCAGCTCTGAATGAGGTTGTGGGGCTGGTGCATTGCTTGAGGGTGCTCTTAGATCCATCACCATTACTAAAGGCCCGGGTGAGCGCAGTGGATCAGAGTACCCAGAGCCAGCTTTGCCAGGGGTGCCAACTATTATCATTCCTGGACAGGGATAGCCTTGCCCTTTGCAGCCTCATGATCAGACTAATGTGGGGCTACCCTTGTGCCTGATCCAGAAGTTGCAACTGGTGCAAAATGCAGCCGCTTTGTGTGCTTGGCGAGAGACCCAGCTTTACACATATGACCCCAATGCAGAAAGATCAGCACTTTTGGCTACTGAACCCAAGTACAAAGGTTTGGTATTTACATTTAAAACCCTAAAGAACATGGGGGCAGCTTCCCTACCATGTGGATACCCCCAGTGCAGGCCAGGCTGCTCTTTCAAGGAGCCCCTGCTGCAGGCTGTCTGTTGGTAACCATGCAGGTCTTTCTGTGATCAAAGTGGGAGGGAGCCTGCCTCTCGGGAGCTGGTTTTCACGGCAGCCTCCTCTGTTCTAGGTTTTGGGAAGATCAGCCCCGCCAGCGTGACCCCTCCTGAGGACGATGCCTCGGGCTCTCCTGAGGATGCCTCTGAAGAGATCATGGACCGCCTGGTGAAGTCTGTCACCCAGAGCACTCCTCCCCGGCCGGGTGCAGGGAAGGAACGCAAGCGCTCACGTGGGAACCGGAAATCCCGTAAGCACAGAGCTTCTTTTATCGCCCCTTCACAGAGTGCAGCCATGTGTTTCTGTGTGTAAGTGTATTCATTTGTGTGTGTGAGCACGCTTGGATCTCCATGCCAGGCAACCCAAATTCAAGACCAGCAGAGAAGAGCGGCATTGCTTGTGCCAATTGGCCAAGGGGGCATCATTTATGAATTCAAACTTTGTTCCCATTTCTTTTTTCCTTTTGCATCATTTCCTCTGTTTTTTTGTCAATCAAGGGGCAGGAGTGAGAGCCATGAAGGGACTGTCCCACATTCCACTATATCTTCATTTGTTTCTCATTTGTTTTCTTACATTTATATCCCCCCTTTGCACCCAGGGTGCTCTAGTGGTACCAGCTTTGGCCTTGTTTTGGGACTGGGAGCTCCTGCCCCGTGGCTCTTGGGATGGGGGTTTCCTAAGCTGCCTGTGTTAGAATGTCCCTGCTTACCTGGACTTCCTTGATCCCTTTGTGCTTCTTCTCAGTGAGACGCACCCTGAAGAACGGCCTCAGCGACGAACTTGTCCAGGCTCTGGGCCTGGCGCAGGCGGCTGGAGTAGCTGTGTGATGGCGAAGAGGGCCTGTGGCCTTGGAGGAGCTTCTGAGGTACAGCAGACTGCTCATCGGCTGGAGGAAGCTAGGGCTGGCCACTTCTTGTGTGTCCAGCAGAGCCCTGTGATACCTGCACAGTTCTACGTGGGAGACGCTCATCACCAGATTTGCCTCGAATGGAACCTTGCCAGCGTGTTTAGCTTTTGTCACTCCCTGAAGCCAGCCCCCTCACCTTCCCCTGACTGTGGTGCAGTGCTGGCCATGCTGTGCAAAGACTTTCTCAGAGTGTGGGGGAGGGACCCCACCTGCCTAGAAAAGTATTATATTTGTGTGTGTGTGTGTGTGTGTGTGTGTGTGTGTGTGTGTGTGTTGTGTTTAGACTGTTTCCGTCCAGTTCCTGGTTGAGAGGCATAGCTCAGGAACAAGAGAGTTGGCTACCTGGCTGCTGGGAGCCACCTGGCTCCAAATCAATTAGCCTCTCTCTCTCCTGGGGCTTCTCCCACTTAGTAGGTCAAATAATCCACATCCCTTCTGCAAGCCCGTCCGCTCCTGACTGTGAGATGGAGCCACCTCCCTAGGCAGCCCTGAGCCCAATGAGCCTTGGGCTCTGCTGGCCTGTGGTTTGTCTGCAGCAGAGTCGCTTGCATCCCCTGTGTGATAAACTCCCAGCAGTCCCAACCTGAGGGTCCGTTCTGGGCAGCCGGAGAGCGGAGTGAGCAGAGGGGACATTTGGGCACCTCCCGCTGCCGTCCAGGTACATTCCTGAACAAGGGTTTAAAAAGCTGGCAGCCAGCTTCCCTGTTGCATAGAGCTCCTAATCTGTGGTTGGCTGGTGTTCAAATGAATAATGAGAAATAAAGGCTGTTACAATTCAGGCTGATGTCAGCATGGCATAGTTTCTTTCTTTGTAATATTTCTGTGCTGGTATACAGAGGCTGTTCTTAAGTCAGTAAATTGAACAAAAGGCAATAACCTTTCCTTCATTAGCTAAGCATTATTGTTTCTGAAAGCTTTCCTTATAATGATGGGAAACATGGTGGGAAGTGGAGGGTCCCCTTTGGAAGAAAGCCCCAGAGCATGGAGGTCTTACAGCAGAGTGTTGGAGGCCCCCTGAGGTGGCATTTCCAGAGCTCTCTAGTCTGAGAAAAGGGTCCACAGGGACAGGAGCCACCTGCTCTTCCAAGGGCTGCCTGCAGGTGGCAACAAAGCCCCAGAGCTGACTGCCTGAGGTGACGTGTGTCCTGCCAGATTGCCACCACATTTGGCTTGAGCCAAACATCTCTGCGACTTTCAGAGGGTAATTTGAAATAATTTCAACAAGGTGAGCATATTCCTAACAGGGAGTGGGCCTTTCCACATCTGTATTAAAACCCAGTACAGTCTGGCATAAAACCTTTTTGGCATCAGCTGATGAAGGGGACCATGAAAATCCCCACTCCTAAATTCTTTTTTTGCTAATCTTATCAAAGCTACCTGCACTAAAATTCTAAAATGAAGCAAAAACAAAACTGGATAATGCTAAATAGCAATGATATTTTAGTAATTTTACTATTTATATGTCACCGGTGGTGCTGGGCAGCCAGACCCTCTTGCTCCACGATGGGTTTTTCTGAAGGGGCTGAAGCCAACCATCTATCTTTCGCACATAATAGGACACTTGGCGTTCCACGGATCCTTGAAGCCAAAGGAAGCCTGCTCAGCCCTGCTTGGGCTGCATCCGCACCTCCTCGCTCTTCCCTGTGTATGTTTTTTAAAAGAAGTGTTTTGTGCTCCCGTGGTTCACTCTGCCATGTGTTGAAGCGTCCGCCCGCCCACCTGCCTGCCTGTTTTGGCTCCATTCCCATTGGCACTCAGCCACCACAGTTTGCTATTAGGATGAAGAGGATGGTGACTGTAAAACTGGTAGCTTGGAAGCTGGCTTGGGTACTTAAATCCAATTTAACAGAGTGAGTAACAATAGCTTCTTGATGAATGGAAGTTTCCAAGACTTGGGAAGTTGCCGTCCTGGGCTGATTCCCGAGAAAGCCTGCCAGAGAGGATCCCTCATGCCCAGTGATGAGGCTCATGATTCACGAAGGAGATTGCTAAGTAGAAAATGATTGACAAGAGGAAAAGCTTGTCTCCCTCTGCCACCTTTGGATGTGGTTCTGAAGCTGCTGCTGCTGCCACCTTCTGAGTGTTGGATGTGCCCTCCCTCCTCCACACACTGCAGGGAAAGAATAGAGAGGACACCACCTTGGCTGTGGGCAGCACGGAGGAGAGCCAGAGCTGGCCTAAGCAGCCGAGAGAAATTGGGAGCCCTCAGGAGAAGCCTTTCTGCCTTACAAAGCTAGTGTTCAGCTCTGGGTTCTCCCTCTGCATCACTGAGCCTATCCCCTTGATCGTTCCACCCTCAAATCTTGCTGCCTCGAGCGACGGTTTCACCTCTTGCACCATAATGCAGGCCTAGGGGGTGCCACTACTGCTCCCCCAGCAAGTCAGCAGTAAGACACAGGCACTGGGGTAGGATGTTCTGGAAAAGGAGGAAGAGGGCAGAGAAGCTTGAGCATGGGGTGTGTGGAGCCCGAGGTGTCCTGTGCTGTTGAGGGCTTTACTAGGGACAGGGGATTTATGACCCCCCTCCACGGAGCAGCAAAGCAGGAAGGGGGACCAGGAATGGCAAGGATGTCTCCTCGCCCACCTGCTTGATGGCTGCTCCCTGCCCTGGAGGAGCTGCAGCCAGACGGACTGGGGAGGGGTCTCTGGGGGAGAGGGGGGGGCCAGTTCAGGCTCTGGCACTCCTAGGCAGGTGGTATGAAGGAGGAGCTGGAGCAAAAACAAAGGGGGAGGAAGACCCTGTCTGGTGGGGGTGCAGAGGGTGCAGTTCCTCCAACAAAAGTAACTCTTCTATCATCTGGCCCCCAACCAGAGAGAGCCTGCTGCTCCTCTGAGACTGGTGGGAGGTTTTATCATGTTTTTATGCCACACTGAAACTTCCTTTAGTTGATTGCTTTTTTGCAGCAGACAGCGAAAGCAGGATGAGCAGACAAGGGAAGAAGGACGAGGGGCCCTCTCTCCTGTTCCTTGTCTTCAACTGGCACCTGCTCCCCGAGCCGAGCTCTTGGGCATATGCTGTTCTTTTCGTTGCATTTATTGAATTCATTCTCAGTGTTCTACCAAAGGCTCGGAACTGGAGCTGTCATCTGATTCAAGAAATCTCATCAGTTAATCATATGATCTTTGTGCATTATTACATTTGTATAAATAAAACCAAACGTTCTGATAGTACATTTCCCAGTTGCCTAAGATCCAGCATGTCTTACGGACAGGTTTCCAAGGTTCTGGCATAGGTCACATGCCCATATGACATCAATCATCCGAGCCCCCACCCCGATGAAGCAGCCCACTCTTCAGCTTGCCTGGCCAAATAATCCACTTCAAAGAAACAAATTAATCAGGAGCCTCCACAACTCTCAAAGCAAATGACAGGTTAAGGCTGGAACCTTCTCATGTAGAGAGAATAAAAATGTCGTTGCAGGGTAAACCTAGTGGGTGAGAGAGGCTGGGTTATGTCAGCCCATATTGCCAGGAGCAGGAACACAGAAAGAGGAGCTCACAACAACCCTGCAGTGTGGCCCTCTATTGTTATCTGTTGCTGTTTTTTTAAGGGAAAAACGGCTGAGGGGCTGTTAAGTAGCTTCTTGTTGAAACATGGGGAGAGCCATTCAGCTGGGTGGGTGGGTGTTTGCTAGTATGAACATTTTATTTTGCCTTTGGTTTTCAGCAATTTTTTGTTGCAATCTCTTTCCAAAGTACAAAAAAAGCAAAATCATTTCAAGTTCCGCACCTCAAATATATGAGGTGATGTACAAATAGAACCAAACATACAAACCACAAGCTTAAATACATGCGAATAAAACTCAAAATTGCCAAACCAAACCAACAAAAATAGCAAATATACTAATGGCAACAGCAGGTGCGAGGGTTTCAGCAGGAATGATCTCGGGGATAAAAAGTCATTAGGGAGGCAGTTCAGGTGAGCACCTGTTCTCTGTATAGTAGGAACGCCATGAGTGAGTATGTTCGTGCCAAAGGCTCAAATCCGTTATGCTCAAAAAAGGAAAAGGGCGGTTCTTTGACCCATGCTGATAACATGGCAATAGTTATTATATAACTTCAGGCGCCAGGCAAAAACCTTTATAACCAGGCCTTCCTTGGGCTGATTAAACATTCTGTGACCTTTTATATGTGCTTGTAGGAGGACGGGTCATTTTTATGTATTTTGTGTTTCCATTTTGTATTTTTTATGTTGTGAACTGTCCTGTGATCTTTGGATGAAGGGCGGCATACAGATTTCATTAATAATAATAATAATAATAATAATAATAATAATAATAATAGGTATAACAAAATAGGTACCCCAAAAGCTATTTTGAGCAATTAATTTATTCATGTGTGGTTGTTTGGAGCTTGTCAAGCTCTTTGCCCTCCGGATCCCAGTCCCAAGTCCCACAGGTAGCCTTGTACTCAGTTGAGAATTGCCAGCCCAACATCAGCTGCTGAGAGACCTCCAGGAACAGAAGAGTTTGGCAACTCCTGAAGCTTGAGTTCCTTGCCTGGTTCAGGGTTCGCCTTCAAGGAGAGCAGGATTCCTGTGCCTTTGACAGTTGGTGTGGCTAGCAGAAATTCAAGAGGTTAACCCTTTTCTTTATGGAAACATGGTTATGGTGGAAAGCTTCAGCTGTGGACATTCTGTCTGTCAGGCATTTTAATACTCATGGGTAGCTCTTGACTTGTGTTTTCCCAACCCTACCTCAAAAAAATCCAAACAGGTATCAAAGGTCGCCCAACCTGGTCATAGTACCTCCTACAGTGCTTGATGAAGTCTAGGAGGAATTGGGAAAAGGGGACCCTGTGCCAAACATCCCTGCCCACCCCCTTGCTGAATGGCTTTGTTGCCACTGGTTCTTTGCTGCTGGTGACCAAAGCTTTCTTTACCATCATAATGGCTAGAAGCTTGACTTTACGTGGAACCATCGCCCTCAGGAGGTTGTGGACGCTCCTTCCTTGAAGGTTTTTAAGCAGAGGATGGGTGGCCATCTGTCACGCTTCAGCTGAGATTCCTCCTGCATTGCAGGGGCTTGGAAGATGACCCTTGGTGTCCCTTCCAGTTCTATGGTTCTAAGTGGAGATTCATTAGAACAGCCCTACTCAAAGCACTGGTCCATGGGCCTGTGTCAGACCAAAAACCAACAGTTGCTGGTCTACGGCAACTCCACCACATCCCAGGTTGGGTGGGATGCTTCAGGGACCAAATTTGATGCCAGTCACTGCCACATTGTATATGTGTGTGGGTATCCCTGCCCCCATCCCCAACATCAGAGAGCTTGAGAAGCCCTGCTTTGGAATACACATGTGAGGGCAGCAGCAGCAGCAGGAGGAGGGATTTGGTCTTACCTAGAATGTGGTACGTGCAGAAGCCGAGGACGTGTGAGACTTTGACCTTGAGCGAGTGTTTCCAAGAGAAACAGCCGGAATGAGCTTTTTCCCCTTTGGCGTTTTAGTAAGTCTAACTGGTTTTGAGGATAACGCTCCCCCCCGCTCCCCCCCCCCCGAGGGGCATGTTTTGTAAACAGCTGCTGGTGCCAAAAGAGGACAGCTGAAGGAGAGCAGGGCCTCCTCATGGGACACTTATGTAAAAGGGGCAGAGAAGATGCTGGTGGTGGAGGAGACCTTGGGGCCGGATTAGTCTGCCTGAAGGAGGCAGCAGGGATGTGGGGAAGTGTATCCCAGGCACAGGGATGGGGTGGGGGACAAGGACCCTCCTGGCTGCTCACTGGCCTCTGTTGACCCTTTTCTTGGCACATGAGAAAACCAGGCCTGACTGGATCTGGGGAGGACAGTTTACACTCTGCACTAACATAGACATGCTGTATTTTGCACCCAAATAACTCCCCCCTTTGGTACCAAACAAAACTGTCTCTTGTATAGATTTGTTTATACTGCAACATTCTGGTGTTTGAACGATGGAGGGGAAAGGGGTGAGTGATTCACTGTGTTGAACAGTGAGGCTATACGTGCAAAGCCTTCCCTGGGAGTAAGGCCCACTGAATTCAATGTGAATGACATGAGAAAAAGTGGTTAGGATTCAGGCAGATGGAGGCTTTGGTCCGCCTCCAGAAAGCCAGTCTTGCTGAGTTCCATAGGACCGATTTTCCAGCTAATGGCATAAATAATTCGCTGGTGAGAAACTTTGTCGGATACAAAAATTTGAGTTTGTAGATAATGAAGTGGGTTCACAGCCCAGCAAGCCAGAAAGTGCTGTAGACGAGGCTGAGCCTCCCCTGGTGAAACAAACTGTGAATCAAACTGAAGGCCAGACAAAGGATTTCAAGGTGATTGAGTGAGCCTTGGAGTACTGGGTGCTGCAAAATGATTGGTCCAGTGGAGTCTGGGCATCCCGCAGCTCAAGGCAACATTCTAAAAGTGAAAAGCACCAAGGAATGCTCAAATGGAAAGTATAAACTGGCTGACCCAGTTAAAAAAAATAAAAATAAAAAGAGGCATAAAATGACCTGCACTTTGACACAGTGACAGAACGTCACACTTGCCAGAGTGGTGCTAGGCAGCACTGATTCCCACAGGTATTTCCCCATCACTGAGCCAGGGTGGTGGTTTGGAATCCACCCCCCTTCAGGCAGCCCATTCCCCTTTGATCTCCCTCCACACCCACCCCACCCTAGAACTGGCTGACCTTGCAGCTCTTGAGCAGCCCAGATCATTAGGTTCACATGTGTTTGTGTATGTGAAGGAGCTTTGTGTTCCTGTCTTCTATGTTTATATAGGGCTCTGTGCTTCTCCGTGTTTCTGTATGTGAGAGGTCCATTGCTGGTCCCTTGCCTGGAGCACACAAAAACCTGGAGGTGGCTTTGCTCCAGGGTGGTACAGAAGATTCTGGAGCTCTTTGAGCTTGGCCCATCCTCAATCTCACCTCCTCCTCCTGTTGCAAGTCTGTGAAAGCATGGCCTGTTTCCATGTGTGATACTAGAAAGCCTTTGTGAGTGTTTCTTCGGCCACTGGTGCTGCCACACAGAATTACAGTTGACAACAAAAGAGCCAAACTTCTTATTCTTATGCTTTTAGACAGAATGATCAGTGATATAGAGCTGAGTAAGGAACCTTCATCCCAGCAGCCAGTCTGGCCCTTGAGACTCTCCTCTCCAACCACACCTCTCAGCAGCCGTACTTCATGCCATTCTTGAGGGGGTTTGCCTGGGTGGAATATGCCCTTTGAAAGCTGATAACACCTCTTAGTTGCCTGAGTGGAGGATAGAGATGGGGAGAGTGGGTTTGAAAGTATACAAACATAAAATTTGCATTCATTTATTGGCTCACTTTTGCCTCGAGCCTCATGCACCCCTGGCATGTGGCCCTCAGAAAGTTGTCCTGATGGGAATGCAGCCCCAGGCCTGATCAAGTTTGCCCACCCCGCTACAGAAGGACAAGTCTTGATGAAACAGAACCAGCGTGGCTTCTGCAAAGGTAAGTTATCTGAGAGTGTCAACAAACATATAGACAGAGGTGATCCAGTTTGACATTGCGTAAGACTTTCAAAAAGGTCCTTACCAAAGGCTCCTAGGTAAGCTTAGCAGTCATCGAATATGAGGCGAGGGCCTCTTGCAGATCATGAATTAGTTAAGTTGCAGGAAACAAAGAGTAGGAATAAATGGACAGTTCTGATGGTGAGATGGAGAAAGTGGGGTCCCCCAAGGATTGGTATTGGAATCTGTGCTTTTTAACTTGCTCATAAATGATCTAGAGTTAGGAGCGAGCAGTGAGCAGGTGGCCAGGTTTGCTGATGATACTAATTTTTTCAGGGTCATTAAAACAATAAGAGATTGTGAAGAGTTCCAAAGGGATCTCTCCAAACTGATTGAAAGGGCAGTAGAATGGCAAATGTAATTCATTGTAAGCAAATGTCAAGTGATGCACACTGGGGCAATAATAATAATAATTTAAGACAGACACTCATGGGCATCTGTACTGGTGGTGACTGCCAGGAATGGGAGCTTAGGGGCATGGTCATGGGCAGGGGGCTAGCTGCCCTTCCCCAAATCAAGTAAATAAAAAAAAATTTAACTGACTGACCAATCGCATTGCAGATAGCTTGGTTCTGCCCCCTCAAAAAAAGTCCTGCTCCCCCAACATAAATCCTGCTACATCTATGCTTGGGGTCATTGTGGATATCTCTAATATGTTGACCTAGCGTGCGGCATTTGTGGTAAATGTGAATTTCATGCTAGGCATCATTCGGAAAGGAAGTGAAAACAGAACTGTTCATATAATACAAATCGATGATGCAACAGCATCTGTAATAATGTGCATTATACTTCAAAAGGGATGCGGGTGGCGCTGTGGGTTAAACCACAGAGCCTAGGACTTGCCAATCAGAAGATGGGCGGTTTGAATCCCCGTGACAGGGTGAGCTCCCGTTGCTCGGTCCCTGCTCCTGCCAACCTAGCAGTTCGAAAGCACGTCAAAGTACAAGTAGATAAATAGGTACCACTCCGGCAAGAAGGTAAACACCATTTCCGTGTGCTGCTCTGGTTCGCTAGAAGAGGCTTAGTCATGCTGGCCACATGACCCGGAAGCTGTACGCCAGCTCCCTCGGCCAGTAAAGCGAGATGAGTGCCGCAACCCCAGAGTCAGCCACGAGTGGACCTAATGGTCAGGGGTCCCTTTACCTTTACTATACTTCAAAAAGGATACTGTAGAATTGGGAAAGTTTTATAAAAGGGCAACTGAAGTGAACAAGGAATGAATCCTCTATGAGGAATGATTGCAGCATTTTGGGATAAGATGATAGAGATGTATAATATTATGCATAGTGTGGAGAAAGGGGAGAGGGTTTTTCGAATGTGGGACAAACTGAAATAGCTGTCAAGTGAAGACATCTATATACCCTGCACCCACCCTTAATAAACATTTTCACCACTTTTGCAAGCAGGTCTTCTGCCTCTAGAGAAGAAAGGGCCTCTTTTTGACATGGCATTGCATCCTTAGATTCATAAAGGGGCCCAGAATATACCCAACACCCACTTATGAACTGGTGCACCTATGTTTGGGGGCACGACCCCCTTCCTTGGCGGTGCTGCTCTTTTACATCTCGCCTCGGCTAAAGCCAAGCCACTCTCAACTCCCTGGAGCTTTCCAGCATCACCACGCCCCAGAAAAACCACTCCGTCCAGTTTGCTGCCACTCAGCAAAGGTGCTGGTGTTTGGGCTGGTTGTGAAATATGTTTTTCTCGCCCACCCCCCTCTCCACGTCCACCCGCACTGCTACCACCAGCACTGCAGAATGGAGTTTGTTTTTGTTACAGAGTAGTGTGTGAGGACGGGGCAAACCTCACGTCCCAGCGCCTGGGTGGTCCTCCACTGCCCCAGGCTCCAAAGCCAGCACGTTGCCCTTCAGGAAGAGAAGGGAGCTGGGCCCTTGCAGCAGGGGCCCTGTGGCACAGCCCTGGCACACTGCCTTGCCAACGGGTGTTGATCCTGGCACACAGCAGAGTCTCTCCTAATCCCATGTGCCGCAGAGGACAGAGGGTCACGTTTTGGCACAGGTTGTGTTATGAGCCCCAGAGTTTCTTAGACTGGGACTGGTGTACACAGGCTATGAAATGGGCCTGGACACGTGGGGTGGATGGCTCTCCCTTGATAAATTACTGGAAAGCGCTCTGTGTTTAAAAATGATGTCGACGTCTCTTCCCATGCAGTTAGATCTGTCCGTGTTGCCTATTAATTACTGGGACTGGATATTAGGAGCAAGTGCCAGCCACGCTACTTGGTTCAGACCCCAGTTCAGTGCTTTAGAAAAGAGCAAAATTTGGCTGAAGGTACTTCAGAGATCGAGGTCCAAATACAAATCTTGACTTGGAAAATGGGTGAAATTTACAGGGATATTAGCCCCTGTTCAGTTGATAGTAACTGCATGATTATAGTCAAATATGCCCACGGTTTTTATGTTGGACACCTTAAAGTTTTAGTAGGAAGTTTTAAAATTCCTTTATATATTTTGCATTGTTGTTATTGCTTTTTGTTGTTTGCCGCTGTGAGAGGAACGGCAGGCTAAAAATCTAATTGTTAATCATATAATATTCATAATATTCCCCCCCAAAACCCCTGTCTTTAACTTTTTTTATTTGTTGGCACGATTGAATGAAATTTGAAGGCATGGTTGCCCTTTCTGAGGGGGTGAATTGCGCCAACTTTCAGAAAGAAATTGGTAGCATTTTTTTCTGCAATAGCAACCTTACAAATTTGTAGTAAAAAATAAAAAAAGATTCCTTTAATCACCTGTATTGTTTTATAGGCAATATGTATTAAAACAGCGTAAACAAGAGACCTTGGTAAGAAACCTGCCAAATTACAGGCACCTCTTATAAGTGGTACCTCGGGTTACATACACTTCAGGTTACATATGCTTCAGGTTACAGACTCTGCTAACCCAGAAATAGTACCTCGGGTTAAGAACTTTGCTTCAGGAGGAGAACAGAAATCATGCTCCAGCGGTGCGGCAGCAGCAGGAGGCCCCATTAGCTAAAGTGGTTAAGAACAGTTTCAGGTTAAGAACGGACCTCCTGAACGAATTAAGTACTTAACCTGAGGTACCACTGTACTTTGGTACTTATACAGTATTTGATACTTGTACCTTGGTAGTCGAATGGCTTGGCTCCCAAACAAATCGGCTCCCAAACGCTGCAAATCCAGAAAGAAGTGTTCCAGTTTGCGAACATTTTTTGGAAGCTGAACATCCGATGCCTCTTCCACTTGAGTGCAGGAAGCTCCTGCAGCCAATCAGAAGCCGCTCCTTGGTTTTTGAACAGTTTCAGGAATTGAACGGACTCCCGGAATGGATTAAGTTCAAGAACCAAGGTACCACTGTAGTTGACTTTTGGTGGGGAAGGTGGGGAGAGCTAAAAAGCATTTATTGCTCTTTCTGTGGCTTTTTGGGCAATCATTTTATCAGGAAAAATTATCTTGATTCATTGACCATTGATCTTCTGCACACACCCTCCAGGATAAAAGAAGCACCTCTCACCAGTTTCTAGACAGTTCCATGGATGGTCATCCCCTTTCCAGGCACAACTCTTAGGTGCTGGTTGTTACCTAAAACATGGACTTCCAAATTTGGCTTTCAGGCAGTTTCTGGAGGTGTCATTTATCAAGCAGTATTTGCTGTTGACTAGCAAATATTGCCAGAGTCCCAATGCCAGGGAAACAAGTGCCAGATAACCTTGTGTGCCAACTATCAAATTCTCAGATATACAGAAACAAGTGTCATTGGATGCTGAATTATGAAATATGTAAAGGTAGACAGATTCTTGGAGAACTGTGTGTTTGATCCTTGACCTTCATGACAGATTAAGATTGACAAATCACAGAATCCCTGAGGGGCAGGGCATGTAGGCCACTTGGGAATTCAACACACACACACACACACACACACACACACACACACATACTGATACTCAGTGCAAGAGGCAGGGACTGAAGCGTCCATCCCCACCAGCTCAAAGAGGGGCTGCCCAGCCTCTGCTAGAAGGCAGCCAGCCAAGGAGAGCCTACATGTTCTCCCCCATGAAATTGGTGCCCATGTCCAACGGATCTTCCCAGCAAGCAGTTCTGCCTGATGTTCAACCAACATCTACCCTTCAGCAGAGGCGGAGCTAGCTGCTCTGGTACCCAGAGTGGCACACATGCAGTGCACCCAGTGATGAGGCTAGCCGCCCGTGGGAGCGAGGTGAGAGTCCCAGGGGGGTGCCGCCCACAGCGAGTGGTGAACATCCCAGGGGGGCGCTGCCCACGGTGAGCATCCCAGGGGGCAGGGCGGCAATGTCACCCCCCCCTCAGGAATGACACCTGGGGCAGGCCACACCAATCACGCACCCCTTCAGGTCATGGGATCTAGACCCTGCTTTCCCTCTGGAGCAACAGCAGCAACAACAACAGAGAACAAGCCTTTTCCCTCTTTGATGTGATCTTCAGAGATTTGATAAGTTCAGTATTATCTATCTGGACAACTGAGTTCCTCTGTGCTTCACTGTGAAAAAGCATGTACTCCATCCAGGCTCAAAGGAGCAAGCAGGGTACCCTTTCCCGAAAAGAAAGCCACATATGGGATCATACAATTTCAATAATGAACATCTCCTTCTCCTCTTCCTTCATTGTCTACTTTTTTTTTTTTTTTGCAAAATACGCAGACACACACAGAGAGACATACCAGATCCATACACCACAGTACAAGGGGAAACATCCAGTTTACTAAGCAAGTAACTTCCTCCAAGATTTGTTGTGGATGGACCACAGATTAGGAAGCAGAGAGTGGCAGATGGAATACCTATGGCAACATTTTCAGACCAAAGGGATGAGACCCGAGGAGTGGGGATTGGGGCCTGAAGTCACATGCTCACATACACACAAACACATGCAATTTGCATGTTTGCATTATTAGCCACTTTGATTTGTTTGCAGAAAATAAAAAGTTCAGGTTCATAGAATCATAGAAGCGTAGAGTTGGAAGGGATCCCAAGGGTCATCTGGTGTAAACCCCTGCAATGCAGGAATCTTAACTAAAGCATCCAAGTTGCACACTACGTCCACAGCATTTCCCTGATCCACCATGATTGTAACAGTATCACAAAAAGAAATGAGATTTGTCTGGCATGACTTGTTTTTGAGAAACCCATGTTGGGTCTTAGTAATCACAGCCAGTGGCGTAGCGTGGGGGGTGCAGGGGGGCCCGGCCGCACCAGGCACAACATCTGGGGGTTAGGGAAATCCACGGGTTAGGGGGTGCAAATCCACGAGTTAGGGGGCGCAAATCCATGGGTTAGGGGGTGCAAATTACTTGCCTTGCCCCGGGTGCTGATAACCCACGCTACGCCACTGATCACAGCATCCTTTTCTAAGTACTCACACACCAACTGTTTAATCATCTGTTCTAGGACCTTCCCTGGTATTGATGTCAAGCTGACTGGTTCTTCTTTCCACCCTTTTTGAAGATGGGGGCAAGATTCGCCTACTTCCAGTCCGCAGGAACATCATCAGTTCTCCAGTGTCCTCATAGATTATAGGCAGAGGCTCTGAGATTACATCCACAAGCTCCTTTAGTACCTTTGGATGCAGCTCATCAGGCCCTGGAGATTTGAATTCATAGTAGCTATGTGCTCCCTTACCACCTCTTTTTCTATCTCGGGCTGCAGATCCCACCTTGCATTGCTTATTTTGTTATCACCAGGTTGGGCACTGCTTTCCTTCTGAGTGAAGTAGGTGTTGAGCAGTTCTGCCTTCTCTTTGTCACTCAGTAGCAATTCTCCATGTTCTCCACGGAGAGTCTAATACTTGCCTGTTTTTCCTCTTGCTTTGAACATAGCCGAATAAACCTGTTTTATTATTTTAACCTCTTAAGCTCATTTTGAGCTTTAGCCAGCCAGACCTTCTCTCTGCAACTTTTGGCTACTCGTGTATTCTCTTCCTTCGTGATCTCTCCTTTCTTGGTTTTCTTATACATGCCCTTTTTACTTCTCAGCTAATCTGTAAGTTCTTACACAGCCACAGTTTTTTAAAGGTAATTCCCACTTTTCTTTCTTATTGGAATTGTCTGCATTTGGGCCTTCAATATTTCACCTTTAAGAAACTCCCATCCATGTTGGACTCCCTTCTCTTTGAATATTGCTGACCATGGAATCTCACCCAGTAGCTCCTTACGCCTCTTGAAATTGGCCAGAGTGCAATTGCCTTGCCTGTGTATAATGAAACCCAAGAAGGCATGATCACTTCCTCCCAGGTTTCTGAGTAGTTCCACTTCATCCATCAGTTCCTGTTGGTGAGGACCAGGACATAGAGATATGACCCACTAGTTGCTTCTTCCACCTTCTGGGAAATGAAATTGCCAGTGAGGCAGTTGCGGAATTTATTGGACCTTACATTCTTAGAATCATAGAATTATAGATTTGGAAGGGACCATGAGGGTCATCTAGTTCAATCCCCTGCAGTGCAAGAATCTCCTAACAGATCTCCTCTGTGCAATATTCGCTACTTGCTCCACTGACTTGATCATTTTGTGACTCCATCAGTTCTACCAGATGGTTAGCAATGGCTGAGAATAAAAGGTTGTCCAGTTTAAGCTGGTCTTGACTGCTTTGTTGTCCTCCTTCTTTTAGCTGTTACCTTTCTGCTAAAAGCTCCAATTAAGATGACAAGGAGGATACTGAAGAATAATAAACATGCATGTATGATTTGAAGACTGTTGACTATCAATATTTGCAAAGGAAAATCAGTCTGGACGGGTGGAAGTGAAAGCACCTTCATGTCCCTGGACTGAGAGTCCAAGCCTGCAGGGAACTTTTCTGGGTGTGAAGCAGGAGGGAGTGTGGAGGTTTTGTCCTAAGTATGAACTGGGGTATGAGTCATGTCCAACTTTTGTGTTGTAGGTTTCTTCTTTGTGACTGCTCCCCCAGATACAGCCCTCTGCTATGCGTGTCCTTGGTCTCTGAGGTGGTCAGGGATGTCTGTGTCTGGGGCAGGGACAGGAGTGGGACTGCCATCTCTGGGGTGGTAGATAGGGGAACCTACAGAGGTGGCCAAAGGTATACAGGGGGGAGGAGAAGGGCTAGTTACATCAAAGCCCTTGCCCACTCTGCTGTGCCCACCGTGCTTCAGAAACAGGAGACTCAATATTAACAATCCTGTCTAAGTTTGTCCTGGCCTACAGGTCAGGAAGAGACCTGAGCATCACTCTCTCCCAGTGAGTAGAGGACCTACTACTTGCTTGTTTTTCCTCTTGCTTTGAACATAGCTGAATAAATCTGTCCTGTGAGATGCAGCCTGGGAGCAGTCTGAAAACTTGCCAGGCCTTGCATCACAGCAAGGTCTCCTGAGCTGGCCTTAGAAGGAACATTCCACACAGGCTACCCAAATGTTCTGCCTTGCAGGTCCTTAGGGCCATCACTCTACTGGTACCCAGGATGTGGTGCTCCCTCCCAATCTGAAAGATGGTTAGCTGGCCCCCTCGCTCCTAAATAAGCAGGACTTGTAATATCAGGGTATGAGGCTGCAGACACGTCATACATTTAAACCATACAACTCCCCCTCAAGAAACATGGGACCTGTCACTTGTCAAAGGTACTGGGAACCCTGTGAAGGGTAAACTACAGTTCCCATGATTCTTTGGAGGAAACCATGTGCCTTAAACGTACAGTGTGTGCACCACCCGAGATGGCCAAACAACATTCTTTGGAAGAAGAATGTCACATTTCAGGACAGTTTTGCCTGTTTGCCTAGAAGCAGACTGCAAAAGGACTTGCCCGTCCTTCTAAGGCTTTTTAATTCAAGCAAGGAAGGTTGTGCCATGCATTTGGGAAACTGAGCAGATTGTAAAACTTTGGAGTCATGGACCATCTTTGGGCAAGGACTTCTGCAGCATCCCAGGGAGTCTGTCCCCTGTCCTGCTAGAATGGCCACCTAGCTAGACAGAGTAATGACCTCTGGTAAACACATCCTATGACAATGGGATCATTTTAATACCCCTGCCTAACGACCTCCAGTGGTTCAGATCAAGGGTATTGTCTGTAGCCTGATGCATGCACCAGAAACCTCAAGACTCAGTTATTACAATGTGCTCTATCTGGGGCTGCCCTCAGGCCTGGTCCGAAAGCTCCATCTGGTTCAAAACACTGCAGCTAGAATGTTGATATGGCCAGCACAGAACTTTCTCCAAAACTTGCACCGGCTGCCCAGAAGCTACTTGGCCAAACTCAAGGTTCTTGCCTTAATTTGCAAGGCCCTTTAACCATTTGGGCCCAAGAGACCCAAAAGAAAAATCTTAAACGAGGAGCTTATAGGCACCCTGTGCTGCTCCCTTGGTGTCAAGCGACTGTCCTGCAATCCCAGTTCCCATGGACTGCTCTGGCCTATCTCTGCACTGAAGAGGGGCCCTCATTTCTCTGACTTCCCAGGTCTCCAGCTTGAACAGGTTGTTCCACTCACTCTGCACTGCATGGCTGGGAGACCAGTGGGGACCCCCTTTAAAAGCCAGCAACCCCGCCCCCAGCCACTTCCTGCCTCATTAAACCCTGGCTCCAATGGATTCAGGTAGGAATGTCCTTTGACAACCTTTCTGCCAGCCTAAAAGACGAGACTTGAACTCGCAGCCACCTGCTGTGTTGAGGACTCCCCGCAGGCAGCAGCAGCCTCCGGGGGAAGTGCGGCTTCGGGCTTGACGAGGGGAATGCTGCGCGACCTGGTGGACGTTCCGGGAACAGCGCCTGGAAAGCTCCCTCCCGCTCCTGCCACCTGCTCGCCAGGAGGAAGCCCCGGAGGCGGCGAAGGCGAAGTTATTTCCAAGGGCAAGCTCCCTCCTCCTTACCTCCCTGTTGCCCCAGTGATGCCCTGTAAGGGGAATAGGACCAGGGGGCTCTGGGGTCCTCTTGAAGGTCTCAGGGAAAGGCCCAGGAGCACCAGCTTGGCTGGGGGGCTCCTCTGCCGGAGTCCCAGCGGGCGAGGTTGTCCCGCGGCCTCCTTGCGAGAGCGGCGGGCGGACGGGCTGCCCACAAGGGAGGCAAGAAGCCAAGCCCCTGGCAGGCGGGCTTGGGACCTTCCTGGCGGGGCAGAGGAAAGGACTTTGCCGCTGGACTTTGCATTTGCAAGTTGCTGGGTGTTTTTTGCTTGTTTGAACACTGGCTGGTAAGAACCCAAATATGTGTAGGCGGAGGGGGAGGAGCTCCTCCTGACTTGCTGGAGGGCAGCACCAGCTGATTGTGGGGCCCTGCTCCTGCCCAGCGCCCCTTGTTAGGGGACAAGCCGACCGACGCCCCGCTGGCTCCCTCTCTCTGTCTCCTTTGGCGGGAAGGCCAGGGCGCCTCGCTCTCCGGAGGGGCCTCCCTGCAGCTCTCCAGCCCTGGCTCAGGCCTCGGGGCCAGCCTCCTCAGGCAAGGCCGTGGCTGCTGCCCCACGGGGGCAAAAAGGCTCCAGCTGGAGAGAGGGTGGGAGGGATGGTAGGCAGGAGCCAGGCGGGGGAGGGGGGAGGAACCGGCCGGCTCCCGGCCCCCTTGCTTCTATCCTGGGGCCACCATGTGCGCCTCTGCCTGCCTGCGAGGAGAGGGAGAAAGAGGGCGAGAGAGAGGGGAGCCTGCAACTTCTCCCATTGGCAGGGCCCGGGCAGCTCCTCCCCTTTCCCTTGCCTGCTGCTCTTTTATAAACCTGGTGCCGCTTTCGATCTCCCAGTCCCGCAGATGCACCCCGTGGGCCCTCCTGCACAGAGGCCTCCCCCGGCTGTCCCTCTGCCTTGCAAGCCCGGGGTTCCCCCTGCTTCCGCCCCTCGCGCAAGCTCCAGGCTCTCCTCCCGCCCGCCCTCCCTCCTAGGCTATGGAGCTGGGCTGGGCGTGCAGCTCCCTGCTGTGGCTGCTTTTCCTCTCCAGCCTGGCCGTCAAACTCCTGCGCGCTGACCTGTTGCTGACCCCCGGCCTGCTGCTCCAGGTGGGGCTCCTGGTCCTGCTGCAGGGCGTCAGCCGAGCCTTCCTGCCCCTGCCCCTGGGCACAGCTCTCACGGGCACCGCCTGCTGGCTTGTCTTGGCAGGGGCCACACAGAGGAAGAGGATCCCTGCGGTGGGGAGAGCCGTTCTCATCACAGGTGAGCCCAGTCAGCATCTCCGCAGGCTCTTGGCCATCCCTACACATGCTGGCTTCCCAGAATGGAGGGAATGGGAGGGAAGGAGGAACGTGCCATGCCCCTGGCCTGGCAGAACCTCTCCTGCTTTGGCTGATCCACAGAGCAGGAGGGGGACCTCCCTTGGACAGGGGCCTGTGGCATGGGGAGGCTTGCTCAGCATCTGGACCACAGGGCTGAGTCAAGGTGGCGAGAGTTCCAAAGGGAAGGGGCTGGTCTTCCTGTGCGGCTTGGCTTCCTTGCACAAGCCATTTCAGTGCCCTGCTGGCTGTGCAGGACGCCTTCCTGCAAATCACCTGCTTTAGGCTTCCACAGGTGGATCTGTGGCTGGAGCTGGGCTTTGCTGCCCCTTCTTCAGGGGTCTGTTAGGTAGGGAAGACTCCTGGGGCAGGCAAAGCAGCCCAAGGACAGTGAGCATGCCGCAATTGACCACCCTGCAACTTAACATTTGCACTGTGTTCTATTTGTAAGGGAAATGCAGAGAGTCGTTTCTGGGTCTTGTGTGTCAGGACTCAGCTTGAGAGGTTGTGCCTCATCACCAGGGAGCTCTGAGCAGTCAGTGATGCCAGTTTCCAGGAGCACTTTGTGAGGGATGGCTCTTTGTGTGGCAAAAGATGCTTCCAGCCGCAAGGGTACCGCCTGGAAGACCAGGTGTCCTGCAGGAGCAGAGGACGGGGGCATCCCTGCTCTCTGAAAGGGGATGGAGTGGTGAACTGCCCCCCCCCCCTCATCCCAGGTGTTGGAGAGGCCAGGGTCAAATTTATTCTTGAAGTAGTGATGAGGAGCCACTGGAGTCCCGTCCCATCCTGGGAAACCTCTTGCCTCCAGCAGACCTTGAGGGCATGGCAAGCATCTCTCTACCCCCACTTTCCTCCCTGTTCCAAGTTTTGGGAAATAGTTTAGAAGCCAGCCTGGCAGATGTGAAGCATGTTGTTGTTCCCAAACCTTCCTGCCAGAAAGGCTAGTGAACTGAGGGTGGGCAGAGATCCACACCTCCCCCCTCCTGCCCCGCATTTGATTGAAGCAGCAATCTGAGACTTTTGCAGGCGGATGGCATCACAGTTCCTCCAGCTGAAATAGATGGAAGTCCCCAGCTGGTGCTCAATGGGAATTCCTCCCAAGGAAACCTGCAAAGGTTTGGCTTTGAGTCAGCAGCAGAAGCGAAGGGTCTTTCCCCTTCTTGAGATTATGGATCGGCCAGAAGAGGAGGGTAAAGAGAAGCCCCAGGGTGTCGGGAAGAACCAAGGCAGGGCTAGGTCAAGAAGATGGGCAGTGGGGCTGAGGCTAGCTGTGGGGGACAGCTAGCACCATCTGCCTGCTAGAGCAATGCAAGGGCTCTTTGCAAAAGGGGTGGGGTGGGGAGGAAACTGGCCAGTCCTGCTGTGGAAATAGGGACAGTTGGGATGAGGGCTCTTTGGGGTTTAGTGTCAAGTCTGTGATGGAGGAGAGGGGGCTGAGCAATATCTTGTGCCTAGTAGGGCAGGCAGTTTATAAAAAGAAAGGGATGTAGATGAGCCCCAAGTAGAGAACCCGCCTTGCAGGGACAGTGTTCCTGTCTGAATCCCGGATGGCAGATAGGGCTGAGAAGCACCCATCTCTGGCTAAAACTGAGGAGCTGCTGCTGCTGGCAGTCAGTGTAGGCAACACTGGCTTAATGGGCTTGCCTAACTTGAATTTGCAGTCCCTAACTGTGAAAAATGGGAACATCTGCTTACAAATCACATATGCTGGTGCCAGCCCCTGACAGTGCTGGCAGTGGAAATAAAAAGAAATCAACTAGTAGTCAAGTTGCTCATGGTGGGGGTGGGGACACAAGCGGCAGAGAGAGTGCACCTCTGAGTACCAGGTATGTGGGAGCTACAGATACAAGGGGGTGAGCATCACCTTGATGCATTTTCTGCTTTGGAGCTTCTCTGAGGCACCCAAGCAGCAATCCCGCTTATCTGCCCGGTAGCCCCCCTCCCCCGGGGGGGGGAGTGCTCTTTGTGGCCCCTGAAAGAAAAACATGTTTGTCACGGCAGAAGCTTTTGGGAACTAGAGATGCTTGAAGTGGTGTCCTGAGTGATGCATGTTTGAGTATACACATGGTTGGTGGGGATTGTTAACAGTGAAGTCAGAAAGAAATGAAACGCAGAAAGTACAGATAGTGGTAATTACCGTATGAACAGGGTTCATTCACAGAAGTCTGCTGCGTTGAAAACACTGACATGCTGGCACTGGTGAGCCAATTAACGTACGTTGTGTGATAAGATTCCATAGTGCTGATACTGTCCACCAGTGATAAATTCTTGAAGAATTGTAATTCAGCGGTTTCACGTTGCAGAGTCGCCCTTTGAAGTCCATCACTGGCTTTTGAATATTGCCATTCCTGGTGTTAGATTTGCATGCTGATTTGTTTGTCCTGCCTAGAAAGTGGAAGAGCATTGCCTCCCAAGACCTGGGAGGGGGGGGTGTCATTGCCCAGCATGGGCTGTGGTTTCAGTTGGGAACTGTTTTTTTTTCTTTGAGGTCTGCCTTGTAGTAGAAGATTCCTAGGTTACCAGGAGCCTTCACCACTTCCTCTCTTTTTTCACTCAGCTGAAACTGTGATGTTTAAGTGATTTGAAACAACACCTAAACGAACAGAGTCACTTTCCTGGAGGGCAGTGATGACCTCTGGACCTGCCCCAGGGGCTGGTCTCGTCTGGCCCTTTGTGTCCATCTCTCAGTCTGTAATGTTTTGTTGTTGTGAGCTTGGGTACATTGATGATGAACAGACATGGTTATACCTTTGGGCTAAGCTCCCATTGTCTGCGGGGTATTGTTCCACCCAGAGCACACCACAAAATCTGTTGTCACCAGTCAAGCCCTGCAATACATCTGTGTCTGTTTGGATTCTCTGGACACAGACTCGCACCAGGTGTTGTGTTCTCCGATGCTGGAGCACGGGGGGCGGGGGGGGGGGCGGACAAGCAAGACTGGAGGCTGGTCAAAGTTTGCTGGACCACTTTGTAAAAAAATAAATAAATCAGGCAGGCAGGATATAAATTTTATAAAATGAATAAATGTATAAGCTCCAGAGCCTGGAAGGGCCAACCCTGGGGCTGAAGACAGGCCCTCCTTCCTTTTTCCATAGCTTTCTTCCCGGCACTTCCCGACTGGTGATGTGGGTGGGAGACACCTGGTTCTTCCAGCTCAGAGGAAGGTGTCTTTGAGGGTCTAGGATCTAACCCTATAGTCTCTGGGCTTCTGGAAGGCTCCTCTTGAGAGTTCTTGGCATTTCCTGGGGACAGGGAGGAAAGTGTTAGAAAGCTAACAGGAGAGCCTGTGATAGAGATAGGATTGAAGATAACCAGGAATGAGCTTTCAAGATACATTTTTATTTTCCCACCAATGTCACTTGCTTCTGTTCTTCTCCTTTCCATGCTGACCTGTCACAGGCTTTAGATCCTCTCTGATCCTGTAGCAGCCTCTGCCCTTTTATGAAAAGGTTGGCAATGGGGGGGGTACAGTTATAACCCAGCTCCACATGCCAGGGAAGCCTCCTGTGTCCAGGCTGGCTGCTGGGCCCTTGTGCCCAGGTGAGCTCTCACAAGGAGGAGGAATTCCTGCTGGCACTTGCTTCTCTCCAGGCAGTTCAGCAAGGTGCATGGGGTGGTGATTGGGGGGTGGTTGGAAGCAGCTGTTCAAGCCCTTCCGCTTGAGCCTCCCTGATGCAGAGTTCCTCGCTGGAGAGGGATTCCATACTCTGCTTGTTGCAAGTACTTTGTTTGCTGCCAGATTAGGGGGTCTCCCCTTGCTTTTTCATACCCCTCTTCAACCATCTTGCCAAAAATCTTGCATGTCAAAATCTGGAAGTTGCTTCTAGCTCACCTCTTTTTTCTTCCCTCTCTTGCATCCTAGTTAGTCTTCCGTGCATCACTTGAGAAACCCCCAGAGATCATTCTGTTCCCACATGCTTCCAAATATTTATTTGACCTGTTGCTGCCTTTGGTCCAACAGGTCTGGCAGGTTTTTGAAACCATCAAAGAATCTGTGCAACCTGTTTGACCAGAGGCAAAAGTGGGGTGGGCACACAGACCACATGCAGTGATGTCTCTTTCAACCAGCCTTTCACTCTTTGAAAAACCAACCCTCTGCCTGGGCTTCAGGTGGCCCCCTCACTTGCCAGGGGACTTCATCCAGTTCACTTGGGGTTGACTTGGTGAGCACAGCAGGAGCTACCCTGTCCCTCCCATGGCTTCCTCTTGCCTCAGAGCCTTCTCTACCCTCTGTGGTGGGGATGGAGAACTCAGGCTCCGAATGCCAAAGGATGTCCAAATGTGAAAATAAACATTGTTCCTGCTGATGCATCAAATAACATTTCATGGGACACTTAAGATTGCTATGGGCCATGAAGGGAGACGCAAATATTTGCTACATCTGAAGACTCAGAAGAAAAGAATGAGGGTACGCTGGGGTGTCTGGGTGTGGGTGCTGTTCTCAAATCCCAATTAAGTTTCCAGGGCTGTGTAAGCTGGCGTCATTTTTGTAAGCTGCTTTGGGTCCAATATTGATGGAGATAAGTAGGATATAAGTCACTAAAATTTAAAATAAAAAAGAAACAAATGTTTGAAGCAAACCTCCTTTCACAGAAACAAAGTGTGAACTCATGGCAAGCAACTAACAGCTCCACATTTGCAAAGCTCATGTTCCAGAGCTTCCCTTTGTGGAAAGTTTAGGATTTTGTAACATTCTTGGGTACAACATCCACCTTTGGGGAGCCTCTTGGAGCCATGGAGAAGCAGCGGTGAGATAGCCTGATTCAGTCAGTCCCAGGCAGAGGGAGGTCCCACGATCTCTCCTGTTTCCCCTTGAACAGTGCAAGCTCTCCTTGCAGCTACCGCTGTGCTGGTGCTGCAAACAACTGAACAGGCCAGAGCCCTGGCTTGGCCTCCCTGTGTGCCTGCCTGCCAGTTTTGGACAAGGACGGAAGGAACTGAGGCTGGGAAGAAGCTCCTTTTGACAAGGGGCCAGAGCCCAAGATACTGTAAACCTGAACAAGTCACTCTTTGGAGCCATCATCATCAGGACCACAAGCCCTTCTTGTCTCACAGAAGGATTGAGGCAGCTGGGAAGATCTTGAGATGCTTCTTGGTAAGTGAAGCATTCTGATGCCTCTTTTTGCACAGGTTGATTTTAACCACCTGCAGCCCACCAGCCCCTCAATCCCTCTGGCTCACAAAACCAGACAAAGGCTGGTTGGTGCTCACACCATGAGGCTGACACTGGGAGGAGGGCTCAGCAGTGGCCCACCATGACGCAGCAAGCACAGTTTTCTCTGGAGAGTCAGCAGTTGGGGGAGAAGCTGCACATTTCATGGGAGAGCCACGAGGGGATCTCTTGGTCTTTTCATTCCAGTACGACTGTAAGTGTTGGTGTGCAGGCTCTGACTTTGATCATATGCTTGCTGGTGGTGGGGATGCTTAACTCTTCCTTCATCAAAATTGCTCCCCTAGATCAGGTCTAAATCCCATGGAGAGAAGATTGTATGCATTTTTTTGGGGGGGGGTGTCACATCAGGCATTCAGCCCCCTCCATAACTGCTCAGTTAAACATGTCTGAGCCATCACCTCAAGAGAGTGGGGTGCTTTCCATGACTTAATGTGTCAGAGTGCAAGCCCCACATTTTCTGAGCACTGTGAGACACCAGTGATGGTTCCTCCGTCCTTCCTTCCTCCCCTCCCCTTCGCAACTGTGGCATTTATTCCTGTCCCAGTGCAACTGAGGGAGATTAGCTGGGCCCCCTGGAAGGCAGGGAGGGGCACCCAGTCCAGGAGAGGCTGGGCTGACTTTGGGCAGGCTATCTGCCTGGGTGCTTGCATATCTTGGTCTCCTCTCTAGCCAGAGAGATGGAAATGAATTGTGAATACTGCCAGGGAGGAGGGGATCAGAGGCATCGTCTCTGCCAGGGCTGAGTGGCTCTCTCTTCTCCACTGCTCTGCTGGCAGGAGACAGCGACTGCATCCTTCACATGTGCACATTGGGGTGCCTCCTTCCACACATGAGCACTTTCAGTTTTATGCCTCCAAAATCTGTCCCAGTGTTTCTGCACTGTTTCTAGTGTGTGGCTCACGGAGGATGTGCTCATGCTATGTGTGGCTGTCCCCGCCCTTCAGTTGGCACTTCCCCACCCATCAGCAGTTCCAGAAACCTGAGGTTGCTTGTGGGCACGCATACAGGTACTTTGTTTACTTTTTTTAAAAAAAAAGTAATACAAGTTTCCTGATATGCCAGAGCAGTAGAAAAAAAAGAACGTGCCCATCTGGCTTTGAGTCAGGCCAGAATTTGTAGCTACCTCTCTGAAAGGCCTGCCCCTTCCTTTCCTCCCCTTTTGCTTTTCTGTCTCCGGCACCTGCAAGGGCAGATTTTATTATTATTTTTCCATATTATTTTCAAGCGCAGTTCTGTGCAAGTGAGCTGCTTGAAAATAACAATAACCACAAACATGACTTAGGCAACAACAGGTGAAAAAGGCAGGCTGCATCAATTCCTTTAGGTTGATGGAAGCATAATGGCAGGGGAAATGTCAGCCACGCATGCTGAAAAAAACACCCATCCACACAATGTACGTCCACAGTCCGGTAATATGTGATTTTATATTGAATTTTCTACCCTAATCAGATTGGATTAATTGGATGAGGAGAATTGTGCGTACATTACAAAATACTTAAAACAACAGAGACACGAGCAGCTTCAAATGCATATAAATCTCCATTGTGGACAGGCCAAAAAGCCTATCATCATCATCATCATTTTGACAGGATGAGGTGTTCACTGCAAACTAGAATAAAGTGTGTGTTCAAATTACTACAGATGGCTGCTGTGTTCCATGGGCACCCCTCCCCCACTTTGAATTTCCCCTGTCCAGTGCTGGAGTTTTGCTTCTGATTCAGCTTTATGGTGGAGCTACATGATAGCATCCAAAGGCAAGTCCAATTGAGGGTAAGGCGCTCCTTCCTCCTCCACTCTGGGAAGGAAATGATGGCTGGGAGTCCTTGCCATTGCTGCCAGGGTTGAAATAGGAGCAAAACTGTGGCCAGCTGTACACAAAGAGGGTGTAAAGTCTTTCTCTCCTCTCTGCTATCAAGGCTCCCTCTTGGAGCTGAGTAGAATATTTGGCTCTTTTACCCTGGATTTGAATAGAAATTCTGGGCTGTGGTGCCCTCCAGCTCAAAGTTTGACCCAATTGGACCAGAGCCCAACATATCTGCACTTGTGAGTCCAGTGGAGAAGATGTGAGGCCTGCTTGTCTTGGCTATTTGGAATGGGCATCTTGCAGTAGAAGAGTCACTTGGCTTTGCAACCTTCTCAACAGGGGCCTGAGCTTAGTTTCACTCATATTTAGAAATGAGTTTTGAGTCACTTTAGGGAGACACCCAGGTTCTATTCTTGGCCTTTCCCATTCATGCTCAAGGACACTTTGGTTGAGAGAGACCTCTTAGTTTTCAGCCACAGAAGGAACAGGTTAAAATTCCCCTCATGGGTCAAGCCCACAGTGTGGTTACTGGTGGATGAAGAATTGATGTCACCAACAAATGTTCAAATCTTTCATCTTTTGGGTTGTAAGTTAGCCGGTGTTCTCATGTGCAATTCTGAGATGGTTTAGGAAAAACAGGACAAATTTGTCTGATTTGGGCAGTTTCTGTGGTCAACATGTTTCAGTTTAAAAATGGATGATCCAAAACAGTGGTAAAATCAGTAAGTTCTAGGATCTGATGCCCCTGGGGATCCATCAGAGCTTGCACTGCCCTGGTTCCCACCAAACTAAACTATGCTTGTAAGCTTCCTTTTAAATAGGTGACTTGTTCTCATTGCTTCATCAGGTTCAAGCTCTTGTTTGCTAACTACTGATGGAAGTGTTGCAGTGTTTGGTTAAGGAACTCTTACTTGAACTTCTGTTCTTTTGCGCTTCCTTTGTTTGTTTGAATTAAGCTTAGTCTATTGTAAAACTTTGCCTCTTTCTTTAATGTTCACGTGTATCGTTCGAGGGACTCAAATGGTGGCCAGGCCATCACTACATCTTGTGTGAGTATCAGTCCCACAGTTTAACTCTGTGCTGCGTGAAGCATTTTCTGTTCTCTGGCCTGGATCCTCCAAACTGAGCTCTGTTGGAAGTCCACAAGCTCTACTCTTAAGAGAGACAGAGAGAAACTTGTCTCTGTCCACTTTTTCAATGCCCGGCCTAATTCTATGCACCTCTGTTATCTTCACACTTACCTTTTCCACACTAAGAAACCCCAAACCTTTCCTCTATTCCCTCAAGAATCCCGTTGGCCCTTTGCTGAACCTTTTGCAGCTCTACAATATCCTTTTAGATGTGAGCTAACCAGAACTATACTTACACAGTCTTCCCAGTGTGGTCACTTCATAGATTGGTATGCAGTAGTGGCATTATGATATCAGCAGCTTTATTTTCAATTCCTTTCCCAATGATCCTTAAGCATGGATTTCAGTGGCCAAGTTGTTCACCAGGGCCAGATGATTTAAGCATATAACTCCATTCCTGGCCCAACTGCACCGGCTGCCAGTTAGTTTCTGGGCCCAATTCAGAGTGATGTTTTTGACCTATAAAGTAGCAGTACCTCAAGGACTGCCTCTCTCCATATGAACTGACCTGGACCATACAATAATAATCCAAGGCCTCTCTTTGTGTGCCCCCTCCATGAGTGGCCCAAAGGGTGACAACACGAGAATGGGCATTTTCTGTGGTGGCTCCCCGTTTGTGAAATGCCTCTTCCTAGGATGGCTCACTTGGCCGTTTCATTACATATCTTCAGCGGCAAGGCCAAAACTTTCCTCTATAACCAGGCCTTTTAGAAGTGGGTGGGATGTTTTTAATGTATTTCTCGTCCCTCTTAGTTTTAATGTAGCTATGTGGGGTCTACTGTCTGTTTGCTTGTAAGTCACTTTTGGGTAAGCTGATATAAGTACATACATACATACACATTTTTCAAAGCTGCCCCAAATCGGGCCAGTGCCGTCACTGAGCTATCTGCTGTGACCCCAAGGTATCGTTGCTGGCCAGTTCAAACTGCAGGGACATAGGTGTGAAATGAAGATACCTTCCTGCTCACTATACACTCATTCATTCATTCATTCCCCACCCTTCACCCTAAGGTCCTACTTACATTGAATTGCATTTGTAATTTAATGCCCATTCAACTGGTTTGGATAAATCCTTCTGGAGCTCCTCAGAATCCTCCCCCTCCTCTGAACAAATTGATATTGTCAACAAAGTTACCTGAGTGCTCATTCCTCACTCTAGCTCATATATGAACAAATTAGACCTCTACTACCCAAAGCACAGGTTTCAATACTGATCATTGGGAGGCTCCACTTCCTACATCCCTCCATTCAGAAAACTGTTCACTTATTCCTACTCTTCACTTCCTGTCCTTTAATCACTTACTGATCCAGGTCCTGCCCTCGTGACTGCCAAGCTTACTCAGGAGTCTTGGGTGAGGTCCTTTGTCGAACTAACTATATGCTTGTTGACACTCTCAAAGAGCTCCCAGTGAGTTAGTGAGACAGGAGCCCAGGGCAGCAAATGTTCCTCTGATTAAAGAGTGAAAATCAAATAAAAATATATTTAAAACTTTTAAAACAATAAAATGCAAACAAAAACAAAAAAATCAAATTGAAGAACAGATGTAACCAAATCATGTGTCAGTGGGACAGCCCACTGTAACAAATGTTTTCAGCACACATTGTACATTGTTGGTGTCTGCCTAACATCAGTAGGCAGGGAGTTCCAAAGCAGAGGTTTTGCTACCCTCAAAGGAATGACTCCTTACAAACATGGGATGGATATTGTGTGAGACTTTTAAGATATATTGCCTGGTTTTTATGGGGGAAGGCTGGAGGGTGCTGAGAATTGGATGGGAGAAAAGCAAGACTTCATTCCTCTTGGCCCAGCACTTGTCTCTCCAATGGAGAAAGAGAGTGTGTTGTTTGCTTGTCACAGAGGAAGGAGTGGAGGTGCTGAATGTTGTCAAAAATAAAGCGCTTCAGCATTTTCTAGCTGCTAAGCAGAGGGGTGAAAAAGAGCCCTTCCCAAATGTTCTAATTAATAAAATAATAAAAATCTAGGCTTTTTAGTCTCTGTGGGAAAATGTGGAGGTATCCATGTTTTCTTTTTACCTTTTCAGCCCTGCCCAAATTTGTTAAAGCTCTTTTCAAGCGTCCCGCAGCCTGAGACTTTCTCTGCTGAGCTGCTGGGAGTTATAGCCCAAAGCCTCTGGAGATTGGCTGGTATCTCCCCCCCCAAAAAAAACCCTACTGTTTTCTCTGGGTGAATAGGGGGCTTGTCTATCTTCTCCCCCAAATGTACTGCTGTGAGTAAAGCCTCTGTTTCCACTTAAGAGTAGCAGGATCCACCCAGGGCTGCTTGGGTAAGATTTGCTTATCAACGGAGCATTTTAGTGTTAATGTTATTGTTTATACTTTTTCCTCATTTTTTTTTACAAGGTATCTCAAAGTGAGTTACAAAATATTAAAATACAGAACAGCTCCCTGCTCCTACTGCCATCCCTTCCACTGGGATAGAGTCGGGCTTCCTCTTCTATGTTGGTGCATCTTTTATGGGCACCTGCCTTTCCTTCCTCCCTCATGAGCATGTTTAAAAATTAGAACTTTCAGAAGCAATTCTACATTTAAAAAACCACACACACCAGATTACTGAGCTCCAGCAAATCAAAATCATGAAATCGTATATAAATATAGTCCTTCCAATTAATAAGATAGCTTATAAATAGTCCTGACATTTTCCAGAGACTATATCTTAAAGGTTTCCCAGCTATTTTCCTCCCAGTCACCTCTGGGTGTTTGCTGCCTTGTTGTTCCAGGAGAAAAGGCGGATCCCCAGTTAACACTGCCCATCCTTTTGCCTGCTTTCTCTGACTGTCGGCTACAGCATCATGCATGCTCCACCCTGTATTCAAACAAGCCAGCCATCTGTTCCTTCCATTCTTGGCATGTGCCCTCCCCTCCCCAGGCTGCAGCAGTGCATAGAGAAAAAGTTGTATCTAGTCCTTCATGAAGATTGGTGTCTTTAAAGTACCCAGATGGAATAATCCAAAGGAAATCCATTGGAAACGTGAGAAGACAAACATGTTATTTCCTTGCTTATTTTTACTTCTTTAGAGGCAAAATACCCCTGACATTCCTTGACATCCCTATCCTTCCAATTCCTCTGTCCAAAGTCTCTCCTCCCTGTTGCCTCCTGAGGGCTGACCCCTGCCCCTTCGTACCCATCTCTCCAATGCCTCTCACCCAGCCAGAGCAGCCCCCTCCCTTCCTTCTCCTTTCAGCCAGGGTAAGAATTGCATTGACTTGCGGAAAACCCTGGGCAAATTTCAGCAGATTGTAGGTGTGTGTCTCCTGTGTCTTTGAAGCAATCTTTGAAGTGGTGGTGGTGGAGGGGCTCCCCAAGTTCTGTCGCTCTCCAGCTAACGCCAGGTTGTCTCTCTTCATGTGTAGATGGGCCCCCCTCCACCTGTGCAAGGTGAGAAGCTGGAGCCAAACAGCCCGGCAGCATCAGCACAAGGAAGCTGGAAGGTAAAGTGGAAGCTCTTTTGTGCAGCCTCTTCTCTTGGAGAGACCCGGGTGGCTTTGTCCTCCTCCTGCCTCTGCAGCTCTCTATAGTCAAGACCATTTGTGGCTTCCGGCTTGTGCTGTTGATGGCCTGGAAGGAGGGGACCTTGGGGAAGAAGCTTCAGGAAAAGGAAAGAGGGGAAATCATAAGAGCAACATCAACAATAGTGACCAGCCTTATCTTGTGCTGGTGAGCATTCAGTGCGCTTCAAGCATATGAGCACACGCTAGCATTGGATCCAGGGACTTGTGCCACCAGCTGCCATTCTGAGTTACTGCTACCTCTGCTGTATGCTGCTAGGTCTCTGCCTCACTTGTAGAGTTGGAGAGGGCAGGGCACGTCAGGGCTTGGCCTGCACCTCTGCAAGCATCACTAGTGCACCCACCACCTGACACTGCATGGCTCAGGGGCACCTAGAAACACATTCAGTGCCTGGTGGGAAAAGTCCACCACTGTTGCTTTCTGGGAAAAATATTCCCGCATTGCTCTACTGGAGCTGATCTGTTGGCTCTGTGTTGGAGCAGTGGGCATCTGCTTGCTTCTTATTGAGACACCTCCTCAGGACCTGCCTTAAAGGTTGTTATAGGGCTTCATTGCTTGAAAGCGCTAGGCAAATGTGAAGTATTGTTAGAATGTCACACAAGTTTAGCTTTTGTTGCCTGCCTCGGGAAGGTTGTGCAGGGCTCACCCACTTTGGGGGGCCAGTGGGTGCATTTGGGATGCTGAGGGAGTGCTGTGGGCACCAGGGGTGGAATGACTGTTGTGGGGAGGGGTGTGCGCATGGCATCACACACAACGGCTGCCACATCTTGCAGGAGATGAGGCAGAGAATGGTGTGAGACTGCCACTTTGGACTCTGGTTTAGGTGCCTTTTCCCCACTGATGGAGGGAATAGGATGCAAGGAGAGGAAAAGCACTTCCATCAGCTACCACTGCACTTGTCCACAGGGAAAAGCTCTTTGCACCTCTCCTCAGTTGAGAACGGAGCAGAGGGAGGGTGCCCAGTCCTGGTATCCAGTGAAAAGCTGGCATGTTTAAGGGGGTGAATCCAGGGTATGAGAGGCTGAGGGGGATATTGTACATTTCTGAGGGGGATATTTTCTGAGCCCATTCACAGGCACCGTATGATGTATTGAATGGCGCACTGGCACCCCTGGGTGCCATTTTGATGACTCCTGCCTTAGGGTGAAGAAGTACCAGGACTAAATAAATAAGGGGCAGCCCAAAGGCCTCTTCTCCAGAAGAGCTGCTGTTCTGAAGTCTCAAGAACTGTCCTTGACTTGGTGCTTTCTATCCCTTCTAGAAAGATAGAAGGAATTCATGGGCAGTGACATCTGTCTGTAGCTATTGACCTACAAGGGCTTTTGCTGAGATGGGTTCACCTGTACATCGCTTGGACTGGAAATACTTTTTGGAGTGCCACTCTGAGGCTAGCATCCCTGGCAGGATTGCACAGGTATTTCAGATCATTGCATAGGACAGCTGCTGGGCTGTTAAAATGGCTTTAGGGCTAGACACCCAAACATCACCCCTGGTTTGGCGTGAGGTGCTTTTTCCCTGTCCTGCCAACCTAGCAGTTCAAAAGCACGTCAAAGTGCAAGTAGATAAATAGGTACCACTTCGGCGGGAAGGTAAACGGCGTTTCCGTGCACTGCTCTGGTTCGCCAAAAGCGGCTTAGACATGCTGGCCACATGACCCGGAAGCTGTATGCTGGCTCCCTCGGCCACTAAAGCGAGATGAGCGCCGCAACCCCAGAGTCTGCCACGACTGGACCTAATGGTCAGGGGTCCCTTTACCTTTACTTTTTCCCTGAGAAAGGCAAGCAGCGGTCCTCACTTGACCTATGGGCAGGAGTTAGACATGTGGGGAGATGTGCAGAGTTTTTTGTTCCCCACCTGTAAGACTTGGAGCCACCTTAATGCTTGTTTGCACTCCTAAATGCCCAGCCCCCAATAGTGGTCCCTGGGGCATACGGGCTCCCATAAAATTCATGGGGGGGGGGGAGCAGAAGGAGAAGCTCCAGACCAAGAAGAGGGCAACGGAGGGAGGGAATCCGCTTTGCTCTGGCCTGTGGCTGACCCTGGGCAGGAAGCGGCTTTCTGCTGACTAATCCAAGGCATCTTTGAGCCTGCTCTGGACTTGCTCAGTGGTCAGCCTTTCCCTGCACATGCTCATAGGAGCTTTGTTCCTATGACTGACTGTGTGACAGGCATCAAGACCACGCAGGTTGCTGGGCTTATGCCTGGCTTCCAGGCTGGACCCCAATCCTCTGTCAGAGATGTGTGTGCCGATAGTCAGAAGAGAAGGGCTCCCCACCACCAGAAGTCACAGGGGCTTCTCAAGTCTGTCCTCTACTTTGTGGATTAGCTGCCCAGGACAGCTCCTTAACAGGCATTGGCACTGCTGTGGCCCACAGCCAGCATGCGGTCCACCAGGGCAAACTGGGCAACTTCCCGTGGCACTACACTTTAGCATCTGCAACCAGTGCACAGCTTTGGCAACACTTCAGTTTCTTCATTAAGTGTAATATTCAAGAAATGTACTGCAATTTATATGTAGTGCAATTTCTCAGTCTGGAGAGGTTATTTTCAAAGCTGACATTTGATGAAAGAATTACCTGCTCTCTTGTGCATTGCAAGAATGCCCAGCATTGGGAGAGGTTTGGATTACAGTGATTTGATTAGGATGTTTCTTCCGAGGTGGCTCCCAAAGTTTAATTCATTACGCAGGGTGCTGGAGCATCGACTCTTCCATGATTAATTGCTATGTCATTATTTATCAGTGAACTGGCTCTCACCAATTCCCCATAGGTCCCTCCTAGCATGATATCACACAATATGCTTTTTAGGATTGTTATTTATTTGTTTATTATTTATTTTCTCTTTCTGTTGACATGTTCTAGTAATGGGTGGCTTTAATTACTCTCACATAGATGGGGCAAATGTGTGTTCACTGGTCACTGCTGTCCCTTCCAAACGTTAGTTGTTTGCAAGAGCTGCATCTGGAAGGAGGGGTGTCTTTCTCGGGAGGAGCAGGTTGGGCTGGAAGATGGCTGGCTCCGGGGCTGCCTGGCGAGGGCCCATCCATCTGCCAGAGACACTTGGCATCTGCTCTTGGGTGTGGGAGGAAGACAAACAGCTGCCTTCATGCTTGAAATCAAGTTACTGTCCACAAAGCGGCTGTGTGGCCAGCTCCCAAATTGGATGAGGACGGGGATGATGGCAGCCCCCCCCCCCCCCGGAGATGCTGGATGGAGGAAGGCAAAAATGGGCCATCAAGGAGGTGTTGCAGAGCCTCCGGGGATGTGATGTGGGAACACTGCTTTGGGGAAATGGTGGCACTCTTAATCTTGATCTGCGTGTGATGTTCTTTCTTACCTGCCTGGCCCTGAGAGTGTCTACGAAGGGGAAGGAGGCAGTTGCCTGGAAGTGTGTGTGAACTCGAAGAAAGAGCTACACTCTCTCTGTTGTGGTTCTGGTGCCAGTAGATGCACCTGCTCAAGTAGGAGGTTGATGTGGCCCTGGAAATGCCCCAAAGGAGCCCCAGTGCCGCATGTCCTGCAGGTTTGGGGATCATTGCCCTCTCAGCAGGAGGAAGGAACCCCTCCAGTCGGCTCTCCTCCTGGGAGCTGAGCTCCAGGTCCCCAAAGTGTGAAAGGGGCCTTTGGAAGGGAAGGAGTGGGCTTGCACATTTCAGGTTCATGCTCATTGGAGATGGAAAAGTTTGCAGCTCATAGTCCCTTTCAGTAATGCAGCTAGAAGAGTCTAAGAGATCAGAGTTCTTTTTTTTTTTTTAAAAAAGGGATAGTTCCATAATTTAAAATCCCTAAAAATCACATTCATTCTAGGATGAAATGGAGTTCGCTTTGGCTGTCCCAACACATTTATTTTGGGATAAGCACCTTTTGGTTGTTGAAAAGGTTAAAAGATAAAGGTAAAGGGACCCCTGACCATTAGGTCCAGTCGTGGCCAACTCTGGGGTTGCGGCGCTCATCTTGCTTTATTGGCCGAGGGAGCCGGCGTACAGCTTCCGGGTCATGTGGTCAGCATAACCAAGCCGCTTCTGGCGAACCAGAGCAGCACATGGAAAACTGCTAAGTTGGCAGGAGCAGGGACCGAGCAACGGGAGCTCACCCCGTCACAGGGATTCGAACCGCTGACCTTCTGATCGGCAAGTCCTAGGCTCTGTGGTTTAACCCACAGTGCCACCCGCATCCCTTGTCGAAAAGGATAGTGTACCTTTAAGGTAAAGGTAAAGGTAAAGGTACCCCTGCCCGTACGGGCCAGTCTTGCCAGACTCTGGGGTTGTGCGCCCATCTCACTCAAGAGGCCAGGGGCCAGCGCTGTCCGGAGACACTTCCGGGTCACGTGGTCAGCGTGACATCGCTGCTCTGGCGAGCCAGAGCCGCACACGGAAACGCCGTTTACCTTCCCACTGGTAAGCGGTCCCTATTTATCTACTTGCACCCAGAGGTGCTTTCGAACTGCTAGGTTGGCAGGCGCTGGGACCGAGCAGCGGGAGCGCACCCCGCCGCAGGGATTCGAACCGCCGACCTTTCGATCGGCAAGTCCTAGGCGCTGAGGCTTTAACCCACAGCGCCACCTGCGTCCTAGTGTACCTTTAAAGCTAAAACATTAATTTGCATATATCTGTAACCTTGCTTGTGCCTGGCTGGCCCCCTGAATACAGAAGGAGCCAGCATTGCCCCCTGGGGAAGAGGGGAAGAGCCAGCTGCATCTCTGGCCAGCTGCCTTGGGGTGAGATCTGGACCAGGCAAACTCCTCCTCGCGCTTCTCCTTCCTGAGCTTCCTTTCTCTTCTCCCCCCACCCCGGGCACTACAGGTGAAGTTTATGACACGGCCTCAAACTGCCTGCAATCTGGCTTTCCTTCCGTGTTCTGCTCCGCTTATCTCTTCCATTCCGTGTCTTGGGGCAGGGCTTGTTCCTGATAAAGCTGCCTTTTGTGGGCATTAGATGAGTCTGCCCACACGCTGCGGTTATCTGCTCAGATAGGGAGCTGACTGAAACCTCAGCAGCGCAGCAGAGGTAGCAACAGCTTTGCCACCCCCCTTCCTAGGCAGGCCTCCTCTGCCTCTGCTGCTGCCTGGTGCTTGGAGGGAGGCTGGCTTCTCTGCGGGGGCTTCCCCACTGGCTTTCTGCCCTTCTTTGGCTCAGAGAAAAGTGTGATAAGTAGAGCGATAAAGCAGGAGGTCCCACAGCCTCTTTTGCTTTGAGGAGCAGGGTGGGGAGAGGTTCCTAACCCCCATCACAACCACCCCAGAAAAGCAGTATCAAACCTCTGGTTGGCCCTGTTGGTGGTGGCAGAGGAGCTTTGGGTGCTGCCTGGTTGGCACTGACCTGTGGCCTTCTTGTCGGTTGTGCATTGAACTCTGCACCTGAGTAGAAATTAGTACTTCCCATTTTCAGCACCCCAGCATGCCCTGCAGATACGTTGTGCTGTGCTCTGACGTGCCCTGACTCAAATGAAACTATTGGGTTGTTGTTTTTTCAAATTTCAGAGGTGCCTGTGCGATGCCGAAATTGGGTGCCCCCTGCCTCTCATGCTCCATTCTAAATGATAGTTGTGGCGTCCCCTGCAACACCCAGTGTGACCAAAGATGTTGCGCTTCCCTAAATCCAGCTCTGGTTTAATTGTATGATGAAGTCCTTTCTTTTCTGTGTCCTGAATCTTTCAGTATGCAGCTTAGCTGGGATCTTGAGGTAAAGGATATAGACAAGAATTCTAACTAACTAACTAACTAACTAACTAACTACCTACCTACCTAACTAACTAACTAACAGATGGCTACGCATTGCCATTACTATGAGAAAAAGGGTATGTGTGGATTACTACTTACTCCCTTTCTCCACACCCTGCATAACCACACACCTCCCTTTTTTCTAAACTAAAAAGCCCCCAAAGGTTGTTGCCTTCCGTCGGGGGAGCTGCTCTGCCAGCCCCTTCATTTCACTCTTTTTCTGCCCCTTCCCACCTGCTCTATAGTATCCTTTTGAGATGCACAAATTCCAAGATCTATCAACCTGGGCTTGGTACAAAACAAAACCCATTCAGATTGAAACCATTCTGAGTCCAGGGATTTGTACATAATCCCAGAACTGAATGGCACTTACCACCTTCCCACACAAAAGTCCACCCCGGGCTTTCTTCTTTTGGGGGGGATGGGGAGTCATTATGAAAGAATTGGAACTCAGAAATCCTCGCTGATCTTCAGGTCACCCAGAGATCTCCCTGTTGATCCTGATCCACCTTCTGTCTGTACCCCCACCCCAACCGGGCCTAACCTTATGACTTTTAAACTCCCTGTCTCCCTTGTTAGATTTAATCTTTCCTTTTGCCCTTCAGTCCTGACTGCTTTTTGCTGTCTGCCGTTTTGAAGTTGTATGAAAACTTCAAATGGGTTGAAGGGTGGTGAGTTGCCTCCATTGCCTGATTATTTTCTCCAAATTGTGATACCCCCCCCCTTTGCGATTTTCTAGTCCCCTTTTGCCCAGTGGGCAGATAGAGCATGACCCGCCTGGCCTTCAGGATTGCCTAGGGAGGGAGGGCCACATTCCTCAAGTGCACCCCCCTGCCTGCTCTCCCATGTGGCTGATTTCCACACACTTAATTGCAGGGCTAGCATCACTTAAGCTAAGCTGAAGAAGCGCCAGGGTCTTGGCCGCATGACAAAAAGTGTAAAATCAGAGGATCAAACTGATATAGCCAGGGAAGCAGGCTGTGCCAAAGGCTGGTGCGGTGGAAAGAGGGCCCATTGCTGCTGCTCCTTTGGCCCTGAGTTGTGCAAGTCTGCCTGTGTGTGCAGCACATCGGCTTCCCAGGCTGCTTCTTGGCCTGTCACTCAGTGTTAATGGTTAATGTTGCCATAAACCCGCTGTTGAGGTTTGTAATCTCTGGGAAGGGAAGCTATCAGCCAGCCATCAGAAGTGAAAAGAACAGTCTGTACCCTGCACAGGCAGGCGGTGGGTGGGGTGTTTATGGCCCTTCCTCGCTTCCTCTTTCAGCAGGGCTGGGGGAGAGAAAGAGCAGCTACTGGCTGCTGTCCCTGGGAAATGCAGAGAGGGGTTGTCACAAGGTCCCTTAACCTGACTCTGGGGCAGGACAAGATGTCCTCTCACCTGATCTGCTGCCAGGTGCTCCATCTGCACTCATGGGGTTTTTTTTTGGGGGGGGGGCAAAGCAGAGGGGCAGCTCCCCTCCCTCCAAGGTACCAAAATGAAAAGAAAGGACAGTCTTGTGTTCTACACACACACTTCCTTCTCATCTCAGGGTCTCCTCAGCCCACTTCTGAGTTACTTGGCAAACAACTACCACTCTGCTCATCCCCATTTGCACATGAGGGTCCCAAAAGCTCTTGGACCCCATTCAGTATTTGTGCTCTGTTCCTCACCATTGTGGCCATGGTACAAGAGTTCAGGGTGGGGAGAGAAAGGGCAGTCTTCCTCCCACAACTCCAAGCCCCTGCTTTGTGTGGAGCTACATTTGTGTGCATACTCAGCCTTGCCTCTGGCTGCTAACTTCCCCTCCTCACTCTCTCCCTCTGCCAAAAGGTAAGCAGCATCTTCTCCAAACAGAGATCTGCTTTGTTGCCCATGGACTATTAGTGGCAGAGGTAGTAAGGATAAGAAGCATAACGGCAGTGAACCCTAAGAATAGCTGTTCTCATGGTGGCTGGCCGGGTGCCCTAAAGGGAAGCCCAGAAGCGGAAGCTGAGTGCAGCAGCCCCCTCCCCAATTGTGGTTCCAAGCACCTGGTATTCAGAGATGCACTGCCTCCAACAGTGGAGGTAGAACATAGCTATGAGGGATAGTTTCCATTGATAGTTTTCTCCTCTGTGAATTTCTCTAATCCGCTTTAAAAGCCAGCCAAGTTAGTGGTCATCACTGCTTCCTGTGGGAACAAATGGCATCGTTTAACTATGTGCTGCGTGAAAAACTACTTCCTTTTGTCCATCGTGAATCTTCAGCCTTGTGAGAGAAGGAGGAAAACTTTTCTCTAGCCACTTTCTCCATGCTGTGCATCATTTTATAAATTTCTATCATGTCTCCTCTTACTTGCTTCTTCTCTAAATGAAAAAGTCCCAAAAGCTGCAACCTTCCTTCATAGGGGAGTCTCTCCATCGCCATGATTTTGGTTGCCCTTTTCCAAACTTTTCCCCGCTGTATGAAATCCCTTTTGAGGAGGTGACCAGATCATGCACACAATATTTCAAATGTGGTTGCACCATAAATTTGTATAACAGCGTAATTATATTGGCAGTTTTATTTTCAGTCCCTTTCCTAATGTTCCCCAGCATGGAATCTACCCTTTTCACAGCTGCCACACACTGGGTTGAGATCTTCACCAAGGTAACCATTATGCATCCCTCAATTGGGAGAACTGTTCATGTATTCCTACCCTCTGCTTCCCTAACCCTAAACCCGTAAATGTAGATATGAAATTAGGATTTTTTTTTGCCCCAATGTGCCTTACTTTACGCTTGCTTGCACTAAATTGCATTTGTCATTTTACCTCCCATTCACTCCCTTTTTGGAACTCTTTGCAATCCTTTAAGAAATGAACAAAAAACCCCAGACCCTGAACAATTTAGTATCATTAGCAAATTTGGCTACCTCGCTACTCACCCCTAACGCTACACCCCTCCATTCAGAGAACTGTTCATTTATTCCTGCTCTCTGCTTTCTGTCACAGGAGCACCTCTCCTTTTTATTCCACAACTGCTTTGACTTTGTCAAAAGCTTTCTGAACGTCCAACTCTGTGTCAATTGGATTTCTTGTCTATATGCCTGTTAACACCCACGAAGAACTTTTAATAGGTTAGTGAGTCAAGATTTCCCCATGCAAAGTTGTTCTCAGAAAACCAGGAGGTCATTGCACCTCACACACCTGTGACTTCTGCCCACTAGGCAGATTAGTACCATAGTAAACATAGGACGGTTAGTGTAAAAAACTGGCAAACCCTCAAGCTGGCTTTCTGCCTGCATTCTAGCAATTTTGTAGTTTATTGAACTACAGTGGTACCTCAGGTTAAGTACTTAATTCATGCCGGAGGTCCGTTCTTAACCTGAAACTGTTCTTAACTTGAAGCACCGCTTAGATCAAGGAGAGGAGGGCCAGAATAGTGTGTCCACATTTGGCTGTTTCTCACACATTGCAGTTTTAGGATTTGGAATTCTAACAGCAAAACACACTTGCATGATTTTGTCACACTAGTACTTTCAATTCTTGGTTTGTTTGTGGGGAAATGCAGTTTGCCCTGCTTTAATTCTGAATGAGCCCAAACAACATACAAATGCCTTTGGAGATCCTGACAGTGTGGACTTCAGCCCTGCAGTAATGGCTTATGGAGGCCACCCAACAGCCAGCCAGCCAGGCCAGTGTGTGTGTGTGTGTGTGTGTCTGTCCGTCCTCCTGCGGTTTATGCCTGGACGTCATGACTGGGCTCCTGTGTGCAGCATAGGAAGGTGATGGACCCTCAGTGTCAAGGGGAGAAGTGATGAAGGCCCAGAGGACCTCCCCTAAAACAGGGAGCTGTGTTGATTGGGCCCTTGGGTAGGTCTGGGCTTTTGCTGGGACCCCAGCAATGTCTGATTGTGATGATGAGAGGCGAGTTTGGGGTTGCGGTTTCTGGGCCCAACTTTTTATTAACTGGCAAAGTTAATGGAGCGGCAACCCAGAGCAGGGAAGTGGAGGAAGCTATTTTTAGAGCTGCCTTTTTGTGCAACAAATCACAAGATAAACAGGCATTTTGTTCCCTTTTCTGTGTGCGCGCAAGGTATATAAACAGCAGATCCATGACTAAATGAGTTGTAGAGCCAAGGTCACATCCCCTGGTTGTGGGTGGAGTCACCTGCCAACACCTGAGCGGTAGCAGCAGCAGCAGCAGTCAAGATAATGAGGCAGCAGAAAGGGCTGGAGAAGTGCCAAAGCTCCACCACCTCTAGCCCCTTCTCTCACCCCCACCCCAACTGCAGCAACTGCCCTTCATTCTTCTGCATCCTATACTGGGAGAATCCCAGATTGTGATGGACTGCAGACCAAGCTACCACATCCTGGGAACGCTGACCCCTGCCGTTGTGGCAGATTGACACAGGGGGTGACAAGAAAGGGGTAATTTCTGCCCCCTTCCTGTCATGCTTGCCATTGCCATGGCACAAGACCGGACATCCTGTGTCTTTCTCTAAAGGACAACCGTGTGTGCAAATTATAAAAGAAAAAAATTAAAAGCTGCTGTGCCAAATGGCCCATATGGTGAACTGTGGAGTAAAAGGGTGGATGTGCTGCTGCTGAAAATGCCTCATGCAAGGCAATTCAATCCCTGGCAGTGTTTTGTGTCTCTGTGCTTGTTCTAGCATCTCCCAGCTACCTTCCTCCTCCCTGCCTTTTTTCTGATCCTATGGTTGCTCTGTCCCCACTGCCGCCTCTGCTATAGCAGAGGTCACATCTACCCTATGCATTTAAAAGCACATGGTTTCCCTCACAGAATCCTGGGAACTGTAGTTTAAGGGTGCTGGGATTTGTAGCTCTGTGAAGCGTGAACTACAGTTCCCAGGACTCTTTTGGGAAACCAGGTGCTTTAAACGTATGGTGCGGTTGCAGCATTTTGAGTTTTCAGGCAGCATCTTCATGGCTTGCTGACACAACCTTTCAGTCGCAAATTCCTGCCTCCCTCACTGCAGATTTATAGAATTTAGTTGTGCCTTTCCAAGCATCTCAGGGCAAAGATCCTGATGCACCTCCATCATCTTTACATTTGAACTCCCTCAAATTACAAAGAGCCTTGGAGGTCTTCCCTTTAGTGCAAAAGCCCTCAAATTATGCACCAATGTGCTGTGAAAGCTCTGCTGAGTGGGGCTGTGACTCAGGTACACCCATTAATCCAGCCTGTCAGTAACAAGGGCAGATTTGTCCCTCCCTCTTTCCTTGGAATCTGTCTCGGGAGGCATTTTACTTTGATAACGAGTTTTCCTGCTCCGCCAACCAGAGCCCAGCATCCATCACCACCACCTTTAAACACTTAGTTCATGGCCCAAGTTCATGGCAACATTAGCCATCTTGGCAATACCTGCTAATTGGGATAAAGCAGCTCTGATATGATCCTCCAGGGGCTACAAAGTGGCTGCCAGTCTACTGTAAGCACTTTCTGTGTTTGCACATTTCATTATTCATTGACAGGAGACGAGTCCATTTCATGTCTTTTAGGGTCACTCAATTTATTCTTCCCTGATAGTTCAGCAGAACTTGACCCAGTATGAACCAAAGGCTAATTTTGGGAATCTCTGTTTGCCTCCAGTTTTCCATCCACTGCATGACCTTTCCTTGGTAATGGTGATTTTTTGGAATGTCAGTGAATTTTCCATGCTGTTCACCCTATGGCTTAGGAACAAAAAGGCAACATAAAAACAAGCAGCAGCAATAAATTAATAATAATAATAATAATTAATAATTAGGTAAAAAGGTAAAGGACCTCTGGACAGTTAGGTCCAGTCAAAGGCAAGTATGGGGTTGTGGTGCTCATCTCGCTTTTCAGGCCAAGGGAGCTGGGGTTTGTCCACAAACAGCTTTCTGGGTCATGTGGCCAGCATGACTAAATGCTTCTGGTGCAATGGAACACCGTGACAGAAGCCAGAGCACATGGAAACACTGTTTACCTTCCCACTGCACCGGTACCTCCTTGCACTGGTATGCTTTTGAACTGCTAGGTGGGACAGAGCAACAGGAGCTCACTCCATCGTGCAGACTCGAACTGCTGACCTCCCGATCGGCAAGCCCAAGAGGCTCAGTGGTTTAGATCACAGCGCCAACCACTCCAATAATATTAATAATAGTAATACTGATGGTAGTAGTAAAAAAACAGTGCAGAAGTGTGTCTGGATTGTGCCTATTTAATCTTCTTGTCATAACAATGCTTGGAGGTAGATCATCTTTATTATTTATGTGCAGCCACTGGGGAACTGAGGCTAGGAGGTGGTCCGTTGTCCACCCTTGCCCACTCTTTCTTTTGTCATTTTCCAGGATGTGACACTGGCTTTGGAAAGGTGGCTGCTCATCACTTAGACACCTTGGGACTGACTGTCTATGCTAGTGTCCTGGATCTGAAGAGTCCTGGCGCAGAGGAGCTTCGGCAGAGCTGCTCGTCGCGCCTGACCCTGCTGGAAATGGACCTGACCAAAGCTGAGGACATCCAGAGAGTCTTGCAGTTCATCAAGGCTCAGACAGTGAGGACAGGTAACTTGAGAGTGTTGGCAATCAGAACAGAAGCAAGGTAGGTGTAGGATTCTCAGAGTCTCACCTTTGGGATTTGAAACAAAACATTCTGGGTTTCAAGGCTGGAACATGAAAGCGGGTGGTAAGCATAAATCTCAGAATCAGATTAGATAGTTAAGTGAATTTCTGAAAAAATCTTCAGTTTGTAGGCTGTCTCATATTAAAATGTAACAATCAAACAATCAATCTCCACACCAGCAGTTCTAGGGTACAGTTATATAGGGTATTTACCTATATGTTTTTGCAGGTGCAAAAACATTTTGAGAAAAGATGTCAGATGGTGGGTTTTTGCTTAATCCAGCAGCAGCAAAATGTCTTTGTTTGTCCACACACATGGAGGACAAGCGGCCAGGGGAAGAGCAGCCATTTGCTAATTTATTTTTATATATATCACTGTATCATAAAAATAGGTCACAGTGGTTTACAACAATATAAAACCATGCAGCAGAACGGCATGTTACCTGCAGAAAACAATTACATACATCAGCAAACCAGTTTCCTTCTTGGCATGCAGGGCTCTGGGGCCTGGTGAACAACGCCGGCATCAACACCACCCTTGCGGATGCGGAGCTGACGCCTCTCCACGACTTCCGCAGCTGCATGGAGGTGAACTTCTTTGGCACTTTGGAGCTGACCCAGGGGCTGCTGCCTTTGCTGCGCTCCTCACAAGGAAGGATCATCACCATCAGCAGTCCAGCAGGTAAAGGGAAGGAGAAAACCTTCCATGGGATCTGGTTTCAACAATGGGAAAGAGGGGGTGTGCCTTTGGGAGTTGGGCTGCCCTAGGAAGCTGCCCTAGGAAGTCAGGCCCATTGGTCCATTGAGCTCAGGGCTGCCTGTATACTGACTGGCAGATTCCACCGCTGGGGATTGAACTTGGGACATTCTGAGTGCAAAGCAGGTGCTCTACCAGTGACCTACAGCCCTTCCCTACTATTTGACCCTCCTGCAGTCAAGATGGGGGTAGAGAGTAACCCCTCCCTCCTCTCCTTCTGCAGGTAACATGCCGTTCCCCTGTTTATCTGGCTACGGGGCATCCAAAGCTGCTCTCAGCCTGGTCATGGACACTCTGCAGTATGAACTTGCACCCTGGGGGATCCAAGTGAGCGTCATCCTCCCAGGGTATTTCAAAACGGGTAAGAGAATGACTGGGACTGCTGGCAGTGCACACGGTGGGTGGGTGGGATAATGTGTCTTTTCCTTGTCCGCTGCTGAGGACTTACTCTGTTTCACAGGTTCCAAGGAAACTGAAATTATTGGGGGGGGGGGTCCAGGCGTAGCACAGCCTGGGTGTGGGGCTTCCCTTACTCTTTATGTGTGCAGTGAGGCTTCTAGAATACACCCAGCCAAGATTTCTTCCCCAGAGCTACCAAATCCAGGGAAAGAACCAAAGGAGGCTTTAGGGAAGGGAAACAGGAAGACAGAGTCAGGAGAGGCAGCTCCTCCGGCACCTTCATGAGTGTGGCGGAAGAGGTACCGAGTTTGGTGCCAAGAGTGCAGGATCCATCAGTGGGAATTTTGCACACCACAAGGAGCTGCCAGTTCATTCTCTTACAGATACATTTGCACTTGGAGGATTGGCTTTGACCCCTCTCTCTGAAGCCCTTACTGACAACCACATTGAGATACTTAATATAATAGTAAATAGTCTATAAGCAAACTAAAATAAAAGTAAAAGAACAAATAAATGTCCCATCTGCCTTGTTGCTGTAACTTGGAGAGGCCCCTCCTGGGCATCACTTGGGGCTAACTCTCTCTCTCCTCTCCTGCTTCTTGTGTCCCATCAACTGCTCCAATCTGGCTCAATTTAACTGCTATTATTCATTTCATTCGCAAGATCCAAATGGGAGGAGCAAGGAAACATGAGGAAATGCTGTCTTGTTGCTTGGCTCATGCTGTGGCTTTGGAAATTGTTCCAAACACTGCCCTTATTTTTTCAAGTTTCACTTCAGTCATAAGGACTAGAAACATGCCTTAAGTGGAAGCTGAGATTCTGGGGAGGCCAAATTTTGCACTAGATACCAAACTCCAGGATGAAGGAATTGTATAAGCTACATGGGCTACACCCAGCATGGCCTCCTCACCACCTACAAAATAGGTTCTAAGAAATCTCTTACTCCCCCCCACCTGTCTATTCTTTGCAGATGGTTCTTGTAATCATGCTTATTGGAAAGAAAGGAAGGCTCAGCTGCTGGCAGCTCTATCCCCTGAACTCCTGGAAGCCTATGGAGAAGAATACCTGGAAGACATCAACAGGCAGTTTCTTGCTTCCATGAAGTTTGCTGTGGAGGACCTCAGCTCAGTCGTGGAGAGCATCGTGGACGGCCTCCTGTCTACCAGGCCTCTGGTGAAATACTACCCGGGGAGAGGCCTGGGCCCCATGTACTTCATCCACCACTACCTGCCCCACACCGTCCGCAACCTCTTCCTCAAAGCCTTCTTCATCAACCCAAAGTTGCCCAGAGGGCGCCAGCCAAAGGCTTGCAACAGCCCCCGGAAACAGTGAAGGGCAGCTTGGCAGAGAAAGCACCTGGGAAAGACTTCAGGGCCCAGAGTAGCTGCTTAAGGTGTTTCTACTGAAAATGCACCAGCTCATTTGTGTCAGTGCAGGGAGAGGACAAGCTGCGGCCATTGCTGCTACCCAGCCATTAATGCCTTTTTCCTAAGTGAGCATTAAAATTATAGGAAGATGGTGGGATTGGGACCCATTCGCTTCAATGAACAGAGTGCTGGAAAAGCCCTACTGAGACCAATGATTGTTGCATTTGAGGAAGGGGGGAGTTACCAGTGGCAAGTGAACCCCTCCCTCCCAATTCCTGGCTGGCTTTTCTCTCCCTCTTTGTGCCAAAGGAGATGGCTGCTGCTGCTAAGTGATAGTGAAAGGGCTTCACCATACCTCAGCTTTGTGATATACCTCTCTGTAAACTTCAGCTGAGCCAATGCCATGTCTTCTCACTGTACCGTGTCTTCTTCACTGCAAATAGCCAAAGGCCTTTCCAGCTTCTCAGTCTGTATGTAGCACCCCCCCACCCCACCCCCGGCACAAGCATGGCAATATTAACAATAGTCATCATAGCAATCATGAGCAAAATCAAAGTATTATAATTAAGAATCTATATCAGCCATAATTGGTACCTATTTGAATCACTCAGTTCAATCAATAAAGTATTTTTTGATATTAAAAAAATGCACACCTAGTTTCTTAGCAGCTCTGGAAACAGTAGCCACTGAGTAAATAATACAAAACTGATTATCAATTAATAGCTTAATTTTATCCAAAATTAATAGCTTGTGTTTTATCCAAATACTAAGGCAGCATATGTTAACAAGGTTTTACTCCCTTGGATCCACATATAATGGGCAAAAAATAATGAGTTGTAATTTTAGATTGCCTGCATCCAAAAAAACACCCACCCCACCCCAGTTTTCATTGATTTCATTTATTCTGCTCCACAGTCTCAGGTGTAAAGCAGATCAGTTTACACACACACACACACACACACACACACACACACACACACAGTGGTACCTCGGAAGTCAAATTGAGTCCATTCCAGAAGTCCATTTGACTTCTAAAATATTCAGAAACCAAGTGTGGCTTCTGATTGGTTGCAGAAAGCTCTTGCAGCCAATCGGAACCCAAGTTGGACATGGCCAGGTTCCAAAGAACGTTCGCAAACTAGAACATTCACTTCTGGGTCTGCATCGTTTTGGAGCCAAAACTTTCAAGTTGCAAGATGCTTGTCAACCAAGGTACGACTGTATTCCAAGATTTCCAAGTCTGATTTTACTCTACAGAATTTTAGCCCTACAGAATAGTAGGGCTAATAAGTCTCTACAGAGGGCAACTTCCAGGCACTTGGAAGGCCCACCAGCTGACCTCCTTTGCAACCAAAGAATTTTAGGAGCTGACAATTTGCCCTAGTAACTTATATTTTAATAGCTGCTAGTTCTCATTTCCAAGAACTTTTGTCAATACCTCTATGGATTGGGCCATTTACATTTCTGGGATCTGTGACCAAAAACTATAATCTTAAAGGTGAACAATTAATGTCTAAAGAAGAACGAAATATAAGCAACATTAAAGCACAGCTTGTTTAAGGAGAGTAATTCAAGGTTGTTTGGTCTAGAGCAAGATGAACACCTTTCATTCCACCAACACAGGGAGGAAAAAAGAGGCAGCATGCCTGCAGCAAAGTTGCTTACATAAAAATAAAAATCTGGCCAGCTTGAAACCCTGTTTTACTGTGTCTGTATAAGGGTTCAGGCTGAACCCCACTTACCTGAGAGTAAGCCCCTCTGAATTCAGTAGGCCTTACTTCTGAGTAGAGGTGACTAGGATTGCCACCTTACTTGTGTCAAGATCCCATAATGACCAGCCCTTACTTTTGTTGTAATATTACAGTGTAATAATAGCTGTATGAGCCAAAGAAATATTTTGCTAATATTAGCTGTAGCCAAATTGCACCATAGCCAGATCGAAGGTGAAGGTAAAACCTATGAAGGATGAAAATAACTGCTTATTTGGACCCTTGAGATAATGGGAGATTAAATGGTGTAATTTGTAGCCTGGTAAGGGTTCAAAGTATGTAGAACAGCATGTATGTACAAAGGGGCTTCTCTACATGTGTTCAACTGAAGCGGCTTGGAGCCTCTGCTCAGCTGGGGGCCATGTCAGAAGGCTGAAGGGGCCTGTGGCTGGAACTGCCTGCAGCAGCAGCATCCAAGTATTCATCATAGTCACTGGTGTCTGCTCATTTGGAGCATGAACCTTAAACATTTGGGGACAAGAGGGGGATCACCCAATTTCACAAATTGTTGTGTATTTGTGCAAATGAATGCAACACATTATAGAACGCTGCTTGTGTGGATCTTGTTAGTACCTCTCATTCCTGCGGCTGACCTCAAGGATGCTGGGCGTTTTCTTGCTGCTGCAGCAGCAAACCTGCTGTTCTTCTGTCCTCCAAGCCTCATCGCCATGCAGGAACTGAGCCAAAAAAGGCCTCCCCAAAGGGGGCCTCTCCTTGCCTCCAGAAGAGGGCAGGGACTCCCAGGCAGATGGCCTACAAATCTTGTCACGAAGAACAAGGTCACGATTGTCACTTGGAAATAAATTAAAATGGTTACTTCATACTTTGGTTGTGTATCTTGATGTCCTGGGGGAAGCTAAGTGAGTCGGGTCATGTCAGAGAAAGTGCTTTGTTCCAGATGGTGGCAGAGGCAGACAGTGCACATCCAGGCAGTGTGCAGAAAACCCTGCCGCTGGAAACCTTACATAGGTCCTGGGGCTGCAGAGTAGTAGGGGCCTCGTGCAGGCTGGAGCCAAGGGGCCAAGCCAGATCCACCACCACCCCGGGGCTCCCTACCCCCTAGTCACACTCAGCCTATCCTTCACACAACTGCCATGAAACTTGTCTGGATCTCCTAAGGGGAAGACACAGGAAGAGATAAATAAAGATGTAACAAAACAAACAACTTCTTAACACACATAGGGCAGCATGAAGCATCCACCCAGCCCTTCTGCATGTCCTGGCACTTCCTTCAGCCTTAGCCAGTGATGAAGACTTTGGTAATGCCACTTGCAGTCCCAAGACCTAGAGGGCTGCTGCTTCCTCAGCCCCACTTTAATGTGGAGACACCACAGATAAGAACACATCACCTGTATTCTGCATTTGTATGGTGGGAGGCAGGCAGAAAGTAAAGTCAGCTGGCCCTCATGAGGTGCAGAGCAGTGGCTGCCTTGCTTCCCACCAGCAGAAGTTCTATTCTCCTGTCCACTGACCCACCAAAGAACCCCTGAGCATTGTGGGGGATTTTGCAGCATGTTTCCATGTGTCAGACCTCTGCTCCTCACAGCAATTCTGTGGATGTTTTGAGGCTTCTGATCCATCTGAAAAGTCCTGGGGCAGGGAGCACAACCACATCCCCCTGCTAGAAATTGCCAAGCATCTCAGACCCTGTCCGGGAAGGGGCTGCTTCTCAGAGGGCCAAGACAAACCAGTGGAGCGCTGCAATCATTTGGGGAAATAATTTATTGTCACAGTTTAACAGAAAGGTAATGAACAGCAAGCGAAACTCTTGAGGGGTCATATACCATGGAGCCAAGGTGACTCATTTGGAAGGAGAATTGAAACAGCCTCTTTCCATCCACACCAGCCAGAGAAAAGCCTCCCCACCCAGCAGCCACTTACTTTGCACATACAAAGGAACTGAGAGACAGCCCCCCTATGAAAAGAGGCACAGCCCAGGAACACCTTCCCAAAGTGCTTGCAAGCAAAGAGGCTGGAGCCTGCTGGCTGCATGGGAAGGGCCGGGGGCTGGCAGGCTGGGTGAAGGAAGGACAGCTTTTCTGCAGTGAAAGGGCTGGGACCTGAGACCAGTGCAACTCACAGCAAAAGCCCCATACCCTGAAGAGGGCCAGGGGAAGACCCACCACAGAACCTGGGGTAGGGGAGCTCCCTGATGATGCCAAGTGATTGCTGCTCTTTAGGAGTCCTGGTCATTCTTCCAAGTGTGGGTGGGGAGGAGCCTTGCTTGCAAAACACCTCCAGGGAACTGGCTGGCCAAGCAAACTGCTCTGCCACTCGCAGAGAGGCATGTGCAGCCACAGATATCGCTGCTTTGCCTAGTAAGTGGGCAGGATGCTCCAAAGCCAGCACCACAGGGAAAGAGGCTGTGCCAAATCCAGGGGACTGTCTCGGAAGCGGAAGTTCCACAAACATGCCTTAAACCCACTGAGTGGTTGTGGCTTCCTATGAAGAGCTGCTGCAATGGCAGAGCTCCAAGGACTCCCCCAGCCCTGTGCCCTTTGCAGAGCTGGACTTCCCAAACTTTCAGAGAGAAGAGCCAGGAGAGTAGAATCGGCTGAAGGATGCAGTACAACGAAGCCTCAAGTTGTGCAAAGACAAGCAGATGCTCACAGTCGACACAACACAAACACATCTCTTCACTGCTCGCATGACATTGTGCTGGCCGACCAAAGTGTTGCATGAGGGCACAGCGTTCCTGCTGACCCTCAGAAACACCCAGAATCCCTCCTTTGGAGGACAGTAAACTTCTAGTAATACTGAATTATCTAGTCTGATCTACACAAAGCACATACAGTGACACGTTAATGAGCAAGGAGGCAGGGCCCCCCCCCCATGGCCCAGCAAGACCCCAAAGGCTCCTCCCGGTGGTCCCTCAGAAAGCTACATCCAGGTCTGGAACTTGGGGGAAGGGAGGCGAGGAACCTATGGACTTGGCCGGGCAGGAGAGAAGGGTTTAGAAGATGGGGATGTAATTGTCTATCTTTGCCCGGTGGCGCTGGGCGATGCACTCCGCAATCCAGACGATGTTGCGGCACTCTTGCTCCTTCAGCTTCACAAAAGCATAGAAGACACCGAAGTGGAACTGGTTCAGGAAAGCCAGCTTGTTCAGCTTCACCTATTGAGAGCAGATACCAGTTGAGCAAACACAGTCCTGCCAGCCGCTCTTTCCATGGAAGCATTTCACAGCAACACCCAGCCAGCTAGGAGGAAAGTCACACCACTCTCCCCTCTGGCTTGCGTGTGGAGAAAGGGGCCCACAGACAGAATCCAAGCTAGCCCCAGGAACCTGCTCTGTGTCTCCGCAAGGGGAAATTAGCTGGTGAGAAGAATACACAGTACAGAACCCCCCTGGACACATTCACACCAGCTTAGTCTGATGGGCTAACAGAAGCCTCTCCTAGACATACGAGTGCTTGGCCACTGTCATCTGTGCTGCATGCTGGTTCATGCCTTGCCCAGGTTAGTACAACCCTCAGTGCTTGGGGCTGCTTTGAAGGACACTTGGGAAACTGCAGCTGGTGAAAGTAGGGCAGCAAAATTATGATCCTGGGACTGAGAGATGCATCATCTTTGCCAGCTATGCTGGTTCCCAGGCACAATTTCAAGGGCTGGTTTTGACCTCAAAAGCTCTCAGTGGATGAGGGCCAGAGGAGGTCAGCAGCAAAGCCAGAGGGCTGTGGCTCCTGCACAGAGTGCTCAGGCTTCTGTGCTCCTTGTCAGCCCCACAGCCATTCATGCTTGTCTGATCTCAGCAAGTCAAGACAGAATAAATGCCTCCTTGGCATAACGGTGCCTTACCCACCAGACCTGTGGCATTCAGTTAAGGCAGGGACCAGGCCCAGCAATCTCAGAGTGGCCTAGCCCTGGTTGGTATTGGTAGCGGCTGCTTCCTTCCACACTCTGACTCAGTTGGGGTGGGGGGAGAGGTGCTCCCTGCTGTTAGCTTCCTCTTGGCTGCCAAGGACAGCGCTAGCAGCTGCAAAGTAGCTGGCTGGCTTGGGACAAATGCATACAAGGCAGAAATAAATGCAACAGTGGATGTGTTGGGGAAGCTTTCAAGAGAGACTCTTTGCTGACCTCACGCTGGGGAAGTGAATCATCAGGGCAGAGAGTCTCCAAACGCCCTGCCCACCATGTTCACGGGGCTAGTCAAGCTTGTAGTGCAATCAAGGCACCTGATAAGCAAGGGAAGCCTGCTCACCTCATGCTCAAAGAATCGGTCCTCAAGAGTCTTGTCCCCTGGGTTGCTACCAGCTCCTTCAAACAGCAGCTTATATTCCTGTGGGGGAGAAAAGCTGTTACAGGACGAGTCAAGCAAGGGATCAGCCTTTTGACAAGCATGAAATGAAACAAGCGCAGAATGCCATCACTGCTCCCTACTGGGGCCAGAGAAGAAAGCTGAAGGGAGGGTGGATCCTGGGGTGGGGTGTGTGACTTTAAAAAGCACAAGAAGTAGCAAGGCAGCAACACCGCCATGCATGAAGTGGCTGCAGGAAAAGGGAAAGAAGAGCCCTGCAGCTAAAGAGAGGAGGAGGGATAGAGAGGGAGGGAGGAAGGAACACACCAGGGCTGGGGGGGGGGTGTTTACACTGAAAAGCATTTGAAAAATTAGCAAGTTTTGAAGGTCAAGTTCATTAGAAGTTGACACAAATATGGAGCTTTGATGGGGGGAGGTGTTGCTCCTCCATCAGTAGTGAAGGTTAAAGCATTAGGCTTGCTGGGAGCGGGGGGAGAGACACGATACTGCAGCTTGAAAGCTAGGAAAGTGCAGTACTAATGACAAAAGAAAGTGGACTTTTCAGACTCACCACCCCTGGCAGAGAGCAGCCCCTGGGAAGGTCATGCTATATAAGCTGCTCTGGTCTACCCTCTTATGGGATACAAGGAAGGAGGAGTGTGACAAAAATGTGGAGAGTGACACAAGGAGGGAGATTTATCCCCATTTCCAAAGCTCCAAAACATTCCGCGTTGATAGCCTGATCACTGAAGCCACAGTCTGCTGCTGACAGCTAGGTACCCTTTGCCTATGGGTGAGGACTGAACAACCACGTGATCGCCCCAGAAACAAAACATGCCTGCCCACCCCCAAATACTACACTGTACATTGTCCTCCTCCCCCCTGCCCCGGGCCCAGCTCAGAGGCAGGAAGCTTACAGGGTAGTAGTCAGCCACTGCCTTGACTTGCTCGTAGTCATCTGCCCTGGCCAGCTGAGCCAGGCCCTCTGGATAGAGCTTTCCACAGTGGGGGAAGAGCTTTGCACGGTCCTCCTTGGACAGCTCTGTGCCAAAGGAGTTGATGGTGATGATGAAGGCTCTTCGGTCAGCTTCAAACTGCAAGGAAAGAGACGGGCAGGTTAGCAGTGTTAGAAAGGGCAGCAGGAGCCCAGCACCAGCACTGGCCCCCCCAAAAGCGGGCGGCAGAGGCCAGCAAGACCTCCAGGGCTCCCAGCAAGGCTGCATCCCCTCCTACCAACTTTTTGTCTGCAGGAAACAAGGGACTAAGAGTGGGATCTGACCAGCTTCTTTAAAAGTTTCTAATGTATCCTTAAATGGGGGGGGGCAGCCATATATATTAAGTAAAGAAGCAAGGGATGGTGAAAGGAGGAAGTGTTCAACTCAAATATATCCCTGCTGTGGCCAAATTAAGAGCCCTGATAGCTTCCAGAAAAGGTTTCAGTTGCAACTTTGGCAGACCCCTCCCAAAAGGGACAGAACAGCCTTTTGAAGAGGGAATTCTTGGCTGGGCTGTGGCAGAAGGTAGAGAGACAGGCAATGCAGGAGTTTCTCTGCTGGCTGGCCCCACACAAAAGCAGGCAAGGGGGCTGCCAGCTGGCTCCTACCTCCAAGATGGGGCACATGGCATCAGCTGTTGTGCCGCCCAGGATTTTGCAGAACTTGTAGAAGGACTCAAGGTAAGCCTGGGGGGGAACCAAAGCGACACAAGAAGAGTCAGTGAGCCTGTCAGAGCCCAAGAAGAACACAGTCACATCAACAAGGAGGAACAAGGGCTGCTCTGCACACAGGAGGTACCAAATGGTGAAGGTGCAACCAAGGAGAGGGGCAGCTCCTTGGCCTCTGCCCTACCCCTGCTGTTTCATCAGTGTTTTTGAAGGAGAAATGCTGTAGGGACAGGAATCCAGAGCATCTTCCACCCAACCCAAGAGTCCATCCAGTGCAGAGACAAAATGGAGAAGCCTCAGCAGCAGCTGCCTAAAGTAAGTTACCCCAGTGCCTCCCTTACTTGCTCCCTTTACTGGACATGTAGGAGGCTACTGGACCAAAACAGCCGCCACATCTGTGTTGGACTTGACAACACTGCATGGCACAGGGAGAAACTGAGGAATTAAGTGCCACTCCTTTGCACAAATCCATTTGATGCAGCAAGCAGGAAACGGCCCTATTTGAGGCTCCCTTCTATCATTGGAGGAGGAGTTGTTTATGGGTATGGAACAGACGCAGTGCTTCACCAATGGAAGAGAGTCCTCTACCTCCTGCACCACAGTCAAACAGCAGCAAGTGACTCAACACATTTCAAGGAAATCCACCTCTTTGCTGTTGCCACCTGTTAGTTCTAGGCCTGCCATTTAGAGCAAGAGAGGTGAACAAGAGGACCACATTCACCCTCTGGCTACCTTTTGGAGTCTGCATGTGCCAGGGTGGGCATGGCCACCCAACACCCTCATTTACTTACACACACACACACACACACTGTATCAGCTGAGAAGGGGGAGTTATCACCCTCTCTTTACTTGTCAATCTGATGACTCCCTGCAAGCAAAACAAAAACAAAAAAATAGGGCACATCATCCCCCACTGAAGCACTGTGTGTCTATTTTTTCTTTTTCCTACTGCTGTCAAATTGTGGGCTGTGGGGGGGGGGGTAGGAAAATTGGCCATGGGCAGGGCTGGATCAGGCCTCAGACTGGGGTTTAGCCACCCCACCCTGCTGTAGAGCAAGAGAAAGAAAGAAGCCTGCTCCACTTTCTCACAGACTTCAGAGCCCTTTGGAGACTCCCTTCCTTGTGTCTCCCTGCAACCTTCATTTCTCCAGGATCAACATGCTCAGCAGCTCTTTCAACTAACCCTCACAGGACTCTCCCAGACCACCACCCCCCACTGAATCCACACCACCCTCTTCAGAAGAGACTCAGAATCTGTCTCCTGTGAGGTGTGCTTGGTTGCATCACTGTACATCTTCCATGAACCAGTCCAGTTGGTAGAGCACAAGACTCAACCTCAGGATTATGGACAAAACATTCCTGCACTGCAGAGGGTTGAACTAGATGACCCTTGTGGTCCCTTCCAACTCTGCAATTCCATGGTTCTATGATTTATTTATATGAAGTGCCTTGTGTTGCCCAGGAGGTCCTTCTTTGAGGGTGGAGGATTAAGAAGGGAATGTTCCACCATTTTTAGAGGTATTATTTCCAACAGCTGTTTAACTGAAGCTTTGCATTATATGTTGTTTTAATTTGTTGTGTATTTAGCATGGTGAAGGACAGAGTAGAAATATGAATAAAAGTCAGTCATGTCCTTCTAAAACTGAGGTGCCCTGAATTGGACACAGGATTCCAGGGGGGGCTGACCAGCATCCAAATTCCACTCCGTGTCTCTTGGTGTAGAGACAGGGAACCTTTGTGTGTGAGTGACAGGTGCCCAGACATTGCTAGAATCCAGCTCCCAACACCCCTGGCTGCGCTGGCAATGCAAACCTCAGACAGCCTCTTGGGGGGATTCACTACCCATCCTTGTGTCAATGCATGACAGTCAGGACTCTCTGCTGTGTGTACGGTCCCAAGCAGGAGCCCAGCAGTCAACACAGCCTCTTTGCTTGCTTGGATAGCAGCTCTCTGCAAACATCCTTTTCCTCACCTGCCCTTTAACACTCTGGGTGTCTCATGTAATCCTTGGCTCTCCCCCTGCAGACATGGATCTACCTGTAGCTAGTTAGGACCAGTGGGATCTAGGAGGGCAGCTGCAATCCAGGCACCCTCTGTTGCCAGGCATGTGAGATGGAGCGATAGTCACGCAACCACAGCAGCATCACTGCACCCCCCCCAAACATTTACACACCAAGAACAAACCTTCTGACTGCGGAGCAGACTGATCCACCTCAAACCAGCCGGTGCCAGCCGGAAGAGCTGTGGCAGGCAGGCTGCTCACAGCCCAGCAGGGACACGCCCTGAGGTTAGGTGCCAACCATTCCCCTCCACCCCACCTGGCTCCAGCCAACCGTGTTAGTGATTGTGTCAGGGCAGTGACAGTGCTGTACTAAAATCCTACAGGAAGGATAATCACTAATTCAGAAACAGCTTGGCATGCACCAAAGCTCAGTGACTCATTAACCTGGGGGCTTGGAGACCCCCACCAAGTCCTGCTAGGCAGAAGGAAGCACTGAGAGGGAGGGGCCTTGGGTGGGACAAACAGACCTTTCTGTCAGCAAGGGCAGCTGCAAGTGGCTCTTGGCTCAGCAGCAACAGCCAATCGGCCTGGCATTTATTTATTAATTACCATGCTCATAATTTGCCCTTCATCTGAAAATCTCATGGCAAAAACACATAGAATTAAAACCAAAGTCGTCATCCCCTGAATATAATTATCAATAACCTTAGACATAATAGAATTAAAACCAAACAGCAATATTCAATTGCATGCATGGAAAGCATCTGAAGCAAGAAAACTCCAAAAATGCATTTAATGGCCTCAGACAATCAGCATCAATTTACAAGGTTCTTATTTGAGGAAAGTAGCAACTGACTTCACTCTCTTTGAGTGCTTACCTTATAAAGTGTGTTCCGGATAATTTCAATGTTCATTTCATCAAGGTCTTGCTCAGATATGCAGTCTTGGAAAAAGGCAGCTGTAAGGAAGGGAGAAGGGTGAGCCCAGCTGAAAGGCCAGGGAAGGAGAGCCACCTCCCAACCCAGACTCCCTGGCCAGCAGAGTTTCAAGTTCTGTGTGGTCAAGGCAAATCAGGAGGAGATCCTCCTCATCTTCCACTGGCCCTCAAAGGTAAGGAGTCAGTGATTTTCACATTGAGCTTTCAAGTCAGTCAGTCAAAGAGCCCAGAAGGATTTCCAAACTGTAGACAATGGCTCATATTGTGTGTTAAAACACCACTACAGGAACCCTTCATGTCAAGAACCCCCAATAATTTTGGGTCTCCCTTTAAGCCCCTGAAACCGCAAACTCTTCCTCACCTAGGGGTGTGTCGACCAAAATGGCATTGTACAGTTCAGCAGGGGTTTGGGCAATGTTCACTGCCTCCATCTGCTCAAAACTCCCCAGGGGGTGGCATTTGGGCACCAGCTCAGCAATGGAGCGTTGATGCAGTGTCCCAGTGATCAGGAGGATTACGTTGTCAATCATGTAGCTGTACCTGAAAGGAAGTAAAAAAGACAACTGCTATGACCAGCCAAGTGGGGAATATGAACTCTTTGCCTTCACTGAAGTAGACTTCACTGAGGCTTCATGGCTAGAGGTGGGGTGGGGGGCAAAACGGCAGACTGAAGACACGGGTATTGCAAAAGGGGGCTGCCTGCACCTGTTTAATTCCTTTTCATCTGCAAATTCAAGAGCAGTTTACAAGTGATTTCACATACACTATTGGTCCAATAATGAAATCAGGTATTGCAAATCCTATTATCAGAGTTGGAAAGGAACCTCAGAGGCCATCTACTTCATCAGAACACTTCACTGGTGGCCATCCAGGCTCTGCTAAAAAGCCTCTAAGGAAACGGAGCCCATGCCCTTCTGTCCCAGGCAGCCTCTCCCCCCGCCCAAACAGCTCTTTAGCCAAAATTCTCTTTCATGCCACTGTTCCGTTTGGCCCCAGCTGCTGCAGCAACAGACATCAAACCTACTCCATCCTCCATATGGCATCTATCTAAAATATTTGAAGGTGGCTGTTGTGCCACGTCTTCTCTGGACTAAACATACACGAATCTGCCAGCCTTTCTTCCTCATAGGTATTCCTACAAGTTCCTCTCCATCTTTGTCACCCGTCACGAGTTTGTTGCTCTCCTTCTAAAAAGGCAGCACCCAAGAGGGAAAGTGGTCCAGGTTAGTGGGGGGGGGGGTGTATGGCTGAAGGAGAACGGAGGAGAGTGGTTCTAGGACTCCTAGGCTCTGTGTGTGTGTGTGTGTGTGTGTGTGTGTGTGTGTGTGTGTGTGTGTATATATATATATATAATGATTTTCAGTTTTATACCTTTCAATAATTATACAGTCATTTTAACATTTCAAAACTTGACTTCCTTCCCCCTCTTTCTGTGGTTCCTTAAATTTATTTTTAATATTTTCTGCATATCCAAATTAACTTAATTTGTTCATTTATTCATCTACTTTAAATATATACAGTGGTACCTCTAGTTACGAACTTAATTCGTTCCAGAGGTCCAGTCTTAACCTGAAACTGTTCTTAACTAGAGGCGTGCTTTCGCTAATGGGGCCTCTTGCTGCTGCTGCGCCGCCAGCACACGATTTCTGTTCTCATCCTGGGGCAAAGTTCTCAACTTGAGGTAACTCTTCAAGGTTAGCGGAGTTTATAACCTGAAGCCTTTGTAACCTGAGGCATTTGTAACTTAAGGTACCACTGTACCTTGTAAAACTGCAGGTCATTACAATAATCCTGCTGATGTTTTTATCTGTTTACAGTTTTTTTTGTAGTAAATAGCCTTTGTCACTTTCTTCCTGTTGTGTTGCTCTGCTAGCTCATGCTTGGTTTGTGGTGTACTTCTGGCAAACGCAAATCAGACAAAGAGGCCGCAATTCATTAGGACACAAGCCTGAAGCCCTTCAAGTAGATTTAAGTGGCCCTCGGGTCTGGCACTAATAAAGCTCAGCGAGGCCTGCCTACAGCACACAGAGCAGAACACGCCCAAACAGGAACATCAAAGTGTTTCTCAAAGCAGGGCCACTGCAGCCACATAGCCCATCGCCTTACAAATGCCTCCAGCACAAACGAAGCAGGCCTGCTGCTGAACGATGGCGTGGAGTCAGCTGACCAAAGCAGAACAATCAAAGGCAGCAAGGAAAGCAAACTGAGGCAGCTGCTCCTTCCCCTTGGATCACTGAGAACAAGGGATGATAAGAGGGAAGCTGGGAAATCGTCCCAGTCCACAAGTCAAAACACCCTTGCCAGATTCAGGAAGTGGTTTCCATCCTGCAGGTACACTTAATTCCTTCTCCTTCCTTGCAACATGCCTCAAACAACCCTTTCAGCAAAACTGCCAGGAGCTTGGGAGTGCTGGGAGGTGGCCGGCAGCCAGTTTGCATTGAGGAGAAGAACCAATAGTTGCAGGGAGGTGTTCCCTTTTGCACAGTGTTGTGCAACATGGCCAGCTGCCCAGGTGGCAGGAGCCAGCAGTGCTTCCACTGGTAAGAGACCATGGCAAGGCTCAGCCACAGCCAACACAGAAAGCCCCACAGAGAGGCTCTGACTAGCTTTGCACCATGAGCAAAACATGGAGCAGCTTGCAGGTTACTCTTGGAGGCAGGAGCCCTTTGACTACCAACCCAGCCACAGGATGTGCATCTTTTCCCACAATATATGGTGTGTTTGCCACCAACGTGGACAGCTTTAAAATTGGGTGAGCCTCATCCTTTGTGAATGGTTACTAGCCAAATGTTGCTGATGCACTCGCATCCTACTTGCAGGCTTTCCCTTGGGGCTTCTGGCCACTGTGAGAGCAGGAGGCTGAATTAGATAGCCACCCTTTGGCCTGATCCAGCTTCAGCGCTCTTGTTCATAGATATGGTCCTTCCCTATGCAAAATGAATTCCTTGCATGGAAATTCAGTAAAATGAACCCCCCTTGCAAGCTGAAGTGGTGCAGTCCAAACACAGTCCCTGATCCCCTATTTAAGAGAGACGGAGGAGCAGAAGGGCAGAATCTTCCCTCCATCTATTAGGCTCCATGAGAATGTTTTCCCCTTGCTTTTTATTTCTAAGCAGTGAAGTCCTCATGGTTGGAAATGTCTGCTGCAGCAAAGAGGGGCAGGCAGAGCACCGTGTGCCCAAAAGGGGTGCTGCTGCTACAATGCTTTAAAAAGCCTCCACTCCTATACTCCTAGTACTGCTGCCTGCAGAAAACTGCCCTGCCACTGCCAAAGGGGAGGAGGAGGTGGCAGTATCGCACAGCAGCCTTTGTTGCAGGCACAGAGATGCCACACCGCTGGCTTAGATGTCGCCTGGTACAGCGGTGCAGGAGATGCTCTGCTGCTCAATGCTGTAAACTTGGACCATTTTATAGGGTGTGTTGACTTTTTCAACTTTCAAATTCTAAAAGTGAGTGGTGCTAAAAAGTTGTAACATGACTTGGGAGTTCAAAATATATTTTGGCTAAATTAATATAATTTAGTTTTGTTTGGGAAGCAGAATGTGTATACAATTGAACAGAAATCATCAAAAAATGATTGCCAAGTACTTGCAGTTATATTACATATTAATGTTATCATTAACATTTGTTAATATTTAGCATTACCTGAAGGTAAAATTAAAAGACTTTGGTTTTCCAAAAGCAGTTAATGTGCTTCTTCATCAAAAGTAGACTTACCAGGCTAAATGTTGTCCAATCAGAAAAATAGCAGATTGGAATTCCTCAAGCTGCAAAGCATGTTTTTCACTGAAGAAATTAAGTTTGACCGCCTGAAATGACATGCCCTGCTGGGCCAAAGAGCCCCACCCAGAGGACAGACCAAGGTCTTTGGCAGAGGCACACAGGCCTCTCTCTAGTCAAGATCAACAGAGACGGGGGGGGGGGGGGACGACTTCAGCATGGGAGGCTTGCATGTTCTCCATCTCCTCAGGAAGCCATAAAAAAACTTTTATCTGAGTGACATTTGTTTTACTAGGTCTTTCAAGGCAAAGCCACCATAAAAAAGAATTCCAAACAAGGCACCATCTCCTAGGAGCAAGCTCTTATAATCCCCGCTGGTAATTAAAAAACTGGATGGATCAAGACTGCACCAGAAGCACTCAAGAGTCAGAGCACTCAGCCAAATCCTGCAGCGGAAGCCAACAAGCAGACCATGTTCTGAAGCCAGAGTGCACAGTCACTCACACCAAGAGGCCCAGGAAAGGATCTCCGCTTCTTTGCCACGCCCAAGGCAGGAGCAAGAGCATCAGGACCAGACTTCTAGACAGAACAGGCAATGTTTCCAAGCTTCCGCAGAGATGAGCTCCAGTTTTCTTCAGAGATGCTGAGACCAGGCTCAGGTTTAAGGATTTTTTTTGGTCTAGCCTTAAGAGCAGACACTGGATCTTCTCACATGAACTATCCACCTGTATCACTGAACTATCCACCTGTAAAACTTTTTAAAGCAGTGGCTCCCAAATGTTTCCCCACCATGGACCACTTGAAAATTGCTGTGGGTCTTGGCAAACTATGCAATGATTCTTCTGCCCTGCCTGGTTTTTAATTGTATTTTTATTGCTTCTTATGTTGCACTTTGCTGTATTCTACTTTTAATTCCATAAACCTCCAACGGCAAGTGAACCTCACTGGTAGGCCACAGACCACAGTTCGCAAGTAGCTCAGAACAAGAATTTCCCAAAATCAAGATCCAGGGAGGAGCAGAAGAAAGGCAAGTTCCCTCAAATTCTCTATCCCTTTCCCTGCCCAAGTTGTATATTTCGCCCAGCCATCTTCTTCTTTCTCTCTGCCTACCCTGAAGAGCCTTTGGCCAATTCAGCAAGCTCTTTGTGGGCGTTTGCCCAGGTGAACTGGATTCCTTAGAAAACAAAGCCACCAGGGCCACTTGCCCGCTGGCTCTTTTGATCCTGCTACATGTGGCTCTTGGTGTGCTTCAATACCCTTTTCAATATTTCAGCAGCTAAGCTGCCTCCGCAAAGCCACCTAGGTGATGAAAGAGCTTCTTTCTCCTCCATCTATGGAGGATGCACTATAGGCCCCTTTCCCTCTCTCCACAGGCATCTGTCATTGGTCAAAACATATCTTTTGGATCATGGTTCATTAAGAAACCCAACAAGGTTTGAGATATTAATAACATATGCTAACCAGGCTCACAGAACGGCAAGTAGAAAGCAATGATCCAGTCAGTCCCTCAGAAGGAAAACCAGCTGTGAAAGACCCTCTTCCACCTTGAAGTAGCTTCCCTACTTTAATGTGGAAACCAAAATCTAAAGTGAAGCTAAAGGGTTGCTGCATTATTATTATTATTATTATTAACCTGACCTTCACCATGAAGTCCGGGGGCTGTTACAACAATACAAAAATATGGTAATAAAATCAGTTAACTATCAGAATAATATGGCAGATGCTAAGAAACAGGTCAGGTGTCAAAGGCCAGGGTAAGGAGGTGTTTCTTCAGCATATGAGGAAAGGTAAGCAATGAAGGTGCCACACACTTGGGGGGGGAATTCCACAGCTTAAGGACTGAAACAGAGAAGGTCTCTATTGAGGTCACCACTCCTTGAACTTCCAAGGGCACCAGAACTATCAGGAGAATTATCAGAAGGCATCCCCTCCCAATCATAGCAACCAAGAGTTTCAATTAGCCATAACTGCACCTCGGATTAACTTCATTGGCTACGAGGGAAAAAGACAGCCCTTCAGGTATTAGGGGCCTTAGTTGCTTAGGGCTTTAAATACTCTCATGGGCACTCTGAATTGGACCAGGAATAAACTAGCAACCAATGCAGCTGTTTTAAATGAGGGGTGATGTGAATTGCAAATAGAACTCCAATCATTAATCTGGTTGCTGTGTTCTGGACCTGTTGAGCTATCTTCAAAGGCAGCCCCAGTTAGAGTACACAGCAATAATCTAGCCTCAGCTCCCAGAGAATGGACTACACTGTCCGGGATCACTGCTCATAAAACATTTTTTAAGCCAAGTTGGTCAGGTCAGATTGCTTGGCAGGAGAGACCACAGAAGTCACACAGATGTAGGGACAGACACTACAGCTTCTCAAGGGAACCAACACTTTGCCCCATTGAACGTGCCCACTGCTGGCTCTTACGTGATGAAGTCCAGGAAGCTGGCCAAAGGTTCATAGGCGTGATTTCTCATGTGGCGGAACTCCACCACCATCTTCTCCTTCAGCTTGTCATCAATGACAGATACAGTGAGGGGAGAGGCTTCGTTTGCAAGGAAACTCCCATAGTCTGTGCTCTGGAGATGAAGCTTCAAATCTGGGGGGAGAAATGAAGGCAAGTGTCATGACTGACTGAAGCACTACAGAGAACAGACCAAGCAAGGCCAATGGTGAGGGCAGAGGTTTTTCTAGAAAGGTGCCGCAGCAACACCTGCTGGGTAGAATGAGGTGGTTCTACTTGTCTAATCTGCTGAGCCTGCCAAGCACAGACCCAGGAACGTGAAAAGGTACAAGGCCAGATTTTGCCCTAGAAATAAAACGAAGGACACCACATGCCCCATTGTTACCATATAGCAAGCCTTGTATTTTATGCCGTGGCCAGTGCTGTGGCTTTGCCAAAGACATGTGATAACAGCAACAAGCTTGGAAGTCTCTGTAAGGAACAGCGGGCTGGGGCTGGGAGTGGCAGTCGAGGCTGTAAACTTGCTAAGCAGCATTTTGGGCCTAGGAGAGGCTTAGGCAATAGAGAAGAAACAGGCTTCTCTGATCCCTTCTTCACTGGGCCAGCTGACCCATTCATTCCATTCTGCCACCAGGAAGCCTGACTGGCCTCCCAATGCTATTCCACCGCACCCAACTGCCTGGGAAAGAACTGTGCAAATACTCAAGCACCCTGATGCAAGCCTTTCAAAGAAGCCAGTCAAAGTAACCAGTGCATTCAACTTCAGCTAGTTAGTACATCGTAAAAGAAATTATTATTTTAAGTACCTGAGAAGGTAGAAAGTAATCAATTTGTCCATTTCCCAGAAGACACTGACTATTTACCAGCTGGTGGTTATGAGACCATAAGTGGACCAGATGAGAGATGACCTGCTCATATGGTGAGTCATCAGTACAAAACACCAGAAATACCTTTGCCAAACAACCTTTCAAATAAAGGTCAACCAAGCAGTCATTTTGAGGTATACGGATCAGTTTTATTATGGATTTTTATTGTTTCATTCTCTCTTTTACTCCACTGCTTAGAAACGCTAGTGATTAAGTGATATATAAATTCTAGTGTCAGCGAGAGGGAGAAAAACCTTTTTCTATCCACTTTCTCCAGGCCATGCATCATTTTATAAACTTCAAGCATGTGACTTTTTACTTGCATTTTAAACTAAAAAGTCCTAACAGCTGTGACCTTTCCTCATATGAAAGTTGCTCCACCCCCATGATCATTCTGGTTGCCCTTTTCTGAATCTTTTCCAATTCCACAACTTCTTTTTGAGGTGAAGTGACCAGAACAGTGCACAGTATTCAAAGTGCAGCCACACTATAAATTTGTATAATGGTGATATAAAAGCAGTTTTAATTTTTATTCCTTTCCTAATGATCCTTGGCATGGAATTTGCCATTTTCACAGCTGCCTCACACTGGGCTATCCACTATGATCCCAAGCTCTTGTTCCTGGTCAGTCACAATCAGTTCATTCCTCCACTGGAAGAACTGTTCATTTATTCCTGCTCTCTGCTTCCTGCTTCTTAGCTGGTTTCTGATTCGCAAAAGAACCTCACTTCTCACTTCGTGACCGCTAAGCTTTCTCATGAGACTTGATTCATGAGACTTTGAAAGTCTATGCATACTATTTTGACTGGGTCATCTTAATCTATATGCTTATTGGCACTCTCAAAATAATTCAAATGTGTTAATGAGGCAGGGCTCACCCTTGCAGAAGCCATGCTGGTTCTGCTTCAGCAAAGGCTTATTCTTCTATACGCTTCCTCATTGTATATTTAATAACACTTTCCACCAGTCTTCCGGAAGAAACATTAAGCTAACTGGCCTAGTAATTTCCAGAATGCCACGTGGATCTCTCCAAAAATTGTTGTCATATTAGCCATTTTCCAGTCTTCAGATATGGAGTCTGATCTTAGCAACAAGTTACATGTTTTTGTTGGAAGATCAGCAATTTCAGTCAAGGTGCAGAGGGACTTAGTGGACCAGTCAGGAATGGAGCGACATGAGGCCCAGGTTGACATGCTGCTGTAGTGGGAAGAGGAAGGTGGCAAGAAATAGTTCAACCCTGTGTCAAATCCACATGCACAGACATATTTTCTCTTTCACTCAAGACAAGTTTTGAGGAAAACAGGTGAAGCTTTCCCCCACCAGGGCATAGGCGAAGAGCAGGACCACTACCAGTCACAGATGTGGCCCACTGGCATACAACTACCTGCCCTGGAAAGGCACCTCTTATCTGCCAAGGAAAGGCTTCATGGTTCAGGCTCTGATAATCAGGCTTCTTTAGGTAAGGACTCTAGCGCCATGGTCCCCAAAGGTCTCAGGTTCAATCCCTGGCAGCATCTCCAGAATGGGCTAGGTAAGGCTTCCATCTGAAACTGTGGAAAGCCTTTGCTGCCAGCCAGTGTACACAACAAGAAAGCGAGATGGACCAGTGATCTAACCTGGCATGAGACAGCACTCAGTGCATGCTAAATACATCCAGTTATTTCAGCCTTGCTTCCCAAGACCACCCTTCCAGCTTCACGCTATGCTTGCAGCTCTCTTACACTGACTACCCCCCATCCCAGCTGTTCTGACAAAGACTCCAGCATGCAGAATGATCTGGTCATGCTCTACCCAAGTCTGTACCTTTTGGGCTCCACATAATTCCTTTATGCATCCCTACAGGGTGCCAGCCTCACCAGCCATGAAAGCCACAAGTTTAAACATGCTCTTTAAAGAGCCACTTGTGGCCCCAGAACAAAGGATTCTCCTTCCTTTCCTTTTTCTGAGAGTTCACTTAACAGACCTTCCCTCGGGCAGTAAAGGGGCACAGAAGGGGTGGGGGGGAGAAGGAGAGACTGAATGGAACCAGATGGAAAACACCCGCCCAAATTGCTCCGAGTTTCTTGGAATCTAAAGAACTTCAAGGCTCTCGATGCCTCCAGGGAAACAGCAAGTTGCATAATCACAGCTCAACTTTTACAGCAAGAACCAAGCAAAGGGGGAAGGAGAGAGATTGCATCCAAGCTCTCTGAGTGAGGCGCAAAATGGGGGCCAATCACATGCAAGACCAACCAAATCAAAGGCTGGTTTGGAGCGACTACTGCCTCTCACACCAGCAGCTGGACAGCAGCCTCCATCTTATACCTGTGATACGTTACTTAAATACAAGAGGTCAGAGCACCTAAGGCACGGGTCAAGGCACCCTCTTTTGCCAGGTCTGATCTAGCAATACAGACAACAGATCTAGTAAGACGCCAAAGGGTTATTCCACTCCACCCAAGTTATTTCAAAGCTCACTTGCAAGGCTGCAGAAAGACAGAAAAATCTCACTGATGCAGCAGCATCTTTTCAGGCAATAAAGTTGCAGGCTTGGAAACCACCCTTTCTGTGGTAAAATCTCAAGGTTCCTCAAGTTCCTGTTTTTCATTTTTTTTAAAAAAAAGCCAAACTGGCATATTAGATCTTTGAGAAAAAAGGGGCCTAGAAACCGAGGCTACTACACCCTCCCTACCTGCAGCAGATAACAGAGTGGCCACCCAGCCTCTCTGTCTGAAGACCTCTAAGCAAAGGAGAACCAAGAATCTCTATAGGTTCCATGGTTGGACAGCTCCTACTGCCAATCCATTTTGCCTAATGTTCCCCTGAAATGGACTCTTTTGATTGTGCTCACAGCACACTCAATCAAATCCTGCTCCTTTGGGCAGCAAAGGAAACTCCTTTACCCTCCTCTGCCTGGAAGCCCTTCAGGTATTTGAAGATGGTTATATCATGCTCCCCTCTAAGCTCCAGGCTAAATATGCCACATTCTTCCAACCTTTCCTCATCTCCAGATCAGCATCCAGCATCCTGCCCAGTGACCAATCTAGTAGCTCTGGCCGAGAGGGCTCTCACTCTATTTTGAGCACAAGCCTCTCCCTCTGCAGCTGCTAAGGAAGACCCAAACACAACACAGCTTCCTCAAAGGCACAAATCCCCCAAGCACTTTGCTTTGGCTACTGAGAGCTTGGGCCGATGGGGAGACAACCTCAGTGCCCGCAGTGGCTCCAATTCTCAACAGGGCACATCAGGGACTTGATGCAGCTCAAGGGCAGGCCCCCTTTCAGGCCACAGCCAGTCCAGCAGGTCCTCCTGAAGGACACTACTGGGGGAGGGGGCAGGGAGAGAGAGCACCCAGGCCAGATCCAGCCCAAAAGCAATTTTTATCTGGCTACCAATGGTCTACCAAATTTTACAAAGATGTGGTGAAAAGTCTGCCCACTTTTCTACTTATAAAGAAGTTAAATTGCTTTATAGTTGCATGAGATGGTAGTCATGTGCAAAGGTGACATCGGTTTGGATTCTGCATGCCAAATGCCCTGGGAATTCCACATTCCGTACTGACAAAGCCCACATTGCTATACCTCACTGGTTTTATTACAGAATCAGACTGTCAGCAAGCATGACAACCCTTCCCCCAAGGAGTACAGAGTGGCTGGCCATCCCTCTTTAAGAAGATCCTCCCCTTTTGGCTGCCTGTCTTCATGGCTTCTATTCATCTGCAATGCTAATCTGACTTTTTTCAAAGGTTAATGGATTTTGGGCTGTTCCAAGGACAGAAAGGCCCAGCAATGATGGGCCAAGCCTGAGGACAGACAAGGATGCAATCTTCAAGCTTGCTCTCTAGAAGAGGCGCCTTTAAGGGACACAGCAAAGTCTCCAAATATGGGCAGCAGCTGCAGTTTGACCAAACAAATGAGAAACATGGGGACAAATGAGAAACCAACATGGGGTTGTTGGTTAGACCTGATTTGTTGGTGTGCACAACTGACAGCTGATCATCTACATACTCTGCTTTTAGTCTTATGCTTTTCATAGGAATAGCTCAGTTTTCCCATCCATTTCAGTGGCCAAAGTATGACTAAATTATTTTATGTTGTGTTTTCTGGCCCCTCCCTTCAGTCATTCCTCAATCTCCTTCTGGGCCATGGAGGCAGGTATTTCTGTACCTGTCTGCATGCACTTTTTAACAAGAAATCACTGGAAGTGCACAAGAGCTGGGCAGTTGAGCATCCATTTCTATCTGACTGTGAAATAAGAAAACTGAGGTTCCATAAAATAAATGCAAGTATGTAAGTGCATTAAACACATTCCCAAACACAGCAAACATAAACCAAACACTAATGTTCGAAAAGCCACACCGTCGCTTTCAGAAGTGGCCCTTTAAATGTGTCCCGCCCTATACCTAGCTGTCAAACAAGCCAGCCACTAAGGGTGCTACAGCGGATACCTTGAAGCGAAAGTATCTGCTTTTTTGGTTCACATGCTGTTCTGAGCCTTGAAAAGCACTTAGAGCTGAAGGAGGAAGTTGGAAGACTCATTCTCCTTCCCACTTCCTCCTTCAGCTCTATGTGCTTTTCAAGGCTCAGAACAGCACAGCACGTGAACAAAAAGCAGAAGGAACAAGATGGTAAGAGCAAAAGGGAAAGAGAGATTCATGGCAGGAAAACAGAGGGTGGGGGGGGGGAGAGAGAAAGTGAGATGCCACAGAAATCAAGGGAGATAATGGAGGAAGAGTCGTGTGGTGTATGAGTGAGTGAGGAGAGAGAATTGAGGGGAGAGTGTTAGAGGGCAGATAGAAGGTGCCTGCACACAGGCATGTACACACTTTGGAAAAGATGATCTTTTGAAACTGCATAATTTTTCCACAGGTTTCCACTATCAAATCACAAACATTTCTCTCCACTGACTAATGAATCTGGTGCTTTCTATTACTGCTGTGGTGCAAAACCATGACTGATGTACAGATCCTGATAGATCTTCAATGTTTACAAGGTATCCACTCAAAATCTTAATCAAATCATAGGTCACCCTCTGCATCCAGATGTATTCTGCAATCTCGAGGGTATTGTTGTCATTCTCTTTAAAAATCATGAGGATCCACAAGGATTCAGGCACTGAAAAACTGAACACTTCTTTTTCCCTGTTTAAGCACAAAGACACAGCAAATAAGCACACTGAGTTACGAGAGGAAGCTGTTAGTAACAAAACCAAGTGACTGGTGTTTTAACTGAAACTCCAAGCAGACCAGGAGCAGTAAAGATAATTATGAAGGAGAGGGCAAATTTAGTGGAATCAGGGGAAACCTTATGGCGAACATGAAACACAGAGCAAAGATCAAATCTGCCTCACACACACTCATACAGTCAAAGAGCATAGCACAATCCTGAGGAATCCATAGACTTACTGGGGAGTGCTCTGGGTCAAGCAAATGAGCAAAGGCATGCATTTCCTTTGGGGAGCACAAGAGGGCAGCATAATCCACTGCCATATGTTCCCCACCTCTGGAGAAACTTTAATTTGATGGGGGTGGGTCAAGGGGGAAAAGCTACAAATTCAAGAGGATCCATTTTAATTCTACTGGATCTGACTTTTACCCAGATTACATGGAAAAGCAAAGTTGTGTGTTCTTTGCCGGGAGAGGTGGGAGGGGGAAGGGAGAGAGCCAACCAGATGTGGCTGTTAGTGCTCACGGCATACTCTCAGCATTCAAAATGGGCCCCCAAAGATTGACGACTCCTTCACTTCTGCCTTGGCTCAGCCCCAGAACCACTGTTCAGTGTTGGTGTGGTGCAGAGGCTAGTGCTGGATTACATCTAGGAGATCCAGGTTCCAATCAATCATGAGGCTCACTGGGTGGCCTTTGGCTAGTTCATGTCTTACAGCTTAATCCAATTCACAGGGGAGGAGGCCAGGCAGTTTGTAGGGGCATTTTGTCCTTTGGAGGAAGAACAGCTCAGAAACGCAGTAAACAGCAGCTGCGGACCATACAGAGTCTGAGTCCTTCAGACTGATCCCACAGTCCATCTCCATCCCACTAAATAACTACAGAGCCCCCACATATTAGGGGTCAAATGTTTTCCAGGCAGACATAAGCCCACAACCCTATGGTAAATAAATAGCATGGAACCACCATGTTCAAAGGCATTATAGCCCCCAAAGGTCAGGTGCTGGGGCCAAACAGGAGGGGAGAGTTGCTGCTTACAAGCTTCTAAGAGTCACGCAGCAAGTGGGAACATGATGCCGCACTAGATAGAATAAGGCGCATGGCTGTCCCAACAAATGCCAAGGAACATCCAGGTCAAAACAGCATAGCAGGCCATGGGAAAGGGCAAGAGCATTCAATAAGCAGACTCTCAAACACTCTCATACAGCTTCCTGGAAAACAATGAAGATTCTGCAAACCAGCAGACATGCTTAACAGCACACAAGTTTTCATATATTTGGTTCTGGCAAACTGGAACCATATACTCAAAGGCAGGCAGATTCAAATGGAACGTTTCTGACAAAGAAATGGCTCTTATGGCGGCCAACAGGGCCATAAATGCAGGGAACCCCCCCCCCCCCCCAATAACATAGGCATGGCCAAACTTGGCCCTCCAGCTGTTTTGGGACTACAACTCCCATCATCCCTAGCTAACAGGACCAGTGGTCAGGGATGATGGGAACTGTAGTCCCAAAACAGCTGGAGGGCCAAGTTTGGCCATGCCTGCTATAACACACTGCAAAGTCAGACAGGAAAGAAAAGCCAGGCAGAGGTCTGGGGCACCACCTCATGGTGGTAGTGAGGAATTACAAGAGGCTGATCCCAGCAAGCAGGGAAATTAAGAACACAAGCAAAGATGTGCAGAACTACTGGAAGAGAAGAAACCTCTGGAATGGTTTTAAACCTCTAGTCTCAACCTACCCTTCCCCTGACTGCCAGAACTGTCATTCAGTGTCGTGTATTTATTACATTTCTAGACTGCCCTTCAAGCAACGCACTGCAAAACAAAACAAAGAATCAACATAAGAGTAATTAAAATGGCTAAAACAAATACATAAACATCTCCTCAAATGCTTGTGTGAAGTGATGTGTCTTCAGTAAACACCAAAGGAAACACCCCCTAACTTACAAAGGGTGGAAGTTCCATAGTTGGGTGGGCCATGAAAGAGGAAGCCCTGTCATTGTGCAACAAGCCATGCCAATGGGCTAAACAGGGCTCCTTCCCCTGCCAATTACAGTCATACCTCAGGCTGAAGTAGCTTCGGGATAAGTATTTTTGGGTTGCGTGCTGCGGCGACCCGGAAGTAACAGAGTGCATTACTTCCAGGTTCCACCGCTTGCACATGCGCAGACGGTCAAAATGACGTGACACGCATGTGCAGAAGCGGCAAATTGGGACCTGTGCACGCGCAGACGCGGGTTGCGTTAGCTTCTGGATGCGTGCGAGGCTCCAGAACGGATCCCGTTCACATCCAGAGGTACCACTGTATAAAGACATGGCTAGAAAAAAGACAGGAAATTGGATCTTCCTCCTTCAAGCAACCCCTTTTAGGGATTTGTAGGATCATTCCATTCAAGCATCTTGAATTGGCCTGGTAGCAAATAGGCAGGATTGCTATTAGAAGAGCCCTGCTTAACATTTCGAGCTGAAGCTTTGAGACACATCATCTAGACAAGCAGCTCCCTAACTTGAATCTCCCGACTTTTTGTTCTGTTTCCATGAATGTTTATATATGTGTATGTTTATATATACAAGGAGCTGTATTTTATAACTGGTTTTATAACCAAATTCTTGCTGTTTTGTCATTGGCTTTTATCAGTTTGTAAATCGCCTCAGTATTTCTTCTGGAAAGGAAAGGAGATATATAAATTACCGTATTTTAATTAGTAATAATCTAGACTAATGAGTAAAAACATATGTAATCACTAGCATTGTCAGTTCATCCTGTACAGCCAAGGAGACATCAATACCATTGCCCAAATGAGATGAAACTCATCCTCCTTTGGACACTAACAGATTGTGTCATCTGGGGCCCAATACTTAATGACCCACTTCCAGGGCAGGGGGACTTATCCAGAGTGGCAAGAGGACTTTACACACACACACACACACACACAGCACCCTGAACAGCCTCTTCCACTGAGAGCTCAAAGAGCCAGGAGAGACAGGCACTACCAAGCTATGAAGGACTCAAGGAAGCGAACAGGGGATGCTGCAGCTGCCCAATTTTACTACTCAAACTGCTTAGAGAATTTTTGCTGGAAAAGCAGCAAGTAAGTATTATTAATAAATGAGGTGGTCTTTTTTAATCAATTGGTATGAATTGAGTCTATTGTAGCTTGTTCATTCAGCAGCCCAGGGCTCTTTTACATCTCCACCTCTTGCAATCTCCACAGTGTGTCGTCCGATTACCCTCACAAAAGAGAAAATGAAGGAACTCCTGTCAATATTATTCTCCATGTGCCAGGCGGTGTGACCATATGGATGTTTACTCAGGCATAAGCCCTCCCAAGTTCAATGAGACTTACTCTCAGGTAAGTGTGTCTAGTCCTGCAGCCTACATTTGTTGAGTCCTTTATGTGTGGGATAAGCTTAGAGATCTACACCGGTTACCAATTTGCTACTGAGCCAAGTTCAAGAGGTTACTATTAGGATACCGGCAGCAACCATTTTAGGAATTTTTGATAGGTGCGCAACTGCGCTGAACGATAACAAAACGGGGAAGAACGGAACAGGGGCAGGATGGGTGTTTGCAGGCTTTTTCAATGCTGTTGGAAATATACCGTATTTTTCGCTCTATAACACGCACCTGACCATAACACCTGACCCAATGCAAAAATCCTGAGAATCCCTGTGGATCCATGCTTTTTAACCACGTTTTTGCACCATTGCAGCCCCAGGCAACAGTGGGTGCGTGATTTTGGGGGGGCAGGCTGTAGCCATGGACATGCTATGTGATCTGATGGTGAATTTGGGGTGACCCAATGCAAAGATCCTGAGGATCTATGTGGATCTATGCTTTGTAACCACATTTTAAGTGGGGAGCGAAGGAAAAACAAAGAAGGGATATTAGAGGGGTGTGCAGAGAAGCAGCTGGCTAAGAATGCAGGAGAGGGATTTAATGGGTTGGAGAAAAGAAAGGCAAAGGTTTTCCCCCACCCAAGCCAGCCAGCCATCTCTCTCCCTCCCTCCCTCCTCTCTCTCTCTCCTTCCCCCCTCTCTCTCTCCCTTCCCCCCTCTCTCTCCCTCTCCCCCAGCAGCAACAGAGCTTGCCTGGAGGGGAGGGGCTTTCCCTGCTCTTTGTTCCGTTTCAGCAAACACAGCAACCAAACAGAGGAGGGTGGGCAGTAAGACCCTGAGGCAGAATGCAGGAAAGCAGCCGCTTCCTCTTTTCAGTTTTCCCTTCTCAGTGAAGCGCCGCGATTTGATTTTTGCCTGGCGATTTGATATTTGCCTGATTTTTCGGCTCCAGGGACCACACATTCGCTCTATAACACGCACAGACATTTCCCCTTCCTTTTTAGGAGAAAAAATCTGCGTGTTATAGAGGGAAAAATACGGTACATGATTTCACTTAAACGTACGGTGCCTTGGAACTTAACCCCCACATAAATTGGGAGTTGCTTTAACGCCTTGTAACTAGTTTACCTACCAGATCACCTTACTCTTATATGCCCAACTGACAATATGTCAATTGTGGAATTGACACTATTACAGGTGCCACATAATATCCATTCCACATTTGTAAAAAATCACTTTTTTTAGTGCAGCAGCACCTAAAATTTGGAACTTGCTGCCTACTGATATCAAGAAGGTGTATTTGCTGTACTCTTTTCTGTGCCTGCTAAAAACATTTTTCTTTAGACCAGCTTATCCAGACATGCTGATGTGTTTTAACCTCTTTTACTGTTAATTTTGATTTTTTAAATAGTTTTTATTGATAATTTTAGTATTTTTGGCAAATCACTTTGAAATTTTAGCCACAATTGAACAGTAAATAAAATAATATTAATGGTAAAATAAAAAAATATTAAGAAACAGTTTCATCCTGCAAAACATTCTCTAAACTCAACTGAAAAAGCTGCCAAGACAATCTGGAAAACGCAGCACGAAATTTAACATGATAAAAGGATGTTCAACTCAGGTGAAAAAATGTTGAATTTTGCTACTTATTTCCCCAGCTTACATTACCATTACTTCAAAAACTTCAGTCCTAAAGCAGACTTACTTGGAAAGAAATTGGGTTCATAATTCATTAGGAATTATGAACCCAATGGAGCTAACATTTAAGTGAATGAGCCAAAGCCTTTGGCCGTAGAAATGTGACAAGGCTTCCTATGACTCCCTTCCCATAAAGGAATTTGGGATTTTGCTCAGAGCCCCAAGAAGACTTGCTCCAGCCCTTATAGTCTGAAACACACTTTGGTGTCAGTTCCCACTTGCAGGGCTCTTGACAGCTGCCCTGCAATCTGGGAATTCCCTTCATTTAAAAATTTGACAAAGCTTGTTCTTCATTATCTTGCAAAAACACTCACTGATGACAAATTCCAGAGACAGACATGTTACATTACAAACACAAGAGTGCGTGCTGATATCATAAAGATCCCCCCCCAGTATTTCTATAGTGTGCTATCCAAAGATGTGCGGCCCAAAAATCTTTAAGTGGGGGAAAAAGAGGGGGGATGCAGAATCTTAATGCAAGTGCAGTTACTATTCACAAGAGCAGAAGCTGGTGACTGTGCTTGATGCTACCTTTGAACTTATCAGGCTCTAATTCTACAGAAACTTTCTGCTGCAATAAACATGTCAGCCTTTAAAGCATCACAAGTTGTGTGTGTTTTCAGGGGAAGCATGACTCTGTTCATTCCGGCAGTTTTCTGTGGCTTTTGAAAGCAGTGACCATACATAAGTTTGGAGTTGGCAGCACTGTTTTCCTGTCTTTCCACTTGGACCTAGGCAGTCATTTCATAGCATCTATGCTTTGGGGTCCAGGAGGGTTTTCTCTCCTTACCCCACATTGCTTAATTAGGTGACATGACTGAATGAAGTCACCTGGGGAATTGGACTGCCGCATCATCAGTATTAAGATGGGTGTTACAAACCTCTTTCACCAATACCCCAGCACCTTCACCTGCTTCCAGGTTCCACTCCAAGTGTGTGCGTTTACCTTTAAAGTCCTTCATGGCAGGAACCTCAGCAAGGATAGAGCTATTTTTAAAATCTGGTGAATCAAAGAACTTCATCATACAACGCCACCACAAGGAAATCAAGCAAAACAACTTGCAGCTGAAGCAAGTCACCTCCAACGCGCCCCCGCCCTCGCTCGCCCACGCTTCTGCTCCAGGCTCGGCCAGTCTCCTGACTGAAGAAGCGGCCGCCTGAGGATGAAGCGCGACCAGGCCAACCGAAACCTACCAGGAATGGCGGCGGGGCAAGGAGCAGGTAGTGGCCCGTGGTGTGGGCGGGTAGCTAAGAAGGGCCCGGAGCGGATCCCCGAGAAAAGTCGCGCTAGGCGCCTCGCCCTCTGCACATGCTCAGGAACACCTCCCCCTCCCCAGCTGACCTTCGAGGCTCTCGCACTGGACGAGGTTGACATAGTCGGCCTGGCTGAGGACGCCGGCCTTGAAGCCTCGCACCAGGCCTTCCAGGTAACCGCAGTCTACGTTGAAGTACAGCTCCGGGAAGCACGAGAGCAACATCGCGGCGGCGGCGGACAAGGGAACCGGCCGGGCTCGGAGGAGGCTGAGGGGCCGCCGGAAGTGGGAGCAAAAGTCTCGTCTCTCACGTGATCCGGACGAAAACTCTGCTGCTTCCACGACTCCTAGAACGGCCCGCCGGGGTGGCTTCCTGTTTCCTGTCAGACTCTCTTAAGCGCCCCCTCCCGGGTTGGAAATGAGGGTTGCCCATAGAAACCAATGGAGCGCTACCATTGGGCAACAGAAGACCTCGGCAGCTGCAGGGGCAATTTCGGTGCTTCGAGGCCCTCGTTTGTGTATCCAGGGCGTTAGTCAGCTATGGTTCTCCTCAGAGTAGACCCGCTGAGGTTAATGGACACGACTGTCTTGGGTCCGTTACTTTCAGGATGACTTAGTGGGGGCCCGTGAGGAGTGCGCAAGCGCGGCTGCGGCTGGCGGCCCCTGGTCGACCCCGCACTTCCGACGACTTCGGCGCGAGGAGAGCCTCGCGGGACCGTTTCTAGAGAGCAGGCCGGAGTGGCGGAGAAAGGCCCGCTGAGGCTGAGGCAAGGATGGCTCCTCTAGGAAGGCGCACGTCTATGGCTTGATGCCTAGAATGGCGCGGCTGTCCCCTGGCGGCCACATCGTTCGCCCCTCTTCTCTCGGAGCTCCCTGGGCAGGTCCGGCTTTTCTGCGGCCCCGCAGATCAGCGGGTTGTTTGCTGAGAAAGCGGGAAAGGGACTCTCCCTGCCAGGACAGTCAAATGCCCCCAGCCCACTTGAGGACGCGGAATATGACTCAGCCTCTGTCCCAGGCACAAAATAGCGGGCCAGGCGCAGAAGCAACCGGAGCTCGTTGCTATCAGCTAGCAATGCCTGGCATCGACGTTTCCTCAAGAGATAATCCGAGTCATCTTTGGAAATTGCTAAATAAACTGCGCTTTCTTTGTGGTGAGAAGTCCCAGAGCTCAGCGTTCCCCAACCCAAGTCCAGGCACTCCCTTTGGAAATTTAGCCACCTCCCCGTTTTACGCAAAATCCCCAGGTGGAGAATGGTTTCCCTCCCCACCCCCACGTTTCTTAAAGTATTTACACCCATCTCCTGTCTTTCTTCTTCTATTCTCCTTTCACACTAGACTTGTATGCCATCCTCCCTCCAAAAAGACCCTTCCAGTTTCTTTCATTCTTTTCTCTCCCCCCCCCCTTTCTATTTCTGTGGCCCCTGATCTGTCAAAGTGTTGCAGTGTTTTGCAGGCTTGTCAAGAGGGATGCCTGATCTGTCACTGCTGTATTCTCCCCAACCCTGTGTGGTTCCCTCCAAAGTTCAGTGGGGACAAGCTGGTACCTTAATCTTACCCCTGTTACAAATTCCAGCTGTTATGCTAAAATTTTGAGCTGTTATTAGTTAATACATACAACTACTGAAGTTCACATTTCTGCTGCTGCTTCCTGGTGTTGGGGCAGTCTTGTTGCAGAGTTTCTTCATCCAATGAGTGCCCTTCCTAAACCCATCAGGAGGGAGATCTCCCCACACACCTCAAACCTCTTTGTCTCTCAGCCATCTTTGCAAGGGTTGGCACTGGCCCAACCAAAAGGCAATGGCACAGCTAAGGGAGCTGGCCAGACTGCTGGCTCCTGGCTCACTGTTAGTTGAACACTGCTCTAAACTTTGCCCCTTCCTGAGATGGTTTTTATCCATTGATATAGGACTAGTTCCTCCCTCCCTCCCCACTTCCTTCCTTTCATTGAAAGTGTCCGCTGGTAGACCCAGCTGCTGAATTTCACCTGCTGCTGAAAGTGCCCTGTTCATGTTCTGAGGCTACTTCAGAAGTATAACCATGCCACAAAATTCTATCCCACCATGGAGTGGGCTCCATGCCCTGGAAACCTTACCACCCAGGCATAATATATGTATACATTATTATTAGCAGTAGTAGTATTTATTAATATAACACTTCATGACAAAAATAGGTTTCTAAGTGCTACTGTACAGTAACCTACTCAGAGACCCTGAGATGGGGAACCCAGGTCTGTACAGCACAATGAGCCATCCCTTTCCCAATCTCAAGTACCCAAATATGCCAAGAATGGCTGGCTAAAGCTTTGGGTTTTAGGAGAATGCTGGAGAACTGTCATCTGCTGAGGTGACCAAGGCTTTTGGTTGTCTGTTTTTCTTTTGTAAGGAAAGAGAAGCTCGTGTTTTCATCGCTCCTTTTTATTAAAATGGGTAAAAAGATCGGCCCCCATTTTAACATAAGATAAGGGAGTGGCACCCTGATGAAGGCTAGTTCTTGCCACAGGGGAAAGTGTTGCTAAATTTCTTGCAAAAGCAATTGGCATTGAAGAAGCGGCAGTAGCAGGTGGCACATGGATCACAGCAGGGGAGCTTGTGCCCAAGACAAGATTCCTGCAAGCGGACACATCTTCGAGGGGAACGCTCTTCCCTTCCCTGGGTTTGCAGGGCTGTCAGCAACATCTGCAAAGAGAGCAACGGGAAGGAATGAAGAGATCAGAGGTGCTTGGCACGAAACACTTCTGCTGCCCTGAAGATACACATTTGAAAAGAAAAACACACACATCCACCTATTTATGGCTTGGGTCTAGGCTGCACAGAAAGCAACCTGGCAGCATCCTGTTGGCCACAGTATATTAATCCAAACCTTGCTTTCCCATATATTGGTCAACAGCCTACCTGACGAAGACTCTGACTGATTGCTCTTCCTTCAGGGTTTGACTTAGAATACATGTATGACTATAAAACAAGTTATGACAACCTCAGCCTGCTCCTACTTGGAAGGAGCTTCTGGATCCATACATTTCAGGAGGATGGGGAAATGCCACCTCATTGGCTTGGTCCACCTGGAGTTGTTTGTTCTACAGGTATCATTATGGGATGTTTTCTGATCATGACATTGATCTGGCACAAATTGGGAAGGTTGACCAGTGTAAGGAAGAGGGGTGGATTATCCAGAGCTGCAGGATGCAATTGTACCAAATGTTCCTTTTGGAGGAAGGGCAGAGAATACTTTTAATAATAAATAAACTCTTCGTCCTATGGCGTTGGTGGAGGACCCATAGCTCCATCACACACACCTTGGACAGGTAAGGTCCCAGATTCAATCATTTGGGATCTGGGATGCTTCTCTCTTGCAGAATGACTGCTAATGTGACTGCATGATCCTGGGCAAGATGGAGCAATGCCTGACTCAGTGTAGGGACACTTCTGATATGCAAGCACAGTCAAGGAGCTTGTAGGAGGGTTTCAGTTACCTGCTGTGGCTCCATTGCATTTGCTTCTAGCACAAGGTCATCTTGGGCAATTGGCATCTCCAGAGCAGCCAGGTGTTCAAAATCTGTGAAAGAAAAACAAAGGTGTGGAAGCTCCTTCACTGCCTTCCCGAAGCTGCCGTTCACAACTTCTGATCTATTCTCCCCAGAGGTGTCTAATTGGAGCCCATGTAAATGTCTTTTCAGCCGTGACCAAAAACCCAAGCCTTTTAAATAATAATTTAGCTAATAAGATTGTTTTGCCTTTGGTGATTTGTTAAATTTTGTGTTCTTTGAGTGCTATTCAACTAAATTTTCCTCTGTAAAACTAGTGAACATGACTAAATTAGGTCCATTGATTTCAGTACATCTACTCTTGAGTAAAACTTAGCTGAGTACCACCACCCTTTGCCTCTTTTGCTCTTATCTGGCCTTGTCTTAATACTTCATTTAATGTCATTGTTATTGCTGTGGTGTATTGTTATTCCGTGAGCTGCCCAGATAACTTTTTGTTAGAGTGTGATTTATAAAATAATTAACTACGTGCATGAGATCAGTTGTGAATCTGGGTTTGCTTGATGGGTAAAGAGCCCGTCCATGAGAGCTCTTGGCCTCCTTCCCTATACTCCTGCTGCTGGCTTGGGAAGCTACCATTAGCTAGAATCGACACTGTCCTGTAGTTTCCTGAGAAATACTGTGTTTCCCTCCGAAACAGCTTTGATCCATATGAAGACATCTGCACCCCTGTCTTCCCACCTGTGTGGACAGACAGCCGACAACTTGTATAATGATGCACAGATGCTATTTGAAATGCAGGGCGTGGGGTTGAGGGTGGAATGACCTTACTGGGTTTGAAACTGGTACGTAACATGAACACAGCAGAGGGCTTGCAATACACGCTGCCTTAATCCAGGAACTCAAAAGTGTCAGGCCAAAGGAAACCACCCAGCGAAGGGGAAAGCACTCATGAGTTTTCCACACTCGGAAGACAAGAGGGTTTTCTTGCCCAGGGCCCCTCAACTACATTAGAGCTGTGTTGCATGTACAAAGGCTGCAGAGACAGGCAGAGGGGAAAGGAAAGAAACTGACCTGGGGGTCCCTCTTTGATCACCTGCAGAAGCCCTGGGTAGCTGGAGCGGCCTTCTTCGTCCAGCATGGAGGGGCCCCGCTCGGCCAGACGGCGGCTGTGGTTGGGGTTAGAGGCCAGGGTGGTGGGGATTTCTTGCAGGAGTCCTAAGGACAGCAGCAGGATCCTCAACATGGTCTCCCTGGATAACCAAGCAAGAAACAAGTGGTGGTGGGGAGGGAGAGGGCTGAGATGCTGGGCTGAGAGGTGGCCTAAATTGGGAATAGCACAGGTGACAGCAAAGACCACCAACCTTTCTGGGGGGTCCATATCACACAAGCCACACCATGCACACTGTATCCCCTTGCCCCCGCTCCCCAGCTTGTAGAGCTGGGCTCCCTCACAGGCTTTTCTGAAAGAGACCAAAGAGAGACCTTGCAAGGGGTTTGTCTCTCAAGCCTGAGAGCACCCCAGGACAGTCATCTCGAGGCTTGAAGCCCCCGCTGCATTCTGCTTCCCTTCCCTCCAAGCAAGCAAGCCAGCTGCCTGCCCATCATCTTCTCCTCTTCCTTCTTTGCTCAGAGCAATCTCCCCAATTAACCCTCATAACAATCCTGTGAAGTAGGTTAGGCTGAGAGGGCGGACAGCTTGGCAAGTTCTATGGCTAAGTGGGGATGTAAGAGAGGCTTGGTTTCATCTATCAAGGGCAGCATTCAGGCACCCGCAAACCTTTGGAGCAGCTCAGTACAGAGATGTCTTCTTGAAATGGCTACACAGCGGACAAAGCCCTGTGGAAATATCCAAGCCCCCTGCAGACCCCAAAAGAGGTGTGCCCCTCTTCTATGGCTCCCTCCCACTGCCCCCACCAAAGGGCTGCTCTGCTTAATGAGAGATGAACATACTACTTTCTTTGTGCAAAGCAACAAGTGCTCACACACATACACACATACACACATACACATATTCTCTGGGCCCTATCCTGTGGAATGTGCTGCTCAGCACATTTCACACTCAGTGAGTGGGAGAGGCAGAAAGTTACTGTACCTGACTCTTGCCATCCGTCCGTCCGTTATCCTGATCGAGTGCTGTGGCTCTGCGGAGCTGCAAGTTGGCTAAGGGCTTTTATTAATCACATACGTAATTAATTGACTGGACCACATGACTGCAAACTAATGGGTGGGTGGGCTTCTGTGGAAGCATCGCTTTGTGCATCTTCCTGCACGACTGAATTTTGCTCCTTCATAAGAAGATAAGCTGGATCAGGCCAAGCTGCTTGTGCGGTTTGCAGCAACTGAAAGCATTACTGCCTCTGCAGGCAAAACCGTCATGGCTAGTAGCCATTGATAGCCTTATCTTCCTACATGAATTTGTCGACTTCTCTTCTAAAGCCATCCAAGTTGGTGGGCATCATTACCTCCTGTGGGAGTGAGTTCCATGGGTGAACTGCTTTCTTTTATCTATTCTTAATCTTCCAACATTCAGCTTCATTGGATGGTTATGAGTTCTGTTGTTGTTGTTGATGATGATGATGATGATGATGATTTCTCTAGCTACTTTCTCCACGCCAGGCATAATTTTACACATTTCTGTCATGTCTCCTTTTACTTGACATTTCTCTAACCCCAAAAGTCTCAAATGCTACAACATTTGTTCATAAGACTGTCGCTCCATCCCGTTGAACATTTTGGCTGCATTTTCTGAACCTGTTCCAGCTTTACAATATCCTTTTTGAGGTGAGGTGACCAGTACTGTACACAGTATTTCAAACATAGATTACACCCTTGATTATGATATTGGCAGTTTTATTTTCAATTCCTTTCCTAATGATCCCTAGCATGGAATTAGTCTTTTTCCACAGCTGCTGCACACTGGCTCAGAATATTTATCAAGATATCTAATATGATCCCAATGTCTTGTTCCTGGCCAGTCACTGCCGGTTCAGATCCCATGAGAGTTCATATGACCTTATTATGATCCCAACATGCATGGTTTTAAGTTATTTACATTTAATTGCATTTGTCATTTTACTGCCTATTCACTCCGTTTGGAGAGGTCTTTTTGGAACTCTTCACAATCTCTTTTTCTTTTAACGACACTGAACAATTTAGTATCATCAGCAAACTTGGCCACCTCACTGCTAACCCCTAATTCTAGATCGTGAAAAAACACAGGTCGCAATATCAATCTTTGGAGGACTCCATTTCCTGCATCTCTTCATTCAGAGTACTGTTCCTTTATTTCTACTCTCTGCATTGTGACACTTAACCAATTCCTGATCCACAAGAGGAACTTTCCCCTTCCTTAGGGAGCCAGCACCGTTCCCCTCTGAGTGGCACATACAACCAAGTTGATATTTAAGAGCCCAGACCAGCTTTGTGTATCTGATTGGGGTGCCCATTGTTGTGACGTGGGGTTTGTGATTTCAGCTCTCTTGACATAATATGCTGGAGACAGTTCTCTAGTAACACTTCTTTATTAAAGCAAACAAGACTGAGACTTGAGGAGGGGAGAGCTACATTTATAGGGACAGGGAACAAGCTAGAAAGGATACATTTTGGAGGGAACAATATCAGGCAATCACAGTCCTGCCTTTTGGAGGCAACCAATAAGACAGAGGATCCAAATACAGCAGCTTAAATGAACCAATAGTAGCTGTACCCTCTGGAACCAAAAGGCAGTTACTTTACCCTAATGCAATACAGACAATAATAATACAGATATAAAATCCTTTGATTCAATACACAACACCCATATTAAATATTTAAAATATTGGGGGCCATCCATGAGGGAGCAGAGGTCACCTCCTCACAAGGTCTGTACAGCAGGTATCTTAAACCTCTTCAGACCCAAGACCCACTTTTAACCCAAACATACATTTAGGGAGCAATTATTTTACCATATGTCTGCTCCTGTTGCAACCCACCTTGGATCAGGTCACAACCCACTTGTGGGTCCTGACCTACCAGTTGAAGACCAGCGCTGCAGAGCTTTAAGGAAATAAAATTATACAAATAAAGCAAGTCTAAAGCACAATGCGGACAGGAGGGAAATTTAGGCTTTCACACAGCCCCAAACCCTATTTTTGGTTACCGCAGGCTGCAAAAATAGGATTGCTTCTTTGCTTAAAACTTTGGAAATTACTCTTATACCTGATCATCCCCTCTTCATATTCCAGGAAACGGCCAAAGCCTTGAAAAAACCCTCTCCTCACCCCCCGCCCCCACCCCAGCAACAACTATAGCCCTGCTCTGTGCCCCCCATGCCCAATGTCCCCCGAGGACCCCCCTGTTTTCTAAAGCTCATTAATGATTGTTTGTGCAGAAAGGAGAATGAAAAGTGCACTTCCAATTAACTGAAAGCAGAGATGTTGTGTGTACTTTTGTAACCCAATAAAATCTTTAATAAAAACATTTAAAAAAATAAAAGTAACTAACTGACCAATTACATTACAGATAACTCAGTTCGGCCCCTCCCTCAGCATAGAGTGCCCCCCCTTAAAATAAATCATGGCTATGCCCATGTCCCATAATGACAAATAAAGGCAGGAACATAGGCACTGCTGCATAACACTTATAGCTCCTCTGTATTAATGATTGTTTGTCTGGGAGGAAGAAGAGGATTCTGGGAAGAGATTAATGCCCTAATGAAGGAAGCAGCCCCAAACTGCCCTGAAAGCTTTTCAATCTGCAGAAGAAATGCCTGGCTGATGTGTGTCCCCCAACATTCAATAAAGGGATAACAACACAAACATTTCCAGGAAGCGAGGGGCTCACAGTAGGAAGAGCACACGATCAACAGAGCCTGCTCTCTCCCCGCCCCCAATACAAGGTGCTTAAGGAGGTTCTCCGTCCAGATCAGGTGCTGTGGTGTCCAGGGAAACAGCCTGAGTTCCTCAGCATCCTCTGAATACAGCTGCAACCACAGAGGTTTATGCACAGCCCAGCAAACAACATACTATTCTGCATTCAGGGCTTTTGTGTGAAGGTGAGAGGCAGCCTTACTGTAAGGGAGGCAGAGTTGCTCAGATAGGAGGCAGCTCTATCCAGCCCTGCAAACATCTCCTGCACACAAAAGTCAAGTTGACAATGATCGGGAGGCCAATAACATGCCTCATGAGGTGTGTGTCTGGGGAGGACCGACCCTTAGAGTTTTATATCAGGAACCAAAATATCTCTGGGCCAGTTCTGTTTGCGAGCCACTGTTTTCAGCCAGTAACCAGCCAAAGGGCAAAGAGGATTCTGGGAAGTTATAAGCATCATAGTGCAGACAGCAGCTTCCTTTACGCCCCACCCCCCACCCCAATTGCTTTGAAAGCTTTTTAATCTGCAGGGGGAACCTCAGGCGTATGTTTTGCCCATGATGTGAAGGGGCTAAATGAAACCTCCTCTGTTCTGTACAGCCAATTCCAGGAAAGGATGAGCCCCAAATAGCAACAAAAGTGACTGACAAAGTGGTCAACAAAGCATGTTTTTCTGAAAACAGGAGAGAGGAAGGGGGAGTCAGGGGACAAACACAAACTCCCTCTTTCCGTCGGGAGGGGAAAGGCACCAATCAAAGTTTTTCCGCAATGCAGAAGGAGGCACTTGTGCCTGCCCTTCCTGCCTTGGCCTTTGCTCCATTCATCCCAGTGGTTCTTGTTGCCAAGGAGAGCTCTAGTTTGGGGGTCTCTCTGATCAGGGCTCCTCCGACCCATTTTGGGTCATGCTTCATGCAAATGATATTAGCACGAACTGCCAGACAGGGTGTCTTTCAGAGCCGGGATCCATGCCTGGAAGCTTAAATCTACAAGTGGGCAAAGGTCGCAGGTGGCTTCTCTTGCAACTGCGCTGAGGGGGCCTGTCCTGCAGGACTCAGTGGGCCTGGCAGAATGGCAGCCTGGGCACCTGGGACAGAAGAAGCTATCACCACACCTGCAGAAATTCCACATCAGCTCTGATCAGGGGGAGATTTATTTATGAGTGTGTTTGAGGCCTTCACCACCACCCCCCACAAAAAAAAAATCAATACCTATAATAAAATAGCAACTCAGCAAAACCAGTCTTATTTCTCCTGGCAGAGTGCTTGGAGTGCTGGAGATGGATGTGCCAGTTGTACTACCTCCCTAAGAGTCAGGCTTTACTCCTGGAGCAGCTCCATGAGGCACACTCTGGTTTGATGTAGCAGCTCCAAGTTACCTGTTGTGGCTCAGAGCAGATCCTGCTCTGCCTGAGAACCCAGAGAGCAATCTTCGTGAATGAGGGTGCTGTATGTGTGGCAAGTGCGTGTAGGCTGGTATCCATTTGCCATGACCACCCGACATGATGTGGCTATGGGGCAGCAGACCATTGTAGTCCCTCAGGCCCCCCAAAAGTTGCTTACCCTTATTTAGAGGGAGAAAACCGGAAGGAAAGGCCCTTCAGTGGGGTGGGGAGCTGTTATTTACTAAGCTTGGATCCTAGAACAATAGGCAAATAGGATCCTAGAATGCAACAACTGATTGGCTTGCAGGAAAAGACCAATCAGGCTCCAGGAGGGAAGCAGAATCAGCCAATCAGATGGGACTCATTGTGTAAATAATGTATATAAAAGCCTTTTGGGGTTTGGGGAGCAATTCAATCACTGTTTTACAAGCTGCAATAAAGAGCATTAAATCACTACAGGACTCCGAGTATATTTCAGGAGCACTTGGCTTTTTCTGCCTTGGGAACATTGGGGTGAATGAAGCTACCTCAGTAGACTGACTCGCCCAGGAAATGACCCAGAAGGCAGGAAATACAGGCAGAATGTATGAGAGAGAAAGATGACAAAACTATATGCAGGAGGAAGAAGAGGGGCTCAGCAGTTGATACAAGCTGCGGAAGATCCTCTCCATCCCCTTTCGTTGCTCTCACCCACCCCTGCCGGGAAGAAGTTTTGCCAGGGGTTCAGTCTAGAGCAGTAGCAGGAACCACATTTTGTTTAGTTCTCCTGCACAACTCAGACAATTCTTCCTTACAGAACAGGTTGCAACTGCTTTTTCTAATGAACACTTATTTTATTCACTCTAACTGGGCAGAAAATGTGGCAAAGTTAACCTGAGGAGCAAATGTGAGTCCATCAGCTCTCTATGCCAGACATCACAATCACTTCCCTGCACCCCATTGCACCTTTGACAGTGCTGAGTTGTGCTGCCCAGGCAAAGGTGCTAGGTTGTCATGGACTGGCTGGATGCAGATGAGTGTTAGGAGGCACCAGCTGGGGAACCCCCAAGGGAACCCCTAGGGCAGGGGTCAGCAACCTTTTTCAGCCATGGGCCAGGCCACCATCCCTCAGACCATGTGGTGGGCCGGACTATATTTTTTGGGGGGAAATGAACAAATTCCTATGCCCCACAAATAACCCAGAGATGCATTTTAAATAAAAGGACACATTCTACTCATATAAAAACCACGCTGATTCCCAGACCATCCACAGGCCGGATTGAGAAGGCGATTGGGCCGCATCCAGCCCACAGGCCTTAGGTTGCCTACCCCTGCCCTAGGGGAAGAAGGTCAGAGCAAGGGGATTAGTGGCAGGTTGATGATTAGTGACCAGAGGGAGGAGCAGACGGGGAGCAGGAGGTGTCAGAAGCTGAAGAGGCAACAGGGTTTAGTGAGCAGGAGGAAGAAGCTGTGGCAGAGAGCAGTCCTGATTCAGAGGCTAGAGAGGTGGAGGGCCAGGAGATGGAGATGAGGCAGGCTGCTGAAGAGTCCAGGGAATCTCCCCCTCCTGCTGCTGGCTCCCCGGGTATCCCAGAACACTCAGAGAAATGAAGAAGGCAGAGGAGAAATTGGTTGCGTGCAGACGCAGCCTCCAAATGCTTAGAAAATACCCTGAAGAGGAGGGGACTTAGGCAGCTGTGGGAAAGCAGGGACCTTCAGTCCTCACAACTGCCTCATTGGAGCAAGACCTACTGGGAAGAGTTGCTGGGATCACAAGGCCTGCACTGCTTTGGTTTCTTCCCTAGGGAAAATGTTCCATTACAGGGGTGGGGGCTAATGCTGAGAAGGGTCTCCTCCCTCCCTCCCAGCCCCTCTCCTCTGCACTTCAGATCAAGGTGCACTTGGAGGAGGCACTGTTGAGGATCTTGGGGCTTGATGGGAAGAGATGGGTGTTTTTTTCAACACCAAGGCCTGCAGCCAGGATACTTGTGAGGTCCTCATGCTCCAGGGTATATCAAGTCAGGCGTAACTGATTATATATAGAAAGGCAGGTGCTATAATTCTGCTCCTGAGGGCATACCACATATCAGCAAAAGGTGGTCTAGCTTATTCCAGATCATAGAAGCCTCAGTTTATATTATGTCATAGTCCTATCTCTGTTTTCATATGATTGTGAATTGATAGCACATTTGTCACATTTTGCCTACTGCAGGCAGAGAAGCTCTGAGGCAGCCCAACCCTCTCCAAACCTAGAGAGTTCCCAAGTTTAACTTAAGGAAGTAGACGGATCCTGCCCACCTCCCTCTCTGCATTCGTAACAGTTTCCACCATGTAAACACGGACTCCAGTTCTTATAATGAACCACATCAAAAAAATACAGATTTTATTTTGCCCTTGTGATGAATGCATTCCCATACCACCTAAGTCTTTAGAATAATCATACATAATACTGCATTGGGGAGGAAGAGGACTTGTAGAATCCATGCAATCTCACACATGAGGTTGTTGGCCACAAACCATCAGTATCATGCAGCTTCTTGGGAAATAAAGTGCTCCTTCTCTCAAACCAGCTGCCATCTCATTTGAAAACACAAGAGGCAGTGAAGCGGAGGTGTGTACACGTCAAGCAGTAGTGGCACATGCGCCGATGACAACTTTGCTGAAGGGTAAAATGCAGCTCCTGGGATCTGCACTTCAAATTAGGGCCACAATATGTGTGTTGGGGGGGGGGGAGCAGTAGCTGCAGGGACTCCCTCCTTCCTCCCTTTCCCTGGGACTACAGAATGGGGGAAGGTGGACGGAGGCAACCCAAATATAAGGGAAGCCCGAGGTGCTCTCGGTTCGGCTGGACTTTCGGAACTGGCGCTCAGGATCTAAGCAAGGGGGTCCTGTGTCTAGCCCCAATGCCAAGGCCCCAGAGCCCCCCCCCCGCAGGCCGCTCTAAATCAGCCCCTTCCCATCCCACGATTGGCCCGCGGGGAGCCTGGGAAGACCCACAAGCAAGACCCCTTGCGAGACCCTCCCCAAAAGTGTTGCTTGGGGCACCAAGCGCTCTCCAATGGCTTCTACTACGTTTCTGAAACGTTGGCGCAACAAATCGACAAAACAGGGTTTTGCCAAGCCTCTGAGCATGTGCCGATTCGCATTTGAAACTCGAATCCCATCTGGACTGGGGATGGAGGGTTTTGCATCTTTGCGGTGCCCTGAGCGCCTGTAACCATCTGCGTGCCCTCCTACGAGGGATGATGTTGATCCTCACCCCCCCCCCCGCCCGCCCCGGGGCCTGTTTGCAAACTGGCAGGCGAGCTGAGCGGAGCCCGAGGAAGAGATGCGCGCGCGGGAGCGGGGGCGCTGCGGCCGCTGTTGCTCTCCTCCCTCTTCCTTCCGCTCTCTTGCTCCGCGGCTGCTCTGGTTCGGCTCCCCTCGCGTCTCGAGCCCCTTTAAGAAGCCTCCGCGGAGCTCCTTGACGTCACCCGCCGCCCGCGGAACTCCCGCCCGCCCCGAGGAGCACCAGCTGCAGTAGCAGCAGCAGCAGGAAGAAGAGCCGCGTCGCCCGCCCGGTGAGTGGCTTCGAGGGCCTGTGGAGCAAAGCCTCTCCGGGTAGAACCCCTCCCCCCACGCCCATCGCTCCGGCCCCTTGCGGATCCCCCCGATCCTCAGCACGACCAGGAGCAGGAGCAGGCCGAAGCTGCAGCGGTGGCAGCAGCGCCCCCTCTCTGTTTGCCGGCCTCCGCCTGCCCCTCGCCTTGCACCGACTACCCCGAGGCGGCGGGGACTTCTAAACTTGGGCTCCGAGAGCGACTCAGCCCCGGGCGGCGCCTCGGGAAAGGGGGCACTCTGCACGCGCTCAGGGGCACTCTGCGCACGACCCATCCTGGCAGCTGGGGGTGGGCAGCAACTCCGTCCCGCTCCTCGTCGCTGGGCAGGCGCCCCCCTCGCCATCCCCGCCACGGCCCACCAGAGCTTCCCCCCGCCCGCACGGCTTTTCTCCCGCCGCATGATCGTCCTGCAGCAGGCACAAGTAGATTTAGGGCGCCCGGAGGCGAGCCGGGCCATCGGGGTCCCCCTGGCTCCGGGTGCTGGGCAGCGGCTCCCCCAGGCGACCTGGATATGCTGCGGACCTTCCGCAAGCCGATCAACCCTCTCCCTCCCTCCCCCAATCAGGAGAGATAAAAATAAAAATCCACTTGCAAGAGAAAGACTAGTGTCCGCCCCCCGCAATCTTCTTATTCAAACAGCCCCTTGCCCAAATCACTTGGTTAGGGTGCAGGAGCCTGGTGTCGCCGGCGGGTTAGACCTTGGCCGGGGACGCACAGTAGCGCCGGGACCCCCCTTTCCGAGCTTGGAATGGGTCCGTCCCCGCCTGATTAAAAGCCAGCTGCTCTTAGGCCTCCTTGCGGGCGGGGGGTGGATTTAATTTCTATCTTCTTTAGAGACGGGGTGGCTGCGCCAAGGCCGAGGGAAGCCGGCCTGGAAAAAGGAGAAGAGAAACCCCAATCGGGTGCAAATCCCCGAACGACTCCCCAGGCTTTGCTCTCTCTCCCATCTTGTCATGGCTGCTGCTTGCAAGAAGGACCCTGTGATGGCTGCCCAGTTCCTGCCCAGCTGGGTTCAGGCCCTTGTGTTAACTTTTGAAGCCCTGCACAACATAAGGCCAGGGTACTCCAGGGACGTCCTGAGCCCTCCGATCCCAGCTCCCTGGCATCATTTGCAGGCATGTTGTTGGCATCTCCTGAATTGGTGAGGCTTATCTGACAGCAAGTGAAATAAAGTCTGGAGTGCCAGGCTCTGCCAGGAGAGATTCTGCTGGTGCCCTTTGGCTCCAGCTTTTAAATGCCTGCTGAAAAGTTTCCTGTGATGCCAGGTTGCATTTGCAGGCTATTAAGAGCACCTCTTTCCATAATAAATACCTGGTCTCCGATTCTAAATTTTGTTTCAGTTCTGTAGAGATATTATTGTAAACTGCTTTGATTTTTCTCATGATACAGTGGTATATAAATATTTTATTTTTATGCTTTTTTAATAAGGATATTGCTTTAGTGATGGTGGGGGAGCCAGGAACACTAAATGAGATCAACCAAGTGTTGCAAGGCCTGGTTGAGACAGTGAGGAACACCCTTTAGCTGTCAATTGGGGCCCTTTTAGGTGACCCATTTAGTAGGCTTTCTTTGTGATTTCCTGCACAAATTTTACACAATGGGTTTGTCTCCAGTCAGTTCATCATCCTCTAACCCTGGTTTTCTTGAGGAGTTTAAAAACAGCTTCCCATTGATCATTTGTCCTCCCCCAGCTTTAAAGTGCATCCCCCCCCGTCACTTTCCAAACCACAGAAAGCGTTTGTTGTGCTCAGGCGACAGAGCTCTTGAATTCTCTTTCCTTACGCAAACTTAGCTTTCTGGTTTGTACTTGGGTGTCTCCTGCAAAATACTGACCATCTGGCAGCCCCCTTAATATGGGTTAGCAGCTGGATTAGCCTCATTGTTGAGGAAATGTATGTAAAGTATCCGTGGGAAACATCTTAAAATCAGTACTTTTTCTTACTGACATACGTATTCCTTTTTTAACTTTGGTGAGCATTAGCCTTTCTGTGTGGCAGGGCTGTCATCAAAGAATGTATCGAGGTGGGGCAGTGGCATCACCGAAACAGTCTGAGGAAGCTGTATCAGCCCCTCAGATGAAGGCCAGGGCTTGGCTTTTGCTGTCCCTCTCGCTGCCACTAGGCTTTTCAGCTGAAAGGTGCCAATGCCAATTCGAGTAGAAATGTGCAGATTCATAAGGAACCTGTAAGGCTTGGCTTGCTTGCACGAGTCCTCTGGGCCAGGGCTCCTTTAGGATAAGCTTGCAGCCCCAAAATTCCTAAAAGCCTTTCCCTCCCATGTCAGGTGCTTGAAGAGGGCCATAGAGAAAGCTACCCCTCCCTCCATTCACTCTGCGCCTTCTCTTTGCAGCCCCCACCTCCATGCCGAGACCCCTGTGAGGCGGAGGCTGTTGTGGACATGGCTGCTGGCGCCCGGGCATTTTCGGAAGGGAAGATTGCTGGCCTCTATGACCTGGAGCGCACTTTGGGCAAGGGCCACTTTGCAGTGGTGAAGCTGGCCCGGCATGTCTTCACGGGGGAGCGGGTGGCCGTCAAGGTGATCGACAAGAGCAAGCTGGATGGTGGGGCGGCCGCTCACCTCCTGCAGGAGGTCCGCTGCATGAAGCTGGTGCAGCACCCCAATGTGGTCCGCCTGTATGAGGTCATCGACACCCACGCCAAGCTCTACCTCATCCTAGAGCTGGGCGACGGCGGGGATATGTTCGACCACATCATGCAGCATGAGGGAGGCCTGGGGGAGGAGAAGGCCAAGCACTACTTCGCCCAGATTGTCCACGCCATCTCCTACTGCCACCGCCTCCACGTGGTCCACCGGGACCTCAAGCCCGAGAACGTGGTCTTCTTCCAAGAGCAGGGCGTGGTGAAGCTCACGGACTTTGGCTTCAGCAACTGCTTCCAGCCAGGCACGATGCTAACCACCAGCTGCGGCTCCTTGGCCTACTCTGCCCCGGAGATCCTGCTGGGGGACGAGTACGATGCCCCTGCTGTCGGTAAGAGCTGGGGGTGGGGGCTCTGATGTCCTTTCAAAGGGGGAAGATTTGGCAAGAGGTGGACAGGGACATTCTGAGACCTACTGCACCTTATTTATTATTTTATTTGAAACTGGATAATCTGCTCTTTCGAAAAAAATAGCAAGGCGGCTTACGGCATGTAAAATACACAAAACAGTCTATAAATATGTATAAAACATAATTAAAAGCATTGGTGAATGCTGGGTGGTTAAAAGAAAACCGCGTATTCGGAAGGCCTGCCCCAGCTATGCAGTTATCAAAAGACGTCGGAGAGAAAGCAGGGACAGTTTCTGCCACGCTTCCCCAGGTGTGGGGTTTCACAGGACAGGGCTTGCCACACAAAAGCCTTGGTCCTTCGGGGAGACCAGATAACATCATTAAAGGCCTAGAAGAATTGTAGAGTTGGAAGGGACTCTGAGGATTATGTAGTCCAACCCCCTGCAGTGCAGGAATATGCAGCTCTTCCATACGGAAATTGAACCTGCAGCCTTGGTGTTACCAGCACCATGCTCTAACCAACTGAGCTATCCAGCCTTCTCTGGCTTGCCAACCTGCCCTCTTGTATGTTTTGGGCTAAAGGATCCATCATCCCTGGTCATTGGCCATGCTGGCTGGGGTTGATGGGAGTTGTAGTCCAAAACATCTGATACCAGAGGCTGGAGCTATGCCACAACAGAGGGAGGCCTTCATGTCCTCCTTGTGGATTTGACAGAGAAAGCAAGAGGCCAAGCTCATGAAATGGCCCTTTGGTGTGATCCAGCAGGGCTCATATTTCAGCCTTGGATTATCATGAGCCTTTGACATATTAGGGTGGAGTTTAATCCAATGTCAGTAGTTGTGTTTGTGTAGGACATAAATATACTGTATTCTCTAAATGTGGCATTGCACACACGGACTCCACAGTGGAACAACAACGCAGCAACATTTGTAGTATATCTGCAAGTTGTAATAGGAGAACTTGTGCTGCCCTCCCCAGATTTTGAAAAGGGCAGTCAGCCTCCTCTTCAAAATATGGGCAACAGATAAAGGTTAGGAGGATAGAACTTTCTGCCATATTGTCACCAGTTTGGTGGTTAATTCAATCTCTGTAAATACATTTAGAGGAGAAGGTATGGATTATTTCAAAACAGAGAACAAACAGAACCCTCTTCCCCATTTAAAAAAAAAGGATTTTCACTATGGTGCATGATGCAATACCATCCAGAATGAATCTATGAATACTGAATAATGATCAGTCTTGCAAAAATTCAGGTCATTTCCTGATTCTCAAAAATCTCCAACCCCCAGAGCCAAAGGAAATAAAATGATGACAGTCTACAATGTAGGCCCAGGATGGTTGGGTGTTGTGGCCTTTTCCCTTAAAGGGTGGGGGCAGGCATGGGGGGGGGGCTGCTGAAGGAAGTAATCGCTCACCCACCCTGTTCTTTTCTGAGCCCTCCAACTTGGCTTGAGTCTCATGTTGGCAACAGGTATCTTGACTCAGGTTCCCCAATATCTGGTGACTGCTTCCGTAGGATTGCAAGAGAGGAGGCGAGTGAGGGCCCAGCCAGGAATAAATGTCTAGTGTGAGTTGTGTGCCTGGCCAGTCCCCCTCCCCACCTCCAAAGACTGCCTGAGCTAGAGAAGAGGCCTGGGCAAGGCAGGATGTGGTGTGTGCGAGGGAGGTTTGTGTGTGTGTGTATATGTCTCTTTGCTTGCCTCCTTAGACCTTTTGGTTGCGGCTGCTAGCAGGAAAGAGCAGAGCTTGTTGACAGGTGCAGAGCCTGCCTCCAGACTGTGGCTTCTCCCGGCTGGCATCCCCACAGCAGCACCCTCCTGTGACCCGGAGCATGGGCTGCACAGCACAGGGCACTCAGGCCTCTTAGGCCTCACACCCTGTTGCTCAGCTGACCCTTAGTCTGCTGGTGGCCTTGCCCCATTAGCCACTGCCCTTTTCATGCCATGCTGATCCTTGGCATGCAGGGCACCCTGGTAGCCTGGAGCAGAACAGAGAGAGAGAGAGAGAGAGAGAGAGAGTTTGTAGGGAGCCCTGTGAGTCACCTGTGGCATTTGCTTGGTTTTCTCTTACCATTCCTGCGGTGCTGTTCAGTAAATTGCGGAGGGGAGGGGGGTTGGATTAGCTGCTTCTAGAAAGAGAGGGGGTGAGAGAGACTGCTGTTCTGACTGCCTCTCCCACTCCTTGAACAGGGCTGGATTGTTGGCATTTTGCAGCCTTTCATAGACAGTTGTTGCCAGAGGGCCTGAGCACCCTCGCCTGCTTCCTTTGCTCCATCCTTCCTGCCCCCCTCCTCTTTTCAAGGCAGCTGCTTGACCTGGGAAGTGAGAAATGGTGCTCTGGGAAGGAAGAGGTGAGGTCAGAGGGAAATGGGTGGGATTTCCTGCCTGCCCAGCAGAGTGTTTTGTTTTTTCAATGGTCCCGGAGCCATGAGGAGGAGAATGGCCACTACTTCAGACAGCCTGGGATGGCTCTTTCAGGCTCTGGGAATAACGAGCTGTGTGCGTATGAGAGCCAGCCATTTCTGCAGCTTGCCAAACTGGTCCAAAAGTCCACTGACCAGGAGGCCAGAAGCCTTGAGAATGGGCTGGAAAATTAGAAAGGTTTCTGCAGCTTTGGGAAGCTTATTTCCCTGTCCTCACCCTAACATTTCTACCGTGCGTGAAACAAAAAGATGCTTGTTGAGCAGTGCGCATCCCCATCCTGCAGTGTACAAAGGAAGCCCTCTGCCTAGGCAGACCCTAAACTGTGAAAGGTGACAGCTTCCTAGTCTGCAAGAGAGTTCATCCAGCAGCTTGAGGCCAGTGGGATCCCTAAAAGGCTTGAGAAGGACTCCATGGTGGGTTCCTGCTGTGCTTGTCTCCTCAAATGGGGCAACTGAGCCATTGAGCTACACTTGGTTTAGGTTTGAAAGAGGACATCAAGAACCATAGAGTTGGTGGCCCAAGACACCCTGCTGCCTCTGGCACCCTCCCATGCCACACACAGGAGCTGATCAGAGCGGCAGTAGCCGACTCTTCCTTCCACCTGTTCTCCACTGCGCAGGAGGGCAGCAGAGCTAGAGCTAGCTTACAAGGGTGCACAGAGAGCTCTGTCTGGATGCCACCCAAAGGGGATTGGCAAAAACGGAGGCCTCAGGTGGAAGAGCCAGGGAGCTGCTGCTGCAGCTGGGGCCCCACTCGCTCTGCCTAATGGGAAGACTGGCCCAGTGAGAACAGGACTGGAGCTGAATGGAGCTGCTTCTCTCATTGAGCCTATTGTGCTATTTGGAGCTGAGCCAGTGCAAGATGCTCTAGGTTTCACCCTACTGCCTCCAGGGGAGCTCATGGCCTTGCCCTGGGCTTTGCAGGCGGTGTTTGTGAAGTGTGTGTGTGTGTTGGTTTTGCTGGCCACATTGCACATAAACTTACCAGATATGACAACATGAAGGCAGTGGGGTTAATGTCTGTGTGAGCAGCACCTGTTGCCTCTTCAACCATATGCAAATCTCAACGCAAAGTTCCAAGAGGAACCAAAAGCTGAAATTGTAGCATCCTGCACCTTTGAGGCCATGTGCCTGTTCTGAGAACGTTGCAGATTTGCATCCACTTCCTCCTTCTTCCACCCTTTAGTTGAGGGCCCTGCCTACGTTACAGACAGCTGCAAGCCCTCCTGGCAGCTGAGACCTTTCTTTACGCCCCTGACTGTGGGGATCCCAGCTACCCGTGAACAGCAACTTGCTGCTCTGATCCTTAGAAGGAATATGCTCTGTTTCAGAACAGCTGGTGTTCTTCTCTGCCCCTGCCCCCTGTGCCTGCATCACCCCACCTTCAAGTCCCCCAGTGGCTGATTTCTCCTCCCTGCTGCTCCCCCTCCTGGCCACCTGCAGCAATGAGGGCCTTGACTGCATAGCAGCACCCCTTCGGCTGCTATTTATAAGCACCCTTGGAGCAGAGGCTGCTCTTCTGTGCTGGCAGTCTGCTTCCTGCTTCCTGTCTCTTAAAGCTGGCTGTGTAGGAGCCTGAGATAACCTCTCGTTTTTCTTCACAGCCAAGCTGTCAAACTGAGGCAAATGTGTGGCCAAAGCAAGGCCTGGCTCCACAGTTCTCAGCAACTGGAGGGGGTAGGGGCTTTTTTCCTGGAGTCCCTGTGTTCTAGCTCAGTGTATGTGTGTGAAAGTGAGACAGATTGACACCTTGCCCCTTGTCAGTATCCCCTTTTAGAAGTGGCTTCCTCGCTTCCTGTACTGAAGGGACTTGCAGCTGGTCCTGGGGCCCCAGCCCGTTGCTGGAGGGTGGGGGGTATGGGCTGGAGTTGGGTTGACTGATGGGGTCATTAGTTTGTGGGCAAACAAGTGTTGCTTGCAGTAACAAGTGGTGGATGCACACACCCCGTCGGCTGTCCAAGGTCCACCTCATTCCCACCATGTGGCAACTGCAAATGTCAGCACACGCTGACGGGGAGTTGAGAATAACTGTGAGAACCCACTTGCTGTAAGCAGCCTAGCCAGTTAAGAACAGCATGTGGTAGAGATGGGGAGGCCACTGGAGTCGCATGCCTCTCACACCCAAAGCCCCTCTCTTTATGGGCTCGTCCACACTTCTGCTTCTCCCATGCTTAGAAAGCATGGGTCCAAGCTGTTTCCCCCTTGTCCCACTCCTTTCCATTCTTTAAGTCTGCATCAGAGCAAATGTCAATCTGGAGCAAACCTGAGTTGCTGTTTGCTCCAACTGAGCACTAAAGAGTGGTTTTTCTGTGTGGAAACCACAGGAAAAGGAGGAAGTGTGGATATGCCCTAAGCAGCATGAGGAACATGCCACATACAATATTTTGCTATCTCTCACCCAGGGGCAGCTTTTGCAGGCCGCGTTCTTTGCTAAGCATTCGGTTTTAGTCTTGCATCAGCATTCCAGAGCACCCTTCCTCTGCTGCCTTCCTGCACTGCTGCCTTCCTCACTGCAAGGAGGAGCTTCCCTAGTCCTGAACTACTTCTGGGGTACCAGGGGCAGCCCTCTCCCTGCCTGCATCTCCCTTGCATGTGCCAACATTCTGCTCCTGGAATAATTAGCCAGATAGCCAGCCTTCACACTGGTCTGAATGGGAAAGATCATAGCTATGCTGTAGGGCTCTGAAGTCTGGGTAAGTGGGTGGGTGTGTCCATGTGTAGCCTCTCAGGCATCTGCTTTGAAGGGTGACCTCTGGCTCTGCTGAGTGCAGGGGCCCTTTCCTCCCCAGGGCCCAGCTCTGCAAAAGAAAGCAAGTCCCAGTGCTGGCAATGAGCACCTGTGATGACACCAGTGGGACCCCATGTCTGGAGCAGTTTTGTTGGTGATAATAATGAATGATGATGATAGTTGCAATGAATGCACAGATAGTTGTGTGAATATTCATTCACCATTAAAAAACAAACAAAAACCCCCATACAATAATAAAAACCTGAGGAGGAGAAGCCTTTGCTTTCCAAGGACCTTCATGTGCCCTTGAGATGCTGCTGGTAGGAGGAGAGATGGCTCACCCCACAGCCGAAGGCTGTACAGTGAGGGTGGGGGTTTTTAATATTACAGCCACCTCCCCACCCTGAGATTTCAGCAGACATTGGCCACACACGCACACACACGAGAGAGAGAGAGAGAGAGAGAGAGAGAGAGAGAGACTGTTGCCCATTACTGTCTCACTCCTTGTTGATTTGGGAAAGGGAGGTAAGAAGACTCTTTTAAAAGCATGGCAGTGCTACTGCTGCAACCTGTTCTGTTGAAACCAGGGAGTGTCCCAGCAACACTCCTACCTCTGTGCACATCCGTCGCAGATCTTGGACCTGCCTGCAACTGTCAGTAGACAATCACCCCCCACTTTCTGTGGGATCCACCTAATAGCAGTGTGCTGTCAAGGGTGTTGTGAGGGGGGCTGAGTTTCAGTTCTCTTGCAGCAGGTCCTGACATTTCCTGTTCCTTCCACCACCCCCTCCCTAGTTTTTAAACCTGGGTGCAGAGCTAGGGAGACCCAGGCACATATCATAGTTTCCTGGAGGTGTTGATAAAGTAGCATTTGGAAGTTTGATGCAAATGCATGTTATGAACTGTGCCCCGAGTCATTTAAATGCATAGCAGTGCCCCCTAAAAGCCAGAACAACGGAGAGGGTTGCTGCAGTTGCAGGCTTTCTGGGTGGGATGCGCAGCAGCTTTAGGCATATTGGGTGGGCATGCAAGTTTAAAATTGGAAAGGTCCCCTGGGTGGCCTTGGGGTCCTTTGACCCACTTGGGCAGAAGCGCCTAGCAGGAGGCGGAAGAAACAGCTCTTGCCAAGAGCTTGCCTGAGCCGATTATGCTCCAAAGGATTTGAGGCCCCCACCGCACTGCTTATCTCTTGGGCCATCTGTGCTCTGTCCCCTCCTTTCCTCTGCCTCCAAGAGCTTTGCCCGCCCCCCTCTCCAGGCTGCCTTCTTTCCCTGCCTTGTCCAGCCCTGCTGAGAGAGTCCAACTTGCTCTGGTCTGCAGAGAACCCAAACCCAGGGCTCATCTTGGTGGATCTTGAGTTGGGGGCAGGGGGCAAGAGACAACATCATCTGTGGCCTTCCAGACATTGTTGGGCTCTTCCTCCCTCCAGCCAGCATCCCAGCCATTCAGCCGGATGGTGAGGAGTTGGAATCCAGCCAGGAAGGTGGGCTCTGGCTCTTAGGCCAAGAGTGCGATGGAAGGAGCCTTTTCCTGTCCTCCTCCACACATTTCACTGCTGCTTCCTTCTCCTCTCATCTTCCTTGGCCCTGCACCTCCCTCCCTCCCAAATCCAGGCCAGCCCAGGTCCTTGGGCATCCCTTTCCCCCATTTTGGGGGGATTTGCAAATAACAGGCTTTTTTTGCTTATGGTGTGCCGGTCCTTTTTCATCTTAGTCCTGAGCTGGAAGGTATACATTATACAGGATGAGGTGTAAGTAGGACAACCCTTGGGACTGATCTGGAGGCTGCAGCTGGTGCAGACATTGGCAGCCAGGGGGCTTGTGGGGGCAAATGACCCCCTAGCATAAAACGCCTTGCTTGTGGGATTTGCACTGCCTGCCAAGCTGCTGCAAGGCCAAGTTCAAAGTGCTGGTCCCACCCTATAAGGCCCCATGCAGCTCATCAAATGCTTGCAATTAATGCCGCTTGTTGCTTGAGCTTGATCTCAGAGAGAAAATCAAAGAAAAGTTGGAAGGTTTTGGTTCAGGGCTGTGGAACTGAGGTGGGCTGGTGAACTTTGGGAGTGTTCACCTGCATTTACGGCATTTATCCCCCACCTTCTTCCCTCCAGGAGCTCATGGCGGTGTACTTGCTTTTCCTTTTCCGAATTCTGTCATCACAACAACCCTCTGAGGTAGTTTAGGCTGAGAGTGAGGGACTGGCCCAAGGTCACCAAGGGAGCTTCGTGGCTGAGTGGGGGTTTGAGCCTGGAACTCCCAGGTCCTAATCTGACACTCACAGGTTCTCCATAGGACACTGTGTAGACATCCAGTAGAGGTTGGGGAGAGGGTCTGATCCCTCTCATGGTTCTGTGGCATTGAGGCTACCTGCCTTTTCCATAGCAGCCTTAGTTTTACAAAGTGCTGCTGTGGTGGAAAGCCAATAACTTGTTGGAGTGCTTGTGTGGGGGGTTCTCTATTTCAGGCAAATGATCACTGTTCCTCTCCTGCTTTCTATCTTTCTCCAGATGTCTGGAGCCTGGGAGTCATCCTGTACATGCTGGTCTGTGGGCACCCACCTTTCCAGGAAGCCAACGACAGCGAGACGCTGACCATGATCCTGGACTGTCGCTACGAGACCCCCCCTCATGTCTCCTCCGAGTGTGCAGAGTACGACCAGACCCCCCCCTCCCAACTCACTCCCCCCACACCTGTCATGCAGGCAGGGTGTTCCTCCACCACCCCACTTGCCCTCACCAGGTGTGGCAACCGGGTCTTGCACCTCCTTCCTCCCCTCCAGACAGAGAGAAGGCACCTGGGTTACCTGCCTCAGATTGTAGCCCTGCCCCTTTGCTGACCCTGTGCCCTCCAGGCTCTGCCCAAAGCAGCATGGTTGTTGTAGAGTAGACCCTAGTGGGCATAAGGTTGGGGAAGAATGAGGGTTCTGGATCCTTCCGTCCTCACCCCCTCACCCGGGACTGGGCCTGCTCCCTGTGGGGAATGGTGTGGGAGGTCAGGCAGGCATGCCTGAGGTGGGACACAGTGCTCTTTCACATTCTTCCCCCTTTGTCCCAGGCTCCCTCTGTCCGTGGGGAAGGAGGGGGGTGTTAAGGCTGACTGAGCTCCAGACAGCAGCAGGCCCTGTAGGACCCGGCTTCCCCCACTTAGAGACCAGCAATGACAACAGTCACATGAACACATAGGGTGGGAAGAGATCTTGCCATGGGTTGCGGTGGGGAGTTCAGCCTGCTGCTGCCTATCTGTGTGGGGTGGGGCTTCACAGGAGGGGAGCGGAAAAGATGTGATATCTGAGGGCCTCCGCGTGACTCTGCCCTCCCCCATCCACCCCTTCTGTTGGACAGCCTGATCGCCCAGATGCTGCAGCGGGACCCCCAGAAGAGGGCCTCCTTGGAGCAGATTGAGAGCCACCCGTGGCTGCAAGGTGTGGACCCCTCCCCTGCCAGCCGCTCCCTCCTGCCGCTGACATCGCACAGGCGGGTCTCGGAGGAAGAGCACGGCATCATCATCCAAGCCATGATGTGCGGCAACATTGCGGACCGAGAGACCATCCAGGAGTGAGTCTCCCAAGGGTGGGAGGAGGAATCTGAATTTCCATCTGACGGGGCTCTGGTTGGCTGGGAGGAAAGTGGTGGTGGTGGGGAGCAGGGAGAGAGGACTTACTCGGAAGTAAGTGCTTTGGGGGCTGCCCCCTCAGGCTAGCCCTGTCCTCCTTCCTAACCCCTCACCAGATGCTGTGGGCTGCTGTCCTCAAGAGTCATAAGGAAGGTTTCAGCGGCCATGACACAGCGGTCCTCCTCATGTGGAGGACTTCTGTCCTGGAACCACCTGCCTTCGTTCCTGGGTTGGGTCAGCTTTGGCTAGCCTGAGGCCTTTCAGATTATTTGGACTATAGTTCCCATCAGACCCAGCCAGTGCTTGTCACTTCCATTTTTTTTATAATAATTTTTATTGATTTTGCAACACAAATTAAAGAACAAAACAACACACAATACATAGACAAACAAAACATATAAACATGTATAATTTCAAAACCTCTTTTTCATAGACCTTACTTCACAGACTTCCCCTTACCTCCCCTTTTCTGCATCCGTGTTTTAAAGTTTCTTCAACAACCCCTCACTCCAATTAACTAATTGCTCATTTTCTTTTTTTTTTAGCTTCTTCTCATACTTAGTCAATTACAGCTGTAATTCTATATTTTCTCCTTTCCCTTGACATTTTAGCACTCATTAATTTTACAACAGTTCTTAAGATATACTTTAAATTTCTTCCAGTCTTCTTCCACCGTCTCTTTTTCTTGGTCACGGATTCTGCCCGTCATCTCCGCCAATCCCATGTAGTCAATCACCTTCGACTGCCATTCTTCCAGTGTGGGTAGTTCTTGTGTCTTCCAATACTTTGCTAAAAGAATCCTTGCTGCTGTGGTAGCATACATAAAAAACGTCCTATCCTTCCTTGACACCAATTGGCCGACCATGCCCAGGAGAAATGCCTCTGGTTTCTTATGAAAACAGTGCTTGTCACTTCCAGCACTGCTGTGCTGGCTGGGGCTGATGGGAGTTGTAGTCCAAAACCTTGGAGGGCCTCAGGCTGGGATAGGCTGGTCCTCTTTGACCAGAAGCATCTCATTGGTTGAGACAAGCCTGTTGGCAGTGAGTGCCCTCTGAGCATTGGGGGTTTTCTGCCAGGAGAGGCTTTGGGCATCTTGCCTCTTTCATCCTTCCTGGAGTTGAGGCTGCTTCCCCCTCCCCACCTCCTTTGCCTTTGTATCACCACTACATGCCCCTTGCAGGGTCCTCCAAGGGTCCTCTTGACTTCTGTCCCTTGCGTCCCTTGTGCACAGAGCCCTGGAGGCCAACCGCTACAACCATGTGACTGCCACCTACTTCCTGCTGGCTGAGAGAATCCTGCGGGAGAAGCAGGAGAAGCAGAGTCCTGGAGCCAGCCTGGCCTACAACCTGGCGCAGCACGTCCAGAGCAGGCAAGTCTTGGGCTCCTTGGGGCCAGGGTTTGCTTTGACCATTATCACAGCTTTCTGAGCATCTTCCCTTTCGCCTCTTTCTCTCAGGAGCTCCTTCAGCGCCGTGGGGGACCCCGGCCTACCGCTGCCCACCGCAGGCAAAAGCCCTCAGCCACTGCCCACAACCAAGAGTGCCCTGGAGGCCTTTGCAGAGCATTCTGGGAAGTCCCTTCTGTCCTTCTCTGCACTGGGGGAGGACGAGTCACCTTCCAGCTTCCATGGGTGCGGGCAGCCCATCAGAGCCCTGATCCGGCCCTCACTCATCGAGACCCCCATTGCCAAGAGCACCCCCGCCCTGCAGCAGATTTCGGAGGAGGAAGAGGAGGAGGAGGAAGAAGAAGAGGGGAAGCCTGGCCTGTTCCGCAGGAGGACGTCTTCCCTGAACCAGGAGCAGATGAGTGACTTCCAGAGTGCCAAGGCTTCCTTGCTCTTCTGCCGGAGTCTTGCGTCCCACAACAAAACAGGGAAGGCTCTCGGCCTAGGATTCCCCAAGGCCCGCGGCGGCCCGGAGCCTCAAGGGCCTGAGGGTGGCCTCTCCCTGGCAGTGCCACAGAGGCCTCCATGCCCGCAAGGCGAACGGGAGGAAGGCACGGGCGCTCAGGTGGGCAGCAGCCTCTGCCTGCCACAGGTGGTGGGCCCAGAAATGCCAGCAGAAGGAGGCCCAAGAGGCAGTTCTTGGATGGGCGGTGAGGAGAAGAAGAAGGGCAGTGCCATCTTGGAGGCAGTGGGCAGAAGGGAGCAGCCCACAGGGAAGGAGGAAGAGGCGAACAACAACACCCCCCCAGGGAAAGGAGGCGCTGGGGAGGGGGAGGAAGAAAGACTTTTGAGGAAAGAGCACGGGCCACGGAATGACGATGAGACTCTGGCTCGGGGCAGCTGTGGCCAGAGAGCTGCTGAGATGAGCCCAGCCTCAGACCCGGAAGGCCAGTTCCGAAAAAGCCCTGAGATGGGACCAGCCCAGAGGCCGAAGCAGGACGGCCACCGGAACGGCAGTGGCTGTGAGGGCCTGGCAGACGTGATCAAGCTGGACCCTGCCAAGGGCAAGAACGCCAACCTGAAGGACCGGATCTTGCAGTTCCCACTCTGCGAGAAGGCCCTCGCGTTCCGGATGCGGCCCGCCTCCAAGGAGAGCCTCCTCTCTCTGGGACAGTTCAACTGTTGCCACGTCATCTGAGCCGTGCGTCTGCATCTGAAAGAGAGGGATGTGGGCCGAGGAGGGGGATGGCGGCATTGGTGGAAAGGGCAAGGCCCCCAGCCAGAGGGCCTCGGGTCGCTCCATTCCCATCATCCTCTGCTCCCAGTGAATGGCTGCCACCATCCTGCCCACCCGCCTGCCTGCCTGCCTGAGAATTGCATTTAGACTCTCGCTCTGTATATCTGCTTGAATCGGGTGAACCAAATGGCTGCTCCTCTCCCTCTCCCCCCTTGTCCCAGCTGATGCTGTCCAAAGGCCACAGCCCCCACCCACCCCCTTAGTTCACTGCATGCTGAACCTAAATCTCCACCCAAGATGAGGGTGTGGGTGTTTGTGTGACCAGAGCTTCTCAACAGCAAATCGGCAGTTCCAGTTCTGCTGGGAGCTCTGGGGCAGCTCAGCTGGAGAGAGGCCAGTGGGGCTATGGAGGCCTGTTTCCTCCTATGCCCCCCTGCTAAAGGCCAAGGGTGCCTGTCGTAGAGGCAAAAGGGATGTCCCTGGTCCTAAAGCTGACAGAGGCGTTGTGGGTGGAGATTCTTTCAACCTCCTTTACAGTGGCCAAAGGACAACCTTTCTCTCCCACCACCCCAGCAAGGCTCCCCATGTGAGTCTTGCCACGTGGGTCCCTGCAGGTTTACTTGTCCTAAACAGGTCAGCTTCTTGCCCCTAAGGCCAACTCAGATGGAAGCCACGTTGCTCCCGGCCACCTTCGCTCTGCTTCCAAGCCCCGGCCACTAACTGCTGCTTGGCTGTGTCTGTCGAGGCATCCCAGATTGTGACTGTTTGAGCTGAGCTCCCGGATGCTGTTTCCCCTTTCCTGCCAGGGAGGGACCAAAAAGCCAACTTTGGCCTGCATTTGCTAGTGGCTGCCTTTGCTTTAAGCTGACGTGGCAAGCTTTGTGGTTGCAAAGGGGCAGCAGACCCAGGCCTGGACTCAAGCTCCTCTCCAGGTGCCCTGGGAAGGCCCCTGTCTGCCTCTTCTCCTCCCTGGGCTAGGAGTCCAACAGTGTTGGCTGGCCGAGGCCGCCTCTTCCTACCCCATCACCTCCCAGTCTAGCTGGAATCAGAGCCAGGCTGCAGGGAGGTGCAGATCAAGCACTAATCTGGGGTCAAAATTAGACACACCCACCCCCTGTGGGGTAGGACAACTCCTGAGCACCAATGCCAAAAGCGGCTACTGATGTCACCACCTCTCCTATGGGCCAGGTGACTGAGGTTGTGGCACTGCACCTATGGCAGGGCTGAGAGCGCCTCCCTCTTGGTCTTTCCTAGCTGCTGGGTGTGGGTCCAGAAGGGGTGCTGATGGGGCTCTTGCTTTGCCTTTATGAAGGCATCCCTCTCCTTTAGCACTATCCATGTTGTTTTCGCCCTGCCCCTTATGGACTAGCTGCTTGGTTTGAGTCCCTGCTGGCCTGTGCATTGGAAGGAGCCCCTGCATCTGGCTGTGAGCTGCCTGCCTCTTTCTGGCCAGTCCCCCCTGGACCGCTTCCCGAGGAGCCGCATGTATTTCTCTTCCAAAGCATCCCAGCTCTGCCAAGCCTGAAGAGGTGAGGTTTTTATAGCAATTGAAATATTTTTTAAGAATAGTCTATTTTAATGTAACATAGAGAAGGCTCTGTATCCCTTTCCCCCGCAAGCCCAGGGATTTCCCTGGGCAGCAAATGCACTTTTTAGGAGTCAACTAGCCATGCTCTTCTCCCTGCCTGTTCCTCCCCCCCCCCCCGTTTACCAGTAATGTTGCCCCTACTTCCCTTCCCTTCTTTTTCTTCTGTCCTCCTGAAGGACTTTGCCAGTTCGGGTGGGCTGGATGAAGGAGGGCCAAAGGAGGAGGATGCCACCACAGAGGATGGCTCCTGGCCATGCTGGGAGGGACTTCTGTGTGTGTGCGCGCGTGTGTGTCTGCATCACATACACCCCCCTCCCCATTGCGTTCCTCCCTCCTTCCCCCTTGAAGTGCTGCCAATCCTCACCCGCCTCCCCATTTATGCCCTACACCAAAACCTCCATCTTCTCTCTGAAACTCTTCCAGGAAAATAAGCTTTCTGTGTACTATTATTATGTTGTTATTGTTATTATTATTATTATTATCATCCTTCTTTCTTGCTGGCAAGAAATGAATTGGGGATTTGATTGCTGAGCTCCCGCTGGGTTCTGTATCAAGTGCACTGACTGGATCTAAGGCAGCAAGTGGAGTCCAATAAAATGGCTGTGCTGGACTCTGGAGCCGCCTGTGTGTTTCCTCCCTCTGGGGAACGTTGGGTGGGGATGGGTGTGAGCAGCAGGAGGAGGATCCCACTTCAATCCTGCCTTTTAGAGGGGCCCCTGTGGCTGTTTTCCACCTTCAACCTTGCTGCTGCCACAGGGGAGTTTGTGCCTCTGAATAGGACAAAGGACAGTGATGGAGGCGGCAATTCCACACCTTGCCTCCTACGAACACCTGAAACTGCCCTTCTCCAACATGGTGCCTTCCATATGTTTTGGGTTACAATTCCCAGCCAGCACAACTGCCAAACATCTGGAGGGCAGCTGGCATTGGGAAGTTTGGACTAAATGGTGACCCTTTCTAAAGGTGGGACAGAATAAAGCAGCCGTGGCAGAGCCTCTTGGAAGCAAAGAGGCCTAGTGGCGCCTTTGAAGCCTGAGAGGTGGTTCCTCACGGCCTGAGCTTTTGTGGACAAGAGTCCCCTTCATCAGACCCACAAAGTGCTGTTCTCAGTTACTGGCTGTACAAATACGCACATTGTTCTAGAAAGGGAAAGCATGGAAATAGTGGGGGCAGGAGGCCATGAAAGGCGAGAGGCTTGTGAATTCATAGCCATTTGGCCTCACACTTTACCATTCTCTCTCTCATCCTCCCCTGCCAATTCTACATGTCAGCTGAAGATATCTGAATCTGCCTCCCAAAAGCCTCAGCCATATTTACTCTCTTAAGTCTGAGACGCCACGAGACAGAACTCTCTTATTTTTTACTGCAGGACAGATAAATTGGAAAGCTGTGTTAACCGGGGTTACAAAACTGAAGGTAAAGGCTGGTGTCAGCTTATCATAGTCACTTGACAGCTCCCCCCTCTCCATGCTAGAGCACCAGGGTGGGGGGTGAGGGCGGTAGTCTTGGCAGAGACCCAGGCCAAGTTTTTCTCTTGTGAGATTCAGAGCCCTTCTCTTGACTGCCACATTTCTCCAGCTTATGCTGGCTGGGAGGTCTCCAGGTACTGAGCATTTTCAGGCTCAGGAGTTGACTTTGGCTTTCCCGCTGGTTCTCAGTGCCTGCCTGGCTAACTCCTTCCAGCTAACCTGGCTAACTCCTTGAGTCCAAGCAGCTCCTCTCCTCTGGCACAGAGACCACACTGGCAGCTGTTGGTCTGCAGTGGCTGCTTTTAGTCAGGCCAGGCTGAGCCTTCTCATCCCAACACCTATTTTATGTAAGGCTCAAGTCCTGCAACATCCAGGCATCTTCACCTGCTCCAAGACGGCACATCCTGGAAGTCACAACCCTGCTGGGACTTAACCCATTTTGCTGAAATGGTGCCCCTCCAACTAATCTGCTCTTGGAAACAGATGGATCAGAGCAGAAAGATCTCCAGGGGTTCATGAGTGGTGGGTGCTCTGAGTAGGGACCTAGGAAGGGTACAGAACTTCCCCATCCCTGGTTCACCTTCATAACCTCCCAAGAAACAACAAAGGTGGCAAATGCCCTCCAGTATCTGATATTTAGAGCTTTGCTGCTTCTGGGCATGAAGTAATGATGCTTGTTTAGTTTCTATTCAGGTCCTTCCAGTAGCACCTTAAAGACCAACTAAGTTAGTTCTTGGTATGAGCTTTCGTGTGCATGCACACTTCTTCAGATACTTGTTTTGACTATGGCAGACCAACACGGCTACCTATCTGTATTCAGGTCCTGTTTTTCTGTTAAAAGGAATCAAAGCAGCTTGCAATAACAATATAAAAATAATGAAAACAGCCACTCTCTACTCCATATCAGTAGAGAAGAATCTGCAAATGGCTGGCCAAAGGCAACAATGGGAAAGAACCAATGTCAGGAGGCACCACATTTGCCTATTATATAAACAATTGCCAGTCTTGGCCAGCCTAAGTTTCACAAGGGCTGGCCAGGTCTCACCAGTGCTCCTGACCCACACAGTTGCTGGAGGGGAGGCAGTGAGGCACATGCAATCTAAGAGAGGTGTGCCAAGAGCCATCGCAAAGTTGCCAAATACGTTTGGGGCATGTACAAAGTTTGCAAGCTGAGCAATCCTTCGCAGCCAGGCTGCAAGGGGTCTCCTATGCAGTCAGGCTGTGGAAGGTACTTTGCCTAAGGCCTCCTTGTCAGAGAGTACCATGCTGGGTTCAGTGCTCCGACTCTGTATGAGGCATCTGCACAAGCTGACATATAGCCAAAGGTAATACATTTATCTGAGACTCTGTAACCTGCAGAATAAAATGGTAAGGTCACTACATTCCCTATACAGAGAGAGCCCAGAGTGGGGCACAACTCTGGCTGCTTTGCATCCAGTTGTGTACTTTTCTCAGAGGTCAGTCTCTCTCTTTGTATTTCACAGCATGTTAAACAGCCATGGTCAGGGCAGTCAGCAAGTTGACTGACAGACTGTGTAGGGGGGCAGGTGGCGGGGTGGGGGAGAGAGATGTGTGCTTGCTTTGAGAAGCGGCCCCATCAAGGGCACATATGCTTCACTCAAGGGCACATACAATTCACTCAATTTTTATGAAGCTTTGAAGCCATTTGCTGATAATACCAACAGTTCCTGCTTCCTGCTCACACCGGTTGGTGCTACCTAGCATGCACTGGGCTCCGCTATTATGTTCCACTGAATTTCTACTGATACAAAAAGTGCCACTGATTTTTTGATGTAGTATATCTTTCTTTTGGGACACGGGTGGTGCTGTGGGTTAAACCACAGAGCCTAGGACTTGCTGATCAGAAGGTCGGCTGTTTGAATCCCCGTGACGGGGTGAGCTCCTGTTGCACGGTCCCTGCTCCTGCCAACCTAGCAGTTCGAAAGCATGTCAAAGTGCAAGTAGATAAATAGGTACCACTCCGGCAGGAAGGTAAACGGTGTTTCCGTGCGCTGCTCTGGTTCGCCAGAAGTGGCTTAGTCATGCTGGCCACATGACCCGGAAGCTGTATGCCGGCTCCCCTGGCCAATAAAGTGAGATGAGCGCCGCAACCCCAGAGTCGACAGCTGGATCTAATGGTCAGGGGCCCCTATACCTTATATCTTTCTTTGTTTTCTGAGCCAGAAATTGGTTATACATTGGTGTGGAGCAGATACTTGCAGCTGATTGCCCTGAACTGCCACAATATGCATAAGCTTCCTGCAAACAGATGTCCCATTTTTGGTTGGCTTTCGGCCTGCAGACAAACAGGGAGGAATGCAAAGCTTTTAGAAGGGGTCTTGCTGAAAGCTGCATTTGTGGCTCCAAGCTGTAGTCATATGGACAGGAATCTCTGGCATCAGATGGTTTTGATTACTCCGGAAATGTCAATCAGTCAGTAAGATTTCCTCCTTACTTGAGGGTAGCTTTTTCAAATTCCAGCGCCAACCAAACCCCTTTGGGTGCCCTTTGATTGAGAAAAAGGCCTTCAATACTGGGAGGACAAGTCACGTCTCGTCTCCCACCCATTCCCGGAACGGTTGGGGCCAAGAGGCCCAGGCAGCCCAATGGCGCTGCTCTGTGCACAGAATCTGCTAATGATTTCCCCACATCCCGCCCTCTCACCCTCCCTCCTACAAATAGTGTGCTCCAGCAGAAAGGCTGCTGCTTTCTAGACCAGAGGCAGTGGCTGGAGGGACAGAGCAGAGTCCAGAATGGGGAGCTCAGCTGGGGCTGCAGTTGTCCTCTTTCTTGTCCTCTGGGAACCAGCAGATGGCTTCTGGCTTTTCAACGTGCTCTTCCCACCCAGTACCACCCCAGAAGCAGCTCTCTCCAACAACACTCCCCCTGTGGTGCTTGGTAAGTTGGCATGGGGCACGTGACGAGGGGGGCAGTGGCAGTCCTGGGACTGGGGAGGCCAGCTCCCCACTGCAGGCAAAGTGTTGGCATGGTGGGAGGGGTCGGTTGGGATAGTTGAGGGTGGTCATTTGTGAACAGCTGGCTGATCAATGTTGGGCAGGCAGGTGTGAGGTTTGAGAAGAGTCTGTGTTGGGTTGTTTTGGCTGCGGTAGTGCCCCTTCCCCTGAGACGTGGATGGCTGAGAAGATGCTCGTCAAAGCAGATGGATCTGTAGGGTCTGATTAAGCTCACAGCTAGGATAGTTCAGGGCCTGACATGCTCAGCTGGGATACCTAGAAGCGGATGTGTGCAGTGCTGGGCTGCTGGCCTTTTCTGTGGTACGCATTGGTATGCAAATAGGTCTGAGATAAAGGTGAAGATTGGTGGAACGGTGATCAAAGTGAGGTCACAGAACCACTGGTTCACCAGATTACGAGTCTACTGCTCTTAACCACTACACCACACAGGCCGGTAACCTCTCCATGAGTCCTGCATTGCCCTGCTTCTCCCTCATTGCCCCACATGAAGGAGGCCTTGGCAAGAGTGTGTGGGGCTGGATGAGATGGTCCATCTCATCTGATTGTACCTGGAGGCAGATCTATCCCATTTGCATCTAACATGGAAGCTGCAAGGTCACCTTGTAGCAACCCATTGACATGCATGCTTAGCAGGGTGATGGTCAAACTGGGAATAAACTCTGTTGGTTCACCCAGCTGCCTAACTGAGCCCCCTAATTGAGCTGAAGTGTGGCTGCTGGGTCTTGCTGAGAGGGAGGCAGTGTGTCTTGCCTGGCATCTCCTCCTTCTTGGCCTCCAAGTTAATCAAGCACAAACTCCTAAATGCGTCTGATTCCCCTTTCTGAGAGATGCAGCATTGTCATGCTTAGATAGACCAGGGAGAGCTGAGCAGAAGGACATCCTGGGGTGGCAAGTTCCTTTCTGTCCATAGGTTGGGGTGGGAGACTGTAGAGCGGATTGCAGTGCTTCATCTTGGGTAGAGGGTGGGACCTAGGAAGGGAATTCTTATTTTATTTTTGCTGGTGGCTCTCTCCCTCCCTCCCGCTGCAGAAAAATCAGCACTTCCATAATGCAAGAGTTAAAGGCAGAGGACCTCCTCTGTCCTGTGTTGAATCTGGTGAGCAACCTTTGACTCCTGGCCCAAACGTGGCCTCTCCATCCCATGTATGTGCACACCCACCCACCCACCCCCTGGGAATCTCCTCCTGTCTCCGTCCCTTTTGATCCTGCCTGAAATAATCTTGCACAGTGTTTTGTCCCACTGAATGGCCTTGACCGGACTTTGTTTTGTTTGCCTGGCGCTCTGAAAAAATGGTCTCTTTGACCAGAGAGCAAAAGTGATATAAGTTGGTTCCTGTGTTCCTAGGAAAGGATGAGAAAAAAGGACAAGCACCAGGAGGTGTCTTTAAAGTATTATATAAGGCTATATCGGAAAGGCAGGGTTGAATCCCATAGCCCTGGCCCTGTCAAAACCTCTTTATGGCAGGACACTGGTGATTAGACTGGGGGTGGGGAGTGCTTTAAAGACACCTCCTGGTGCTTGTCCTTTTTTCTCATCCTTTCCTAGGAATACAGGAACCAAATTAGATCACTTTTGCTCTCTGGCCAAAGAGACCATTTTTTCAGAGCGCCAGGCAAACAAATCAAAGTCCTGTCAAGGCCATTCAGTGGGAACTTTTATCATTTTAACTTGTATTCTGTATTTTGTTGCATTACTTTCTACTTTTCCCCTCTGAGGGCAATTCCCTCCTCCATTCTGAACCTAACCCCAGGGCCCTGAGAGAATCTTTCTCCCAGATATGATGCTCTTAACTTACAGAGAGCTTTGTTACATTTGGGGGCAGTAAAAATAGCACTCCACACCTACAGCTCAAAGTGGTACAGTCTTCTCTGCTGCACGTGCTGGCGAAGAACATTACTCAAAGTGGCAGAAGCCTGGACTGCACTACTTCTAGCTTCAGGTAGGAATGTTTGCTAGGCCAAAGGCAGCAACATCCGTCCCACAGTGTGGTCAATGGATTTAGCCATGACAATGCTGCCCTATCCTTTTTGGCTTGAGAGTTTCATTGTTTGCAGGCTTTTCACATATATGTGTGGAAGCTGTCAAAAATATGACATCACCCCCATATGCCCTTAAAGTGGTACAGTATGGAATATGACCATCTTGTTCTTTCTGACGTGTGGACAGCAGGTTCTGAGACTCCAACTGGATGGCAGGCTCATTAAGGACAAGCTTGGGCAAAATCACATTATTGCAACCCCCAGAGGTAAGGGACTCCAGATCCCACCAGAGCACCTGTTTCAGAGCATCTGTGGGAAGACCTTGCCAGGAGTCTAAAACACAAAGCAGCTCCCTTGGACTGAAACCTCACTCTGCCCTTTGGCAGAATCCACTAGGAGACTCTGTGGAAGCCACTCTTGAAGGAAGACAGGCATTCTGGCCATGTGGGATCAACAGGTATCTTTTTTACATGAAGGGGGCACAGGACCCCCAAGCACACAAACAGGAGTGATTCCTCATGCCTTGCTTTTTGCAATAAGCACGTCTTCTCACAGGGTAACCTATGGAAAGACTTACCAGACTAAAGCATTCAACTGATGCTCAGGCAGGCTCTTCTTCACCTGTATTTGCTACTTACTCCAGGTTGTGCGGTCCTTCAGGACCACTTGGCAGGGCTGCAGCTGCTGGGAATATCCTTATGTGTTAAGTTTTGAAAAGAAATTTGGTGGGATTTTATCATATATACAACAAATACATACACACAGGACAAGGTACAGCACAAAATTTGGCTTCCCTAATAGTCTTAAGTACTCAACGATTTAAGTCTCTTCCAGATATGCTGAGCTTTTTGGTAGTTGCGCTATTATTTTTATTGTATTGCTTTGTTTGACTTACTTAAAAACATATTTTTTGCCATAGCAAAAAGAAAAAAGTTTTGAAAATAAATAAAAACAATTAAAATCGGTCAACAAGCTGATCTCAAGGTGGATGCTGGCCACAGGAGGTGACAGAAACTTCCTCAGACCTCAAAGCAACTGGCTTCAGGCCTCTATGCACTATGCTTGTGCTTCCAGGACTCAGCATGGAGGCAAACTCGAGAATCCCCCTGTTCCAGTCAAAGGCACAGCACAGAGGCTGAGATTCAAAAGCAATAAAGCAAAGGTTGGGAGGGGCTTGGAACCACTACCATCCTCTTTCCTTGTGGCATTTCCAAGGTACCTGAGTGACTTGAGTATCCTATAGGCATTGCACCTACCGCAAGATCCTAACAAAAAGACTCAACGGTGTCTTGCTTTTGTTGGGTGCTTTACAGAAGAAGGTGGCCAAAACATTGTACCCCCAGATGCTGTGAGCTGAAATTTCCATAGCCCCTGAGCCTTGGCCGTCCTAGCTGGAGTTGAAGAGTGTTGTAGTCCACAATATCTAGAAGGCGCGTCATTGGCTTCCCCTGCCTAACAAGGACAGGAGCGCCTAGCAAGAAACTCTGCTCGCCACACAGGCAAATGGCTGTACATTTTTGCTAGGAAAATGGTTGCCACCTTGTTTTGGTGGCCTAGCTCCTGTTCCCAAGGTATAGACAGGTGAAGCTTTGCCCACCATTTATACCCATGATGGGAAAAGCTTCATCTGTTCTAAATTCCCATGCACCAAGAGCAGGGCCTCTAGAAAATATAGCAACCCCCCATCCCACCCCGCTCACATTCTTTCGTTGCTACAAAAGAACTGCAATCTCTCCAGGACTTTTAATCCATTTCACAGGTGGCTTTAGAGGCTACCACTCCTCTTTCTCTGGTCCCTTTCAGTGCCTGGTTGCCTGGGAAACCAACTAGAGGCCAAGCTGGACAAGCCGGATGTAGTGAACTGGATGTGCTACCGCCAGACAGATGACTTCTTCACCATCTGGCTGAACCTCAACATGTTCCTGCCTCTTGGGGTTGACTGTTGGATTGACAATACCAAGTACGTCGCTGGCTGAAGCCACTTTATAGCTTGTTATTCTGTGACTCCCTCACGTGAGGAGGGTCTGTGAAAACTGAGCCAAAACAGGGTGAGGGATGCTTCATCCATGGTGGAAGCCAGAAGTATGTAGAAGTACAAAGTAACACAGGAAAGAAACGGGGACCTCCAGCTGTTATTGGGCTCCAACTCTCTTCCATCCCAGCAGCCAGCATGGCCAATGATGGAGACTGTAGTCTGTTGGTTGCAAGAAAAAAAATAGGTATAAAAAGAGCATTCCTCGATGCCAAGATCCCAACCTGGGGCAAATACTCATCAATGAGAAAACCACAGTCAAGATTTAAAATCACAAAACCAAGTAAAGTGTAAAAATATACACTGTTAGACCTTTAAAATATGGGCCCTTGTGAGTTCCCTCTTGTCCTAGCATAGGAAAGACCACATGTTTGGTAAGTTAAAAACTGGCTTACTTTCAATCTCTTCAAAGGTCAGGATCATGTGCTTTTCTATACATCAGTCAGAAAAGTTGCACAGGCAGTAAAACTTGGCTGTTACAAAGTGGTAAAAGTTATTTGTATAGGAACTCAAGAGTTGCTTGTGAGAGCCATGCGGTCTGAGCTCGGAGCAACCAGCTCAGACCTCCTCACACGTTGAACTTCTCAGGTAGACTGAAAGGAACAAAGGTTTGATTGCCTTGTCCCTTCCAAGGTGAGCTAGGTTGGCAGGACATAGTAATCATTACGATTTTTTTTAAAAAAGTATTTTCTATGACATTTTAATAGCCAGGAATGAAAATCCCAGCATGGTGGTTGTGTTTTGCTTTGCACCTGAATCTACCTTCTGCCCACAGAGTGATCTACAACAGGACAACTCGGAGGGTGTCCAATGCCCCTGGAGTCCAAATCAGAGTCCCTGGGTTTGGCAAAACGCACACAGTGGAATACCTGGACAGGAGCAAACTGGCTGGTAGGAGTCATTGCTACCTGCAAATCAGTCATCTCTCTGGTGGAGGAAGTTTGCTGCTTCAGTCTGCTTGGAGTTGTCTTGAGCCATGGGCATAGCCAAGGGGTGGCAGGGAGGGGCAGCTGCCCCCATCAATACAAATACATAGCAAACTGAGGTTCTGCACCCCTAACAAAAGGCCTGCCCCCCCCACAAAAATCCTGGCTACACCCATGCCTTGAGCATTGCTAAAGAGAGACATTTCCACAGTGGTATTAAAATGAGGGCCCTACATGGCATGTCATAGAGAACTGCCTTATCTAGCAGCAAAGCCCATTTCCAAGATGCTTCTGCAGTGCTCACTAGTCAACAGGGAGCCTTGGGAAGCAAAGGTGGTTTTTCCTCTCTCCCCCCCCCCCAAACTTTGGTTAGGGTCATCTTCCTTGCAATATCCTCCCCTGGTTGATTCCTCTTCCTCCTTGGAGTGGCGGGCACCTCACGCCACTTCCTCACTTTCTTTTCACTTTCTTTTTTAAATGTAAAATGCGTAGACAACAATTAGTGAAAATCAGTAATTTCCCCCAGCAATGAGAGGGAACAGATTTATTATTGAGTGAATGAAACGTGCCCACTTCTGACTCAAAGCTACTTTGGAAGTTGTTTCTGAGCTAGAGTGCAGGGGCGGCTGACTTAGGTTTGTTGTGGGTTTTTAGGAGGCATCTGCTAGCTGGGAAAGGCTTCTCTTCCTCCTTGCTCATGATCTTTTGTGGCTTTCCCTCATTCCTCTTCTTTGGAAAAAGGTAGCCTGTGTGTGCCACTTTCAGTTTGTAATGTAGGCAGTGTTTTCCCCCCAGGGGGTATTCAAGCGTACACAGTACCAGCACCTCTTCTTCTTTTGTTAAAATGTATGTCACTTACTGTAACAACTTCACGGTGTTTCTACAAGAAAAGCACTGAATATAGGCATGCAAGAAAGAGGACCTTCCAGAAATTTTTGATGCACCACCCACTCTGCCCAACCATTTCCCACTGTCCATAATTTCCTTTGCGTAGGCATTTACCAGAATACAAGAATCTTTAGCTAGGAAAAAGACATGTATGTTTAGTGTTTCAATATGGTTTCTTTCTTAAAGACATTTTTTTTAAAGGGCGCAATTTCTGCCTTTTCCTGCTTCAACAACAATAAAAAGCTGCTCACTCCACACCTTGGGAAGTTCCCATACCCGAGGTACCAGAGGGTTTTTTCAGTCAGGGAGGGGGGGGAGTTATATATTGAGGAGTTGGTATCCTTACTCCTGCCTTCTAATGTGCTGGACCCAATGAGACTTGGAGCAACCCAGGGAGCCCTCAGAGCAGGAAGTGGTCCCCTCCAACAGGTCACCTACCCAGCCTTCCTCCCCTTGCCCCCCCTCCTGTTAACCTCTTCCTCTCTCCTCCTACCTCCAGGGTACATGCACACACTGGTGCAGCACCTGGTCAACAATGGCTATGTGCGAGACCAAACCGTGCGCGCCGCCCCCTATGACTGGAGGATTGGGCCCGGTAAGTACAAATGGATAACTAGGGAGGGGGCTGTGAGGAGGACTCAGCGGGTGTGCCAAGGGGTGGGAAGCAGGAATGCTTTCCCCTGAAGCATAATGTTTGACAGACTATTGTATTTTAATATTTTGTTGGAAGCCGCCCAGAGTGGCTGGAGAAACCCGGCCAGATGGGCGGAGTATAAATAATAAATTATTATCATTATTTTTGTTGTTCTTGTTAGCAACCATGGAATGACGGTGAGGTCAAGGCAAGGAGAGAGGGGTGAAAGCAGCCCTCTTGAGTGGGGGGAGTTTAAATGCCCCCCCCCAACACACATACCTGTCACTGTGTGGCTAAGGCAGCTTTTGTGGAAACAGCACAGAAGGAAAGGGCAACTATTACCTTCCTTCGCCATCATAACAGCCCTGGTGCAAATCCGCCTCCCATGGCTGATTTTTTTAAAAAAACAGAATCTTAGAATTGTAGAGTTGGAAGGGACCACAAAGGTCATCCAGTCCAATGTAGGAATCTTTTTGCCCAACGTGGGGCTCAAACCCACAACCCTGTGATGAAGAGTCCCATGCTCTACCGACTGGAAGTCTGTAATGAGGCCTGGTCGTACATTCCACCTCTTCTGGCCGCTCAGCAGAGTGGAAGCTGCCTCAGGTTTGAGTGTCGGAGTCTCCACAATCTGCTTGGAACATACAAGAAAACAATATCTGGTGCTTCTGAAGCACCAGGCTTCCCTGACTAGTGGTCAGAGTTTGCAGACAGGAGAGCGTGGCTTCTGGAGGACCTGAGCCTCTGCATTTTAAAAACACACTGTTCAAGTCACACAACTGGCAAGGACTCACGAGGAGGCATTGCGCAAATCTCCACCTCTGACCTTCTGTGCATGCAGAATAGCTCGGGTTCAGTCCCCCATGGCAGTGTTTCCAAATAGGGCTGGGAAAAGATGCATCCCAGCCCCATCTGCTGCAACACCGTGGGGCAGCCTGGATGGCCACTGGGGTGGCCAGCAAGGCTATGTGGCTGGCCGGATCCAGCAACCCCAACTATGTCTCCACAGATCAGCAAGAGGAATACTTCTGCGACCTGCGCAGCCTTGTGGAGGAAATGCGTAAGGCCTACCAGAAGCCTGTCTTCCTCATTGGACACAGCCTGGGAAACCTCAACATCCTCTATTTCCTCCTTCAGCAGTCCCAGGCCTGGAAAAGCCAGAACATCCGGGGCTTCATCTCTCTGGGGGCTCCTTGGGGGGGAGCAGTGAAGCCCATAAGGGTCCTGGCCTCAGGTGAGTTGCTTGCCAACAGGTGAGGTGGGCCGGAATATCTGGTCCCTCCAGACTAAAAAAAAGGCTGTGTGCACCTCTTACTTGGGTGACCTCCCCTACTCTTCCACTGTCAGGGGTTGCTGCCAGGCCCCTTGAGGCTCAGGGATGGGGGGTGGAGCTATCAAAATGGGGGTGGAGCTTAAATGCACTTTTAAAAAACAAAAATCCTCTCAGGCCTCTAGCACAGATTTACTGTCTTTTATTGCCTCCTGCTAAACTAATCTAGACATGAGTATCTTGGGGGGCGGGGTGCAACTCCCACTCTTTATATTATTGCTGCTAAAAAAATGGAGATGGTTCTCTTTGGATTGTGTTGGGATTTCTCAGTGTTTTCCATAAAACTCAGTTGAGCTTTAAAGATGCAGAATGTACACAGCCGTAGTCTTTTCCCGCCTGCTGTTTTCCAGATGTGTGCTGTTCAACTCCAATATACTTTGTTTATTGTGTGGTATGAAACATAAAAAGACTAAAGCTATGTATGCACTATACCTTTAAAGCACATTTTAAGCTCCTTCTTTCCCTCAGAGAATCCTGGGCTCTGTAGTTTGCCCCTCACAGAGTTACAATCCTCAGCAACTTTAACAAACTACAATGCCCAGAATTCTTTGAAGTGGGAAACATGATTTGAATGTGCATTCAAGTCCATTTCCTGAGCTTTCTGGGAGATTGGTTGGAGGTCTGTGCTAGTACTGCAGTTGATACCAAGCTGGTCTGCATTTCAGGTGATGAGCAGGGCATCCCCATTATGTCCAGCATCAAATTGCGTGAGGAGAAGCGCATGACCACAGCCAGCCCCTGGATGTTCCCAGACACAATAGCTTGGCCCGAGACCCATGCCTTCATCTCTACCCCCTCCTACAACTACACCTACCGGGACTACCAACGCCTCTTCACTGACATTAACTTTGAGGATGGCTGGTACATGTGGAACGACACCAAGGACCTGCTGAAGGGGCTGCCTGCCCCAGGGGTCGAGGTGTATTGCATCTATGGCACGGGTTTCCCCACTGTGGAAACCTACATTTACAACGACCGCTTCCCCTACGAGGACCCCATTGACTTTGTGTATGGGGATGGGGATAACAGCGTTAGCCGCCGCAGCCTAGAGCTCTGCAAGCGATGGCATGGCCAGCAGGAACAGAAGGTGCACGTGGTGGAGATGCCAGGCGTGGAGCATCTCAACATGATCTTTGACAACCGCACCCTCAACTACATCAATGAAATCCTGCTGGGAAACTTTGGGGAAGCCACAGCTGCAGAAGATGAAGCAGGGAAAGGAGGAAGAGGCTTCTCAGAGACCCAACACAATGACCAACAGGAGAAATGAAGGCCCTGCGCTGAGGAGATTGGGGCCACCTTATTCCTCCTGCATAGACAGGAAGCAGGATGACTCATGCGTGCCCCCACACACCCCAAAGTCTATAGTGTTATTTGCAACACAGTTGGATGCAGAGGTGCCTTGCAGGATCCTGCCTCCCCGCTTGCTCTGAGAGGGAAAGACTCCTCCAAATTGCTCCTGCCAACAGCCGCCTGGCAAATTTCCATCGCTGGTGTGATTGTTGGGGCCGCTGAGAGTTCATGTTCCCCCAGCATGCTTTCAGTTAGGTAGGCAGGTGAACTAGCCCAGAGCTTTATTTACTCAATGCAAAAAGAACAAGGAGTCCTGGGACACCTTGAAGACCAACACATTTTATTATGGCATATGCCTTCCTGGGCTGCAGCCCCTTCATCATATGCATGGAGTTATGGGTATATCTAGACACATCATCAGACACATATTAAACACTAGAAGTATAGGCTGTATCAATTGTATTAAAGCTTAACAGGGCACCCGAAAAGGGTGGCAGCCAGAAGAAGAGGATGATGAGCTGATGCCAACATGTAAAGGCTGTGCCCAACAGTGGCTTCTGACTTTGACTGCATCTTCCAGAAAGGGGTGGCAGCAGGAGGAGAAAAATCCTCCCCATCTCCTCCAACTGCCCCCCGTCCAGAAGACTAAAGACAAAGCTGGAAGCTGCTGTTTTACACAGCCTTTATATCACGTTGGCTTTGGGCTTCTCTCATTCTCTCTTTGCCACCCCTTTCTGGCCTTGGCTCCCCAAAGTTGGCTGTGGGGCAGATGGAGGGCAATTGCCCAGGTGCCCTCACCTCTGGCTGCACTGCCCAACATGGTGATGATGAGGACATCCCTCTTCTTAGAGGACATCCCTATGCTCTGCAGAACTTGGCCAGCTTCAAGGCCCCTGCCCTGGGCAGCCTCAGCACCCTGATCCCATAGACATGCTGCATGGCATCAGCAACATCCTTAGCACACCCATGGCCACAGCCACTTCTGCCTGCAGTTTCCTCACTGGCCTGCCCCTCCTAAAGGAAGGGAAGGCCGTGTCTAGGTACCCCAAGCCCCCAACCAAGCTGCCCAGCCGGCCTCCCAACTTATGGCCTGTAGTTATGCACGGTTAATCCTGGAGTGACCCTAGGCTCACCTATCCAGGTAAGGTAAATCCTGATGAGGAAAAGGGGTGTGGGAGGTTATATGAAGGCAGGGATAATTGTTATAAAGGGAAGGCAGGATTCATTTTAACTAACTCTGTAATCCTGAAAATTTCCAAGAGAGAGCCCAATCACATTAGCGAGATAGGGTAGAACAGCACACTGCCTACGAGTGGAAAATATCTCTCCTTTATTACTTGGCAAGTTGCACAGCTAAGTTCTGCTGCAGTAAACAGGTTCTAGCCTAGCACTCACTGAAATGGGAAAGGAGACAAGCTAAAGTTGAACTTGTCCAGTTGGATTTATCTGATGTGTGGTGAATGCGGAGGCTAGGGGCTGGATCCTTCCACTCTCCATCTCCCAAGCCAACACTGCTTCCAGGAAGGTGCTGTTGGGGAAGGAAGGAAACCTGCATGGACGCTAAAAGTTTTAAGACAACTTTCAGAGAGAGAGAGAAAAGTCCCTCCAAAGCCCTCTCACTCGAAATATTTTCCCCTACTCTTGGTTCTCTCTTTGATAACACCCCTGAATAATTTTAGTCCTCTGTTCCACCAATTCTGTATGGGAATAATAAATGCTGTACTGACCTATGAAGGGCTGTTGAAAGGATTTCTGAGATAATGTTTGTGAAAGCTCTATGAATGTATTTTGTTTTTTCTGTCTCATGCCTGACACTGGGGCTTTGGGGATGGTACAATTATTTGTTTTTAATTTAAAGAGGAAAAATGATTTTGGAATGATCACGGCACAGGCATTTTGATATTTTTTTTTAATTGTTTTTGGTTGCTTGGTGCTGATTTTTATCTTTTCCATTCTGTGTTTGCTCTGCTTGGTTGCTTCAGGTCAGTCAGTCTTTAGGATTCACAGCAGAAACCTATGCATACTTACTCAGAAGTCCATCTCACTATGTTCAGTTGGGCTTACTCAGGATTGCAGACTTAGCTGCATTCCCAGGGTCTCAGTAATCTCAAGATTGAGTATTGGGTGTACCTTATCTCTGTACATATGTTAATGTGTCTACACTGCAAGGTGGTCATTTTGCATACTAAGCTACAATGGCTGGTTTTGAACCTTATATTGTAAGACAAATGTTTTTTTTTCTTCGATTATAGCTATTACATTTTTTTTTTCATTTCATTTATCTGTTGGAGATAAAGGTATTGTACATTATCCCTTCCCTTGCACATTTTTTTCCTCATAACAATCTGGTGACGTGGGTTAGGTTGAGAGGTTGCAAGTGGCTCAAAGTGACCTTGTGAACTTTACAAAGAAGCTGGAATTTGAACCTGATACCTGAGTGTGTTGCTGTGTGCAATGGGTAGGCAGGGTGGGGAAAACGCTGAGTTTGCACAATGTTCCTTGATGTTTGAACTGGAATGCTAACAGCAGGTAAACTCAAGTTCCAGAGGGAACAAAACACTACAACTTGATTTTTGTGGGCTTCATTGTGTGTGGACTACAGAGTTGTGTTTTTAAAAGTCCAGAGCCTGCAAGTGTCCCTATTTTCCAGGGCCGTCCCTGATTTAGAGAAGCCGTTCCGGTTTCTGATTTGATCCCGGAATGCCCCACTTTCCCTTAGGATGTCCCTGTTTTCATTGGATAAATGTTGGATGGTATGGAGTTATTCAACCCCCAAGCCGTCTGAAGACAATCCTGTATAGGGAAGTATTTATTTAAAGTGTTTAATATTTTATTATGTTTTTATATATGTTTAAAGCTGCCCAGAGTGGCTGGGGCAACCCAGTAAGATGTGTGAGGTATAAATAGTAAAATTATCATTATGGAATGGGACATCCCTATGGTTGGGGTTTCATCGGAGAAATGTTGGAGGGTATAAAAGTCTGGTTCTGTGCTTTTATCAGATAAAACCAAATTCCTTCCACACCATCACCTCTGTGGGGGTAGGGGTGGGATGCCAATTCATGGTTCACCTCAGGTGCCAAAATGTCTTGGGCCAGCACTGTTCCAAAGCATTACTGCTTCTGATTGTGAAGTTAAAGTATAGCAACCATTGCTAGTAGCCACTAATAGCCTTCTCCTTCATTGTCTGATAATCTTTTAAAGCCATACAAATAGTTAATATACTGTGGTGTCCAGACCAGACTAGGGCACAGGTGTCCAGGGTTCAAACCCCCTCTTGGCTATAAAGCTCAATGGGTGACCTTGGACCAGGTTTTGAGCTCTCAGCCTAGCCTACCTCACAGGGTTCTTGTGAGGATGATTTAGAGAGGGGAATTGCACCTTGTACACCACTTTGAGTTCCTCAGAGAAAAGGTTGGGGTTTCATGTAATAATACAGTAAAACACCAAGAAATGCCTCTAGGTGCACAAGCATGTTTTTAAAAAGATGCCTAGAGGTGGCAAATGTGGGTGAGCACCCAGGCAGAGAAAGGAGGTAGTTCCATAATACAATGAAGCCCACAAACTCTAACATTTAAAATAACATCCAAACCACTGGAACCGATAAAACACAATGACCAAATGATGGACCACTGGCCATTCAACACCTGGGCAAACAGGTGAGTTTTAGGAGGTGCCAGAAACTGGATCAGAGTCATGTCCTGCCTTATTTCCTTCAATTCTCCAAAGGGGTGCAAAGCTGGGAGGATTTGAGGGAACTCTAAGGGGAGCCTAGATGCAGCTGCCTAAGCCTCCTGCTTGGGGGTAGATGCAGGGGTGGGCCAGGGACTTGGCAGCTGCCTGAAGTTGCCAAGTGGTGACATGGGCCTGGCAGAGAGAGCATGCCTGGAGCCCAGAGCCCACCGGGTCCAGTCCTTGGCCAGGCTCTGACCTCACAACCAGCTTAAGAATCCTGCAGAATGTTTTGTTTCCTAGGAGTCCACCTGAGTTGTTTGATAGGATGCTTGGGTCAGTTGAAAGCCCTTCAGATTAGCTGACTGTGGACATCTTCGGAGAAACCTTTCTCCTTCAAATAACTGCCTTCATCTGACCCTTTGACACAGTAAACATCTTTCTCCCTTGGTGAAATTTCTTTGGCTTAGTTGAAGGTCCAGACAACAGTTTTCTACCCCTGTTGCACACTGTGGCACTGGCTGCACGGAAGGTAAAGTCATAGGCAAGAGGGGAGACATCTTAATGTCTTGTGCGCCTTTCACATGCCCAGATTTTAAAGATGCTCCTGGGTTATTCAACCTTTCTAAATCCAATGCTGGGTGCTACGTGAGCCAGCAATTTTCCCAGGGAGTTTTCTGATTAATTTTCTTAGTTTCCTCTTTTGTCACCAAATTGCAGCAGAATTACCATCCTCCTCATCCCAAATATTCAGGTGAATTCTCCCCACCCCCATCTTCAACAACCACAAATAGGATGGGGAATTCTGGGAGATCCTTTTTCACCCAACCCTAAAACACACACCATATCTCTGCAGGGCTCACACCTGTACCCTTAGATGCTCTCTTCCTCAGGTACATTTCCAGGGTCTTGAATTAGTTTCCCAACTCCCATAAGGGGGAGGGGAAAGGGGGAGGTTGGAGTCCCGTAGCAACATCTGGAGGGCACCGGGTTTGGGGAGGCTTGGTGTAGAAAACATCAGGGTAATTAAACACTGGGTGACTGGCCAGGAGTTTATCCTGACCCTGATCAGGAGTAGCTAGAATGAGACACTCGCTGTCCAATGTCATCCGTAAGAGAGCTGCCCTGGAGATAAGCTCTGTACTATTTGTAAAATGAGAAGCAACTGGCAGTGCCTTTTGTCTGTTTAAAAAGTTGTAGTGACTTGGCACAGAGTTAGAATAGTTTTGCTTGAGGAGTGGCGAAATCCTCCCGAAATGTGTGGCTGATGGGCATCTAATCTGCAAGGAGGATGGAGAAGGAAGAGGCCCTCGCTTGCATTTGGAGAGCTTCCTCTTATTTCTTTGTTTCTCTTTCTCTTCCCACATCTACAATATGCACTGCTGGCTGAGGTCATGAAAGCTGGAATAGAGCTCCTCCTGGGAGGCTCCTCAGGAGGGTGACTGGGACGGACCCCCCCCCTTTTGTGGTGGCTGCCCTCCTGCTGTGAATTCTTGCAAAAGAGGAATATCCAGTTGCATAGATAGAAAGTGAATATTGGCAGAGAAAAAGAGGAGCCAACATGAAATCTTTTCTACAGGTGAAACTCGAAATATTAAATAAAAGCTGAACAGAGGGCTCCAACTCCTTTTAAAAGTTCCAATAGGAAAGGAATAAAAGATGAGAAAGGAGGACCCTGGAGGTTAAATTACCCTTGCCTTGATGAACATTGCTGCTAAAGAAATTACAGGTGTGCAGCTGGTGAAAAAATGGCAGAGAGGAAGAGACTTTGTTTCTTTCTTCTCTTATACTTTACTAAGGGACCACAACTTACCTGCCACTAGAGAGAGGAAATACATTTAAGCACAGGGTGTTAGAACTGATGGCATTATGTCAGAAGGAATAATTCTGGAACTGCATTGGAAAGAAACTGGGTGAAGGAGGAGGAGGGGAAGGGGCTGTGTTTATGCTTTTCTGTTTCAACAAGGGATTTACTCACCCCTTCCCAGAACAGGGAGAAATAAAGAATTTGAAATAAAGGCCACAGGTTTGAGCAGGTAGAGGTGATAGCATTCTTGAAAACAAGAAAGCCTTGGACTTGGTTCGAAAGGAAAAACTGAAAATCAGCAGAGCAATGTAGATGGTGGGGGGACTAACTCAGTGTTTTGAAGGAAGTTTGGTTTAACCCCCCCCCCAACTCCCCCATGCGGGCTGGTTTCATTGACACAGTCTGCAGGAGGAGAATGCTTTCTGTTCAGTCTGCCAGATGGTTGTCCTTGGAAATAATGGATGGTGAAGTGCAAATGCTATGGTAAAAATATGGATTTTGACAACACAGTTCTGGAGAAGAAATGGACTTGGTGAAAGGAGAACAATGATGGAAATGATGCATCCAGATTTACATACAAGAAAGATGAAAAGAAAGAAAGAATACAGAGACAACAAGTAATGATTTAAGGTAGAGTGGCAAGGGGCAGAGTAACCTCATTTGTTTTGTTTTATTCTGTTCTGGGTTTTTTAAGGGAATTGACAAATAGACAGCTGAGGAAGATATGGGGTGAGGGAGGACAACATTGTAAATTAAAAATAATTTTGGATTTAAGATTAGATTCCATCAGAAATGGAATGTGAATTGAAAATAAATAATGTAATATTAAAGCAGTAAATAGGGGAGAGAAGGAGCACATTGACAATGGAGAGTGGGAGGTCAACTTAATGGGGAAAATGTTTTAAATTTGATGTAATTAGGTACTGATTTGTTAAAAATTTGGAAAATTAATAAAATAAATATTTGGAAAAAACGAGTTCTATTTCCCAAAGAAATCCACTCCCCAAAGGTGTAATACAAAGGTCATATTATATCACAAAAAGAGGAAATTTGAGCCCCCAACCTGTCAAAGTGTCTTTCACCTTTAGCATATTTCTTTGCTATTACAATTAGTGTCTGTTCACATATTCCTTTATTTATGAGTAGATAGCCCTCTTTAGGTCTAGTATTGTTAGGTCTAGTATTGCCCATTGGCAGTTTGCTGGAAAGGTCAAGCATGTGCTGTCACACTCAGGGGATTGTGGCTGCCCCTGATCTGACCACCACAGCCACTCAGGACTACTTTGTATATGTCCCTGGGATCCTTGTTTTGGCTTTCATTTACAATCAAACCATTTTATTCAAACATTTACAGTGTTTCTCATTCCTAAAAGAGAGTTTATAGGCCTCTATTAATAACATTTTTAATTATGTGGGGGGTTATTGGTTATTGGGATGGGTTATTGGTTTATATTTTGTTCCTGTTCTTGTCATGTATTTTGTGCTATTATATTGTATTTTTATGTAGTCAGTGCTCTGAGATCTGTGGAATAAGGGCAGTATACACCTTTAAGAAATATATTTAATAATACTAACTTCCACAAGGTGCATGTCTCTGCTTTTCCCCTTGCTGTTTGATGGATGAGATGTCAGCAAGCTGTTCTGCAGAGCCAAGCCTGCTACTGTACTTACACAGTTTTTCCTATAGAGGCTGCTGTTTCATACAGGGATTTAAAATGTAAAGGACAACTGGCATTTTATCAGTAGCGCTTTTTTTTCGTTGTATGGGACTGTTTGTGCTTCTGTATCCTTGTAAACATGCACTTATCCACATGTGTTATATTCATGACACAGGGTTAATGAATGCCTGCCTTAATCATTTTATGGCTTGGATTGCTGTAAACAGTTTCAATGAATGTGTGTGTGCATGTGCATGTGTATGAGACAACACAGTATAAAAATAATTTTATGAATGAAGTGTCCCTCTCTTTTTCTCTCCATTTCAGCCCACAGGGTGCCTGGAAGACCCTGAGGGCAAGCAGCTCCTCCCAAACGCTCTCCTTCCCAGGTCCCCCAAAAGGGAAGGTGGCAGCTAACACCAAAGTCGCCCCCCAAGAGAAGGAGCAGCTCTCATATCACCCCAATAGAAAGGGCGGCCCCCAAACCTTCCTCAAACCAAGAGAAGGGAGCAGCCTGCTCCCACTCCCTCCAACCCAAGATAGGAGGCAGCCCCCACCCTTTCTGCAGAAGGGGCCACCCCACCCCACCCTTCCAAACCTTCCTTATCCCAAGAGTGGGGCAGCACCACCCCAGTCTGTCTGGGAGCGCTTAGAAAAGGATGCTGTGATTACTAAGACCCAGCATGGGTTTCTCAAAGACAAGGCATGCCAGACAAATCTTGTTTCTCTTTTCGACCAAGGTACAAGCTTGGTGGATCAGGGGAATGCTGTGAATGTAGTGTATCTTGATTTCAGTCTCTCTTAGTTCCTCCCTGGCAGGGCCTTGCATATTGAGGAGCATTCTTTCACATTAGCTGCCACCTGCCTAAGCCCAACTTGGCCACTTCACCTACTGCCTGTGAGAAGGAGGCTGATGGAACACTAGCAGCATACCAGCCTCATTCCTGAGTCTCCCAACTGTGCATCTCTGCCAGAGGTCTGAGCTGCTGCCTGCAGGCAACACAGCCTTCTCTACCCCTCCTCAGGTGGCGTGGAGGAGGGGGCCTTTCCAGTCAGCCCCAGTCCACTCAGCTCCTATACATGGAACTTGGGGGGGGGGGACGACTGGCCTCTGACAGCAAATGCTTTGGGGGCTGACTCTACAGGCAAGTCTGCTGTTTTAACCATAATATTTATTTATTGAATTTCTATGCCATTCTGAGGATCTCAGGACAGTGTACAATATAAAAACACACACAAAAATAACATAAATACCTAATAAAATGGCAAACGTTTGTTAAAATTAGCTGTAAAAGCTAATTTTTAAGAGAACACACTGCCAAACATTTGTGATATGTTAAATTCCCAGTCAGCTGGGGCAGCCCCTGTTTTGCACCTGGGGTCAGGCCTTTGCAGGGACTAATTCTGAAAGGGTGTGAGGGAATTGGTTCTTTCTGTGTTTAGATTTGCTGTTGAAATTGCACTTCAAGGCAGACAGAAAAACCCACTTATGGCTGTGCTTTAGGGCAAAACCTGATAAAAAAACATGTCAGTTTAAAATTAAACGCTGGAATGACCTGCAATGGCAGAAGTGAAAGCAGCTTGTTGTTGCTATTTATTGCTGCACCTTAATGCCGCCGCCCCCCTCCCGCAGATCAGCTGAGAGTCGCTGAGCAGTGGCTTGGGTCTAATCCTCGCCAGCCGACCCTTCCAGCCTTGGCAAGGAAGGCACCAGAGAGCGCAGGCGCACTGAGGCAATGCAGAAGAGATCTGGACCATTACCTGCCCTGTCCCAGGCAGACAGAAAAAGAAAGCCTTTGTGCCCCCCGCGCCCGCTTGAAGAAAGCCGAGTTGATTTAAGCGCCTGGGTTTCAGTGGGTCAATGGATTAAACGGCCTATTTATCTATTCATTTAAAATGTTTAAAGTTGGCGCCTCACCCCTGAACACAATTTATTTTTTAAAAAATACCCAGCCATGAAACGCTCCCAAAAAGAAAAGGAGAAGCGAAACGAGGCGTTGGAGTGGGAGGAAGAGGGACGGGGACCCGCCACCCCCACTCCACCCCCCCCCCCACGGGCCGGCAGCTGCTGGGAGACAAAGGCGCACCGATGCCATCAGGTGATGCGCGCAATGGGGGGATTGGAGAGGCGGCCCTCCTTTCGGGTCCCCTGGGGAGGGGGCAGAGCGCGCTTACCCGCCCCTTGCGACACGCCCAAGGCTTTCCCCCAAGCGCTGCCCTGGGCGGCTCTCCAAGGACTTCCCGCAGCCTCGAGGGGAAGGGAGAGGGCAGCGCCCGCAGCCCCAGCCCGAAGCGCCTGCAGCCCCAGCTCTCGAAGAGCCGCCCTGGCGCCGCCGCTTCTTCGGGGGTCGCTGGAGCCCGCCTGCCCGGGGAGGGGTCTGGCTGCGCGGGCGCGCCTCCCTCCGCAGCGCCACTGAGCATGCTCGGAGCCCTTGTCTGTCGGTCTGTCTCTCCCCACCCCCGTCGCCGCCCGCCTCGCAGACCCTCCCGCGCTTCCTCCGCCGCACCGACCAAGCGGGCCGAGGAGGAGGAGGAGGGAGCGCAGCCGGGTAGGTACCCGGGCGGCTACGGTGGGGTGGAGGGAGGGAAGCCCCGGCGGGCGGGATCTCTGGCAGCGGGGCGGGGTTCCCAAGGACAAAAGGCGGTTCGGGGGCTCGCTTTTCTTGGATAGCTGCGGGCCCACAAAGAGATCCCCTGCAAAGAAGTCCCGGGGAGCCTCCGAGGGACGAACCCTCCAGTGATCCTAACAACAGCCCTGCGAGGAGGGTCTGGCGCAGAAAGAGCAGCTGGCCCAAGTCCACCTAGCGACCCACGTGCCTCTTGCTGAGCAAGGCGTCTGAACCCGGTTTCTCTCCCCCCGGACCCCCGTCTGACTCTCGGGGCCTTGCTGAAATCCTGATCTCCAGGATCTCCCCAAAGGCAGCTTCAGCTCCGGGGTGTCGCAGGGCTTTTGTTTCTGCGTGGGGTCTTCCTGCAGGTGCTGCTACCCAGCTGCGGAGAATGTGTGGGAAACCCAACCTCCAGGATCTATTGTGTGATGGGGGAGAGCGTGAAATCTCGTGGTCCTGTCTGGCTGAACGGGAGGCTGACGGTGGTTTCAGGGATCCCTCAGGCATAGAAACCTCACGAACAGTGGCCTCAAGGACCCTTAGTTTACATACTCTTTCCCACCCGGCTCAGAGAATAAGGTTTGGCCTCCCCCAAATCAGAGACCAAGTCCTGACCACCTGCCTGTCTCCTTGGAGATGCCCCAGCAGCTGTCCCAACCCATAGTGCTCCTTTTGGAGCACCCTCCAATCACCTGCTTCCCCTACTTGGAGATTCCTGCTGAGATGCAAGGACAAGCAAACATCACCTTGCTTATTTGCTTTGCCGTAAATAAGGGGAGCAGATTTGGCAAGATCCACCTTTGGGTCATGCTGGGCAAACCTGTGCCTGTTGAGCCCCTGCAATTCCTGTGGTCCCCAGGCCATTCGCAGAGCTGATGGGGCTCAATCTGGATGGGGCAGCTTTCCTTGCCTTGCTCCAGGGATGCTTCCTACATACAGATGCATTCCTAGGCTCCTTGTGCCGTTGGCAAGGAACTGAATCGGCATCTCCTCCCTGGTCCCTGATGGTGCAAGTGGTGTGAGTTTGCTGTGCTGTGCTGGGGTTTCCACTAGTCCTCCTGCCCCCCCCCACTTCCCTGCTTGCCTCCTGTCCATTATGATGACATAAGAATCTCCTCTCTGGATCAGGCCAAGGCCTGCCCCAGCCAGTATTCTGTCTCCCAGAGCAGCCAGCCAGCCAAGCCTGCCTTTGGGAAGCTAGCCCCTAAGATCTGAGGTACCGTATTTTTCGTCCCATAGGACGCACCTAATTTTTTTTGGGGGGGGGAAATAAAGGGGAAAAAAATTCCCCTTTATTTCCCCCCCCAAAACTAGGTCAGGGAACAGCGGGATGGCGGCGCTGCACCTCCTTGCTGTCCCCCGAGCTTGTGGGGCTGGCCGATGTCTGCCCGGCACGCGGGGTGCTCTGCTTCAGGGTATCCTGCGTGCCGGGTGGCAGGCTGCTATTCACAGCATGGGGAGCCCCGCAGAGCTCCCCATGCTGCAGATGTCTGCTCGGCGCGCGGGGTGCTCTGCTTCAGGGCATCCTGCGCGCCGGGCAGCAGGCTGCTATCCGCAGCTTAGGGAGCCCTGTGGGAACTCCCACGGACTCCCTAGGCTTGCTGATAGCTTCCTGAAGCCTGGAGAGTGAGAGGGGTCGGTGCGCACCAACCCCTCTCGCTCTCCAAGCTTCAGCAAAAGCCTGCATTCGCCCCATAGGACGCACACAGATTTCCCCTTCATTTTTGGAGGGGAAAAAGTGCGTCCTATAGGGCGAAAAATACGGTATATTGCTCATGAACATGGAGGCTCCATCCTTAGCTGTCCTGTTGAATAGTGGCTACTAGACCTGCCCATTCTGCCCTTTGACCTCACCCCTTGTCAGCCAGCCCTTTAAAGGTCCCTCTGGCTAGCTCAGAGATCCATTTTTGCTTTTTGTGATGGGGATCCCTTAAATCAGTCCCCTGTTGTATGCAGAAATCCTTCTTCCTCTTTCTCTCTCCCATGGCCAAACATGCTGAGTGCCTGACTCAGTTTGGCAGATGTTTCGGGGGGTGGGGGCAGGCTCAGGGGCAGAGCACACAGTTGCCTTTCAGAAGGACCCTAAAAGCATCTTTAGCTGGGAAGTATTGGTGGATCCTGACAGCTAAGGGTTGTAGCCAGTGTTAGTCCTACTCTGAGTAGAGCTTAGAGGGAGGAAGCCCAAAGCCAAGGCAGAAACCTAGAGCCCATTTTTAGTGCCAATAACCTGGCCATACAACATGCAAAGTAGTCACTACAAGGGTGACTGAACACACACTGAGAGTCTCCTCCTGCTCCTCCTCACTGAGTAATGGCAGCCAAGCTTGGCACATCAGACTTTAGAAAGGACCTGTTGTCCCTCTTCATGTTTTCAGATAATGCAAAGCCTGTGGGGGTGCTTACTGGGTCACCGTCCAGAGCTGCCTCTTGCGAGGAGAACAGGCAAAAGGAGACATGTTGCTGTTGTCAGCAGCAGCACCCACACCCTTCCGCCCCGCAGCTCGTGAAGTACGTGAGAGCAGACTTGCTGGCTCAGGTTGACGGTAGACATTCTAGTCTGGCAGGATCCTGTCTTTACAGTGGCCAACCAGCTGCCCCAAAGGGAAGAAACCCACAAGCAGGACCTAAGCACAATATCTTCACTCTCCCCTTCTGCAGTATTGAGAGGCATTACTGAGTCTGTCCATGGAGGCAGGGCAGAGCCATTGTGGCTGGCAGCTGTTGGCAGCCTTCTCCTGAATGAATCTGTCCAATCCTTTTTTTAAAACCATTGAAGTTGGTGGCTGTTGCTGTGGGAGTGAGTTCCATCATTTAGCTGTGTTCTGCCTGAAGAAGTCCTTCCAACATTCAGCTTCACTGGAAGCCCATGGGGTCTAGTCTTAGGAGAGAAGGAGGAAAGCTTTTCTCTGTCCACTCTCCATGCCTTGCCTCATTCTAGAAACTTTGACCATGTCACTTCTTTTCCATCTCCTCTCTAAACTAAAAAGCCCCAGATGTGGCAAAATTTCCTCATAGCAGTGTCGCTCCATTCCATTATAATTTTGGATGCCCTTTTCAAATTCTACAATATTCTTTTTGAAATGAGGTAGCCCGAACTGAGAACATTCTTCCATATGAAGTTGCAGCATAGATTTGTATAATGGCACTACAATATTAGCAGCTTTATTTTCAATTCCTTTCCTAATGATCCCTAGCATGAAATTTGTGTTTTTCACAGCTGCTGCACACTGGGTCAACATGTTCACTGAGCTATCTGTTATGACCCCAAGGTCTCATTTCTGGTAAGACACCACCAGTTCAGACCCCATGAGTACACTTGTGAAATTAACAATATTTTTGCCCCAACTTTCATCACTTTGCACTTGCTTTCACTTGCAATTGCATTTGCTGTTCTACAGCCCATTCATTCAGTTTGCAGAGGTCTTTGTGGAGCTCTTCAAATTCTCTTTTTGTTTTAATGACCCTGATCAAACGTAGCTACCCATTTTTTTGTGGAGAAGGGAATCCTAGCCTGAAGCCTGTGCCTCCTTTTCTTTGCTGCCCAGGGCTTCCTCCGAGCAAAGAATCCTCCGAGCTGGCCTGATGACATCCCCTCAGAGGGCTGCCCCCAAACAAGATGGTGCTGGACTCAGGTCGGCAGTCCTTTCGGCGGCGGGAACAGCAGCCTGATGTCTTTGGTGGTGGTCTGCAGCAGCGGAGAAGCGGGAAGAAGGAGGCCTCTCGTCCCTATGAGGGGCTGCGGGTGCCTCCCTTCTTCTCTCCTTCCCTTTCTCTGGATTCAGACTCCTCCAGCCCGGGCCAGCGGGCGCCCCCCAAGACCAAGTGCCTCCAGAACCCAGAGCCCCAAGTGCCGCCCCCCGTGGGCCTCTGCCCTGCCTTCCAGAATCCCTGCAGCTGGATGCGCCGGAGCGAGAGCATCTGCGCAGTGAACCGGAGGGACCGCGCGCGGGGGCAGATCCGCAGTGCCGCCTCCCTGCCTCACCTCCCCAAAGCCAAGGTGGACAGGTGCATCGGGGCCAAGAGGAAAAGTCCCTGCCTGCTGGTGGCCCTGCGGCCGGTGAACGTTGACAAAGAGAGGGAGAAGTTCTTTGGGGCCTGCTACGCCTACAACCCCCAGTTTGAATATGCAGAGCCTGTCCCTGAAGCTGTGTTGGAGAAATACAAAGAGGCCTCTGGGCAGTTTATTTCACAGGTAAGGAAAGTTCCCCCTGCTCCCTCTGCCTTTGCCATTTTCTTCCAAATGGCTGCTCCTCCCTCCACAACCCTTTCCCTCTGCTCTGCTGCGAGGAGACTAAGCCAGCAAGTCTCTGCCTCCCAGAGGGAGGAAAGATGCTTTGGGTCTCAGTAGCAGGAGCGCAGCTGGCATTATATTGTGTGCATCAGTAATCCTCACAATAACCCTGTAAGGAGCAGGGGGGCAAAATGTTTTGCAGAATCTATTTTTTTTTTTTATAATAATAATTTTTATTAAGGTTTTCCAAATTAAAACAAATTAAAACAAATTAAATCCAATTTATAAACTTTTTGCCAATAACCAGGACTTCCCCTCCCTACCCCCTCTTGTGTTCCAAATCTTCCAAATAAGCAATTAAATTCAACAAGTTCTTATCCCCAAATTACACTCATCATCAGTAACCCAATTTATCCAAATTCCCATCCCCTAAGATCGATCTATTCCCTTCCACGGGTTCCCCCCTTTCAAACATAGTACAGATGGAAATAAAATAAATATGAGTAGTGATTTTACAACCTTTGGATTCCAACTTTCCCTCCCCTCTTTCCCCTTTGCGTTTCACCTATCCCTCTACTTCTAATATCTTCCTGGAGTTCCCACATTACACTATGTCCCTCAGGTTCTTTGCCAGTCTTTAATTACGAGTGTCCAATCATAGAAGGAGTCTATCAAAAAAGGGGCCCATTTCTTCTATCCTGGATATAAAAACCTGGATAGCAGAATCTAGAGGCTCACCTACTTTTCTAGATTCTAGTTTGGCAAGGGGGTCCAAAGAAACGGAGTCATGCCACTGGAGGGAGAGAGCCTGCTCTGATCCTGGCACACATGAGCACATGCCCCACTCCCCCAACATCCAGGCAGTGTTTTACTGTGGGATGCCAGGACTCAGGGATCTAAGAGGGTGAAGTTTGAAACTTGGAAATCAGATGCTTCTTTCAGCGGTTTAGGTGCTAGGACCTGTGGCAAGCAGCAGGGGTGACTGGACTCTCGTACCTTTGCACACTGGGTCAGGATCATTGCCTCCATATTGCAGACTGGAGGGCTGAGACTAAGGGAATGGTGGCAGTTTGAATTGGATCTTCTGCTCACAGCTGGTGCTACCCTGTTTTGGGCTGAGCAATCTTTCTACTTCTTCATTCTGTTGGTGGTGTTAGAACTTTTGACTCCTCTTGTTAATTCTCACAACAGTCCTCTGAGGGAAGTTGTCCACAGTCGTCTTTTGCGGAGGGGAGTTGAAAGACATTTGCCAGGCTAGAATAAAATTTGACCAGCTCCTTCAGTTGCCAGACTTTGAGGAATCACAGAGGCTTGCTGCCTCTGGTTAGCCAGGTCTGCCTGCTGTGGAGCAACATAGCCTCAGTTCTCAGTGTTGATGACTGGGCTGCTTAGGGCTTCCTAGCTGAGGCAGAGGAAGGGGTGATCTCATGATGGAAAACACCTGTCCTTCATGCTTTTCAGTCTGTCTATTTGGTCTACAGGTCATAAATATCCAAGATTGTCTCTGGTTATCCAGGGAAATACATAATGGAGGAAAAGGCAAAACACATGCATACAGATTGTGCCTTTTAAAATAAGCTGCAGGAACAATGGAATAACTAATGGACAGACACCTATTCAACTTGCTTTAGTTTTAATTCCTACGAAGTTAAAAAGTAGAATGAATCCAGGTTGCCAGTATCTGAAGGACAACTTCAACTAGCTTGCGTTGGACCTCCTTTAACATTATGCATTAATCTTGAATATATCAGGTGTACTCTCTTCAGGTGTGAGTGGGGAGTTCATTCTTTGTATCTGGTAGCCAAAAAACATTTTAAAAATGTTGTTGTTATTTTAAATAGAAAAAGCAGACAGTTGTGGGTTGAAACTCACTTGCTGTGTGTGTTTCAGGCTATTGGAATCATTGATGCTGTGCTGGAGAAATATAGCACCTACGAGAACTTTGAGGCATCCAATGGAGGGAAGTTGCTCAGCAAATGCCAGATCTGGTCCATTGTCAGGAAGTACATGCAGAAGGAAGGCTGCTCTGGAGAGGTGAGTCCAATGCTGGCAAAAGACCTTCTGCGTGATTCCAGTGAGGCACCCTGACAGCCTTTCGTGCAGTGCCCTTGGAAACCCCAAAATCCTTCCTGCCCCAGGCAGTAATTGCTTGGGGTTGCATCCAGCCAGGATGGTGAGGGTGGGAAGCCACATCTGGGACTAGCCCTGGACTCTCCCCTAGAGACTGCATGGACTGACTAGAGTCCTGCCAGGACGGGAAGCTGCATGGGAGCTCTGTGCTGCTCCTTGCCTGACCTACTTCCCAAGAGCTGTGCTGGGTTTCCTAAGCAGGCTCAGAATCTTGGGGGATAAATGCTGGGATGGTCTTGGTTGTCACATGCATGGATGGATGGATGGCCTGTGGTTTCCCTCTTCGGTTTCAAAGCTTGTTCTCCATCCTGGGCCCTGTGATGGGAACTCCCTCACAGCTCAATTCAGAGTGTAAATACAGGCCCTGCTCCCCAATCTTCTTCTAGGTGGTGGTTCAACTGACCGAGGACCTGCTGTCTCAGGCAGTGATGATGGTGGAAAACAGCCGCCCAACTTTAGCCATCAACCTTTCTGGGGCTCGTCAGAACTGGCTGGAGGGCATGCTGCGCCATGAAATAGGTCAGGATCCGTGAAGAAGGAGCAAAGTTCCGTGACATTCCCCAACCCTCTGTGCCCTGGAAGGGTATTAAAGGAGCACGGGGTGGGAGGAGAGTGGAGAATTGTCTGCCAGGAGTTGGGACATCAATTTTTCTTTCAAGGGAAGTGTGTACCAGCTGGACTACCCAGCCCTGAACTCTGACTGGTTTGGGGAAAGGGCTAATAATTCTGTTCAGTGCCACAGAGACCTAGAACTCTGAAGAGCAGGAGGGTCTGGGTGCTGACTGGCAGGGGCCTAGTTGTCAAATGCTGTCTGGCTGTGAAAATCAAGGGAAGGCTCATGTCTAATACAAGTTCCATTGTGCTACCACTGCTACATCAGAACAGATTTCATCCTCATCAGACTGAAAGAAGCTGCTTAATAATAAGTCAGGCTTTATCTAGTTTAATGAACTATCAGGGACCGTGCTGAGGAGGAATGGTGGAAGCCACCACCTCCACCTGCTCCTGCTCCGGAATCTTCCCAGGAGCAGGAGGACAGATAGATTTGGAACGGTGGTTTGCAGAGGGACATAGTTCAGAAGGCAGAAGCTGGGAAATACTGTATGAGGAACAGCTAGGAGAAGAAACACTGGAAGACAGAGGGTTAACAGATTCACAGTCTCTGGACAGCATTCCTCCGCCCAGCCCAAGGTCGAAAAGAGCTCAGAAAGTCTCAGAACAGAATGCTCAGAGGGCACAAGCTCAGATTACAAGACGTAGGAGTGACATAGATTAATAGGGATGGAGAGGGTGTAAGCCTTAATTAGGAGCACCGCCATTCTGGGTTGACATTTTCTTTTGTCCTTCGCTGTGTTTATTAAAGAAACTAACTGGTAAGAATTCATTTTGTTTGATCGCCTCATTTATGGCTACGGGGGAGGAAGCAGATTCCCTGAAGCCTGACATAACACATTTTTAAGTGATTCATGATATGGTTTTCAACTTTTCCAATTTTTAAGGCTTTCTATTTTTTCGAGTTGTCATCCGATGCCATAAAGGCATCAGGTGATGGGCAGGGAGTGTTCCCACCACCTGATAGATACAGTTTCCTACCCCTGGACGTGCAGCCTAAAACCCAGGACGTGAGTCCTCTTTTGCACTGCGATTCATTTACCCAGTGAAGGACTGGGAAGTGGGGTGGGGGGGAAGCTGAGGCAAGCCAGTTGTGAAGGAGGAGTAATGATGGGGAAATGCCTCTCCTCTGCCTTAGGCACCCACTACATCCGCGGGGTCAACAATGCCCACCAGCCGTGGCACAGCTCAGAAGGCCGCCAGCACTACGGCCTGAAACCGGCAAATCCTACTGAGGAAGGCCTGGCCAGCCTGCACAGCGTCCTCTTCCGCAAGCAGCCCTTCCTGTGGAGGGCAGCCCTTCTCTACTACACTGTCTACCGGGCCAGCCACATGTCCTTCTGCGAGCTCTTCCATGACCTGGAGCGCTATGTGCAGGACCCTGGGGTGCGCTGGGAATACTGTGTGCGGGCCAAGAGAGGCCAGACAGACACTTCTGAGCCAGGTAAGGGCCTTCACATGGCATGAGGATGCTCAGTATTGGAGAGATGCAAATGTTTCCAGCCCTCAGGGTTCTGGAGGTTGGCCACTTGAGCAGCATTTGCTAAAATTCCTCTCTGATTTAGGACCCCCTTGCTCAGCCCCAACCCTCCCACCATCACAAGAAGATAGCTGGCTGGGGGATGGTGTGTAGGTGACCTGCAAAGGACAGCTCCGCTCTTGGGCACTGATGTGCAGCAGGGCTGGTGCTGGGGTCTCTCCTGATTGATGGTGCCCTTCAGAATTAGATTCTGATACCCTGCAGAACACTAAAAAAAAGAAAACTCCAAAAGCACAAGATGACTTCCTGCAAACCTCCACCCTTCCAGCCCTCAGGAAGTTCCCTGATTTTGGCAGTATTTGAATTTCTTGCCAGTAATTGGACGTCACTTTGAAAGGTGTCCTGCTTATGCTGGATGTGTCAGTGGTTTTTCTCTTTCAGGGTGTTTCAGTAAAGATCAAGTGTACCTGGATGGAATTCTCCGGATCCTGAGACATCGACAAACCATCAACTTCCAGCTGCTGGCTGCCCTGGGGAAGGTAACAGCTATGCCTGCTCTGTAGTCTTCCCCCACCCCCCATGTATGTGTATTTTGGGGGGCAGGTACCCTCACCTCCTCCATCTCATAGCCAAGAGGGCTTTCTTTGGCTTGGCTTCTGGTGTTTGCTCCAGTTGGAGGCAGGTGGATAGAGCAGGAAGAGACCAAGAAGGGAGGACAGCACAGTCCTCTAACAGTCCTCAGCTAAGAAAACCTAATTTTTCCATCCAGGTGAGGCCCTCCAATTCATCTTGATCCTCCTCCAAAGGGCATAGAATGTCTATTCTCTCCCCACTCCCCCTTTATCATTGTAACAGTCCTGTCTCAAAATGGCTGTTTTTAACCCAAGAGGCACTAGGGAGTTCTGATTGTGAATCTCCCACAATGCATCTGGTGTGGCCCTCAGTAGGAGTCTCCACCAGACTGGCTCTCAGGTGAGGTAAATTTGGTCTGTTACACAAAACTCTCTGGTATTGCAGTGATGATGATGATGATGTTTTTTGTACCTCACCTATCTGACTGGGTTGCCCCAGCCACTCTGGGTGGGTGGCTTCCAGCAAGAAGACTGAAACCTCATCTTTGAATGAGTTGCTAATTTTCAGTTGCTCTTTTTCTTATACATAAATAAATTCAGGTCTCCTACGAAGATGTGAGTAATCTTCAGAAATACGGGGTGCTGGAGAAGGCTCGAATCCCTCACTTCATGCAGGATCTAGAGAGGTATATGCAGCAGCTCAACCACATTGTCGCAACCAACTGTCTCAGTGACGAGGAACTGGAACAGCTGCTGCCAGAATGAGCCGGCCTTTGAGGGGGAAGAGGGAGGGAGGGAGAGGGCTATGGCTCCTCCAGCCTTTGCTGCTGTCACCCAAGACAGGCTGTGCTGTAATCATGAATAGGCCCTTTGGGGGTCTTCAAAGAAGTTGTTGTGTCAGATTGTGGTCCTGCTGAAAACAGTTTACTGGCTTACAGCCTACTATTTATTCTTTATTTATTGGGGTCTCTGGTTGAATATTAGGTGAATGAAAACTGGGATGAGGCAGTCTTCCAGCTATTCAAGGAGAAACCTTTGCAGGTGGTCTGCTGAGTGTTCCAATCTGGAGCCATTTAAAGTAATTTCAAAATGTCTCAAGATACATGGAATGTGGCATGTTCCCCTTCTGTGGAGCAGGCTGGCAGTCATCACTTTTGATCCTGCTAAAACAAAAAAGGCAATTCTAAGGGAGGTTGACTGTCCTGTGTTTGCACAAGCCAGTGTGTTTGGTTCATCAATTCAACCATTTGACTGAGAGAGAGCAGGCGCAGAGGTCACCAGCCGCCGCAAGGACATGTCTTCCAGGGTTTGGCCGCCAAGAATTAGATACAGAACCCATTTACGCAAAGTTAGAAAATGTCTTCAGGTGTGTTTCATATCCATCTCAGTCAGCTTGCAGCTTTTCAGAAAAACTTGCTTTGTTGCATCAGACAGAGATCTTTCTCTCTTGGCCAGGCAGGTGCCTTGGGAGCTCACAAGCCAAGCAATGAGCTGCACTCAACATCTCCTGAATTACTTTGAATGCAGCAGGACTCCACAGCCTTGAATGCAGGAAGCTGCTTTCTCTGAAAGACCTGCTGGTCCATGAGTAGACGCAAGCAGCTCCGTCTAGTCCTTTGACAAAAGTTTTTGTCCAGTGTAAGCAGTTGTCTGTAGTTGGCATGTGCAGTGTGACGGGTGCTCTGGGGTTGCTTCAGCTGTGTTTTTGACAACCAAACATGTTTGTGCCCAAGGATTTTGGGGGAGGTGCAGAGAGAGACTGGTGGCCACCCTGAGGCAGGAGGGAGGCAAGGAAGGGAGGTGTGGGAGGGCAGGTAGCTTTAGCTTAGAAAAGGATGTGTTTGATAAGCAAGGGCAGGTCCTTCGTAAATGGAGCCAAGGACCTTGGTAGTGTTTCTCAAGCAAATAAAATAGGAGAATCTGAGGGAGCAAAGGTGCACAGGGGCCACCTTGGGTGTCAAGTCTGAAGCTGTTGCTTTAACAGTCTCTTCTGGCATTAAGTGATATATAAATTCATATTAAAACAACCCCTTCCATCCTGCGATGCTACCTCAACTGGGGGGTGATGTTACCTGTGCTTCTACACTGTTTGTCAAAGCCATTTCCACTGCTGGGCTCCTTGGTGTAAAACAGATTTTGCTCCATTCAATAAAGACTCTCCTCTGCTTTTGTTGTGCTTAGCTGGAGAGGTTGGCAGAAATCTTCATGCACTGCCAAGCTGAAATCCTTGCTCAGACTGAAGTGGGAGGGTAACCTTTTTGCTCTCTGAATACTTTAGAAAGAAGTCACATGTGCCCGCCCCCCGCCTTGACTAATGAGAAGGGGCATCTCCCACCACACCCCATGCCATTTCCTTCACCAGCTTCTACTAGCCCTCCAGTAAGCAACCAACAGTCATGAACCTATGGATGGTACAACCCACCCCTTGCAATGTAAAGGGTCTTGGGCAATCCTGACCCCTGGTATCAAATCCTTCCTACCCATGTAGATTTCACCCACCAGGCTGCCTCTGCAACTGCCTCAATCTAAAGGCTAAACAGCAGCCATAGCCATCTCCATAAAATGTGGTAGGATGTGTCAATGCAGTTGCAGAATGTCAGATACTGTCTATCTATTATGTGCCCTGTTTGCCAAGGCTCTGGAAAACACACCTGTCTATCTATCTGTCCTCTTTCATAACTGACAAAATCTCCTTCCAAGTGCCCTCCCATTTCCTAAAAGATGGAAGCACATTTATAAAATAGGATTTTACTTGGTTGCAGGATTTTCTTCCACCTTGTTTTCTAAGCCACCCAAGAACAGTAAGTTTTGTCCGTGGGAATAATAATAATAATAATAATAATAATAATAATAATAATAATAATAAAATTTATTTATATCCTGCCCTCCCCAGCCGAAGCCGGGCTCAGGGCCGCTAACAACAATCAAATAATCAAACAGATCTAAACCAGAAACATTCAGACCTTATATAAAATATTCAGCTTTGTAAGAGTGGTATTTTGATGTCCAGTCCTCAATTTATACTATATAAACATGTTCCTCAGTTTTCATGATTTACTTTTAAGAATCACGTGTGTTTCTAATCCAATACTTTTAGACAAGCTTAAGTAGGGAAAAGGGTATTGTCTTTATTTAAAAACAAAACAATCACAATTATTTTATTCACATACAAGTACAAGAGCATCTCCTGCTTGTTCCCACCCCAACCCCACCCAGCATGCATTATCAGGGGCGCCCAGACAAACACTGATTCACCACTTCCAACAGGTGGTTGTTTTCCAAGGCAGCCGCCACTCTCTCTTTGTCAGCCAGTTGCTTGTTTACTGTGAAAAAGAACCCCACAAGAGGAGTTAGTGAAGACATTCATCCATCCATCCATCCTCCTCTGCTGTATAGCTCAAGGGCTAGGACCCCACCAAAAAAATTCCAAGTGGCATTTGTACTCTTCCCTTCCAGCTTTGCTTCAAAACAAATATAGAAGGGAATGTAAGTGACTTATTCTGAGGGGTATTTTGTGGTGAATTTCAAACGTACCTGCATGCTCTGAGGCATGTGTTCCAGGGGTTATGTGGACATCCACCTGGGAGGAAGAAAAGAAGAAGCATCATTTGTGTCACCAAATAACGTTCCCCCAGGTTGAACCAGCTGGAGGAATAATAAAATTATACCTCGCTAATCCAATTTTACCTTAATTTAATTTGGTTGCTCAGATACACACCATCACCAGTTCCCTCCCTTCCATTCTGTGTCTCATTGGTGAGGATGCGCTGTTACTTTGGCAGTTTCTTTGTTTCTAATTCCAACCCAAGAATTCTTCTAGTGGGATAAATACTCTGGCTGGGCAGAATGCCTTGATCAAAAAGCTTTGGAATGCCCCACCACCACTGGATATGAAGAAGCCACTAGGGAGCAGGAGTGGAAGGGCTGAAACAACTGAAAGAAGGCATCTGATCAATGGTGGGGCTGGGGGGCAGCCAGGGACCCCTTTCCTTATTGATTTGAAAAAACAGCACTTGGTTTACAGCATGTCGAATTCCAAAAAGCTGCATGGGATCCTGCAATTGGTAGCCTCAGGTGCTTTAATAGAAACAAAGAGGAGAAGGAAAGCCCACATATCCCTTTGATGCCTAGCCTGTCAAGTGCCAAGATGAGCAAGAGCTTCTGAAACTGGGAGTCACTGGAAGCAAGTAAGGAGGAAATTCATGCTGCTTTCCAGGGTGCTGTAGTTGCTGCCTCTTGGGAGCCAAGCAGTGGTCTCACAAACAGGAGCTACTCCCCAAGGGCCAAGCCAGCTGTTTGTCTGGGGCCCTTTCCTAGGGCAGATCAAGTCTTCTGGCACCACTGGCTGTTTGAATTTATATCCCCACCCCATCCCCTGCAACACCTTCACAACACTCTAGAATGTCAAGTCAAAGCAGCACTTTGGAATTCCCTTGAAGGTTGCTGACCCAGGTCATTGTTTTGTCTCCCACATTTGTCTTGGTATTCAATGCTTTGAGGAGCTACAGGAACTTGCAGCTGTCACCGCACTTTCTATCCCCTCCCGTTGCTAGGTCCCTGCGCCTCCCAACCTAGCAGTTCGAAGGCATGTCAAAGTGCAAGTAGATAAATAGGGACCACTCTGGTGGGAAGGTAAACGGCGTATCCGTGTGCTGCTCATGGCTGGTGAGCACTGCAGGGTTGCAATGGGGAATGCAGACACTGTAAAAGCAGAACTACCAGTACAAATCTACTTCCAGCTGATCACTCAAGAGCAATGCCTCAACAGCCCCAAAGGCCCCTCATGACCACCCAATGCAACGAAAACAGAATTTCTCCATCGCCCTTTTGGCCATTTACATCCACTCACCTTAAACCTTTCTGGGAGGGATCTGATCAGCTTCACTTTGACTGAAAGGCCAATTAATGTTGCCATGCTGCAGTGAGGAATGGTGGGGGTGAATTCCACTGAAACGGTGCTCTCGGCATCATTTACCTGTGAAAGACCCATCCCGACACAATCACTTTTTTTTTTTAGAGAGTCATAATTTAAACCACACAAAATGCTGTTCTAATTGGAAAAAGAGCTAATTGGCTTGTCTCATTGCATCTTACTAACTCTGCATTTGTACTTTGAGAAGAGATGCCCAGGAATTCACAAAGAAAACCAAGCAACCTGGGGACAAATAGAAGAGAACACCTTCACCCCCAAATTGCTCCGCTTTATCACATACATAGCCCAACAAGAACCCATCCACAGCATACGAATCAATATGGCTAACTTGACCCAACAATCCCACCCGCTCACAAATGCAAACAAACCTCACTGCAGCCAACTACAGACAGCCAACACCCTGGCCCCACCCCCATCCCTCTCACCACCAAGGAAATGTAATAAGTGAATAGAAAGAGAACCTACCCAGTTGACACTGACACAAAACCCCACACTTACACTATATAAAAGAATATAGTGTCTGAGTCTGAGCCAAGGGCCACTGAGCTAACCAGGTGGTGGTGAGATGGGAGGGGGCATCACTGTAGGGCATGATGGAAGCAGCTTGGATAAGTCACACAGGTGCAGTTATATAAAAAGTCTCCTGGGCGGTGGGGAAGTGAAATGGGGAATTTAAGAATCAGGCCAGGCAAAACTGGAAAGACACCTGTTCTTCCTTGAAGCTGCATCTCTCCTAAAGGATCTGTTTGTACCTGGTTTTCATGAATTTAGTGACATGGGCTACAGCCTGTTCAGCCGGCCTCTGGCTCAAAAAGTGGCCATTTTTTCTCTACAGCTTGGAAAAGGCAGAGAAAGGCCAACAACACTCACCTTGACTCGAACTTGTTCTACGACGTTTAGTTCTTCTAATGTTAAGGGATGCTCTGGGTCGTTGATGGAACGAATGAGATGTAGAAAGTCAAGGAAAAACACTCCACTAGCAAAGCATGGCCAGGCACAAAGCAACAGGCCCTGTGGGGATGCAATTCTTCATTTAAGACGGGAGCTTCCCAAATGTTGCCCAACAAAGACAAACGGCTCAAGCCTTCCCAACAGCAACCGATGCAGAAAACAGGTTGGCCAATACCTCTTTAGAGAGGCCAACTGCACACTATCAGAAAACATCTTTTTAGTCCAGCGGTGGGGACTCTATGGCCCTCCTTATGCTCTTGGATTCCCCACTCCCATCAGCCTGTGTGATAGGCACTATAGTCCTCTCTACTAAATGCCACTTTCTCTTTCTTCTGAGATGATAACACCCTGGTAGGAAATGTTGCATGAGAACCCTGAGTTACGGTACCTGCTGAATGCCAGCAAGGGACCACCAGCTTTCCAATACAACTTAAAAACAAAATTAAATGAGCTGCCAATCCTACAACTCTACATATATCTACCTGTTGTGGGGCTTCCACATCATGCAAGCTATCAATCCTACCCTGAAGAGCAGGAACTTGAGATGCTTGAGGAAATCAATCTGTGCTATTTCTAATACAAACCTGATATAGACCTGCTCTGTGCCTAAAAAGTTTATTCTGTGAACTGCCCTGAGACCCCGGGTATAAGGCGGTACAGTGGTACCTCCAGTTATGAACTTAATCCATTCCAGAGGTCTGTTTGTAACCCGAAACCAATCTTAACACAAGGTACGCTTTCACTAATGGCGCCTCCCGCTGCTGCTGTGCTGCCGGCACACAACTTTCACTCGCATCCCGGGCAAAGTTCGCAACCGTGAGCATCTACTTCCGGGTTAGCGGCGCTCATAACCCGAAGCATTCGTAAGGAGGGCGGTATGTAAAATGAGGTTCCACTGTATATTAATTCAATAAATAATAATAATAAAATAAAGGCCTGCTGCATTGGGCTAATGACCAATTTAGTCCATTCTCAATCATTTTGGTTACCTTTTTACAGACCATTTCCTGTACAATATCCTTTTGGAGGTGAGGCAACCAGAATGTCACAGAGTGTTCAAAGAGCAGTTGCATGGTACGATACCGGCAATTTTGTTTTCAATTCCTTTCCAAACAATCACACACTCTTTTCATTTTAACAATCTGAAAAAATTAATGTTACCGGCAAACCTTGCCTCCTTGCTGCTAATCCCTAATTCTAAATCATTTACAATCAATTTAAAAGAGCACAATCCCGACACTGATCCTTTTCAACATCTCCCCATTTGGAAAGCTGTCCGTTTATTCCTACTCTTTCATTCCTGCAGCTTAAACAAGAGGACCTCTCCTAGTATTCCTCGACTGCTAAGGTTACGCAGGAGTCATTGGTGAGGGGCTTCATCAAAAGCTTTTTTGAAAATCCAAGTGCTCCATGTCAGCCAGATCACCTCTATCTACATGCTTGTTGACACCCTCAAAGAAATCTAAATAGGTTCATGAGGTAGAACTTGCCTCCTCCTGACAGATTGTAACTTACTCGTCTCGAAAAACGCATCGAAGTGCGTTAAGAAACGACTACTGTATATCGATGTGACTATTCAACCGACCTGCTTATTGAGTGAAAGCGTGTGAAAGTGACACGATCTGCGCACCCCGGACACAAACCCACCGCGCCTGCTCCACCCAGAGCCCCACCCCGGGCTCCCAGGGCTCAGTCCCTCTTGCCCGACTCCGCACCCGCCTTCCCGACCCCAACCTAGGCGCCGCTGCAAGCGCCACTTCCATGAGCCACTGGAGAAGCTCTAAGAACCACGAGAAGCGCCGGGCCCGCCCCCTCCGCCCCAGGGAGACTTTCCCCCTTGACAGGCGAACCCCGGCTGGGCTCAGATGAGGATATCGAAGATCTCCCGGTCGTCGATGGCGTCGGGCAGCTCGTCGTCCTCCTCGCGCGCCGTGACGGGCCGCTCGCCCTGGCGCCGGTAGATGAGCGGGTTCGCGTTTTCCAGGGCGCCGCCAGCCGCCGAGGCAGACGGATCTTGGCCCACCATGGCGACGGCGGCGGCACTCAGCCCACTAGACCGAGCGCCGTTGCCAAGCGCTTCCCTGCACCGGAAGGACGCTGAGCGGAGATGGCTTCGGCGTGACGCGCTTCCGGTATTTGGGTAACGCGATCAGCCTTACTGCAGTGGAGCTAAGAATGTAGAAGAGCCCATCTCGCTGCTTATAGAGGGAGCTTCCGGGTTCGCTTTGTTTCTAATTTTCCTTCTCCCCGCTGCAGAAGTGCGAGTTGCTGGGAGGAAACGCCTGAGCGTGCACAGACAGATAGTAGCCTCTGAGCATATACAGACTTCTCTCCCCTTACCTTGGGCAACTGCCGCCTCTGCCTTTCTTGCATGGTTTGAAGGGTCCCTGGGAGGCCATCCAGTCGCACCTGCCTATTCAGTGCAGGATTTTGCGGCTTCAGCCTCCCTGCCAGGAAGGCCACCCAGCAGCCGAGGGTCCACTGTGAGAGTCGCAGGCTGAGGGTTACTAATGGAAAAAGTCCTCGCGGAGCCCCAAAAGTCACCAGGAGGGGGGGGGCTCTGCTGTGAAAGGGAAATGGGTGGAGGCCGAGGGCCACTTTTCAGCCCATAAGCCGCATTTCCCACCCCGTGGAGAAAGCTACCTGCAGCAAGAAGGGGAAAAAAGCTGTCGCTTCCCCCTCACGGGGCTACAATGTCCATCGCCCTTATCGAACTACAGTTCCCAGGAGAGCGGTTCTCAACCTGTGGGTCCCCAGATGTTGTTGGACTACAACTCCCATCATCCCTGAGCTCTGGCCTTGCTAGCTAGGGGTGATGGGAGTTGTAGTTCAACAACATCTGGGGACCCACAGGTTGAGAAGGTGAAATATACTCAGAGTCGCAGTGATTTCATGCTCTTTATTCAGCTCATAGTGGTGAGGAGGAATGAATGAATGTCCCCTCAAAGTATCTGCTTTATATACATCATTTACACAATGGGCTGCACATGATTGGCTAATTCTGGAATTCTACTGTAAGCCAATCAGGTTGTGGATTCACTTATATCTGGAGCATGATTGGGTGGTTCCTGCCAACCAATCATATTGCTGCATTGTTCTAGGACCAATCAGACTGCTGCATTCTGAATCCTATTGTTCTAGGACAAATCAGACTGCTGCAATTTGGATCCTATTGTTCTAGGACCAATCAGACTGCTGCAGTTTGGATCCTATTTAACTCAGTACATAACAGAAGGGTTGATAGGGAAACTGTATGCTTTGGATCAGAGGTAGGCAACCTAAGGCCCGTGGGCCGGATACGGCCCAATTGCCTTCCCAGTCTGGCCCTCGGACGGTCAGGGAATCAGCATGTTTTTACATGAGGAGAATGTGTCCTTTTATTTAAAATGCATCTCTGGGTTATTTTGGGGGGCATAGGAATTTGTTCCTTTTTTTTCTTTCAAAATAAAGTCCAGCCCACCACATGCTCTGAGGAGTGGTTGACCTGCCCACGGCTGAAAAAGGTTGCTGACCCATGGTTTGGATGCCCTTTAAATGCATGACGTGGATCTGCCCTCATCAGTTAACATTTTACTTGGAGGGGAGGAGAGGGAGTGAGGGAAGAGGTGTTGACTTATCTTCCTAGGAGCCTTCCTCTCACCCTTCACAGCACCCAAAGGACCACCACATGTTCCTTCCTGCTCCTCTTGTAGCCTTTTTAATCCATGGGTAGGAATATTTCTGGGGTAACCCTAACTGTACCCCTTCACTCTGGCAGGAATGCCCGCCAAAGAGGGCCCAAGCGAGGCACGGTCACCCTTTCCTGCTTTAGACTTTGCCCTTTCCATTGGCCCCAGCTGGTTTGGCAGCTTTTGTGTAACCTTTCCTCACATTGCAGTTAATGTTTCCCTTTTGTTGAAAGCTGAATCACTGGTCTGGTGTTATTATAGCTTGATGCTAGGTGTATCTGGACGTTTTCCCGGTTTTTCTTTGTAAGTGATGCCGATCTTTGTACCCTGCCCTGAAAGCATATAAAGGCGCAGTGGCCCAGGGGCAGTAAAGCATGATGGCATCAGCCCCATGGTGTGCCCTGTTCTGGGTTGCTGCAATTAGCACTGTTGGCTTCAGAATCCTTGAAGGCAAAGGTAAGGGGAGTGTTTTATTTTGACTGATAAAGAGTGAAATAACCCCTTGCAATCCACTCTTGAGAGAGTGAAGAGGAGCATCTCTGTCTGTGTCAGTCACCTCTTTACATTTTTCCAGTTACACCATTTTTGTATTATTATTCTAGTCTGTAGAAGATACAGTGACATTTCTCAGTGGTTGAACACCTGTCTTGCATGCAGAAGGCCCCAGCTTCAATCCCCAGTGGCATCTCTAGGTAGGGTTAGGAAAGCCCCTGTCAGAAACTCCAGCAAGCCACTGGCAATCACAGACAGTTCTGAGCAAGATAGATCAATGGTCTGACTTGATCTAAGAGCATCTTCATGCGTTATTCAGAAATACAACTCAGAATTCACCAGCAGCTCCCTCCCACCCTTCACCCCTCTCTTGCAAACAGCAGCCCATCTCATTCCTGTGTCTGACACTCTGCATAAGAGCACTTCATTTGCTCCAACTGCCACTCATCTGGGGGGGGGGGGGGATGGTTGCTGGATTTAAAAAAGATTTGGGCGAGGGAGTTGTGTGTGTGTCTGAGAGAGAGAGAGAGGAGAGGGACTAGAAATTAATTCTGTGATGTGCTCTCTTACGTTTCCTCTCTTACTTGGGAGTAAAGCCCATTGTACTGTATCTGGAAAATGCATAGGGATGGGTTGGAGATGACAGTGGTAGGATGAAGATTTACCAATAGGAGGTGAGGGTGGTGGAGAGGCAGGGAAAGGCAATTTGCATTGGTTGAAGACTTCCCCACCTCCTGATAGCTAAAGGCATCAAAACAAGTGATATCCCGCCACTTAACTGCATGTGCTGGCTTCAGGACCAAAGTCATTGGGGGAGGCTCTATAGGATTTTATTTACACTATCCTCTGCACCGCATGTTCTTATAAGATTGCCAGTAGTACATGTGAAAAGGATCTAGAGTTTTAATAATAATAATAATAATAATAATAATAATTTTTTATTTATACCCCGCTCTCCCCAGCCAAGGCCGGGCTCAGAGTGGCTTACAAACAATAATAAAAACAAGAAGAAAGATTACAACTTAAAAACAAAAATAAAATACAACATTAAAATAATGGAACATTAAAATATTAAAATGTAGCCTCGTCACAGGAGGAGAAGGAAAAGAAAAGAAAAGAGAGAGAGAGAGAGAGAGAGAGAGAGAGAGAGAGAGAGAGAGGGACGGAATCAAATTGGCTCCAAGCCAAAGGCCAGGCGGAACAACTCTGTCTTACAGGCCCTGCGGAAAGAAATCAGATCCTGCAGGGCTCTGGTCTCATGAGGCAGAGCGTTCCACCAGGCCGGAGCCAGAGTTGAAAAGGCCCTGGCTCTGGTTGAAGCCAATCTAACTTCCTTAGGGCCTGGGACCACTAGGGTGTTGCTATTTATGGACCTTGAGGCTCTCCGTGGGGCATACCGGGAGAGGCGGTCCCGTAGGTACGAGGGTCCCAGGCCGTGAAGGGCTTTAAAGGTCAAAAGCAGCACCTTAAATCTGACCCTGTACTCCACCGGGAGCCAGTGCAGCTTGAAAAGCACTGGGTGAATATGCTCCCATGGCAGAGACCCCGTGAGGAGCCTCGCTGCAGCATTCTGTACCCGCTGGAGTTTCTGGGACAGCTTCAAGGGCAGCCCCGCATAGAGCGAATTACAGTAGTCAAGCCTGGAGATGACCGTCGCATGGATCACTGTGGCCAAGTCAGGGCGGGAAAGGTAAGGGACCAACTGCTTGATGCGGCAAAGGTGGAAAAATGTCGCCTTGGCTGTTGCTGTAACCTGCACCTCCATGGAAAGGGAGGCGTCAAGGATTACACCCAAACTCTTAACGGAAGGCAATGGTACTAATTGGGCCCCCGCAAGAGAAGGGAGTTGGTCCCTCATCCCCATGCCATCCCGACCTAGCCATAGGACCTCTGTCTTCGAAGGATTTAGTTTCAATCGGCTCCCACGAAACCATCCAGCCACAACTTCCAAGCATCTGGTCAGTGTGTTCAGGGTCGAGTCGGTGTGGCCATCCATCAGCAGATAGAGCTGAGTGTCATCAGCATATTGGTGACAGCCCAGCCCAAAGCTCCAGATAATCTGGGCAAGGGGGCGCATAAAGATGTTAAAAAGCATCGGGGAGAGAATTGCGCCCTGCGGCACTCCACATACCAAGGAGTGGCGCGACGACATTTCCCTCCCTAGTGCCACCCTCTGTCCCCGACCAGAGATAAAAGAGCACAACCAGTTACGGGCTAAGCCCTGTATCCCCACGTCTGCGAGGCGGTGGTCCAGAAGATCATGATCGACCATGTCAAAGGCTGCTGACAAATCTAAAAGGATCAGCAGTCCTGACCCGCCTCGATCCAGTTGTCTACGGAGATCATCTGTTAGGGCAACCAGAGCCGTCTCCGTCCCAAAACCAGGACGGAAACCGGACTGAAATGGATCTAATGCCGATGTTTCCTCCAGAAACCTACCAAGCTGTTCAGCAACCGCTCTCTCAATTACCTTACCCAGGTATGGAAGATTTGAAACTGGGCAGTAATTGGATAGGTCTAAGGGATCTAATGAAGTTTTTTTTAAGAGTGGACACATCACTGCTTCCTTCAGTTCCCCTGGGAATGTCCCCGTGTCAAGGGACAAATTGATAATTTCAACCAGGGGGGTCCGCACAACATCTGGACACTCCCTAATCAGCCAAGACGGGCACGGATCGAGGAGACAGGTGGTGGGCCTACCAACTTGGAGGAATCTATCCACATCAGTAGGGAGTACCCGATCGAAATGGTCCAACACTGGACCTGAAGTCAGTCGAGGGGCCTCCAGTTCAGTCACTGTAACTAAATTGGCAGGGAGGTCACGGCGGAGCAACAGGACTTTCTCCGCAAAAAAACTCGCGAATGCCTCACAGCTGTGGGTCGAATTTGTGCTTAAATTTGGTTGTCCTCCTAAGGACGTTATTGACCTAATTATTCTAAAAAGTTGTGCCGGGCGAGAGCTAGCGGATGCAATGGAAGCTGCAAAGTAAGATTTCTTAGCAGCTTTCATAGCCGACTCATAGGCTTTCATAAGCGTCCTATAAGATGTTCTTGAGGCTCCGTCACGAGTCGGTCGCCATACTCGCTCTAGCCGTCTGAGATCCCGCTTCATTTTCCGGAGCTCCTCAGTAAACCAAGGGGCCCGGTTTCGACGGGGTCGCAGAGGGCGCTTTTAGTGGACTACAAGCTTAACATCCGTCCACAGTGTGATGTAGCTGCAAAATAACCTAATGCTGTTCTAGGGTGCATCAAGAGGAGTATAGTGTGCCAATCAAGGGAAGTAATAGTCCTGTTCTGTTCTGCCTTGGTCAGACCACACCTGGAATACTGTGTCCAATTTTTGGCACCACAATTTAAGAAGAGTATTGACAAGCTGGAATATGTGCCGAGGAAGGCAATCAAGGGTCTGGAAACACAGCCTTATGAGGAACAGTTGAGGGAATTGGGTATTGGCTATGTTTAGCCTGGTAAGGAGGAAACAGAGAGGAGACATGATAGGCATCTTCAAATATCTAAAGGGCTGTCACATGGAGGATAGAGCAAATTTGTTTTCTCCTGCTCTGGAGGCTAGGAACCAAACCAATGTCTCCAAGTTAAAAGAAATGAGATTCTGACTCAACCTCAGGAAGATATTTCTCACAGTAAGCGCTGTTCGACAGTGGAACAGACTCCCATGAGATGTGGTGCACTCTCATTCTTTGGAGGTTTTAAAGCAGAGGTTGGATGGCCATATAGTTAATTTAGTTGAGATTCCTCCATTGCCGTGGGTTGGGCTAGATGACCTTCGGGTTCCTCTCCAGCTCCCCAATTTCATGGTTTTTACCAGGTGACTGCAGGACTCTCTTTGGGATGATCCTCAGGGCTGTTGTCTGCGAGATTCTTTCATAAAATGGCGTTAAACAGAAAAAGCTGCCGACATTTAAACTGAAATAGTATATTTTTAAAAAGCTACAACCAGAGAAACCCACTTTAACTCAAAGTGCTGACTGCAGAGGATGGCTGCTCTCATGTCCTTTGTGTGGTGGGAGAAGGGAGGCTGCTTTTGGCTTTGCACAGATCCTTTCTAGGGAAGGGGCGTGGTCAGGCCCAATGCTCTCTGGCCCCCTGGTTTTATATAATTCTATACTTTTGCCTCTATGTTTGCGATTTCACACATTTAAACTTTATTTGTATGCACGCATTGTGTAGGCCCAGAAGGCGCCCACCCAGAAGTGGCCACAAAATATGGACGGCTTCGAGGGACGCAAGCAAGTGTAAAGGGCACAGAGCGGCTGGTCGATGTCTTCCTGGGCATCCCCTTTGCAAAGCCTCCCACTGGCTCCTTGAGATTCTCCTCACCTCAACCGCCTGAGCCATGGGATGGCGTGAGAGATGCTACCACGTACCCAGCAGTGTAAGAGAGATGCAGTTGGATCCTCTTGGCTGCACTGGGGAAATAAAAACCAGCAGAGGAATGATTGAGGGGAGGTGCTGGGAACCACCAGCATGTTTTCATCATCATCTTTTTTTAAAGAATTCATTCATTTTATATTTTTTGAGAAAGAAATCACTGGACACAAAACAGGTCTAATTGCTGAAAGAAAATTCTGTTTTAACTTAACACGGACACCACAGAAATTCCACTATCTGCAACCTTAATGGGTCGGAGCAGTCCAGATGTTTCAGCAACCAGCCCTTAGCCTTTGGAGGCTGAGAGCTCTTTCACTGTTAATCCCACAACATTTTAGCTGCATTCAATAAATTCATAATTAATTATTTGACCATCTTACACAAATAATTTTCAATGATATTAATTCAATGCTAATGGGCTCCAAACTCAGGGTGGTTAATTATTTGAGAGAAGGCATGGGATATTATGTTCCAATAAGCTTGTGAAGGCTAATAGTCCCATCACATTTATAGCACATCTTTCCTAAGACATCTATATTCCCAGCATTTACATCTATTAACAGAGGATATCCTGTTTTCAGACTAAAACAATTTATACTGAATTCTCTGAACAGAAAGGCTGAGTGCTCCTGCTCTGATTGTCTGAAACATTGTCATCCATTTTCTAAGATTAGAGTGTCAAGAAGTCCCCTTTCTTGTTGCCCTTTTTAAAAAACAAAAAACTAAGAACAGATGATTAAGTCCACAGCTTTGCCAGTAAACATTTAAACTGGCCAATGTCAGTTTCTCCCTGACGCCACCTCTTGTGACCTCTTGCAAATTATTATCTTTATATTTGAGCTAGTATGTTCACTCTGTTATTTCCAAAGTACTGCTGAGTGTGGGGGTGTCCTTTCCGCAGGTGCCCCCAGGATCTGGATATACTCAAAGGAATTCAGAAGAGATGGAAAGAAAAGCACCCGCCCTTCCGAAGTTCTGAGGACTGTTTGTATTTAAACATTTATACGCCTGCAGATTCCCCCAAGGCATCCAAGTTGCCAGTAAGCACATATTTTAAATGGACTGAAAGCAGTGTTGCAAAGCAAGGGGGCTGGCAGCAGATTCTGGGTTGATGGCAGTGGCTCTTGCCAATGTCATTTTACTCTGAAGACTCTTCTGCCTCTCGTGTTCTTACAAAGGGCAATTTTGATTGGTTACGCCACATCCTTTCTTTAATTGTTCTGAATAAAATAAAATAAAAACTGGATAACTGCATCTTGATCTGCACGCAAAACTAAATGGTCGCGAGGTCTGTTGTTGCAAAATTGCCTGACTGTGATGATGCATCTTCGCCATCCATTATGAAATTGTCTACGTGTCCAATTATTATGTGCTATTTATTTCAAAAACATTTTATGAAAAATGCTGTCTAGCGACCTTCCGGTCATTCCCTGCCGCCCCTGTTCTTTTGAAGGTGATGGTGTGGATTCACGGAGGGAACATGATATTTGGGGCAGCTTCCAGGTTTGATGGTTCCGCGCTAGCTGCCTACGAAGATGTGGTGGTGGTCATCCTTCAGTACAGGCTGGGCATTTTGGGGTTCTTCAGGTAAGAAGCTTTGGCTAAAGGTATTCGAGGGCCCTTTTCACTAGAGCGGCATTGGGTTGACCTGTCGGGTCAGCTCTTCTCTCCACTTGTGCATCTGAAACCCCATGAAAGGACCTGGCATTGACTCAAAGTGCCAACCTTTTCTCCAAAATCCACCTGAGCACTGAGCTTGCTGCTCCTTGCCAACACTTTCCTTTCAGCACAGGGGACGAGAGTGCTCGAGGGAACTGGGCCCTTTTGGACCAGGTGGCAGCTCTCCAGTGGATCCAGGAAAACATCGGAGCTTTTGGGGGCGATCCGGAATTGGTGACTCTCTTTGGTGTCTCTGCAGGATCCATGAGTGCTTCAGCCCATGTGAGTTCCAAAATGTTATATGGTGGGGGTTTCTATTATAGTAATAGACTGCTTAATTCTCAGGTGGACATTTTACAAAACATAAAATAATGATCTCTGACATACTCTCAAAGCTGTGGAAAGGATGGGGGGGGGGGTAGCAGTCACTGCTAACTTGCAGAACCCATGTAATCATGGTGCATAAAGTGGCCCTTTTTGCTCTGGCTACAGGAAAGATTAGGAAGAAGGAATTGGGTGCAATAGGTGTACGTTCTATGGGGACTCAGAGGCCTAATTTGATGTTCAGCGCTTTTGTTAGGTCAGTGGCAGGGCATAATGTCTGTTGCCAATGGTGTCCTTTCTCCTCTGCCAGGTTATGTCTCCCTTGTCAAAGGGTTTATTCCACAGAGCCATCCTGGAGAGCGGTGTCTCACAGCTTCCAATAGTCTTCCAGAACAGGTCTAAGTCTGCTGAAGTAGGTTTGTTTGTTTGACCAGATGAGACCAAAATGTTTTCTGTCCCAAGGATGCTGGTTTTTTCTTTTCTTTTTTAAACACGGCCCAGGTAGCAAAAGTTGGGTGGAGTCCCCCAGTGTCATGAATGCAGGGCAGGGCCGGCTCTGTTCTCATCCTGAGGCAACCGCCCCAGGCGGTGGAACCCCAAAAGGCAGTGCCCTGCAGGCACCCTGTCCCTCTTGCTGCCTCCACCTCTGGCAGAAACAAAGCAGTGGCAACTTCCGCTGAGCTCTTGCCAAGATCTTACTGAAATCTCATGAGATCTCACCACAACCTCTCTCAGTGCCATGACTGGAGTTAGTAACAGGTAACAGGTGTGGCACAGGGCCAATCTGGAGTAAAACAAAAGGGCACCAGGTAGTAGCAATATGCACTCTTGCCCTTTAGAAATGGAGGTGTGAGGTATGTTGTGCTGCTTTCGGCTGAGGGAGAGGGACCACTCACATAGGTATGGTCCTGTTGGTATATAGACAGGAGGAGGCCTGCCATGGAGATGTGATTAAAATGGGTCCCTCAGCACCCTGACAGGGCCTTTACTCCTATAGGGTGAGGATGGTGGGCCATTCATGCCCACTATGAACCCAGATGGTTGGGCAATGGGCAGGCTGCTCCTAGAGGCCTCACACTGGAGAATTTTTAATGTGAGCATATTGGTCTTGGGGCCTACAAGCTGAGGACAAGATGCACTGTAAAGACTCAAAACACCTGTTCTTTGGGGGCAGGGATAAAAGGACAGGCAAAACAATTGCTTTCTGTCACCAGGGCTCCAGCATTCTTAGGGACATATGGAGGGCACCGAAACCTGCTGAAAGCTGTTCCTTCAGATCAGGGGCACTGGGGTAGTCACCTAGAGAGGTTAATAATACCCCAAAATGACAGTTTTTGTCATTGGGGCCCCGAAAGTTCCAGGGCAACACAGAAGATTGGGCAGCCTTGAAACCCTTTCCATCGGGTTTCCTTGGCAACAAGATGAATGCATACTGGGGTCACAACTCACCCCAAAAGCCATGTTTAAGGCCAGCACACCGCAATAGTGCTTTCTGGTGGAATTCTAAAGCGATCCTCAAAAGGAGGTGGGAATTACAGTGAAAATGGGGTGGGGCACTTGCCACCTTTTAGTTTGACAAATGGTGGACTCTCTGTTCTCCACTCTTTGAATGCTTAGTGTGCCAGAGGTTGCAGCAGATAAGAGTTCCTGTCATTGTGTATGTATACAGAAAATTGCCCGTATCTTTGGCTGTGAGATGACCACTTCAGCCGCCTTAGTCCACTGTCTCCGGCAGAAGAGTGAGCAGGAGCTGATCAGTGCTGACCTTAGCAGGCAGGTAAGTGACATGAGTGGTCGGGAAAGAATCCCCCACCCCATGCTGGGGCCTTGATGCCCTGCTCAGTTGTTTCTCCCCTCCCAGCGAGGGGAACCACCTAGAGTGCTCATTAAGACCTTCTGCTCCAAATGTGTATTGCTGTTTATGAGGGCAAGGAAGAATGGACCAGCCCGTCTTATAGCTTCCTTTTTGTCCTAGTGTACAGTGGTACCTCTGGTTATGAACTTAATTCATTCCAGAGGTCTGTTCTTAACCTGAAACCATTCTTAACCTGAGGTACAACTTTAGCTAATGGGGCCTCCCACTGCTGCTGCGTGGCTGCCGTGCAATTTCTGTTTTCATCCTGAGGTAAAGTTATTAGCCCAAGGTACTACTTTCAGGTTAGTGGAGTCTGTAACCCAAGGTACCACTGTAATATAAATACAGAATATAAAAAGTGCAGAAATTGGATTTAAATACATATTTGTGTACATGTTTAAATAGATCTTTTATTGGATCAGAATATTATTGATTTATTAATCTCAAGGCGATGTACAATAAAAACAACTAAAAACAAACAATAACTGTGGAGCACATCAGTTTTCTTGGTGCTCTGGTGTCCTGCGTGCCTTGAAACAGGAGGGTTGGTGGCTAGAGCTCAGGTGGCGTAAGACTTGGTCCAAACCTGACTGAAGAGGGTGAGGCTGCAGCATCGTGCTCACTAAACAGTTGGCAGAGAGATGGGGAGAATACAACTTTGCTTGTTCTTCTCAATCTCTTGGTGGCTTTCAATGCCATTAACCACAACAGCCTTAAGGAGTCACTCAAGGAAGTGGTGTTTGGGGGCACTGTACTTCCTTGGTTCTGCTCATGGGAAGCTACTCATGGTTCCATCTTGTCCCCCATGCTATTGAACATCTATAAAGCTGCTGGGAGCTGTCATCAGGATTTTTGAAGGTGCTGCCAATAGGCAGGTGACACCCAGCTCTATCTCTCTGCTCCATCTGAATCAGGAGAGGCAACTGAGGTGCTAAGACAGGCTGAGCTCCTCATTCCTCCCGGACTATTTTGGCTTGGTCAGGGTGGAGGGTGGGGAGTGGTCCTGGGCCCTTCAGTTAAACACCTTCTTTCCTTCCCTTTGCTCAGGGCTTAGGGCCAGCTTTGGATGGTGTGTTTATGCCGAAGACCCCAGAGGAGATTCTGGCTGGGAGGGAGGTCAGTGCTGTGCCCCTCATGGTCGGAGTCACCAACCATGAATTTGGCTGGAATTCGCGTGTGGTAAGATCCCGCTAGCAAGGCCTTTTCATTCTGCCCCCCAAATGTCTGCATGATATCCCTGTGACAAGAGGGGCCTCACAACTAGGCTATGAATTTAATGGTTGGTGGTGGTTTAGACCCCAAAGGCTCATTAGATGTTCTCAAGCAGAAGTTCTTGGAGACGAATTGGTTCACTGTGGGCAATAATGGATCTCAACAAAGATGTTTTAATAATTAAATAACACGGACAAATGAACATTCCCAACCAAGAATTACTCTGGAGTTTCTCTCAAAGGCACAGATAACCCTTCTTTTCTCTTTTGATGCAGACTGGGACCCTGGAAGGGTTTAAGGACGTGGGAGACAGGGACAGAATCCGTACTACTTCAGAAGCAATCCTCCCCATTTTGGTAACTATTTATTTTGTTGATTTGCATCCTTTCTCTGAGAAACTTTGAGAATAAATTTTCTGCAGATAGGATTGATTATGAGCACCACCCTGTAGATGTTTGCCTGGATGGGGCAACTCATGCCTAGGCTGAGAGGTGACTGGTGATGGGGGGAGTTACGATCCAGAGGAGTCCTCTCCTGACTTCACAGGGATGGAATGGGAGCTCTGGCATTAGCTCTGATGGTTGCTTGCAGGGTTGGCAGAGGAGGAGGAGAAGGGGGCAAGAGAGGGAACTAACCCCTGTCCCTCTCCTTCTCCTGAGGCCATTGGAAGCAGCTGCTTAGGGGGGGGGAGCTTCACAGCCCTCACATGTTCCCAGCCAGTGGCCTTCCCCAAAGCCCCCCAGATCATTCCTGACCCAATCCTGGGAGGGGGCCTTAGGACTTCTACTTCAGCTCCATTCAGAAGAACATGGGTGTAGCAGTGGCAGAGTATGAGAGGGGAGAATAACCTTTTGACTCCCTTTCCCAAGGTAGGCTAGACATGATGCCCAAGGCCAGTTAGGCTTCCACCAGACACCCTTCTTAGCCCCCTCTAACATGGAGAGCTTTCCAGAATCCCAAGGGAAATTTATCAGAAACGGCTGGCTTTTCTTGGTCAACCTGCTTCTTACACACTTGTAGCACAAATCAAGTAACAAAGGGCACGTTTGAGAAAGGAGGGGACCCCCCCCTCGCCCCAGCAATGGCCATTTCCCACCATCTCTTTTCTTCTCTCGCAGGGGATCCCACTTGAACTCCTGCCAATGGTACTTGATGAGTACCTTGGGGACACCAACGACTTGGATGAGCTCAGAGATGGGTTCCTGGACTTGATTGGAGATGTGTTCATTGTTATCCCATCCATAAAAACATTACGGTATCACAGAGGTAAAAAGAGTGTCCCCTGCCCCCGCCAGGTGTTACTTATAATAAAGTCTCCTCTTGACATTAAAACACTTGTGACGCATGCCATTTGAGGCACACCAGAATCCCCAGAGCCAGACTGTGAGGTGTCTGGAGTTTGACTCCAAGAGACTCTCTGTGTAATTTCTCAAGTTCAGCTCTACTTGGAGGAAGGAACAAAATTATTTCCAGATATCAAAGACTTTCAGGAATTTAGCGTGGGGAGCCTGGAGTCAGGGCTCTTATGTGTGTTTGCAGTTTCCAAGTGCTGGCATGGCAAGCAAGCATCGTCTCCCCCTCTGCCACTTCAGTAATTTACACTGTAAACTCAGGACACCCAGTAGGTCTGTAATTCCTTGCGTCTAAGATTTACATAAGCTGGCACCACGACTGCTTTGAGGGAGAAGACCAGATTTATCCATGTGAGTAAATAGGCAAGAGGGCTCACGCACCACCGTCAGTCAGCATTTTATTTGAGTAGTTCGGATAGGAGGGAGAATTAAATTGTTCTGGTTTAAATTGTACTATAAGGCACAATATCTGCTTCTGATACCAGATTTGCTTCTTGCAAACCACTGATGGAAACATCACGTAGGCATTCTGCAGCTCATGAATCGCATCACTGAAAGCTCAGAAGACATTTTTTCCCTAAGTAACTGTAGGGATGCAGCAATTATTTCCTTCATCTGTATTGTCAAGGGCTCCTGTGATGATACCCCAAAATTGCAATCATTATTCTGTGTAGCTGCAGTTAGAGTTCCTAGCTAAGTTTCCCCAGCTCCTGTGTGGCGTTTCTTTCCTAGTTAGAAGCTTTTTGCAACTATTTCTCAGCTGCACGTAAGTCCCAGTCAGTTCTAACCTTTGCTTCTTGGCTTGGTTATAGTGGAGAGCTTTGATTTATGTGAGCCCTTGAGCAGCGACTGAGAGAGCAATCACACCCAGAACCTTCCTCACAAGGCACATCCCCACCCCCCATCGTTGGGGGTCACGTGGGCTTTTGTGCTTACCAAAGGAGAGTACACTTGGCTGAGTTCAATGCCAGCTTATTTGATCCCTGCACCAACAAGATGAGTAAATCATTCCTGAACTGGACTAAAGCCTGTGGGTGAAAAGGCCAAGGTATGAACTTCCTCACCCATTAGCAGATACAGACCTGGTCAAAGATGAAGGCTGACTGAGCCACTGGGAGCAGGTCATGAAGAAGTCCCACTGGGAGTAACATGAGATTCCGGTGCAAGGGCTGCATCTTTTCAGGGTTTCTCTTTTCAAATGCACTAAATCTGCAAGGTAGTTTTTCAAAGCCTTTGATTCATAGGCTTTGTATGTTTCTACGGATCTAGATAATGTTTTTGTGCAAGTGGAAAGTGTGTTACAAGCTGCTAGACAAAGCTCTTGAGAATAGGGGCACAGGATCAAGTCCTTGGATCAACTGTGCCTATTTAGTCCATCTATGCCAGCAGTGGCTCTCTGGTGTCTGACGCTGAGAGGGTTTCCCCCTCTCCTCTCCTCTCCTCTCCTCCTGTCCTGATCCTTTTCACTGGAGGTGGGACCTTCAGCTCTTCTGCATGCAAGATAGGCCCCCTGGTGTTGAGGTATGGACAGTCCAGCTTCTGTGGAGGGGTCATTGGTGGCATGTTTCTGAACCACCAAGCCAAACACATGCTCCTCCCTCCCCTGTTTGTCAACCTCTAGCCTTTGAGGGCTGCTATCATCCAAGTGGGGTTGAAACTCATCCTGACAAGGCTGTGGGCAGATGGTCTCGATTCAGAGGAATGGTGCACAGTCTGCTCTGGACAGGGTTGGCCTCCCTCGAAAGAGCTGAGGGATTCTCCTGGATCCAACTTTGTCACAGGAGACTCAAGCAGCCTTCATGGCTGCAGACCCTTTTGCCAGCTGAAAGGGGGGATCAGAAGTATTTTGCTTTTGGGGGTCATTTCCATGGGGATGGTGTGGAAACTCCCCCAAGGTCAGATGAGGACCAGAGTTGAAATCTTAGAACCTTAGTGGTGGGTGACTTTACCTTTAAAAACAAACAGGCTGAGGATTTTTTTTTCTTTCCCCTTTTTCTAACAGCATTTCCCACAGGAGTACCCAGAAAAAGAATGTAACTAGTACCACTGTTCCCTGGGGTGTTCTGGGATAGTGGGAAGGGAAGATTGGCTGCCTCTCTGAGCCAAAGACCTTTGGAAGCTTCAGTCCGTACAGACGTCAGCAGGCAGGATTTTGACTGGCCCAGGGGGCAGTAACATGCTGTCCCTTCAAGAGGCAAAGTCATGAGGCTGCAGTGTGAGGAGGAGGCTGTGTGAGTGGACTTAAAGGAGCTGCTTTGGATCACGTGCCTGTAGGAAGGGTGGACCCTACTGGCTCCACAAGGCCAGGAAAATCCTCTCTGATATGTACAGTACTAGCTGCCAGGGATGACACACGAAGAAGCTGATCTTTCTGTTTCCCCCATAATCTATAAGTTCCCAACATCACAGTGCCTTGTCATAATTATACACAGTTTTTGGAAGGCCTCTGGGCACCTGGAGGAGGTTCTGTCTTCTCCCAGACCACAAACCATTGAGTTCTGTAAAGGTCTATTCTAGGCACTTTTCTGGCTCCTCATTGGCAGAGGTGAAGTGGGTGAAAAATGAAGGAGGGGGGCATCCCAGCTGTCCTCCACAGGGAAGCTGGACAGAGGGTGTCAACATTGTTTTCTTTTAGATGTGAAAGCCTTATAATTTCCCCTGGGGCTTTTTGAAGCAGAGAGTGCCTGGTGAGCTAAAATGAAGCCTCCCTGGATCTTACCAGAAAGCCCCTCTGATTGTACAGGAGACCCTTCAGACCTGAATCAAAGGCTGCCCTCTCTCTAGCAGCTGAAAGGCAAAGGACAGGGAGCCACCGTCCTTAGGGAATGCACTGCTGCCTTCTCTCTCAGCCTCCGTCTCCTTTTGTTCCCTCTTTAGAGACCGGGGCTCCCACTTACTTCTTTGAGTACCAGCACCGTCCCAGTTTGTACCACGATACCAAACCAGACTACGTGAAAGCGGATCACGCAGACGAAGTTGGGTTTGTCTTTGGAGGGCCGTTTCTCACTGGTGACATCTGCCTGCATGGTAAAGCGGCTATTCTGTGACTCAGGACTCACTTTTGGGGGAGGTTGCAGGTACAGAAGGATGGCATGGCGCCCCCTCCAAAGCCTGTTGGGTTTGCCGTCATCTGCGGTGCTGAAACCCTTTTGGTGTGACAGGGATTTGGTGCCTACAGATTACGCTAAGAATTAGCAGCAGAGGTTGACCGACTGATCACCTGCCCTGTTCACTTTTCTAATTAACACTTTGCATGTTGTTTTCTAGGGATATAATACATTCAAAGTGAATTGAAACCAAAGGGTTATGTAGCAAGGCTCCCTTTGGGCGCAGAACATGGGAAGGGCCTGAGCGGTTCTTATAGGGGTGGCCCACTTTCTGGGGCTCTGCTGGACATCTAACCAACAGTGGGAATGGGGGAAAGTAGAAGCAGGAAGAAGCCACTCCCACCTGTGGTCAGTAAAGGGCGGACAAGGACCAGAAAACCCCCAAACCAGTTCACCTTTAACTGGGGGTGGGGGGAGGATGGGGGGCACCTCCTTCTTCACTGTAAGGCAAGAGAAGCTAGTAGGATACTGGCACTCATCCAAACTAGCCACTCCCCGCACACCACCGGAAACCCAATCTTTACTGCTGAATTGGAGAAAATATCTCCGGATTGATGTCTGCTCCAATTTATCGCTAAAGAGCAGGTTTTCCTGGACAAGCGGGAACCTGCTCAGACCCACACATTCAAGGCACAGGACAAGTACAGCTCTGGATGAGCCCTGGGCGGTGCTTCAAGGGAGGCTCCCACCTCCAGGCCTTCCCCATCTCTGCCTCTCTGGGAGGCAGCTTACCCCCTCACTTTCCCCTCTCTGCCAAGTGTTTTGAGTGGCCTTTTCTCCTCCTGCAGTCCCCTTTGGGCATTTGGCCTGGGGCATGGCTCCGGCACAACCCCAGGACACCTGGCCCATCACATCCAAACACTTCTGCAGCCTCTGCCTTGACATGGGCAAATCTATATATTCATGTGAGGTTTCCCTGCCCATTTCAGAACAGAGCATCACCAGCCATGTGGCTCAGGGCTGTCAGGCAAGACTACACATTGAAACAGACCTTCTTCTTTGGAGATCACTCGTAGCTGAGTAAGATTGTCTTTCATGAACATAGGCTTAACAGTGAGTCCGTAAGTGGCTGTGAAGGCCAAGGTTCCCAGGCAGGAGTTGATCATGGACAGGGTTTGCAAGCATGCCTTCCTTTAGCTTGTTTCTCCTTTTAGCCCTGAGTTCATGCTTCTTCAAAGTCCACAACACATTTGGTAAAGGCTGTTCTCCAATTGGAGTGCTTGCAGATCACTACAAATGACAGGCACCTTTTCACGCAAAAGCTTTCCTGCAGATATTTTGATGGATGCTGCAGCATGTGTGCCCCCCAAACTTCCCCTGCCCCCCACATTCTGCTTCAGAGAATGAATTACTGAACTGGCTTGGGTAACCGCTGGGAGTGGATTTGTATTTCCAGTGATCCCAGCTGTGTAATGAACTTCCCTCCCTCTGTTCTTCAGGTGATGCCACGGAAGAAGAGAAAGTTCTTAGCAGAACCATGATGAAATATTGGGCTAACTTTGCTCGCAGCGGGTGAGTCATGGACCACCGTGATAGTTATGGGGGTGTGGTGTGGCTGGCTGGAAGGCATGTAGGATGCCTTGGCAGACATGACAGAACAGACATTGTCTGTTGTTGGTTTTGCTCCTAGAAACCCAAATGGAGAAGGGTTGGTAGAGTGGCCGGCCTATAACACCCAGGAGCAGTATCTAGAGATAAATCTGAAGCAGAAAGTTTCAATGAAGCTGAAAGAGAAAAAAGTGGAATTTTGGCTAAAGACTGTCCCTGAGAAGGTGGATGAGGTGAGAAGAAAACACACAGAATTGTAATTCACAAGCAGCTATGGACAATAAATAGAGCACCAAAATGACAAATGATAGTTACTTGTTAAAATATATTTTTCCACAAAACAAATACAGCATATTTCTTTATTCTGAGCTGCAAAATGATGGAGAGTAGGTAATATAGAAAAATTAGTTAAATAAACATCTCTATCTTGTAAATTATGTTTATTCCTTTCCTGCAGGAGGTATGCACATTGTTACTAAGCCTAGATAAAAGTTACCTTTTGTTTAATGCAATGTTTAGTTTCAGATCTTTGCATTGTCAAAAGTATACAGTAACATAGTTCTGATTTACAAAACTTGAAAAATGATTATAAAAATGAATATAGTGTTACATTTAGACTTTCAGAATAAAGGGATGCCATTTTTTGGTCAGAAAAGTGTCTGTTCCTTGGTCTTCCTTCAAAGGTTTCACACTTCACAAAAGGCTCAAATAGGCTGATGGGGCAGCCTCTCATTTTTTAAAGGGGCAAATGGAAGAGATGCCCCCCCCCCCCAGTTTTGGATCAAGACTGTGTGCGTGACCCATACCTCCATGTGTCCCTGTTATGCACCAACACACATGCAAACATGTAACAACAGAAATGTGATATTTCAAAATATTGGGCCTACAGTGATGGTGTACCAGAGAATGTTAGTAAAACATCCTGTTGCCCCAATTTGGATAAAAACAAAAGACTGCTTATTATCACATAGTGCCAAAATAGTTGCACCTGTTTTTTGCAAACAGCTACAGATAATTAATTGGCTAGTCAGTTGAAAAGTGGAGCATGGACTCCATAAACACACCACCCTGTCCAGACTAACAGCTTAGATCCCCCCACTGGCATAGCGTGGGTTGCCAGCACCCGGGGCAAGGCAAATATCCCTGCACCACCCGCCGACAGGTTGGAACGAAGGGGAAATGGCACAGCAACCTACCCGAGTGGCAGTCATGGTGCCCCGTGAGTGTCAAGCATGGCGGAGAGCAGGACGGGGGATTGGTCAGGAGCAGGTATCTTTAAAAAGCCTGTGCGGAGCATGCCCTGGCAACCAGCTATCACCCAAATCCGCTCCTCCGTTCACCCATGCAAACATTGGGAGATTTTTCTGTGCAAGGGGAAAGGTGCACTATTTTTTTATTACTACTTTTTTTTTCTTTTTGAAATTTTGTGTCCCTAAGAATTTTGCACCCAGGGCAACCGCTGCTGTGGCCCCACCCATGCCATGCCACTAGGTTCCCATTTAAGGAGCAGGGAGGGGCGCTAAGGATGTAGAAGATGGACAGACAGGACAGGCTACAGGAATGCACATGACCCATGTTTGGGCTGTGCAGGGGCAGAAAGGACTGCGAGACCTGGGAAATGAAGCAGGTAGAAAGCAATGGAAGGCTGCAAGTGCTGAGAGGAAGCACTTTCCCTAGTTAGAGACTTGTGGCTATGTGTTGGAGTTATTGGAGGTGCTAGATATAAACCTTTTCAAACCAGCCGCAGCCTGCAAATGTGGATTGTCCCCAAAAGCCGTGGTGATGGGTGGCCAAACCCTTCGCAGGTTGCCCTGAGCCCTGCATGGTGTGGTGCTCAGAACCTTTGCTCTCCTCAAATCCTCCCAAAGAAGCAAAAAACAAACAAACAAAAAACACACACAGATAATTAACCAGAAGAGAAAACAGGTGTCTAAGAGGGAATCTAGAGCTTTGCACCGGAATGAAGAAAGGCAACCAATACAAGGAGAAGGGAAGTGTGGTGGAGAGAAGTCAGGGAGGGAAACAAGATGGCCCCAGAGAAGTCTGTTCTGGAGCATCCCATAGCAGTGGCTGGAAGACTTAAAGGGACAGTGACCTAAATAATTTGCTTCCTGAAGTGGGAGGGTTGCTGAAGAATGGTGAGCCAGGTCAACACTTGGGCTGGAGGAGGGAAGCAAAAGCTGGCCAGAGAGGCTGGATCTAGCATATACTGGTAAATGGGCTGAGGTTAGGGAATAGACGTGAGGGCTGGGTGCAAAAATTGAAGAGGGGGGCTAAGGTCAGGCTGCACTGGACCCTGGTGCAAAACTAGTAAGGGGCCAAGAGAGCTCCAGGTGAAAATACAAGTGGAGAATCCGGAGCTGAAGAATTGCAAACAACTGTAGATTCCTTTACTGATAAGGACAGAGGCCGCTGATAAGGCGGGCCTCCTACCCCACACTGGGGCTAATGAATGGCCAAGGAGGGGCATGTGCTTTTGTTGGTTGAGTGCAGTGCAGAGCAGAGCAGAAAAGGCATTCGCAACCCTCTGGAGTCCTTCCTCCTATGGACTACAAACCAGCACAGCAGCCTGACTGCCAGCCTCAGTTGGGCACAGGGCCACCTGTAAGGGAAATAGCAATAGAACAGCTGTACATTGCAGGTCCAGGTGAAGTTAACAAATTTGTTGGGTGACATTGTTCCACTACAATGAAAGCAATTACTACTACTTCTACTACAATTATGAAGACACAATAGCATCTATAGTCACAGATCCATTTCAGACCCTGGGGACTTCCTATGCCTATGATTGCAGCTGCTTGGAAGGATAGTGCTAAAAACCTGCATACAGAGGCACCTCGGGTTAAGAACTTAATTCGTTCTGGAGGTCGGTTCTTAACCTGAAACTGTTCTTAACCTGAGGTACCACTTTAGCTAATGGGGCCTCCCGCTGGCACGCGATTTCTGTTCTTGTCCTGAAGAAAAGTTCTTAACCCAAGGTACTATTTCTGGGTTAATGGAGTCTGTAACCTGAAGCGTCTGTAACCCGAGGTACCACTGTATAAAGCTGGGAATCCTTGCTAGCTAAAGGCATGAACAGATGCTGGGCTGCATGGGAATAATCCAGATAAAACCCAACCAGCTGGACAATGTGGCCCAAATAATTTCTGTTTTAAAACCAAACCTAAAGCTCAGCTGAAATGGATCTAGAAAATCAGTGCAGTCCTGGAGAGCCGGGAGCTCGCTGGGAGCCTTGCCTGTGAAGGGAGTGTTTGCAAGGAAGCAGCCCAGGGTTGCTCCTGGGTCCAGGCCATGTTTCTGCAGAGAGGTGAGTTTCAACACGGCCTCTTTGAGAGTTGCCAGGACCGCTCCCTCTTGCAGTGAGGAATTCTCTTTCCCTGTGTCAGATATTGGAAGCGCTCTGTTTAGGTTGCATTGATAAGACCCAGTTGGACAGCTTCCGAACAGGCGGGGTTTTTGTTTGTTTGATTTATTTTGCCCTAGGGCGTAATGGAAAGGCAGTTCAATTTTCAGCCCTTATTTGGGCCCTTTCCCCCTTCATGTTTGGTGCTCCTTTCACCACACACCCTTAGCTGGCACTTCCTCCTCCCCCTTGGAGACCTTTGTGCTTTTCAAAGCAAAGCAACAAACTCTCCCAGGCAGGGAAGAACATGTCAGCTTCTGGCAAGAGTTGGCTGTTTGGAGTTCTGCTCTGCGGCCTGTCCATCGCTGGAACTGCAGCAGGGGGTAAATACAGCTTCTTTTGCTTATTGTGGGGAAGTTTAAGAAGACTCCTTTCAGGCAAAGGCTATGTGATGGGACCCATAGGCAGAAAACCTTGGCATAGGTCCCCAAGAGTAAACCTCATTGGACACATAGTTCATGCTTCAATAGGGATTATGCTTCAATAGCCAACTAACTCTTTTTATTAGATTTGGAGGACAAAAGCAGGCAGGACAACTTTAGGTTAAGATGGATTAACAGTCTTGATTATTGTAGGGGAAATGGGATACCACCAAATGCATGCTATAGCTTTACACAATGCTTTGACAGAGGGAAAATGATATTGAAGTGGGTGAGTCAAGAGCTGTTGAAATTAAATATTTCACAGGAAACCTGCACTATTACAAATGAGACATGTGCATTATTAGCCAGGGTAATTGTATAGTTTGCCCCTTAATCTATCCTTTACAGATGTGTGTGTGAAAAAAGAAAAGAAAAAAGAGTTGAATAATAAAAGAAGAAGAAAGCATTTGGGGCAGAATTCCCAATACAGACTCCGCTGTTTTGTTTGAAGTTCTTTATTTATGTATTGTTGTTAAGAGTTAGAATTTATTTTAGAATTATGTATGTATTTGTTTATTCTTAATATATCTCAATTCTGCCTTCATCCAAAACGTGAATGCCAGGGTGTGCAATAAATAAATAAAAATCAAATAGCAATACTATATCAAAACAATTACAAGAAATAAAAACAACATTGCGGAAGCTGAGAAAATAATAGGCCAAACACTATTCAGCAAACTAAGACAATATAGTGAATTTAAGAAGCCTGGACAAATCAAAATATTTTGGCCTGGAATTGAAAAGCAGACTCGAGTACAATTGAACAAAGCAGGTTTCCAACGGGGGTGAGTGGGCGGGCCATGAGGGGCCATTTAGTCCACAGGGGACAGGGGCTGATCTGTGACTCCTGAGGTCCCATTCGCACGTCTGCTTGTCCTGTGCCTAGACAGCATAGGTCCAAGCAGTTTCCCCCTTGCCCTCCTTCTTTCCCAAGGAAACCCTGCTCTTTAGTGCTAAATTGGAACAAACGTCAATCCGGCGAAAACCCAAATTGCCGTTCTCTAAAGAGCAGTTTTCTCCAGGGTGAGGGGAAGTGTGGCTATGCCCTGAGTGGTCCTGCATTTTAATTCAGCCTTTGCTCCTTGGGCAGTTGCAAAAGTGTTCCTGGGGAAGTTGATGGTAACGATAAAGTACTAATAAAACACCTTTATTCAAAAAGAAGTTGAAGTGCGTGTTAACGATGAGTAGCAGACAAGTAATGGTGGCGGCAGCAGAATCTGAAGGCAAAAGCGCTACTAATTTAATAATCTCTTATTAGGAACACTTGAAACAATATGAACTATGTAAAACTTGTTATGCTGTGATCAGATCCACCTTCTCAGGGTTGGGGTTTGTCCAAAGAGCAGCCAGCCAGCCAGGACAAGGTGCAAGGCCGGAAAAGCTCACAATAGGCCTCGCCTTGTTCTTTGCCCCCAGCTCCTGTGACTCCAAGGCATACGACTGCCTCTGAACATGGAGGCTCTGTAGAATTACACAGCTCAACTCCTCACAACAGGGCAAGTGGGGCTGGGGAGAGACATTAACCTCTGTGGGTACATTGCATCAGGACTTCCTCACATCCATCGTTTCCGTTCAAATGTGCTAATACAGGGTGCTCTGGTGGGTTAGCACATGGGAATACCACAAAGCTGCATATTACTCAATATCCTACAAACAGGGGTGTCAACAGGATTTGACAGGACTGCTACATTGTATGGGGATTGGGGCCCCTGCATCGCATCCTTCTGGCTTCTGCAATCTGTTGGCAAGAGCTGTTACTCATGTATATATAATAATTTAGCCGAACCTACATCACAAGGCTGTTGCGAATGTAAAAAGAGGGAGGGAAAGAAAACGTACCAACCCTGGCCTCCTGGGAAGCAAAGCGAGATGCAAACACAGGATCAATGTAATTAGCTCCCACAGGAGGCAGCTGAAAGTCACCAACTTGGATGGCTTTAAAAGAGGAATAACACAAAGGCGGGGCTTTTTCACAGGGAGCCCCCGTGTTGTGGAATGCTCTCCCAATTTGTAGTAGCATCCCGTCTGCCCATCAAGACACCCCTTTTTAGGTGCAACTATTCCCCTGATCTCCTGACTTCCCATTCATTCTTAACCGTTACGTTTTGCTGTTTCATGGGTTTGTTTATTAAGGATGTTTGTTTTCATTGCATTTGTGCTTGGCCATATTCTTAAAACTTGTTTTCTATTTGCAACCCCCTTATAAGTCTTTATGGCAAGTAAAATTAATGATGGATGATGCTGTGAGAAGCGCCTCCTTGTTTGCAAGGCCGCCTGCCCCTGGTCTTCATGTTCATTTTTTGTAGGCCAAAGAAATGCCCGTCCCGAAGTGGTTACCAAGTATGGGCCCCTGCAGGGCATGCTGGCCAGCGTGCAGGGCATCGACCAGCCTGTGAATGTCTTCCTTGGGATCCCTTTTGCCAAACCGCCGGTCGGAGCCCTGAGATTCTCCCCACCGCAACCAGCAGAACCGTGGAGCCATGTGAGGGAGTCAACGTCTATCCCTCCCGTGTAAGAATGAGCCAAATGTGACTTTGCTGGACATCCTTCTTGGGCTAGATTAATATGAAGGTCCTTTTCCTGTCTTGCTTTTAGTTGGTAGCAAAATGGTTTTCAGACCCAACTCAAATCCTCTGCTGTAAGCAAAAAGAGTGCCATTTGGTACAGAAAGAACAGCTATGTTAATCTGTGTCCATTGGTAAAAACAATTCTCTCAGGTCAGAAAGGGGCAAAACCTGAAACATTGTCTGGATAACTCTAGCTTGCTTTAAGATAGGAAAGCTATTTGGGAGCACAGTTCTTTGGGAAGAAACAGGGTTATAGCTCTTTAAGTAAACAAATGGGAAGATGCTCCCTGGCCCTCAAACCCGTCATGAGTCTATTGGAGGCAACAACAGCCTCCTCATGGCTCCATTCCAAGGGCTGGAGCAGTATCTGTCTTCCAAGCCAAAGGGACTTTGCACCTGTTTAATCCACCATTCAGAGGGCACCCAATTTCCCCAAGGAACCGCCAGCCTCTGGGTCTGAGGGATAAGGAGGTTTTACTCCGTGTTGTTCACCTGCCCTCCTTTCAGGTGGTGGGGGCGATTGTGGGAGCAGCGCAAATTGGGCAGTCCACACAGTTTGCTTCTACGCATCAGCAATGCTGCTTAGGGGGTGTTTCCCCTATCACCACTACCCATGGAACTGAGAGTAGGGGCTGGGCTGCTGAGCAAACATGTCCATCTTTAAGGCAGCAGGCGACAGAGGAGCTTCTGTGCAAAAGAACTGCAGTTCCAGCTTTTCCAGTCTGACCACATTGAATGCCCCAGGGCCTCTTTTCTGGTTAATGAGGAGCAGAGCATGCAAGGCTCTTGTCAAGCATGAGTCAGTGGGAACCGCCCACAGGAACAGTGGCTACTGGAGACAAGCAGATCCATGAACTTCTGTCCTGCATGCAAATGTATTCTGGTCTACAGCAATTTGGTTTCTCCCGAGTAATCCTGTGAATTGTAGCTTGAATTCTCAGTTGGAGCCCCTGCCAGGCACACATTGGCTACATCTCTCCGGGTTCCTGAGAAGGCAGGTGGTGGTGAAAGCTGTTTAAATCTCTCACACACACCCCAACCATGAGCGTGACCGATAAGAGCTCCGCTCTCCTTAGCCTGACCGTCCTTTCACATCCTTTTCTTTCTTCTCATCTGTTTCAAAGGTGCCTGCAAGACTTGGGATGGCTGGCTGACTTTAGCAAGATTCTGAATATGACGCTTCCCGACTTAGCAGTGACCGAAGATTGTCTTTACCTGAATGTTTTTACCCCAGACACCAAGGCCAAATTGCCTGTAAGCAAACAAAGCCTTCCTTGAAATTATCGCCTCATGCTGCCTGCAAATGTGCAACCAGAAGCAGCGCAGGATTGGAGGCAGTTGCTCTTGAGGCCAGCAGGCCAGCAGGGCAGAGGACAGAAACAGCAACCCACAATGTTATGGGGCTGTTGCTCCCCCCCCCTTTAATTGCCCATGCTCCACTCGCACATGCACACATGCTTCTTGCACCTTTCTTTCCACAGCTGGCAGACATGGAGTGAAGAAAACAATCAGCAGCAACTCTTTACCTTCAGCCTGTAGTTCACTCTTCTCTGAGACATTCCCCTCCTTTTCCTCAGCTTTTGACTGGCGTCTCTTCACAGTCCAAGCCCTTCAGCTGCCTACCTACTCCCTGGATCTCCTCAGCCACTCTGGATGCTCTGCAGCTGGGCTTCTGGGTTCACCCCAACCCCTCGTAGAGTCCGATTCCCCATCCAATCTGAAACCATACTGGGACCTGCTTAGTAGCTTTGCAAATGTGGTAGCGGTTTTATTGCTGCAATGGCATGGATTCTGCCTTTCAGCTGCTCCACTGGCTCCTGGTGCAGAGCACCCAACTTCTCTTGAAAGCTCTTTTAGTGCTGGCCCTGTTGCTCCATTAACACCAAGCTCGTCTGTGCCAGGAATGTTGCTGTTATAGCAAGTTCCTTTTGTTTTGTGTATTTTCCTAGGTCATGGTCTGGATCCACGGAGGAGCTCTGATATTAGGTGGAGCTTTTATGAATGATGGATCAGCCTTGGCTGCTTATGAAAAGGTGGTAGTCGTTGCGATTCAGTACAGGCTGGGTCTCCCAGGATTCTTCAGGTGAGATAGTTTCTAACACTTGAAAAAGCTGCACTAACTTAAAGGTACACAGGGCACATGCAATCTCTTTGGTGAAGATGAGATATGCCTTTGCTTCTCTTGCTAGGAGTAATAAATAAAAAGCTTTGCAAGGAGAGGAAGGGAGGTGGAAAGAAAAGGGAAGAGGAAGAGGAAGGGAATCCAATTTGCTTCATCGCTGCATCTTCCTGATTTGCACCACGCAAAATAAGACACAACCAAAAGACCTGCTACCCTTTGAAATTAGTATTTCTCCAAATTTTGTGATACAGTTATCCAGCCAGAAAATGCACGTGGAAACACATATTAGGGGGAATGTGGAAGAAAAGGCATATATTAGTGAAAACAGCCTGCGAAGTTGAGAAGCTGGAAGTCCCAAGCAATAGGGTCCCGAAAGAAGGGCTGAATGAAAGGAAAAATGGGGGGACAGAGGAGACACATGAATGGATGAAATGAGAAGGATCCTGGAGAAAATTCTCACTTTGCGCTACCTGGCTGCTGTTGCCCATTCCAGAGTGGTGGTTCTGAGGCAAAAGATTGCTCACTTCTCAGGTCAAACCTTCAGCTTATCTCCTTGCAGAGCAGAGATAGATCATTTTGGGGCTGGGGGATGCATGTTAACCATCTAGTAGTTTCTCCATTGCTTGACTATTGCCTTTCTTTTAGCACTGGTAGCAGTGATGCCCGTGGAAACTGGGGATTGCTGGATCAAGTAGCTGCTCTCCAGTGGGTTCAGGAGAACATTGCACATTTTGGAGGAGATCCCAATTCTGTGACCATATTTGGAGAGTCTGCAGGAGCATTTAGTGTTGGTGCTCAGGTAGGGATCCACTAAATATGGAGATCGCAAAGGCTCTGAGGACTCTGCCAGAGATCTCTAAACTGGGGCTGGGAGGTGGGCAGAAGAAAGATCTGGATCCAGTTGTAAATCGCTTTTATGCTGTAGATCTCCAAGCATTTCCAAGACCAACAACAAAGTGCTTCCTCCGTATTAAAGGACACTACTGGCAAAACTAAGATAGTTTGGGGGAGAGAAGGGTATTTGTGTGGAAGGACTGTAAGGGCCATTCAGCTCTAGTTCTCAGACACAACAGCTGCCTTTGCAAGAAATGTTACGTCTTCCACAAAATAGTCTGAAGCAAAGCAGGTTGCCTCTGAAACTCTGGACCTGCTCAGCTCAGGAGCTTCACTGGGCATTTGAGAGCTGCCTTCAGAGCCACCTGTGCCATGGAGACAGTGCTGGTGGGGGGAGCCCACATCCACCTTTGGGAGAATAGACTCTATTTAGGGCTTGCAAGGCTTTATTTTCCACTTGTCAGCCAATGGAGACCGTACTGTCTCCATTGACTTGCATGGAGAGAGGAGGGTGGTGACACCTGAAGCTTTGGAAAACCAAAACAAGGTTGTAGCTTGCATCCAAAGCAGTGAGTAAAGGTAAAATGCACACCCATTACAGCCAGCACAGCCAGCTTTCCACTGAAATAATGCAAGGATTGTGCACACCTGAGCTTAATGTACGTTTGAAGCTGTTTGCATTCCCATTTAAGTACAGCCATACCTTGGTTTTTGAACAGCTTAGTTCTCGAATGTTTTGGCTCCTGAACACTGCAAACCCAGAAGTGACTGTTCCAGTTTGCGAACTATTTTTGGAAGCCAAACGTCCAGCGCAGCTTCCGATTGGCTGCAGGAGCTTCCACGCTTTGGTTTTTGTACATTTTGGAGGTCGAATGGACTTCTGAAACAGATTCCGTTCTACTTCCAAAGTACGACTGTAATGCCCTACACAAGACATCCCCCTCAGACAGCTGCTCTCCTACTGATAACCTGTGAATTTAGATTGCCCTGATCCAGGGATAATCCAGTAGGTTTTGAAAAATATGACTCCAAACCACTCCACTTGAGATGGTGAATGCATTGCCTTGGATTTTGCTCCCGAATTTTTTTAAAAAATGTATTTATGTATTTAATTATTACTTTTGAACTGCACAGAAAACTTTAGTTTGGGGACAGTATGTAAATACTGAAAATAAATACAGTAAATGCCATACTAAAAGACATATTTGATCTTGAATGCCTTGTTTTGTGTCTCTCGCCTGCCCTCCTTCTTCCTCTGCTGCAGCTCCTGTCCCCCTTGTCCAAGGGCTTGTTCCACAGGGCCATCTCTGAGAGCGGAGTCACTCAGCTTCCAGGCCTCATCACTAGCTGCCCAGAAGTCCTTGCCCAAGTGAGTCTGTTGTTGTTGTGTAGGGAGACAGTACCCTTAAGAGCAATAGTCTGGTTCCCAAACTACTTTGGACAGTTCCAGGGAATGAAAGTTTGAGGATTGCAGCTTAAGCATCTCTCAGATATTAATCAAAACAGACTGATATAAGGGGTGAATCAAATCATTCGAAAAGATGGAAGAGAGACAGCCTCTGAGCATGAGCAGAGCTCTGTAGCCAAGGGGGCCCCATCTACTCCAGCATCCTGTTTTCACAATGGCCAATCAGATGCCTAAGGAAAGCCTGCAATAATTTGCTGGGAGGGAACATGGAACTGTGATTTACAGTACAGTGGTACCTCTGGATGCGAACGGGATCCATTCCGGAGACAGAGGTCCTTGTTTCAGGATGACAACCACCCTGAGACGAGTGACAGCCTCAAGCTCTGCTTCAAACAAGCCCATGGAAATGTCAGGCTTTTGTGACTGTTCACGTCAATGCAGTGCCAATTGCTTTGTGGTGTAGTGGTTAAGAGCAGTAGTCTCGTAATCTGATGATCCGACTTCGATTCCCCGCTCCTCCACATGCAGTTGCTGGGTGACCTTGGGCCAGTCACACTTCTTTGAAGTCTCTCAGCCCCACTCACCTCACAGAGTATTTGTTGTGGGGGAGGAAGGGAAAGGAGATTGTTAGCCGCTTTGAGACTCCATAGGGTAGTGATAAAGCGGGATATCAAATCCAAACTCCTCCTCCTTCTCCTCTTCTAATCTGTATTATTATTTTATTCCCCCCTCCTCCATCAAAAGTTCTCACATAAAATTGCAAAAGCCTCTGGCTGTGAGGCCAGCAGTTCTGCGCTGGTTAAATGCTTGAGGAGCAAAACAGAAGAAGAACTCAGAACCGTGAATACCAACTTGACCCTGGTGAGTCTGAAAACTTCAACGACATCCACATAATGTAATGCTCTTCCACTCTGTTTTTGCTCTCCTTTGTTTATTTGGGTCGGGAGGTATGTGGGCCACAAACTGTTGGAATCTTCCTAGATGATAAAGATTTAAACATGAGGGAGTTTGCATTGTTATCCAAGGGGGCAACTATGCACACATGCCAAAAGGTTTGTTTGGACTAAGCCCATGCCTCTCCAGGGTCTTTTTATTTGGTGATTCGTCATTTTGCATCATACAAACACACATGTATTTTTCTCATTCCAAATCCTTCTTGGTCGGGTTTCAAGTATATTAACACTTTGGGGAAAGGCTACAGCTTAGTGGGAGAGAATCTTGCTTGTGGAAGGTTCCAGATTTAATCCCAGCATCTCCAGGTCGGAGTGGCAAAGGCCCATGCCCAAAACCTTGGAGCGTGGCTACCAGTCAGTGGAGATAATATTCAGCTAGATGTGGTCTGGCTTGTAAGAAGGCAGCTTCCTATGTCCCTACTTTTGAAATTCTCCAGTTTTGCTTCATTCTTGTTATACATAACTTTTGCAGTTGTTTCTAGGGATCCAACACACATTAAAGAGAACTTTCCTTTAAAAACAAACAGGGATTTGGGATTATCCCCGCAGTAGTTGATGGAGAGTTCCTTCGAAAGGCACCCAAGGAACTACTGGCCTCAAAGGAATTCAACACTGTCCCATATCTATTAGGTGTGAATAATCACGAATACGGATGGGTTGTTCCTGCGGTAAGTTGCTCACAATTTATTTTTGTACCCTGATGTGTGGCTGCAATAGAGTCTGGTGCTTTTGAATAATATTTTGAAAGCGAAAGATGTTTGCTGCAACTCCCTGCCCCTCCTTCCCTTCTTCCTCATCCTCTTTATGGATTTACCATGTCTTTTGTGGCTTTACAAACTCAGGTAAAATGAGTGAAATGTGAACGCAGGGTTCCATATTCCTTGGATGATATTGAATGTGAGGTCTCTATTTAATTCCACAGGCAATGAACATCTCCGGCATAACTGAAGGCATGGATAAGGAGACCGTCATTGCGTTGTTTCAGCGGATAACCGCCTCCATGGTAAGAGAGAAGCCAACGAGCCCTACTTACTCAGCTTTCTACAAGCTCCAGTGTGTATGGGAAAGGGGAGATAACATAAAGAGGGGCAGAAGAAACACCTGCAGAACAGGGCCGGTCCCTTCCAAAGGCCTTTCCCTTCCAGCCTTTGTGGTTTCATTTCTGCAGCCTTTAAAGCAGGGATTAAACATGCATCTAGGATCAAATGATCCACAACATCAGGTGCCAGTTACAGAAACAAGAACAAAAACTCTGGATGTGGTGGTGGTGGGAGCCTCCACACCTTTGCAGAGTGTGAGACCCACCCACAAGCAGCTGGTGGCAGTGGAGGAAAACCAGCGGCCCCTTTGCTTTCTTTTGCGAACAGGCATCTCTGCTGCCGCTTTGCATGTCTTAAAGCAGGGATGTTCAACAGGTAGATCCCCTCAAAGTTTTGGTAGAGGTCTCTGGGCCCTTCCCTGCTTTTATGGAAACCAGGGAGGTGGGATTAAGTCTTCATCACTGGTTCCCCACCCCTTCCCTCCCTGTCAGGGGTGCATCATTTACACCCCTCCACAAATCCATCCATTTACACCTACACACATCCTTGACACAGACATTTAAAGCTGCCTTTCTTTTGCCTCTCCCCTTTTCTCCTCCCACATCCCTGAAATTGTTCCCATTCACATGAGTGGGATGCTTTCACTAACCCTGTTGTGCAAAGGTGCAATTGAGGAGAGGGTTGTTTTCTTCCCAGCTCCTCCCCAGCCCATTCCAATTCCTCTCTCCTTGCATGATAAATTAGCCTTGGGGAGGGGGAGAAACCTGTTTCCTCCTAAGCCTAATTGCCATGTTTGGGGGCAGGAAGCAGATGTGTGGGTGCCGGATCCCAAAGCTTTGAGGGCTATGAGTGGCCCACAAGCCAGAGGTTTCCTCTCCTTGTCATGTGTTGTCGCTGTTGTTTCCTGGAAGAGCCCAGCTGCTGCACCCATTTCCCTGGCGGCATTTGCTGGGCAATGGATGTCGCAGGAGGGGAAGTGGTTCCCATGGCCTTCTCTAATGTGCCTGCTCCCTCCTTTCCTTGCAGAATTTATTACCTGAGCCTCTGCAGATGGCACTGGATGAATACTTGGGAGACACCAAGGACCGTGTCAAGTTACGAGATCGCTTTCTGGACATGATGGGAGATATGTTCTTTGTTGCTCCTGCTGTTGAGATAGCTAGATATCATAGAGGTGAATTCACTTTTGAAATAACGGAATGACCACAGCAAAGCGTTATTTATCTATTTTATTTATTAGATTTATATACCAACCTTCATCATAAGATCTCATTAGAAGCTCTTGCATTGGGGAAATTTCTGGAGGCTCCATGATTGTCAAGAGGTGCTGGGTTCTAGTCTTGGAACCCAACCCGGATGAGAAAAAAATACTTGCTGGGAGGGGGAGGGAAGATGCTTCTGGTCCAGGGGGGTGGGTTCAGCCTGCCTCACCCTTTTGTTCTCCCCACAACCTGTCCTCTGATCCTATGTCAGGTGGGGTATGCATTTTATTTATGATAGATCAATTTCTAACCCCACTTTTCCACCCAGTGGAACCACATCAAAGTACAAAGTGAAATACAAAATAACATTCAAAACCATTAGACCCACACAGATAAAATGTCTTCCATGAAACCAGTGCTTTCTAAACATATTTTTATGGGTACCGTATTTTTTGCCCTATATGATACACTTTTTCCCATCCAAAAATGAAGGGGAAATGTGTGTGCGTCCTATGGGGCGAATGCAGGCTTTTGCTGAAGCCTGGAGAGCAAGAGGGGTCGGTGTGCACCGACCCCTCTCGCTCTCCAGGCTTCAGGAAGCTCTCCGCTAGCTGAGAGCTTGCCTGCACCCAGAAGCTTGGGGCGCGCTGAGCTCAGCACGCCCCAGGCTTCCGGCTTCGCGCAGCTCTCCCACAGCTTGCGGATAGCAGCCTGTTCTGGGGGCTGGGGGCGGGGGAAGCTTGGGCTTCCCCTGCCCCAGCCCTGCACCTGGGGGGGGATAAATTTCCCCCCCTTTATTTCCCCCCAAAAAAAACTAGGTGCGTCCTATGGGCCGGTGCGTCCTATGGGGCAAAAAATACGGTACTCTCATTTTGACTCGAAAAGAACCATTTTATAGTTCAAATCGGGAAAAATAAATACAGTAAATGGGTTAAAGTACAAAGATTCACAAAATGTTTTGGGGTCTGCGTCCACCTGTGTACACCCAGAAAAAAGCACTGCATGAAACTAATGCCACCATATTTACAGTTGATATTATAAGTTAACTTTGGAGACCAAAACCATATCTGATTCCCCCTCCCCCCCCCAAAAAAAATTTATTTACTGCATTTATATTCTACTTTCTTTTTTTCTGCAAGGAGCTCAAGGTAGCACCCTCATTTGATCCCCATACAACAACCTTTTTGCTGTAGTTTAGGCTGAGAGGCAGTGACTAGCAAAGGTTACGCAGTTAGCTGCATGGGCAAGTGGGGATTTGAACCCGGGTCTCGCAGCTTCTAGGTCCAACATTCCACCCTCTGTGCCACACTAGCTTTGCTTGCTGATAGAAGGTCATCAGAGAATGGGCTGTGTGGGCTTCCTTTGGCCGAGATATCGAAAGTCCAGGAGCGGTCACTGAAAAGCCCCTTTCTTGAAATTTCTGCCAAATACACTTCTTCAGGTTTGTGGCACAGACAGAAGCTCTCTTTCTATCCTCCTCTGTCCCATATCTCAACACTCAAGCAGACTTGTATGAAGGCAATCTTTTGGATATCCTGGTCCCAAGTCATGTACTGTCATAATGAACATTTTGACTTGTGCCCAGAGATGACTTCTAGACAGTGTTTCTTGCTCCCAGTAGCTGGCAGTGACTAGCTGCCCAGACATTCTGAGCCAGTTGCTATAGGAGTCCAAATTATAGCTGCCACTAAGACATGTGTCCCTGTGATGAGGTATGTGGTGAACACATGATATTAACAAATGCATTGTGCATGCTCATGACTGTGATCATATGTGCTCTGTGGATCACAACCATGATAATGTATGGTGTCCCAGTAATCACTGCAAACACTGATCTCTCTCTGCCCTCCTCCCCCACCCACTTTTTGTTTCAGATTCTGGAGCTCCTGTCTACCTTTATGAATTCCAACACCGGCCCAGTGCATTTAAACACGCAAAGCCAGATTTTGTGAAGGCTGATCATGGTGATGAACTTGGCTTTGTATTTGGGGTACCATTCTTAGGCAGTGAGTCAGCCGCTATGATGGGTAAGAATTTTATCGATGTTTTCTTTTGCTTTGCTTTTATAAGGCAGGGAAGGGTGCAGTTGCACAGGAGAAAGTCAATAAGGTCAGAAGGATTTCTTAAGGCTGGGCAAGCCTGGCTTCTTTTGTAATGGAGATTATTGCCTCAATAGCTGGATCTTCCTTAAGTCTTCTGAAGGCGTAGGAGGCATAGCGTGGGGGGGCTGTGAGATCGCCCTGGGTTCATTTTTCGGGGTGTGGCGAGCACTGCTCCTGCCGCCCTCCCTGAGCCAGGCTGGCACCACTTTGTGAGACTGGGATCTGATATATCCCAGCCTTGCAAAGCCGCTTGAGAAGGGCGGCGTGAGAAGAGAGCAACAACCATGCACCCTTCTTTCGGGCTGAATAACAACATTATCAAGGATTAATTTAATCATTAACCAGCTTTAGCAGTTCACAGGCTACTGTTTAAATATACCCAAGGAATTTGATTTTAATATTTGTCAGACTGCCCATCCCCCCAAACAAACAAATATATGGGAACTGTAGTTTAAGGGTGCTGGGAATTGCAACTCTGTGGCATGCAAACTACAGTTCCCAGTGCTTGATAGTTGATATCTTTACTAAGCCACTCTGGGAATTTATCTGAAGGGTACTAGGAGTTTATGTCTGATAGGAAACAAAAACTATAAACAGATGAGGAAGCAAAACAAATTTTAAGCAAATGATAACAATGAAATACCTCTTTAAAGCTCTACTGATAGTCAATACCATAAATTCTACATGAATCACTACATGCTACATGACTAATACGTTCTCCCCCCCCCCCCGCCCCCGCGTACTTCTCTCATAAAGCGACAGAGGCCGAGAAAGAGCTCAGCAGAAAAATGATGAAATACTGGAGCAACTTTGCCCGAACTGGGTGAGATTCTTGGCTATTTCCAAACACTATGTCTCAGTGGTTGCAATATTTGGATTGTTATTAATAATTGCTATTATTTGATATCTGTCATAAAGCATCTGTAGGTGTCTTAGAAATGCAAGGCAAGGACATCAACAATCAAGTTTAACAATAAACTGCAATAACAGCAAAATTGTAATACAGAAGCAGCAATAATCTTGATAATCCTATTGTCTGAAATGCCTAGGAGAAGATGTACGTTCTGACCTGATGCTGAAAGGATGTAAATAAATGACTGCACCAGGAAGGCCTCGCTGGGGAGGCTGCAGCCAAAATGACCTTGTCACCACCTTCTAAACCTATCTTGAAGGGGAGACCCAGCAAAGGGCCTCAAACAATGAGCACAAGGTTAAAGAGGAGAGGCTTTAGGGCAGGGGTCAGCAAGGCTTACCTTGCCTAGGCCAGTTCATTGCCACAGAGCCCCCTCTGTGGGCCAGATCACAGGTGCGTGATTTCCGGTGTCTGTGCAGGTGCAATTTCCAGCATCTGTGCATGCGCAGACACGGTTTCCAGCTCTGCGAAAGCGTCCCCGCAGGTGGCTTGGTTCGGGGGTGGCTCGTGGCCAGTAAAACGACCCCCGTGGGCCGCTTGTGGCCCATGGGCCTTGGGTTGCTGACCCCTGCTTTAGGGCCTTGAGCCACATCAGGCTTTCCAGGTTAAGACTAGGACTTAGAATTGGTCCCAGAAACAGCCAGTGCGGCTATGCCAGAACCAATAATGGGCTCAGACCACTTCATTTCCCTCACCCGTCCTGCTGCCACACCCTACACCAGCTGCAGTTTTCGAGGTGCCTTGAAAGGCAGCCTCACGTATAGTGCATTGTTGTAATCGAAAACAGAGGTTGCTACAGGATAGATTACCAAGGAACCACCCACTAACAGCGTCTCATTGTTTTGGATTGAGACTCATCCAGTCCGTCACCATGACCAGGCACCAGTTCAGCACACCAACCATCTCAGCGGCAGAAAGAGAGATGCATGCCGTCAGCATACAGATGGTGATACGCTCCGAGATGCTGTGTGGCTCCACTCAGTGGCTTTACATACATGCCAAAAAGTACAAAACCAATATGCTGAATATGAACTGAATTCTTGGCTCTGTCTTTTTCAGGAATCCAAATGGCAAAGGTTTGGTGGAATGGCCTCAGTATGGTCTGAATGAAGAATATCTGGAATTAAACCTGGAGCAAAGGAAAGCAGAGAAGCTGAGGAAGAACAAGGTGGACTTCTGGTTAAAGACGCTGCCTGAAAAAATGAAGAAAATGGCTGAAGGAAAGGAAAAACATGGGGAGCTGTAACCAGTGGCCAAATTGCCCCAGCTTATTTTTGTTTGTTTTGAGAACCAACACTTTCCAACAAGAATTATTTCAGTCTGAAAAATGCATTTGTTCAACGCATGTTCTAACGCCGAAAATCTTAGCTATTATGAGATGAGATATTATTTATACAGCAGAAATGCCAGGTGATTCACATCAACAATTAGGAAATCCTGCCAATGATTTGAAGAGTAATGAGTTTATGGCCCCAGTGCAGTTTAAGAATCCTGGGCATGGCTGCAACGCCTTGTTGATTAGTCAATTAGGTCACTAATCTTAAAATTCTTCTCACACAAATACTTGGCAAACAAGCACAGGCAGTCGGCATTATTTTAGGAGAGGCATTTCACCTTTTCTAAGATTGTGCCCACTTTGACAAGTTGACTTCCTCGCTGTTGGGTTTTAGATGAAAAATATAAGTGGGGCAGGAAGTCACAGAGGGGAGATGTTCATGCCTAGCCCATGAGAGTGGGACAAGTGTCCTTCACAATTTACTCCTCCTTGGGAGGACCTGCCGCCACCTCCCCCCTTTTCAAACACCAAGTGAAGAAATCCAAAGCTTGGCAGGTTGGATAAGAATCTAAATGGGGTGGGGGCTCTCTGCAAACTCTGACCTGTGGACAGGCAGCTCAAGTTCAATCTGTAATCTGCAGTTCTTAACCTTGGAGCCTGTATAAAGGCAGCAGCATATAAAGCAAACAGAGAGCACAGTTACACAGTACAAAAAAAATACAAACCAGTGCTTTTCCTAGCTAAATCTTATAATAGGCTGACAGCCTCCATTGATCAGGGAGGATCTTGAGGGCCTGATCCTGACCAGCTTCAGTTAAAAGCACATGGAAAGTGAAACAGAAAGTCTGTCTCAAACATTTCCTTATAAATATGGGCAAGGTTGGATAGGCAAAGGGATCAGCCTCTGATCAGAGAGAATTCCAAGGGTGGTTTGCTCAGTCAGCAATGCAAACTGGGCTTTGCACCTGGTCAGGGAATATCTGCAAGAGTCTCTCTCTCCCTCTGGCCAGACGGTTCCATGTGTTTTGGCAAGTGAACAACTCAGAGGCTCTATATGTTGGCTGGCCTTAGAGATTATGGGACAAAGAAAGCTGCCTTACGCTGTTGGCCAGACCATTGGCCCATCTAATTCAGTGATATCAATAGCAGCTTTCCAGGGAGTCTTGCTTGAGTCTTCTTTCCCAGCCTTACCTGAAGATACCACTGGGGATGGGAAGCAAAGAACCTTCCACATTTTCCTGGATGGAAGAAAAGGATCCATGGGTTGCGTGGGTTTTGTAAGGGGGGAAAGATAGAGAGGGGCGTGGGTGACTTAGAGATCTCCTTGGTGTTCTTTGGCAAAATGAGCCACATTTCATGTGGAGGAGAGTTGCTGCCTTGATTGTTCTTGCAAATTAACTAGGCTCCAACACTGCAAAGTGAGTTCTAAATTCAGTTTATATTGCTACAAAAGTTGTGTCCCCCTCTCTCAGCCGAGTGGTGGCAAAAGCCTATGGAGTTCCAGGCACTTGCCCAGGGTCTGTGGTCCTTTGGAGAATTGAGACACAGTGGAGACTGTTGTCGCTTTAAGAAATATGGTTTAGTCATCTATTTACACCTTCAGTCTGCATGGAAGGAGTCCAGATTTTACTGCATGGTCATTTCAAGAGGAGCTTGTACCTCATAGCAGTGCAGCCCTGGAGTCCAAGGCATCTCTCCCAGCCAGCCAGCTTGCAGCCAGCCTGCCCAAGATGGATCCCACTCTTCTTCCTTCTTTCCAGCAACCCTTGCTCAAGAAAGACCCTCTTTTCCCGGTCACCTTATATTCAGTTACCCTTGCAACCTTCCAAAGTATTTTATGGAGTTTACCACACAGTTACTCAACAATGCAAAATGTTAGATTTTGGGTAAACTGTCCATGTCAAAGGATGGGTTCTCTTTTGTAGGAGTGCAAATATCCAGGGTGTGGGGTCAGGTGGGATTACTATGAGGAATGATAAAATATGCATCAAGCCATTGTGTCCACGATGAATGCATTGTGTTGACTGGGTTTAATTCATTGACAATAATTTCTGTGCAAATCCCACAACTCTCTGCATCTCTGTCCATTTCCTCTACTGCCCATTTCTCTTGCTTGATAAGTCACGTACACAGCCCAGTTGCTTTGCCAGGCATGCATCCTGGGCCATAAAGATAGTGGGCAAGTTTCTTTGATGTAGCTTTTCTGATAAGTTAATCTTAGGATGTTACTCTTAGGGCCCCGAAACAGGTCTCACCTGAGGGTGATAATGATCGCTGTCCTCCTGGCCATCCTTCTTATCATGTATATTGCCTGTTTATGACCTCAGGGGTTGCCAAATGCACTCCTTTGTAGTTCTGTTTTGTTTACCCAGAAAAAGCTACTCTTCATTCTTCTGCCCCAATGCTACATTTCAAGCATAAAATAGAGTTAGATACAAAGTGCACCAAATCAAAACGGACATCTGGAAATGACTCTAGAGGCTTTATTTCAGAAGGCAACTACTATGATAATGAAAAATTAATAGCATTTCAAGTTTAGCAGTGGAGATTTGATCCCTTGTTCAGATTTATTCAAGCGGTTTTTGCCACTGCTTTGCCAAATAACTTGTTTTGCTGGCACATATGGCTCACTTATAGTGTTAGTAAAATGGGAAAAAACTGAAATATCACAGTAAAAGTAATTTTCCAATATATTTTAAAACCACACAGGCTTAGTTAGAACAGCCACACATTAACAGAGGCTTAAAATAAGAACTGCTATGATCACTAAATAGAAGAAGCATAGAATTATTTGTACTGACTGCTTAAAAGTGCATAAGAAATTATAGGTGAAGAATGACTTTTCTAACACCCTGCTGTCATATGAACGAAAGCAGTAAGAATGTTTAGAGGCAGAAATGCAGTACAGGAAGACAAGTTTAACAAGAGTAAATTAGATGCAGGCGATAGATATCCCCAGTATTAGGGTAGACTTTGGGGATTTCTGCTGTCCCACAGCACGTTCTTGAGTGTTCGCCCCGTGCTTCCTTGTTTTTTAAAACATCTTTTGACTCAGTGTGCATAGATGCCCTTAAGAGTGCATAGATGCATAGAGCTGAGAAAAGGGAACCCGCAACAATCTTCACCGTGGAATGAAAAGCCAACTAATGAGGCTGCAGAACTACGGAAATCCAGGGAGGGCAACAGTCCCTGTGAAGTACCATTCTTAAAGGAAGGCTAAGGGCAACCCGCCGCCCAGCCAATCACAAGCATGCACTTTGCCGCTGTTCTTCTGAGCCTGAACTGCTAGTAAGTAGGTCCGTTTGCTAGCTTCGTGTTTGCAGGAGATGAGAGAGCATCTTGGAGGATGGTGTGAGTCCCTGGATTTAACTGAATAATAATTTTTATTTTTGCGCATTCTGGCAGAAGGGGGCAATTGGAGGGAGAGAAATGGCGCCTTACCATGCCTGTGCGTTTGTTGGTGCTTTTGAAATAAACACCTTGGAACGCCCGGAATCACCTGTAACGTAGCAACCCTGTGCAAAAATACACGAACCGAAAGCAGGCGAGGAGGCTGCTGTTTCATTGAAGCGGAAACGGGCTCCGTGAGTGGGCGCGCAGGGCGTGTTGAAGGTTGCCAGGGCTCTGGGTGGACTTAAGATGCGGGCGGTGGTGGAGTCGTCTTGTACACAACCAAGACGAGGAATTGCTGCCTTGCGTACATTTGGCTTTGTGTTCTGGTTGTGGTAAGTTAACCAGGGGAAATGCAGGACGGACATTGGGTCTGACCTACGAGAAGTGGCGGTTCTGTAAGGCTCAGGTGGGTCCTTTCGAGTCCGGGGGGCGGGCGGCGTTTCTTCTGTGAGGATAGATAGAGGGATTGCAGCTTTATCCCTACAAACTCAGAAGGCTGTGAGGCTGAGATGGGATTTTATCTCTCTACCTATTTCACTCTGAACTTTGTCCGCGCTTCTAGGTTAGGGTTGGAAACTTCCTTCTCACGGAACTGTGAGCTCATCCACATTGGAGTGTAATGTGGATTTGAGGTTTAACTATTTCCGTGTCCAATTAATGGATGCTTTTACATTTAAATATAGAAACATAGACCATAAGGATCATCTAAATGCACCCCCCCCCCGCAATGCAGGAATCTTTCACCCAACATGGGGCTCAAACTCACAACCCTGAGATTAAGAGTCTCATGCTCTACCAACTGAGATATCTCTCAGTTTATTATTATCATTTCTTCACAACCTCCACATCCAAGTGGCGGCCCTTATTTTACACCCACTAAATCTGGATTTTCCCAATCCACAGGTATTCTGAGAAGGGAAGAAAATCCAATATAAATCCACATATTACCCAACATTGGATCCACCATAGAGCACTGTGCGTGTGGGTAGGTGGCTGTGGGATGTTGGGTTTTTGTTACATGCGTGGTGACATTTTGCTGGGTGACATCGATCACTGCCACCCCCACCCACTTCTATTTTGTTTCCACCAGCCCAAAGAATACAGCCTGCCCTTTTATCTCGGTTGTTGATGGAAACATATTTGTTGTCTTTTTCTTCTTAAAGCAGCTCTTTTGTGCAGAACTGCTCTTGCACATAGCAACTGCATTAACATTTCAGCTTTATTTACCCTGGCAGCCTTACATGATGGGAGGCTTCGAATCCTGGCCTGGCTTGGAGCCAGGCAAATCTGGTATACTGTATAAGGAAGCTGTATTTCAGTCATAATAATAATTGGAGTCAATCAGTGTCAATGGCCAAAAGTGGGATTAGCAGGAGCCACCAATTGATCAGTGGTGCCTGCAAAAATCTCTGCAGGATCAGCTCCACTCAGCAGATCCTTGCCAAAGGCACCTGCAAGCCCCCTTGGGCGGGGTTTCTTCCTTTGAGTTCAAGTGTAGCTGCAGGGGAAGAAAGGGAAGAGTCAGGTGTGTGTTTACAGCTCCTGCTCCTGCTTCTTCCCCTTGAAGTTGGGTCAGCCAGCATTGTGGTCAAGTGAGTGGGAGGTCAGCAGCTGCGCCTGCCTGCCAAGGGGGCTCACAAGGGCTGGGATGGGAGCTCAGCCTGGCAGCCGGATTCTATTCCCTAGCCCTCCCCTATAGCTTCATTCAGAGGAGCTGCCAGTGGCAAAGTGCTGCCTGCTCCCTAAGAGTCATCCTAAGTCCAAGAGGAGCGGCTGGGGTGGGTTTGCTTCCACTACTGCCTGCGGACGAGCAAATCTGATGCTTTTGCATATCACTGTGTTTGTTTGGTGTGGAGAGGGCTTGTGTGGGCCTTGTGACTGACAGCACCTCTCCCCTCGTGGGCACCACATGGCAGCGCGTGCAAGCCACATGGGTTGTTAACAGCAAGCCTGTGTATTTGTGTAATGATCGCTGTTACTACCATTATAAAATTATAAAGGAAACACTGCTTTGCTGCTTACAACAGTGAGTGCTTGTGCGCGCACACACAACTCTAACGATGTGTGAGTGTGAAATAGCCGCACATGCAGAGAGACACAGAAGAAATCAAAGAGAGACAGTGTGCTGTGATTGACAGATACACCACTTCAGCAGGTGCTGAACTTAAAGCCAAAGGTGTGTGTGGCAACAAGTGATACAGTAATGATAAAAGCCATCTTTATTGTGTGCTGCTTTCTGCGCTGTGTGGCCCCAGCACATGACACTCCAAGACAGTGACGGCAGCACGCACACAGAATCACTCTGTTTTAGAGGCTGTTTTCTATAGAAAAAAAGACCTGCTAAACTAAGTGTCTTCATTAAGGTTAATGGCTCTGGTCAAGTCTGTTAAGTATTTATTTGCAGGGAGCTGGTTGCTACTGAATTTACTAACTGGAGATGCTTCCAGAAAGGGGGCAGGTATGTCCTCTTCACCTGGCTGGAGGTTATCACATTGGTGAGCATCAGCGAATAGTCCCAGGTGACAGTCGAATCTTGAACTGGGCTAGGAAGAGACATGGGGCACTTCCAGTCTGTTGATATTTTGAGGTGGTCTTCGGTCCCATACCAGCAGGTTCAGGTTGTGTGGTTAGAGTTGATTTGGTGTTCTTGCTTAATACACTTGCTCCCCACTCCAAAAACAAAACAAAAACAAAAACCGTCACACTTATTTGTGATGAGGGACCAGGAAAGGCACACTTTCTTGATACAATATTGTACAGCCTCCCTGCAAGCAAATCAAAGTGAATGCTCAACAAACAGATTGTCAGCAACCACAGAGACTGGGGCAGCGAAGAGGGGAGCTAGGAATCTCACAGGGGAGCAAGATCTCTTGGGAGTATTTGTGTTGTGAGCCCTTCCGTCTTATAGTCAGGCTGCATGTGCGGCTACATAAAATCATATATCGCAAAAAAAAGACGCCACTGTCTCTAGTGACCTTTATTCTAAGGAAAACAAACCAGAGAAATGTGCTGGCATCCCTGAAATATCTCATAGCTTCACAATTGAGTGCATGTAACGTTTCAACTCTGGCAATAAAATTCATCAATGCTAAATATATGTGCTTAGAATGAAGTTCTGCTTATTGCTGCAGAATGTGTTTAGGACTGTTGCCTTGCTGTCCCATAATTCAGCTTTGCATTCAGTTCAGTGTGAAGGAGCCACATTACTCTGGCCAAGCTAAGTGTACTGTTGCCATTCTATCCGAAAGAGGAGTTCTGCGCAGACTCTTGATCTAAATTCACTGGTCTAACAAAGTTTAGAGCCTTAGCAACAGAGCACTTTAGAAATGCTTTGCATGCATATCATCATGTTGCAATTCTTACAAACAACTGTGTAAGATCAGTAAATACTTTCCCCTATTGCAGATTAGTTCAGGGGTGGCATTGCATAAAAGCCAGAAGTCAACTGAGGGCAACGCAATCTGTGTTCCAAGAGTTCTGCTGGTGAATGAGCACAGTCCTGCATGGTGCAAATTCCAGGGGTTAAAACCAGACAGTGTTCCAGAGTCCGGCCTCCCTTGACAGCCTCCCCCCCACCCCCCGCTTAATTTTTTTATTCAAAATTAAAACAAAACATATTATCCAGAAACATATCATCCTTATCCCCCCCCCCCCATTTTTCCACCCTCACCCCCTCTGGCTTCCCTCAGTTCCAGTCTTTGATTTCTCTGAGAATGCTGTTTTCTACATGTTACAAAGTTGTATAGATCCTCAAACTATTTAGCTGATTATTATCAATAAAAAGTTTGTGAATGTTTATTCAAAGCCAGCCAAGGAGTCCAGTTCGCTTTGTTGCGTCTTCAAATGCTTCGTAAGGGGTTCTCATTCATCTTTAAAGTCACAGTTATCCTTGTCCCCTAGCTTATATGTCAGTTTTGCCAGTTCTGCATAGTCCATCAGTTTTTCTTGCCACGATTCTTTACTTGAGGTTTCTTCAGTCTTCCATCCTTGTTCTATTAGAACTCTCATGGCCATTATCACATACATGAAGATGTTTTTCAGTTTTTTTGGCAGATCTGTCCCTACAATCCCTAACAAAAATGCTTCAGGTTTTTAAACAAATGTTAAATGGAACATTTTCTTCTATTCGTTGTATATCATTTCCCAAAATTACATTACAATCCCACCATATATGTTTTCCTTACACTTCCAACATATATTTGAACTAGTTTTGTACATTTTCCCTAACTGCACTGGTGTCGTGTACCATCTGTACATCATCTTCATGTTTTTGGCAAGTATTTCCAAGACCAGGATAAACAATAATGGTGATAATGGGCATCTTTGTCTCATTCCTTTTTGTATCTTACAATCATCCGTTATCACCTGATTTATAATTAATTTGGCTTTTTGTTCTGAATAGATTGCTGCTATTCCTTTTAAAAACTTAGAACCGCTTCTGATTTGTTCTAACAGCTTTATCATGAACTTCCAAGAAACATTATCAAAAGCTTTTTCAGCATCTATAAAAATCATTGCTGCTTTCTTTTCATTTTTAGCCTCCAAATATTCTATTATATTCAAAATATTCCTTACATTCTCCTTCATTTGTCTTCCTGGTAAAAACCCGGCTTGATCTTGATGTATATATTCATTTATTTATTTTTTAATCTATTAGCTAGAATATTTGCAAACAATTTGTAATTGTTATTTAACAAGGAAATAGCCCTACAGTTTTTAATTTGCAGCAAATCTGCATCTTGTTTTGGAATTACTGTTATATAGGCCTGTTTCCATGTTTATGGGATTTCGCCTGTATTCAATATTTCATTCATAACATCTTTCAATGGTTTCACTAATTGTTCATTTAATTTCTTGTAATATTTTGCCGTAAAGCCATCTGGGCCTGGAGACTTGCCATTTTATTGCCTCAAGTAATTCTTGCATTGTTATCTGGGAGTTAAGAATGTTCCTTTGTTCTTCTTTTAAATATGGCATATTGCTACTTGTGATGTACTCTTCTATCTTAAATGTTTTTTCTTTCCCTTGTCTATACAGCTCAGAAAAATGTTTAACAAATCCTTCTCTTATTTCCTTCAGCTTGTCTGTGATTCTGCCATTTATGTTAATTTTATTTATGAAGTTCCTTTGTTCACTTTTTTTCAACTGCCAGGCTAACAACTTCCCCGGTTTATTTGCATGCTCAAAATATTTTTGTTTTACTCTTTTTATTTTCCAACTAATTTCCTCGCTTATAATCATTGAATATTGGGTTTGTAATGCTTTAATTGCCTATTTTACTGCCTCTTTATTTGCCTTGTTTGGCAGCTGTTTCTCCTTTTTCATAATTTCCTCTAATATTTCTTTTTTTCTTTTTCTCTCTCAATTTCCTTTTAAATTAGTTTTGTTATATAAAGAGTCCTCTCATTACAGCCTTGCTTTCGTCCCAGACAATCTGCAACTTTGTTTGCCCTTGACTGTTTATTTCAAAATAATCCCTCAGGATCTTTTTTGCTTTTTCAACAAATTTTTGATCATCTAATAAATCATCATTTAATCTCAATCTAAAAGAGATTTGGCTTTCTTTTTGTAGTTCCATAGTCAGGGAATTATGGTCTGAAAAGGTTCTGGAATTGATTTCAATTTTTTTGACTCTTGTTTCCAATTCTTTGGAAATCCATAAAGAATCTATTCTCAAGCTGCTATCATGTACATGGCCATAAAAAGTATACTCTCTATCAAACATATGTCTCCTTCTCCAGATATCTATCAGCTTTAGATTTTGAGTCATGTCAAAAAATGTTTTTGGCAGTTTACCTTCTATGGTTTCTTTTTTCCTGACTGATCTCTCTTTGTCTAAAGTTGGAACTCCATTTCAGTTTCCCATTACAACAATCTTTTGATCTGCAAATTCAAGTAGTTCTGTTTATAGTTTTTTGAAAAAAAATTGCTTTTTTATCATTAGGTGCTTAAATGCCAACCAGTATCACTTTCTTTCCCTGGATTTTAATTTGTATTATTAAAACTCTGCCTTTTTCGTCCTTCTGAATCAATGTGGGTTCAAGTGCACCCCCTACATAATTATTAATGGCATTGCCAAAGGAGATGGAGCTGCTGCTGCTGGACCATCTCCAAGCCCTGTTCAAGGGTTGGACTCGATGGCCCTTGTGGTCTCTTCCAACTCTATGATTCTATGATAAGGTTAATTGCAGGCCTTTCCTCTGCAACTGAACTCTCCTGGCGTCAGATGTTACACAATCCTTACTGCTTATCTTTGCCAATGCCAACCTTTGCACTGAAAGAAGCTACTTGTGTTTCAGGCATCTGAGTGGGCTGAAGATTTCGATGGCTGGCCCAATGGCTTGGTTGCTCCCTCTGATCCTGGCCTCCTGGGCCACCGTTTTGACAGCTGAAGGTAGGATTTTAGATTTTTTATATATAAAAAATTATTCAAATTTGCAAACAACCATCAAGCAAACAAATAAAACAATTATCCACGCTTAGCTTTTGCCTGGATCTTTACTGCTCTATGTCTGAGAGTTTGTTTTCTTTCCCCCGAGCTTTCTCCATGGGAACCCGTTCTTTACAGCTGAATTGGAGCAAATTCGTGGTTTCCAAAAATTGATGTTTGCTCCAATTCAGCTTTAAAGAGCAGGTTTTTGTGGAGAAAGTGGCAGGATGGGGGGGGGGAGGGCACTTGTACACGAAGCTTTAAATCATTGAATCTTAGAGTTGGAAGGGACCCCAAGGGTCATCTAGGTCATTTAAAACCTCCAAGGAATGAGAGTCCACCACCTCTCGTGGGAGTCTGTTCCACTGCTGAACAGCTCTTACTGTCAGAAAGTTCTTCCAGCTGTTTCATCAGAATCTCCTTTCTTGCAACTCGAAGCCACTGGTTCGAGTTCTACCGTCCAGAGCAGGTATGGTTCATGCCCAGAAAGAGTGGAGGAAAGGTGCATGTGCAGAAGTCCTGGCAGCAGCTCATCAAGGCAGCTGGAGGTGTGGGTCAGGCAGTTTCCTAACTCCATCATCCCAGGCACCTTCTTCAGAAGTGGAAATGCTGCGGTGGGGGAAGAGTTTGAAGGTCCCTGGGCTGTGTGTAACTCTGCCCTTCACTGGGGTCTTGACTTGGGGGCAAGTGATGGCTCCGGTGGCTATTTCCCTCTAATGCCCATCCTTCTAGACCTCTGGCTTGTTGAGCCAAACAAGATTTCATCACCCAACATGTCTCTGTGATCCTACAGCTTTCCCGTTCAGCTGGAGCCTCAGGTCTAATATTGCATCATGGCTCCACCTGACAACTTGGAAAGCTTTTGAAGTGGGCATTTTGGGCTCCTGCCTCAGCTGCAAGGTTGGCCCACTTCCAGTTCTGACCTGTGAGGCACATTAAGCCCCCAAACCCAGAATTAGAGATGGTAGCAGAGGAGGACACTGAGGTGCAGAAGGGGAGCTTCACGTGGGCCAAGCTCACTTGGGGGAACTCAAACTGGGGACTCAGCTACACAGTTGCAAACAACAACAACAAAACAACGTTTTAAATGTGCTGTGAAGTGAAATATACAAATGTGAGAGTGAGCTATGCAAAATTCTATGTATTTTTCAAAACTTTTTTTTTTTTTAAAAAAGCATTTTCATGGCGTTTTTTAATATGTGTGTAGATTCCACCTGGGATATAACTCTGCTACCAAGACAAAACTTGCTAAACTGAGACAATTCTTGTTGTTTTGCATGCTGAAGCCCTAATAGGTTGCATTTACAATCACGTTCATGCTGCCAAATCACACAGTCTCTTCCCGCTGCTGTTGATGCCAAGGATTAAAATATGACCCAAAGGAACACAGAGGGAGGGAGGAGAAGTTACTAAGCAAATTGTGCAGAAGAAAAGGGGGGGTAAAAGAGAAGGGGGGTGTACAATCCTCCTGCTGAGAAGGTGGAAGAGAAAGGGGAGCTGTGGGACTGCTGTTAAGAAAACACCCATGGAGAATACAAAACCAGTGCGCTGGTTGGGCGGGAAGATTCCAGTAGAGTAAATAGTTCCCCAGAATGAATCCCAGATAATTACACCATCTGCACTCAGTTCTCAGCCAGGGGGAGTGAGAGAGAGAGAGATTGGGAAGTCCTGTGTGGATACACATACTAAGCTTTCAGCAGTCAACAGTGTGATGAGGCGGAGGAAACACAAACAGTGGTGTCCCCATTGACCAAGGCAGAGATATTAGTAAGAGAGGATTTATTTCAAAGGCAGTGATTTTTGGATCAAGTTGAATGTGGACAGGGGTGGGGTGGGGACTAGGGTGGCACACATGCCATACTTTTAAAGCACATTTAAATCATGTTTTTTCTCCCCAAGGAATCCCAGGAGTTGTTCTGGTGCTGGGAATTGTAGCTCCATGAGGGGTTTCCCAACAACTCTCAATACACTTAATAAAATATAGTTTCCAGGATTTGAGTGTGTGTGCAAATGTCTGGTGTGTACACAACCTAGGCGGCCAGTGAGTCTTCCTCTAATTTATGATTTGATTAAGTGTAAAAAGGTGCATTAAGTCAGTCAAGGATATCCCCAAAGGAGAAGTTCTGCCCGGCTTGCGGAAAGTGGAGCTTCTTCTGCCTTTGGCCGCATATGGCCAGAGCAGCATTGCTTCAGGACTCCCAGGCTTTTTCAGATGTGAAATCTAACCCTGCTTCTGACACCGGAGAGCTGAATAGTTAGCATTTAGAAGCTTGAAATTCTGCAGCTCCTGTGCAGGAATAGCAATGGTTCTCTGACTCAGACATTTCTGTTCTATGCACACACAGGCCAAAATCCTTCTCTTCCACAAGTGCTTACCAAGAATGGGAAGCTCCAGGGCCAGCAGGTCCAAGTCAGTGGTGCTGAGAGAAAGGTGGATGTTTTCCTTGGAATCCCCTATGCAAAGCCACCACTTGGGCCATTACGGTTTTCCCAACCGCAGCCGGCAGAACCTTGGAGCAATCTGAGAGATGCAACTTCCTACCCACCAATGTAAGTCAAGTGCAGGGGAAGTTGGGTCACCCCGAAAAAGTATTACCTGCTGTCAAGGGATTGTTAGAGAAGTTGACCTAACAGAACTTGCTAACCAGGCTGTAATTTTCTGAATGCCCTCTGGATATGAAAATCCCCTTGGTCAAAATTAGTGTTACTTTCGCCACTTTCCAGTCCTCAGATAATGGAGGTTCATCTGAGGGATAAATTACATATTTTTGTTAGAAGATCAGCATTTGAGATCTCTTGGGTGGATGCCATCCAGACCCCACAATTTCTTATCTTTTTTTTATTATTTATTAGGTCTATCTAGACCAGGGGTAGTCAACCTTTTTATACCTAACGCCCACTAATGCATCTTTTCTTGATAGTAAAATTTCTTTACCGCCCACTAGTGCTGCAGTAACATGTGGCGTAGAACCCCCTACCGCCCACCTGGAATCCTGAAACGCCCATTAGAAGGTGGTAGGGACCACGTTGACTACCTGATCTATAGTTTTCTAGACCGTGTGTGGCATCTGCAACCTTCATACCAAGCAGGCAGGTTACCATGCACTCTGCATGCCAATGAGAAACCTACGTATTTATGTCCCTATTGATTGAATCACCCCCTACAAGGATCCCCCTGGCCTTCCCCCAAGAAATTGTTCCCTTTTAAGACAGCATTTCCCTCTTTTTCCCTGAGTGATGCTTTGCTTCCCCAGGACGCGCCCCCCCCAATCCTCCATGAAACAAACTAGCTTTTAAATGGTTTTAAACTGACCTGAAAGCTGGAACTTGTGCCACAGCAAAGAGAGGGCAGCAGTCAGCTACTCAGAAGGCTTGTCTTAGAGGCTTGGTGGCCTTTGTTCGGCAGCACCACTTTAGGAAAAGACTATATCAGATCAGGCGGGGACAGGCTGCCGCCCTGGGTTTTAGTCCTTTGTTGGCATTCTCCAACAAAACAATTCACCAGAATTGCTTCCCTCCATGCGTTAAGTCATGCAACACTTTGCTTCCTCTCTACTCAGTTGGTGTTTGCTGACAGTCAAACATGAGAAGCTTTTTTCGCACTGTGTGTACTGAATTAGTTTATTTCTTTTATTTGCTTTGTCAAGGTGTCTGCAGGATCCGGAAGTGGGACAAATGCTGTCAGATATGTTTACTAACAAAAAGGAAAAGGTCTCTTTGAGTATTTCTGAGGATTGTCTGTACTTAAACATCTTCACCCCGGCTCGTTCTGACAAGAACAGCAAGTTACCAGTAAGTCATGTTCTTCTTCAGGGATTTTCACTCCCTATTATGTGTCTTGGTCAAGCAGCCTGCCAAATGTAGTCCACGTCTATATAAACATTGGTTCGAGTCCTACCCTCTGGAGTACGAGAAAGGAAGCTTGCTCCCTCCTCCATGTGGCAGCCCTTCAGATATTTGAAGATGGCTATCATATCTCAGTCTCCTCTTTTCCAGGCTAAACATACAAGTGAAGCATGACATCAAACCCACTCTGAACATTTTATCTGCTTCTGATGGGGCAGGTAACCCAGCACAACCCCCAAATTCTATCTTTTGCTTTCAGGTGATGGTCTGGATCCATGGAGGAGGATTACTGGTGGGTGCTGCATCCACATACGATGGGTCTGCGTTAGCGGCTTTTGAAAACGTGGTGGTGGTGGCGATTCAATACCGGTTGGGCATTCTTGGTTTCTATAGGTAAGATGTTTGTCCCAAGCTCCTTCAAGACTGTGCCTGAAATGTGAGTGGAGCAGAAGGAAAGGTCCCCACCCGGGTGTTCCTCTGGACAGTCCCACAGGCCACCCTTGCTTTTTCCTCCCTTGTGGGGGACAGAATGGACTGCTTGCTGGCAACTAAAAGCTTTCCACGGCCAGTGCTGGAGTGCCACAGGGAAAACGGAGCCTGCCTTTCCCACTGCTGGCAACACACTGGAGCCTCAAACTGTGAGCCCTCTCCCTGGGGACAGGGCAGGAGGCAGGGTGAGCAGGCAGAGTGCCACACCACTGAGACCACATTGTGTATCATACCATTAAGTGACCATGGGTGGTGGCCCTTTGCAGGTGGTGGCCAGTAGGAGGCTGCTGGAGGCTTCCAGGGCTGGGTGGAGGGGCACAAAGGAGCTTGGACTGTGCTTTTTTAGGATTACGGCTTTCATGTCCCTGTTCTGCCGTCACAACAAGCTGTGAAGTAGAAGAGGCAATAGAGCGCCTTGCCTGAGGCTAAGTGGGGATTTGAAGCTGGATTTCAAGCCCAGGTCTCTAAGACTGGCTGTCAGTGACTGGGCAAGTGGAACTTCCATTCAGATAATCACATCTTCCGCAACGCCCCTTCCTCCCCTCCAATGTGCATGTGGTCAAATCTAGACAGGTCCAGTGAAACAACATTGCTTCTGGAGAGGCTGCTTCATTTCAGGGTAATCAGATTAAAAGGAATTATTGCAGGGCATTTTCTCGTTGCATGCCCATGGGTAGGTTTTGTATTGTGGCTGTTTTTCAAAAAGTTAATCAGGTTTGGCAGATCTTCTGTCTTTGCACCATGGGGGAGGGTGCTGTACTGCATCTGCACCACACACACCACACCCCCCAGGCTAAGATTGGATTGCATTGTTCCTTGTCATGCCTGTCCTACCTCCCAAGACCTCTTAACATCTGCATGCGGGCATAACATTTGAAACAGGGTCTCTGCAAGTAAAGATTCAATGCATATAAACACAAATTGCACTATGAATTTCAGGATGATATATGGGATGTGGTTTGTGTTGCTCTGGCCCATGTGTGTTGCATTTGACATACACAATACAGTCCTTGCATGCAAATGTCACAGCTGACTACACATGTCCAGGATGACAGGCATGCTGTGGATCATTACCTGAACTGGTTTAGTATTGGCAACAGATATTAGGACAGCCTTAGGACATTTGAAGAAATGAAAGTTTGTAATTCAGCTAGGAGAATCTCTCCTTTCCATTTGCTTTTCAACAAAGTGAAAATAAGGAATGTTTACTATTTCCTTTTGTAGATGTCTTTTTTTCTGAACCCCCAAATACCATCTGAGCCTATCATTTCTGTGCTTCTTTTTCATTCCAGTACTGGTGATGAGTATGCACGTGGAAACTGGGGCCTCCTGGATCAAGTGGCAGCTCTCCAGTGGGTCCAAGAGAACATTGCAGCCTTTGGAGGAGATCCTGGATCAGTTACTATATTTGGAGAGTCTGCAGGTGGATTCAGTGTTTCTGCCCATGTAGGTTCATGGGGATCATAACATGTGCTATTTAATTTATGATTATTTATGATTCATTTGTTTATTTTTTGTTCATAGAATTTCCAGGCCTTCTATTGCAAGTGATTAGCTATAAAACTTAGCAAATATTACATTTGTTATATTGCTCTATAAACCTAAGATTAATAATGTGAAGAAACTACCCTGAAAACAACTCAAGAGAGTGTTTTAATTGAAATGTTGCATTTAAAAAACTGGAATAGGAAAGCTTATAAAACAAAATGGGCAACTGATATTGAAGGCAATTTTTTTTTTTTTTTTTTGCAAATTAATGTCACTCTGAAGCAGTTTAATTTGAGAATAAACTTATAGCTGATTTCTATTACTCAGATAGAAATTGGAAAAAGCATATTTAACCTTCTAACGGTCAGTGGTTCTCTAACCAGCACCGCCCCCAGGCTCTAAACAGGCAGCCTTGTTTAGGGAAGCTTTTAATGCGCAATAGACTGTTGTATTTTAATATTCTGTTGGAAGCCACCCAGAGTGGCTGGGGAAACCCAGCCAGATGGTCAGGGTATAAATAATAATAATAATAATAACCAATAGTGAAATGTGGGGTGGGGTTCAAGGCCTGGCCCTGCTTATGAGGCAAGCTGGTGACAGCTGTTTCATACCCTCCAACATTTCTCCAGTGAAAATAGGGATGTCCCATTCCATAAAGATAATCTTACTATTTATACTCCACACATCTTCCTGGGTTGCCCCAACCACTCTGGGCAGCTTCCAACATGTATACAAACATAATATAACATTACTAATTAAAAATAAAAACCCTTCCCTATGCAGGCTTGGCTTCAGACGGCTCAGGAGTCAAATAACTCCATACCCTCCAACATTTCTCCAATGAAAATAGGGACAGCCTAAGGAAAAGAGGGACATTCTGGGGTCAAATCAGAAACCGGGACGGCTTCTCTAAATCAGGGACATCCCTGGAAAATAGGGACACTTGGAGGGTCTGCTGTTTGGGGTAACATTCAAAGGGCAACAAATGGTGTCACCTGCCAAAGAGGCTGTCTCTCTGGGGGAGACCACCCCTCCCTGCTTTGGTGGGTAACAATTGAACCTAGACAGGTTTGAAGTGTGTCAGAATTGCTGATCATCCACATTAAGGGTCAAAGTAGCTAATGCGCTGGTTTTCAAACTTCCTTTTGGCAGACCTTCAGAATATTGGAGTGGATTGCAGACCACTCACATAGTTAATGCAGGGCTCTGGCCCAGTGTGTTGGGGCCCACTGTTGCTCCCCTTAACTGAGGGTGCCATAGTTCTGCCACCCTCACCTGTGCCTGCACTTTGGAGGGATGAGGCCCAGGGTGGATGCGGCATTACAGATCTTCTCGCTGAGGAGACCCTGAGGAAGTCCCGCAGCCCTCAGGAGGAGTGTTTGGACATTGCCACCCTTTTGGAAATAGGAGTGATATGGCAAGGCCCTGACTGGGATGTCTGTTTTCCCTGCTTCCCTTCTCAGGTCGTATCTCCTCTGTCAAAGGGTTTGTTCCACAAAGCCATCTCTGAAAGTGGCGTTTCTGTCATGGAGGCTCTCACAAAGGTTAATCCACAAAAGTTTGCAAAGGTCAGTGTTTGAAAATAGACGGAATTGGCAAGGGAGGGCAGCTAGAGCTGAGCATGTGTGTAGTCCAAGGAGCTGTGTTGCACTTTTTAAAACAAAAAACAAACAAACCATAAAGTGACCTGTTTCTTAGGGTGACATGCAACTGTCTCAGGGTTCTTACACCTGTCTCAGATGTTGGGGCCCCCCCGTGTGTTGCACACTTAGTTCCATGGCGTTGAAGCATTCTCCTCTGCCCTCCTCTGCTCCTTTTGTTTACACCTCGCTGTGTCCACACAAGTATTAAAAATATTTGTGCTTCTCCTGATGGAGCAGAACAGCCTGTTCTTTCTGACGCTCAGCCAGGACTGGTTTCTTTCTCATGGTTGCAGAAAATTGCTGTGACTGCTGATTGTCCGACATCCAGCTCAGTTGAGATGATTCGTTGCCTCAAGGGAAAGACAGAGAACGAGATCCTACAGACGACTCTCAAGATGGTAAATGTGCTGCAATCTGATGCTGCCCTCTGCCTAGATAGGGAGATAAAAGTATTGATAGAGGTTAAGGAATCTCAGAGTGGAACTAAATGTAGAGATGTTGTTAATAATAATAATGGCACAATCATTTTTACTCCTCCTATCCCTGTTCCATCACTGCATGAGAATTGACTATGCTTAGTGGCCATGAAATGTTACCAGTTGGGAGGTGGGAAGCACTACAGGTAAGGGAGCAGGGAGAGAGTAGCATGCCCTGCGTGAGTGGAGCTCCTCACACCTTGGAGCCTGTCCAGCAGGCTGGCAGCACAAGCCCAGAAGAGAAGCTGCTCCTGCAAATGTCCCACTGGTTGTTTAATCCGCTTCCTTCCAAGGCAGTGTTCTTCTGGGGCTTTGCCCTCTTCTGCTCTCTTAGTTTTCCTGTGTGTAGGACAATTTCTCAGTGATTTATGTCTGCAGACCTTTAAATAGGAAAAAGACCATGTGACACCTGTCTTCTCCCCTTCCTGTAATTGCAGGATTTCACCAGAATGCATCTTGGCTCAGAAGAAGAAGTGAGTAAATCAATGGGATGAGGATGGCTTGAGGGGAGGGAAGCAAGTGAAGAACACTTACCATGAGAACAGGCACCAGCAGAAGCCGACTGAGGGCAGCTCTAAGCCTGCTTCTTTTCCAAACTGCAGGCAAGAGTTCTCTGCACCTCAGGATCCATAAATGGAATCTGGATGCACACTTTTATGTGGCTGGATGCCACCCTCCCCCATCTGTGTAAAGATAACAGTCATGTCCCTTCTGCATCTGCCCCCACCTACTATTGGCATTGGCTCTCAAGCTGAAAAAGACTCCCTAGCCCCATTTTATAAGATGTCCTGTAATCTTGTTGATGTTAAGTACCAGCATCCTAATTCTTTTTCTTTTTAATGGAACCAGACCTTTTTGGAATAATAATTATAATTTAATAATAATTTATTATTTATACGCCGCCCATCTGGCTGAGTTTCCTCAGCCACTTTACAGGCGTGGCCTAATTTAAAATGTTCCCTGGTGCCCCCCAAATGGAAACCATCCCTCCTGACATATCTGTCTCTCCTCTGTGCATTAATGATACCTCAGCTCCACCTGCCTAGCTGGCCCTGTGCATAGAACAGGGAGCGTTTCTGAGGAAGCAGCCTTAGGTTTGAACTTCCTACTTAGCAAGCTAAACTTTGCTCCCACACATGGCTACCTCTCCCTGTGTCATTGATGCCAAAGGGCACCACTGGGAATTGCGACTCTGGGATAGATAAGCTACAATTCCCAGGGATCTTTGGGAACGGGGAAATGTGCTTCTAAGATACAGGTGTATGTATGCAGCCTGAGATAGTCATCTTGTGCCATTTGATGCTGCAAAACCTTCACTTCTTGCCACTGATGGAGAGGTAGTCTTCTGCGGAAGACAAAGCCTAGGACAGTAGCTCCTAGTCCAGCTCCAGTCTCACAGAACAGCCCATGGAGCCCCACCCACCTGGCTAAACAGAGCCAGCCTGGTCAACCAGGGTTGGCCCTTTTCTCATGTACTCTTCATGGCATTGACCCTTTGACCAGCAAGGGTGTGAGCCACAAACAGGCTTCACCACAAGAATGCCTCCTGCCTTTCAGAGCAAGAGGAAGAGCAGAACATCGGACATATTTATGTTAGGCATAAATGAAAGTTCCAGCCCTGAAGACCGAAGCAAAAGCAAATAACTGATTTTTTTTTTATTCTCCCCTCCCTCCAGCACACTGTGTTCTACATTGCAAGTGTTGATGGTGTATTTCTTCCAAAACACCCCAAGGACCTCCTTGAAGAGAAAAGGATTAATAATGTTCCATTCATCATAGGCGTCAATAACCATGAAGCAGGATGGATTATTCCTAGTGTAAGACATTGTGTGTGTATTTTCATGCACCTTTCTGGAGCCCCCTAGTGCTCACATCTAGAACTAGGAGCTCTGCTTCTTCTCCTCTAGATGCTGCAGTTGCCGGATGCCACCAAGGGGCTTGACAGAGAGACAGTCACTCTTGTGCTGCGCAGCTCAGAGCAAATCTTGGTAAGGGGCTTTCTCAGACTGATTGACTTTCTAATGTCATTAAGCTGTACTTCCCCAAGTGAATTGTTGCTTGGGGTGGCAAGGAGGGGCTTTTTGGAGATGCTTGATATCCACTGGCAGCTTTCTGGTCGTCTAAAGAACTCTTTTCAGCATCTTCATCAAGGGGATGGCAGGGAAGGGTAATTACAGGGTTCCCAGCAGAAGGGAATAATGTGGTTCAATGTTGCCCTTGTCCTTGGTCATGGGGAAAGCTACTGTTCAATAACTCTTCCTGCCTTTATCTGCCCATTGCAGGGTGTTGCTCCGGAGCACGTTCCTATAGTTGCCAATGAATATCTGAAGGATGTTAGTGACTCTGTACAGCTCAGGGACAAACTCCTCGAGCTGCTAGGAGATGTGGTATTTGTTGCTCCAGCCATCCTAACAGCGAAACTCCACAGAGGTCAGTTTGCTGTCAGAGTTGCTGCATCACAGGTGGCCTTGACTGGGCCAGTAGAAGTGAGCTAGCTGCTCACTAGGAATGAGGCATTAATTGGGTTTCATTGGGATTTTAACATGAACCTCACCAATTCACACTTTCTGAAACAAAAGTGAAACATAGCTAGCCTTCAAAATTAGCATTTCTCCCAATTTTGTGATGCAATTTCCCCACCAAATAGTGTGTGCATCTGGGGAAAGTTTGAAGAAAAAAAAATCCGTATATTAGTGAAAACTACACATAAAAATGCATTGTGTTAGGGAAAATTGCTTGCAAAAATTTGTCGTTAGGAGAAACTTGCACTAAAATGCTTGTGGGTTTTCATGAGGACTTCAAACAAAAATTACAAAAAAGTGGAGCACCTTCCTCCTGAATTGATTCCCCCCTCCACCCAAGATGTCTCCACTCATGACAGCTGCAGATGCTGAGCCCAGGTTTGTTGGTGTGTGAAGCATTTATTTGCTTCCACCACTGAGCTGCTGGCCTTCAGCATTAACTGCCTGTGGCTCTCTCAGAATGGCCATGCAAGCATTTGGTTGGGGTAGCGGGATGGAAATTACTTTCTACCAGGAACTCTGGTTTTCAGTTTGAAGTCTGGGAAATAGTGGCTATGCTAGTTGAGAGAATATCCCCTGGAACCTCCACATGGAAAGAAGTCAAGAGTATGGGTGAGTCCCTCTGGTTTTGGAAACAATTAAAAACTCTTCAAAGCCTCTTTCTCCCGAGAGATAAAGTGAAGTGAACACCTGCCCCACAAGCAGTGATCCCCCTTCAAACTGTCATCAACTCTCTGAAAAATGACTTCTGGTTCCAGTTCCAAAACCAAGAGTGGGCAATTAGAACTGGCTCACAGACTGAATCCAGAACTTCTCCCCCACAGCAGACCATTCTGGACCTAAATGAAAAGGTTTTTGTAAATAAATAAATTTAAGGTTTCCTCCTGTTTTCTTCCACCAGCTACTCACTCAACATAGAATAGAATCATAGAATCATAGAGCTGGAAGAGACCACAAGGGCCATAGAGTCCAACCCCCTGCCAAGCATGTTGCTTTATGTTTATTTTGGGTAATGTGCCAGAGAATGCCCCCTTCTAACAACATCTTTGGTTTTTTTCAGATGCTGGCTACCCAGCCTATGTGTATGAATTTCAGCACCGTCCAAGTTCATCCTTGGGCTTTAAACCGGACTATGTTAAAGCGGACCATGGTGATGAAATTGGCTTTGTCTTGGGGAAGCCTTTCTTAGCAGGTGAGGTGCTTCTGCTCTCTAAAACTTTTTACATTTTATTTTTAGCAATTAATGATATTTTGGTTTCGTCTGCAAACGATGGCCATGTAATCACATCTAAACAGGATGTTTAAACCTCAGGATTGCTGGTGGTCACAGAGGGGCTGTGGGTGGCTGCATTTTGAAGACTCTTAAATTGTTGTCCAAGGCAGATCCACATGCAATTTGTTAACAGCAGTCAGATTTTAAGGTTGTGAAGGTATGAGCCACTGTTGTCAATCCAACACTTCCCACCCCTCTCGCTTCTGGTCCTGGCATCCCAGCATTGATTGCATTAGTGACTCTCACTGAGCCTAAATGGCAAGAGGAGTGAAGTTATGGACGAAAGCTGCAGGAGCTCCATTTTCACCAGGCAGTGAAGCTCTTTCGAAGCATGTCTCCCTAATCTATAGGACTCCTTAGTGAGTATCTTGTGACTCCAGCTGCAATCAACCAGAACGAAAGTGACCTACACTATTGGCCAGAATTATGGAAACTTTTTGAAAAAAGTGTATTTCTGAGGTTTGATAGCTCATAACACCACTTTTTTTGAGTAATACCATAAAATTATATATCAATGGAAAGATAATGAAGAATGCAGCAAAGTTTGTTCAGTTATCTGTACTCTATCAAAGGTTATAGCCAAATAACCAGAAAAAGGAAGCACAACTTGCTTAGGTTGATATGCAGTAGCTTTTTCCTTAATTTGAGTGTAGCCAATGAGCATGAGTGTTTAGAGAGCCAATCAGGTGTTATGAGCAATCAAACTTTGGAAATACACTTTCCCCAAAAGGTTTCCACAATTTTGGCCACTAGTGTATTAAGGGCTAGGTGACCTGTAGCAATGTATAGGAATTTTATATAACTCATTTTTTTCTGTTGTCCCCCCCCCCCCAAAGAGCCACTCTGTGTGTTATGAAGATATTATTGTTACGCAAGAGAAACTGAATTATTTCTGTAGACAGGCAGAGCATAAGGAGGAAGGGCTCATAGCATTAACACTCTGCTTCCCCATTAGGTTTCCAAGAAGATCTCCAAAGCCTCGTCTTTGGTTTCACAGAGAGCAAGTAATCCTCCAGACCACCAGCCACCCAGTCCGATAACAATATTTTATATCGCTCCTTTGTTGTGATTCTTATTATTGTGATATTATTATTGTATTGCATTTTTGTATTTGGTATACATAGAAAAGGTAAAAAAGGTAAAGGACCCCTGGATGGTTAAGTCCAGTCAAAGGCAATTATGGGGTGTGGCGCTCATCTCACTTTCAGGTTAAGGGAGCCGGTATTGGTCCACAGCTTTCCGGGTCATGTGGCCAGCATGACTAAACCGCTTCTGGGGCAGCGGAACACCATGGTTGTATCCAATGGGTGAAATTCAGCGAAGCTTTACTAAGAGTAGACCCACTGCAATTATTAATTTACCCTGAGTAAAAGTTGAAAACTATCCCATAATCTTTAAAAATGGCTTACATCTGTATTTTTGTCTCTTGTCTGCAGGTGATGCAACAGAGGAAGAGAAAAGACTGAGCAAAACGGTTATGAAATATTGGGCTAATTTTGCTCGCAGTGGGTGAGTAATAGAATAGAATAGAATGCTGATGTTGTGTTACTGTAATATAGGCCTTTTTGAACCAGTGGGTGCATTTTGAATTTTGAGAGAATGTTATGGGCACAAGTCACAAAATGGCTGCCATGAAGGTATGGCATAACACAAATGGCATAACACAAAATTAGACCACTGTCATGGCTCCTTTACTCTCTCTCACACATACACTCCTCCAGGACAATCTATTGCTTAGCATGTGAAGCCAGCTATATCCTGCTAGCCCTCATTGTGGAGATACAGCTGTTAAAGGCAGAATAACCCTGTTTTTTTTCTCCAGTGTCAATCCTACACTAAAGTCTAGGCTGCCATCAGATGCCCATTTACCTGGGAGTAAGCTCCATTAAACACTTACTTTGAAGGAGATGTATAAACCCTTGTACTGTAAGTGAAAATACAGCAAATTCTTAATGAGGGCCTGGCTTCCAGCTCCTGCAAAACAGAAGACATACCTCGGCCTCTTTGAAAAATTTTCACCATTTGAATTTGCCATTCTGGGTGAGGAATTATTTAACATTCACACACACTTACCATGTAGTATTTGCAATAAAATAACTTCTAGGGAGGGCTGACCACAGAAAAAATGCATCCCAGTTGCTGGAGGAAAAGGAAATATAAACTACGGAGATTTCAAGGACCACTAAAAATACATAAGTGAAGAAAGCACACTAAAGGCAAGTGGACATTAGCAGCTGTTTAGGACCCTGGGGATCCTTACTGCATGGTGGTCAGACATCTCATTTATCAATCAGAGATCTGACTTCACTTGGCAGATTGAAGATGTCATGCTAGCTCATTTCAGATAAAAATTACTTAAAAGGGTGGCTGCACATTTTGGTTGATAACTTTCTTCTAGGAAGGTCAGAGACCAACTAAAGAAAAGAAAAAAGACTGGAAGCTTAGAGTCCAGGGACTCCAACAAGAGTGTTTGCACATGAGGGCTGGCCGCCCCTGTCTTAGAAGATCACAGGATGAACATAAGACAATAGTGAGATGCAAATGCTTTGAAAGCTAATGCAATCTTAGGCTTCATTGACAGAATCATGTTCAGATTGTTGAAAACCATATAGAGTCAGTCTATCCTGCATTAGCCAGGCAGCACCTGTAGTCTCGTGTCCAGCTCTGGGCGCTACATTTTAAGGACATTGGCCGGCTGGAGGTTTGGGGGGGGCGAGTGACCAGGGTGGTGAGATATATGTTCTATAGGCTTAAGGATGTGTCAGTGAAGCAAAACCCCTGACCCACAATCAGCGCCATAAAACATAGATTTGCACAGCAATATAGGCAGGAGGGTGTAGTGGGAAGAGCAGGAGCCTGTTTAGTTGGCTTGTGTGCCTTGCGAGGTGGTCAGGGTCCTACTTCCAGTATTGTCCCAAATTGTCCCACCATCACCCACAAGAGTGATGGCCTCTTTTTATGTTTTCTAGGAACCCGAATGGTGCTGGCCTGGTGAACTGGCCCCGGTACGATGCAGCTGAACAATACTTGGAAATAGGCTTAAAGCAGAAGCCAGCAAAGAAGCTGAAGGAGCAAGCAGTTAACTTTTGGACCAAGACCTTACCTGAAAAAATAGCTGAAAGCCAAAGGCGAACTGAATTATAAACCCTTAACCAGGCTCAGGTTGCTACAACACAGGAGATACTTTTTTGTTTCACTGGAAATGATTTCACAGAGAATTGTTATCCACAGTTTGATGTTTGGTCAGTTATTGTCCATTGCCCACCAATTTGTTGATCACTAACAAAATATAGATGGGGTTCTGATTACATTTGCAAGCTTCATAACTGAAGAGCTTAATTTAGGCCCACAGGCCTGATGAAGCATCCTCATTCTGCCCACAAGACCATTTTTACCCTCCTTCCCTACAGCTCCATTAAGCATGATATGTCAGGTGCAGGGCAGGTAAAAGCAGGACAGGTAGAATGCCATAGAGTGATGGACTGGGAAGTCCTAAGAGAAGTGACCTATAATGGAAAATGTACGATGTATATACAAAAAATCTGGGAAATGTACGAATACTTTTTTTTTTTTTTTAAAAGCACAAAATACATGAAAAGAACAAAAAAGTAGCAAACCAATAAAGCATAACTAACATAATTAATGTTACTAATTAAGGCCTATAAACTCTCTTTTTTGAATGCAAAACACTGCAAATTTTGAATAAAACCTTTTGATTTCAAAATACAGTGGTACCTCAGGATGTGAACGAGATCCATTCCGGAGCCCCGTTCGCATCCCGAAGGGAACATAACCCGCGTCTGCGGGTCACGTTTCGGTGCTTCTGTGCATGCGCTTGCGGTGAAACCCAGAAGTAATGCGCTCTGTTACTTCTGGGTCGCCGTGGAGTGCAACTGGAAAATGCCTAACCCAAAGCTTATTCATCCCGAGGTATGACTGTAAAGCTAAAACAAGTATCCTAGAGACATATACAAAGTTGTCCTAAGTAGCTTGCAAAAGCAGCACTTGCACTTGTGGGCCTGCTCACAAAGTGTTGCTGGGCTTGTGGGGCACCGTGAGTGTGCCCAGCTTTGCAGCAATGGGCAGGGGTCACTCTGGCAGCACACCCCGTCCCCACGGCCTTGCCCCCATGGTGCACCCACCCCAGGCACAGGCGGGGAATGTTCCACCACTGCTGGATATTCCTCTTCTGCAGCAATTCACAGGGCATTGCTGATCTCAAATGATTGGGGAGAGGTTGTGACGGACTCTCCCGTGTAACGCTGCCACCACTCCTTGTCTATCTCCTGCAAAAGGGGTAGCCAGGGGGAGGGGGAGTTAGGGACTCTAAGAAGGAGGGCAGCTGCCGCAGGGGGGGTGTCCATCCCCTTCACCCAGCTAAGAAGGCTCCCTGGTTCTAAACCAGACGCTTTTGAGTGGCAAGGGGTTCTATTCCACCCCAAGGGCCACATGCCCACATGGGAAACTTCTTGGGGCTGAGAGCTTTCAGAGGAGGAAGTGGGACTGGAATACCCACCCTTATTTATTTGGCCTGCCAGGACACCCTCTCACACTCTCCCCCCAAAAGACTCCTCTCACCTTCAGCCTCTTGATATTCCTTGAGATCTGCCCCATGAGGTCCATGATGGTCTGCATGCTTGGCCACTCCACCTCTGTTGAGACAGGGAACCCTCTGTATAAAAAGAGTCGGCCTTTGAGGTGCTACCAGGCTTTTTGCAGACAGGGAGCTGCTGTCCAGGACGTTTCCTAGTCTTGCCTCTTTCAGTGCCCATGAGCTCCATGGGTGGTAGAGATAGCCCAAGCCAACTCTCTTCGCTGTGAGCCAAACAACCCCAATGAGTGAGGAGCAGATGCCCACCTTGGCCCTGTTTTCCGAGTCTACCCATTGCAGAGCTGCTTAAACTCTACTGCAGTCAGGGAACCACAGGGAGGTCAATCATCACCCAACCACCCCTCCCATCAACCAGGCACCCTTTCCCAGGCAAGGGGGCAACAAGGAACCGTGGTGTTATGGCCCCCCTTCTTACTGTTGGCCATGGGGTGGACAAGGAGGGTCTTGAGAGGAACAACGGGACTTAAGGCGGAGCTCTCCTTCCCGAGCAATTTAAGCTCCTTTCGCTTCAGGAACATGACCAGGTCTTTGAGAAGCAGGATGTGAAGGTCCTAAGAGACACACACACACACAGAGGGCGGTTGTTGCTCACCTGCTCCACTTACCCCAAGGAGAATATCAGGGTGTCAGGCTGCAGAATCAGACCAAAGGCCCCACAGGTCAGAGGGACAAAGGATGCCGGACCAAATCAGGCCCTTGCACCCATGTAGTCCATGTGCATTTCAACTGCTGAGGCTCTACTTGTTTTAGGGATCATGTTCTAAAACTGCTTGGTTCTTTTAATCTTTTTTAAATATACCTGAGGTCCCTTTGCTTGGTCTGTCTAGCTCAGCCTTGTCTCCTCTGGTTGGCAGCAGTGACTCTCCAGGTCTTTTAGACTCAATAGACCCACAGCCCACATTGATTCATGTCAGTAGAAAAGGGAGATATAAAAAGCCAACCAGAGAGGAAGCACACACAACCCTCCACTATAAGAGGTCTGTGTTCTCTCTCTCTCTCTCTCTCTCTCTCTCTCTCTCTCTCTCTCTCTGTGTGTGTGTGTGTTTGGGTTTCGGAGGAGAGGTTGTTTCTTCCAACCACGTACCCATAGTCTTCAACTTGCTGATGCACAACTTCAGAGGCCCCTCATGGATCAGTTGATGGTCCTTCACGTCAAGGTTCTGCACAGCAGGGACAGGAAAAGGCATCATTTCAAAGAGGGAAGAGCAGGCTAAGGTCAGTCACTTGAGAGAAAGGCAAAGGGCAGAAGGGAGGCCTTACCTGGAATTCCACGGCCAGCGGGTGGCTGCTGTTCTGCAGAGACCTGGCATCCAGCCAATTCTGGTAGGTGCCTAGTTGATGTTGGTTCTCCGCCTGCCTCAGCCTGTTCATGCTCTGGAGGATTTCCTTGCCTCGGTTGCGCTGGTGCTCCCAGGTCAACCCTGAACGAAGGAGGCACAGAGAGACAGGGTGAGAGAGACAGCGGGGCTGACAGGCTGCTGGCAAAGTTGGCTTTGTTTTATTAGTTTGAGACTCACAAGGTGATCACAGAACAAATTAGGAACAAAGCAAACAAGTCTGAAAGGCAGATGAGCAGCAGCAGCCCAGATGCAGAAGGCAAAAGCATCCTGGTTTGCTGATAGGAAAGTGGGCAGCCGAACAACACTCACACCCTACAGACTCAGCCCGACTAATGCAAGCAGAGGGGGGTTGTATAAACACTCCCCCAATCTTCCTCACCATCATCCCTTTGTTTGCCGTCTTTCCCTAGTAAGGCAGGCTCAATGCATCTTACAACCTCCAAAATTTAGGAAGCACGTCAACATTTAATCATTGAGAGACGCAGGTATCCTGGGACACCCTCCCCACCTAGGGTTGCCATATCTTGGAGAGCAAAATGGAGGACAGCTTGAGCTGCTGCCAACCTAAGCCAGCAAAAGAGGCACACAGGGCTGCTGCACCTCATACCTCTTTCCCCTGCTCGGGCTGGCAGCTGCCGTGTTATACAAAGCAGCCCAAGCCCAAAAAATCCAGACATTTCCTTAAAGTGTAAAAATCTGCCCAGATGGGCATGTTGGCCCCCCAAAAGAGAACATGTCTGGGTTTTCCCGGACACATGGCAACCCTATCCCCACCACACCCAACACACACATATGTGGAGAGAAAGAGACCATCAGTGTGCTTGAGCATGTTATACAGCAGCAGAGGGTAGCTGGTCAGGCACTGCATCTCAGATTCGAGGAAATCCTTCAGCTGGCGCTGGTGACATTGAGGGCAGCTCTCGATTTCCTGGGAGAGGCAGAGAAGGAAGCAGGCAGACAACCTGTTTCTGGAGATCAGAGAGAGTCAGCTACCTCCAGGATCACAAGCAACCAAACAAGAGGGGAGCATGTTGCTGCTCAGCTCCTACTTGCTAATGGGCTTCTCCTTTGGGGCAGTTGGGCGGCCACTGTGAGAACAGGAAGCTGTCCCTCATTCCAAAGAAACCAAACCCTGGGAAAGTTCCTGGAATCTCGTACCACTTGCCGATTGGGGTGCATACAACAATATTTTACCGCTAGATCATCTGGTTGGTTCTCCTGCACTCTTGCATTTGCCCAAGGAGTGAGCAGCAGGGAGAAGGAGGCAGGCCTCTTACCCCTCTCCCTGAATGGAAAAGACACCCCCCCCCCACTGGACAGTGCCAAGCCAGCAATGGAAAAGGCCCTTTCCTTGAGCAAAGTCTCCTCTTCACACACAGGATACCTGAATCATGCCCCAGAAGTAAACATCCTTCCACTTCTTGGTCTGGAGGAACTTCAGGGCCTTGGATTGCTGTATGCAGAATTTGATGACAGCCTCCTGGACCTCTTTGCTTGCACCCACACCAAACTATGGGGGAAGGAAGGAAGGGAGCGGGCAGGGAAGAAGAAACATGTCTGGTGAGCATCATGAAATCAAAGGCCCAACTCAACCAGAGACCCACAGGCATCCTCCTCCCAGTCACTGCCAGCCTCCCTGCTCTGCTGTGGGATCATTACCTGGGAAAGTAGGAGGTCCTCGATCTCCTCAATGAGGGGCCCTTGCTCTTGCAGCTTCTTCATTGGCTCTGACAGAGAACCTGGGAGAACAGGGAAGAGAGATGGGAGGGGAGGGTGAGAAGGTCAATGGGAGTGGGGAGGGGCAGGGGAATGGCCTGCTTTAAAATTATGCTCTTTTTTTTTTAGTGCCAGTTTCTCAGCAATGGAGGCAATGTGTCTCATTTATTTATGTCATTTACATCCCACCCACCTTTTCCTCCAAGGAGTTTAAGGGGGTGTACGTGGATTTCCTCCTCATTTAATCCTCACAACAACGCTGTGAGGTCGGTTAGGCTGAGAGGCAGCAACTGCCCCCCCTCCACTGCCAAAGGCAGTTAAGTTATCCCATTCCTGAGGAGCATTGCTCTTGCGCTCATGCCTTGCTGCTTGTGGCCCTCCCTGAGAACAGGCTGCAGCTCTGGCTGGGCCTTTTGGGCCTGATCCTGCTGCTGGAAATGCACCCAAAGAAGAAGAGAGCACCCAAGGATGCAGGTATGAGCGCCACCGAAGTAGGGTGTGTATTTTAGGGCTGAGTGAGAAATGATCTCCCATAATTCCCCATCCTATTTGTGGTTGGTGAAAGTGGAGGTGGGGAGCATTCTCCTGAATATTTGGGACGGGGGAGATGGTAATTCTGCTGCAATTTGGATGGTGACAAAAAAGGAAACACAGGAAATTCTTTGGAAAACTCCCTGGTAAAATTGTTGGCTCATGTAACACCCAGCATGGGATTTAGAAAACTCAAATAATCCAGGAGCATCTTTAAAACCTGGGCAATCCTCCGCTCTAGCCCGTGACTTTACCTTCTGTGCAACCAATACCACACTGGACCAACAACTAAGCCAAATAAATTTCTCCAAAGGAGCAAGATAGTTCCCGTGTCAAAGGATCAAATGAAGACAGTTATTCAAAGAAGAGGTTTCCAAAGTCATTGGATCAGATAAAGACAGTTATTCAAAGGAGAAAGAGGTTTCTCTGAAGATGCCCACAAAGTCAACTAATCTGAAGGCTTTTCAACTGATCCAACTGACAGGGCTTCCAACTGACACAAGGATCATTTCAAACAATTCAAATGGCCTCCCTGGAAACAAAACATTCCACAGCCGGTTGTGAGGTCAGAGCCTGGCCAAGGACTGCACCCATTGCCTCTGGGCTCCAGGCATGCTCTCTCTGCCAGGCCCATGTCACCACTTGGCAACTTCAGGCGGCTGCCAAGCCCCTGGCCCACCCCTGCATTTACCCCCAAGCAGGAGGCTTAGGCAGCTGCATCTAGGCTCCTCTTAGAGTTCCCCCAAATCCTCCCAACTTTGCACCCCTTTGGAGAATTGAAGGAAATGTTTTATCGGTTCCAGTGGTTTGGATGTTATTTTAAATGTTAGTGTTTGTGGGCTTCATTGGATTATGGAACTGTTATAGTAAAATCCTTGGGCTCATTTGGATTGCCAAACAAAGACACAAGTCAGGAATATAGGAGCAAAATAGCAGCCGGTAGGTCTGATCTTTATTCAAAAGACTGTTGCAACAGGACTTCTACCCAACACATGGAAGAAGCAGGAAGTATTTACAAAATTGAATTGTGGTGGTTTGGGGGATGGTCTGGGGATGCAGTGTCCCGTTTAACTGGAAACAACCCCCCCCCCAACCTTAATAAAAATTCCGGTAACAGAACTACCTTCTCTCTCTGCCTGGATTCTCACTCACATTCTCCACCTCTAGGCATCTTTTTAAAAACATGTTTGTGCTCCTAGAGGCCTTTCTTGGTGTTTTACTGTTTTTTTTACATGAAAACTCCATCTTTTGTCTAAGGAACAAAGTACAATTCCTCTCCAAATTATCCTCACAATAACCCTGTGAGGTAGGCTAGGCTGAAACCTGGTCCAAGGTCACCCAGTGAGCTTTATAGCCAAGAGGGGATTTGAACCCTGGACACTCGGGTCCTAGTCAGGTCTGGACACCCTGGTATATTATCATTTTAACTGCCCTGTTTTGTCAGCTCCATTTACCCCCTGTATTTCAAAGCCACATGTCCTCATGGTAGCAACCCAGATGCCTCTTCTGGGTAGCCCACAAGCAGGACCAGAGCGCAGCAACAGCAGCAGGGCCTCCCCCACTTGTGAGTCCCAGCAACTGGTATTGGGGCACTCCTCACTGCCTCCAATACTGGAAGTTGTAGGGGCCTGTTGCGGCTTTTAATGATGAAACAAGCACACCCTTGCGGAGAAATGACTTCCAGTGAAACTGGGTGAATTTAAATACCAGGCAGCCACTAGAGGGTGCAACGGACACGCATTAGCTCCTGTTGCAACTGGGGGTGCAGTGGGGTGGTAGGGGGCAATGCTGATAATAATAATAATAATAATAATAATAATAATAATAATAATAATAATAAATTATTATTTATACCCCACCCATCTGGCTGAGTTTTCTCAGCCACTCTGGGCAGCTCCCAATCGAGTGTTAAAAACAATACAGCATTAAATATTAATACTAGTTAACCTCAGTAATTTATTACATTGTGCCTTTATTTATTTAGCATATTTTTACCCCCCTCTTCAGCCAAAAAGGCTCCCACAGTGACTTACATGAAAACAGAACAAGACATACAGCAGGTTACATACGCTTCAGGTTACATACACTTCAGGTTACAGACTCCGCTAACCCAGAAATAGTGCTTCAGGTTAAGAACTTTGCTTCAGAATGAGAACAGAAATTGTGCTCCGGCGGCGCGGCTGCAGCAGGAGGCCCCATTAGCTAAAGTGGTGCTTCAGGTTAAGAACAGTTTCAGGTTAAGAACGGACCTCTGGAACGAATTAAGTACGGTACTTAACCCGAGGTATCGCTGTATAGGCATTTACATAGACACTGTATATGGAAAATAAAAGTATTTGTAATGTTAATTGGTCTTGATTACTTAGTCTGATGTAAAAAAAAAGTCTTTGGACTAGGACCTGGCAGACCAAGATCCCCCCCCCCCTTCAGCCATGCTGCAGCTCCTTGATCCAGCCCTTGCATTGCATTGCATACAACGCTAAGCATACACTGAGCAGACCCACTTAAATTATGGTTATATCCCTTTTTGTCAGTGGGTAGTCTGAGTAACAAGAGATGTGTAGCCTGCACTACCTTGCACGGCTGTTGTGAGGATTCAACAGGGAGGTGGCCATGGGGGGGCGGGGTTGCATGGAGGCTCCTGCTCAGTTGCAATCCCATGGCCAGCCTTGTGAGCTCCCAGTTGGAGAAAGGGCACTGAGGGACAAAGACATTGTTGTTGCACATGTGGCAGTGGGAGGAAGGTGGGCGCCTTGCCTGAGAAAGTGTGACCTGCAAGGAGAGGCTATGGCCCTTGAGTAAGCACGGGGGCAGCAGCGCCTCAGGCAGGCGTCCACTCCTTCACTTGACATGGGGTGTGGGGTGGGCACTTCCTCTGCCACCCAGCTAGCCAACTCCCAGTAGCCCCAACATCCATCAAGGCCAATAGTTAGTGAAGAAGTGAGTTGTGAAGCTGAAGATGGCTTCTTGAAAGTTTTCTATGTGCATAAAGAAAAAACAGAAAAACCTTTATTGTGGTTTCCAAGAACTTCTGAACGAGTTTGGACACAAGCACCCATGTGAATAATCAGCTCTCACCCTTTTGCTTTTGGGTCTTGTCTTTCTTGAAGCCTAGATGGGTTTTTGCCCTTCCACATTCCATAAGTTGCTGACAGCAGCAGCAGAGCGATTCTAACAACTCAGGCCTGAGGCAATATTCTGATTACCTTTTAGCATGCTGAGATCAGCAGGTTTCGTAGTCCAAATAAACTGGGTGTTCTTCATAAACCAAGGCCCTTCGTTCATTTGTGCTCCAGGGATGTTGAGAGCACCCAGAAATGGCTGTTTCTCCAACAGGTGAGATCACATGTTTCAACCTCTGCACATTTTGCAAGGAAAGGCAACATGATAGATCAGGCATGTCCAAAGTCCGTTTTGGGGGCCTAATTAATCCGGCCCCTGTGGCAGTTTATTTCCTTGGGTAAAATCCTGAAAAAAACCTCAGCAACTTTGGTCGGCCCTCACGGACCTTCACTTCATCAAATCTGGCCCTCTTTGAAAAAAGTTTGGACACCACTGTGATAGATGTTTATAACATTATGTATGACAGAGTAAAAGTGTCTGGATAAAAGTTTTTCTCCCTCATAATGCTGGAACTTGTGGACATTCAATGAAACTGAAGGTTGGAAGATTCAGGACAAATAAAGTACTTTTTCAGGGCATAGTTAAACTGTGGAACTCACTGTCACAGGAGGCAGTGGTGGCCACCAACTTAGATGCCTTAAAAAGAGGATCAGACCCATTCATGGAGGAAAAGGCTATCAATGGTTACTAGTACCCACAATGGCTATGCTCTGCCTCCATGACTGGAGTTAGTAACTCCTCTCATACCATTTACTGGAAACCACAGGAGGGAAGAGTGCACATGTGCTCAAGTCCTGCTTGAGGGTTTCCCACAGGCATGAGAACATGATGCTGGACTGGGTGGGCCATTGGCTTGATCCAGCAGGCTGTTCTTCTATAAAAGCAGAGCCCTGCTTATCTTGCAAATGCTGGGGTCAGCTGCCACCTCTGCTTTCTCCTCCTCCTCCCTCCTCCTCTGGGCATGATGGACACCTATGGCAAAGGGTAAAAAGGCACCCCAACAGCATTTCATGTACAGAAGCCAATGAAGCAGTGCATCCATCATCGCACCCAAGGCCAGTGGGCAAGGATGGGAGCCACAGGGCAGGTTGTGTGGCATACACTGTTAGGATATTTCCGTTCCACCTTAAAAAGGGGACAGGCTGTTGTGAGTCACAGCCTACGTATTTCCTGTTCACAGGATGTTTCTGTTGCGTCTATGCTTTCGTTTTCTCTCTGTGCCTGAGACATTGAAGCAGGCAGTCATGTTTTCTTTGTTCTGACCAACGCTGAATAAAGTTGTAAATAATGCTCTCCTGCGTGAATCTTTCGCTGTGCGAATTCTGCTGATAGAGCGTGCATCAGCTCTGGAATGTGGCAAGCTATTTCTGGAGCTCGTGTCGCTAATTGAATGATACTGCGTGTCTACGGGAGATTGATGGATCGTCCGGAATCGACGAGGGGTCATGATGGCCTTTGTCTCCCTGGCAGTATCCCAACATACACAACTCTGTTCCCATCATCCTGCCCCCTCTCAGCGTCTGCTGCCTCACTCTGCCTATTGGTAGGGCCAGGCCTGTGAGCATTTCATCTCCTTGGTGGATTATCCTTTGTTGTCATGGACAGGGGCTGGGACTGTTTGTCGCAGCACCCCCAGTGGCAAGATGATTCTATTCACATCCACTTCTATTGGAAGGAAGCCTCCTCCCCATAATGCTCTGATGATGCACCTTAAGTAGTTGTTGCTGCTATTACATTTCTACCCCACCTTTCCTCCAAGGAGCTCAAGGAGACACACAACAGTTCTCCCCCTCTCCATTTTATTCTCACAACCATAGGGAGGAAAACGACAGCTCCTGCAATAAGCTACTTGAGCCAGTGGGTGGCGATAGAAGGGCAACCTGTTCTTCCTCCTCATGGATTCTTTCTCTTTTAGCAACTACTTTTGCTTTTCCCTTCCTCCATGTCACTCCAATATTTTTTTGTTCAAGCCAGTTAGTATGAGTTACTTTGTGCTAGTGCCTCTGTATTAGCCAAGTGTGCAGCTTGTGCTCAGAATAGCTTTGTGTGCCGTGACTAATCAACCTTAAGTTTTCTTTGTCCTTTCAACCAGTAGTCTTATCAGACTATTTCTGTGTGCACTCTGCTGTAACATATTTGCCAAAGTTTGACAACAACCACCTTGTGAGGTAGATTAGTTTAGGAGACAGTGCCTTGCCAGAAGTCAGCCAAGTGAGTTTCATGACTGAGCATGGATTTCAACTCCAGTCCTCAGGGTCCTAGTCCAACACTCCAACCACTGCACCATACTGTCAGTGATACTGAATCCTATTATCAGTGGACCACCCAAAGCTTCATTTCTCCAGAAAGCAGTCATTGTTGTTGTTGTTATTGCAGAGAGCAAATTGTGTCTGCAAAGTCATCTGTCTTGTGACTATGTGACCCATCTGCTTTTTGTCTCTTTTGGATGGGTTGCCTGCACTGCTGAAATGTGATTCGTTGTTTGATTGATCAATGGCTGTATATCAGTTCTGATATTCTGCCCATGTTTTATTCTTTTCATTCATTTACCACTTCCCGTGAAACATCCTGAAGTGATTTAACAATAAAAACATCCAAAGTAAAACCATTTCAAAAGTCCGATACAGATTCAAACTGGGATAAAAAAAAATCTCCACAGAAAAGGCTTGTCAAAAAAGGGATTTCATAAGCACTGAAAACAGCGTAGTGATGCACACACTTAGGAGTAAGCCCCATTGAAACAAGCAGCAAGTCTTCCAAACAAACCTGACCCAACAATGAGTTTCTCTCTTACATACCAGATTGGGTTATAAGCCACCTCCCTGGCTACCTTGGAGGAAGGGGGGGGGCACAGATGGGGAACAACAGGGAAAAGGCTATTCTCCCACTCCCTCACAATATGGAGACCTCTGTTTCAGCGTTTGCCCCATGCCCTGTTTATGAGCTCAGTTTCGGGCCTCCTGGGTCACACACCTGCAGCAGGTGCTTCTATCACTGTTATTCATTATTCTAGAAAGCGCTAAAATATACTACACACTACAAGGGAGTGAAATGAACAGGCTCTGACCTGCAAGCTGATGATCTAATCTTTTAATCTACACAAGGCTGGTTTGCTGAGGACTCACCTTTTCCTAAGGGAAGCTGTCTCTCTGTCTGACTGTCTCCTTTTTCTCCAGCCAAACTGTCTACTAGCTCGCTTCCCAGTCCCCTCAGGCTTCTCCTGTGGGCCTCTAGCTCAATTTTCAATCCTCTTTCTGAAACAGGTTTCCTAGCCTGTGGCACCTTTGGCACAAACACAGACCCATCCCACATTCATCTGGTCCAGTTGCCACCTGTTCTCCTGAGAACAGGTGCCGACTTCCCCTTCTCAGGGTGAGATGAAACTCATTTGGTGCAGAAAGGATTCTCAGGTGTATCTCTATATAAGGTCACATTTGCCCCACCTATTTCGTTAGCATATACAGCAGCAAGTCAACTGCAGTTCAATGAATCCTTGGTTGCAACACACTTGCTCACACCTTTGTTCTCAGAAGGTAAGATTCAAGATGACCGCAGGCCTCAATGCCCAGAGAAAGTATGAGGAGGAGGAAGTGACAAATAGGATATACAAGCTAAGATGCATCAGTCTAAACCTGAAAGGATACAGGAAAGCCAGCAGAGATAAAAAGATACAAGGCTAGTCTGGGAATCTGGAGGTCCCTTACCATCTAAGCTCCAAGCAAACCTTTCTCGGCAAGCTGAGTTGCACTCTAACTTCCAACACACACTTTAAAGTCTTGCCTTCCCCCATAGACTCCTGAAAACTGTCATTGCTAAGGATGCTGAGAGTAGCTAGGAGGCACCTATTCCCTTCAGAGCTACCAGTCAGTGTTGGTAGACTAGAAGACATCTAAGGCCAAATCCTGTACCAGCAGCTGTGGTATAAGGCAGCCTATGTTTCTCTCTGTTCAGCTTCTTACTCAACTTTAATGTTAATTTTTGTGTTCTGGAAACTAGCACCGAACTAAGCAGCATTGTGTTGATAGGAGTCTGCTAAGATGCCAGAAGCAAGCAAGCAGAGACCTTTATACAAATGCTGTATCCAGCAAGGAACTTCTTTCCCAAAGGGCAAACCTGACCATGTTTCTCCTACTTGGATAATGAAATGTCTCAAGCACAATGACAAGGAAGGAGGAGCACCTTTGCTGTTCCAGTGAGAGAGGGTGGGTAAATACATGCATGTTCTGCCCTGCAGGTGATTTTTTATGATGGGGTCCTCCAAGCTATATCTATTCCTAGTGTTGGGAATTTCACCTGCTCGATGGGCATATTGCAACTGTACACAGACTTGAAGTAGCCCAAAGGCTAAAAAAGCAGACAGTGGTCCTGCAGACCTAGGGAGTTTCAAAAGAAAGGAGTATTTCACCAGGAAAAACTATTCAGAGTAAATGCGAGAAAGGCACATCTACTACGCTTTTTTAAATTTCTATGGACCTCCTGGAGTCTTCTGGTCCTGCTTTGCTGGCAGTTGTGGAAAGCTCCATAATACTACCTTAATCAGATATAGCGATTTGGGGTTGTCAAAAGCCTACTTAGTACCATGGATAAAATGCACCCAATTTGGGGCATGTTTGTGGTGGTTTAACTACAAAAGGTTCATTTCAGTCATTTTCATGTTTGTCATCTGGCTTCAAACGATAAGTCTGCAGACTTGCGTTACAGGCTCCCATTAGCCTTTAAAAAGGCTATACAGACCACACCCAGCCAACACAGTTCAAAGTTGTCAAGTTTAAAATACTTTTATTTTTCTGAAAACATTTTTCTTCCTTTTATCTGTATGAAAGAGCAATTACAAAATAGGAAAATTGTCTCCTTTTTTCAAACGGCATTTTTAGGTGCAGCAGCTGCATTTATCTGACAGTGGCTCTTTGCAGACACAACTCTTGGCGCATTTGGCACATCCAGCTGGGCAACAGGAGCAGCAGCCTGAAAGAGATGGGCAAAAAATGACATTGGATGTTTAGCGTGCCAAAGAGATTAATGACCTTTAGTAATTTAATTGGCTGGCATTATAACAAATTAAGAGGGATAGTGAAATGTCTCAAGCACAATAAGGAAGAAGGAAAAGTGGTTAAGGTGCCATCAGTTGTATAAGGTGTACAATGACTGCACAGCAAATACAGATACAAACGTAACTAGCCCAAAATCTGAAGTCACTTTTGGCAGATCAACAGCTTCAAAAAAAAATATGAGAGGAAAACCAATTCTTCCAGTTTACAAAAGCTTTCATGCCTCCTTGCGTCAAGCAGTTGTCAGCCAACAAGGGGAACTTTCTCTATTTCTTTCCCCCTGATGCTGGGCATTTAATAAGCCTGGCATGATTTGCACTGGGTATGGGTGAGAGAAATACAGAAGTTCAAGTTTAGGAAGTTTCCCTAAATTCAAAATTAATACCAAGAGGTGTTAACTTTTAATGAATTTGTTCAAGAATAGAAAGATCTTAACCTTGTGAAAGGACAAGCCTTGGAAAGGAGGCTTATAAGGGAGAACATTATGTCTAATCCTATGTATATTTTGTCAGAATCAAGTCCCAAATAGTTCAATGAGAATCACTCTCAAGTACACATGCTAGGACTGCATTGCAAGTTCCTGTGTGAGATCAACAGCCAACACCATTCATTTAGAGCACATGGCTGCTCCCCAGTATCCTGGAAACTGTAGATTACCCTTCAGTGCTGTGGTTCCCAGCACCCTTAACAAACTACCATTCCCAGGATTCTTGGGGAGGGGGGAGAAGCCATATGCTTTAAACATAGTGTGAATTTACCTGCAAAACTCTTAGCTTCTAGGTTTTAACCAGCTCCTTCTGATGCATGGAACTTTTATTGGGTTCACAAAGAGATACTCACTTTTTTTGCATGAAGTGCATTTGCAATTTTTGCATTTGCAGGAGCCGGCACAGGAACAAGAGCCACCTGGAAGGGGGAGAAATATACATGCCACTGAGTTAAATTAAAATAAAACTCCACCCTTTGTCCCTTTCAACAGAAATATATGCTTGCACTGAAGCCACTGAAACCAATGGCTATAGGGTTGCATACAGACAACTTCTTCTCGTTAATAAAAATAGAAGCAATACAAGTTTGCCAAATTGCCATCTATGCCTATAGGATGGAAGAATAAAATTCAGAAGTAAATTGGAGGCAAAACTCCTAAGTTTAATGAGAATGGTTTGGGAGGGTTCCAGGAATCAGAAGCCAAAAAGGGTAAGTTCCCAGAGTTTATACTGTGGGCTTCTTTCTTAAGTGGGACTGCGTTGTGACAGGGAATAGTGCCACTAGCTTGGATCAAGCACTAGAGCCAGTTCTAAAGTGTAGAAAGACTGATGTTCTGAGAATCTGAACAGAGATCACAAGTTCTTAAACAAGTTAGTTACTAAGCATCCCACTATTTACCCAGTTAATGAATGCATTGGGACAACTGTAAGCAAGAATCTCCAGGGTCACAGATTCCCAGAGAGTTTTTTTCATAGTAGTAACATTCAAGTGCAGAAGTGACTAGCTTTAGTGCATCAGAGTACTTTCAAGGTGATCAGCACTGCCAAAGCAGGCATCTGAAGAGCAAGGAAATCACATTTTTGCTCAATATGATTTTGTGGATGCTGTAAGGAGGCTGAACAGAGGCAGGACGGGTCTGCTCAAATACATCATCACACCTGGCATCAGTAAGCATGGCAACTGTAGGCCTGTAGATGTTGTGGCTAAAACTGATTAAAGATAAAGGTAAAGGGACCCCTGACCATTAGGTCCAGTCGTGGCCGACTCTGGGGTTGCAGAGCTCATCTCGCTTTATTGGCTGAGGGAGCCGGCGTACAGCTTCCAGGTCATGTGGCCAGCATGACTAAGCCGCTTCTGGCGAACCAGAGCAGCACATGGAAACACCGTTTACCTTCCTGCCGGAGGGGTACCTATTTATCTACTTGCACTTTGATGTGCTTTCGAACTGCTAGGTGGGCAGGAGCAGGGACCGAGCTCACTCCGTTGCGGGGATCTGAACTCCCGACCTTCTGATCAGCAAGTCCTAGGCTCTGTGGTTTAACCTACAGGGCCACCCGCAACCTGTATCTTAAAAGGGCTGTTGAAAGCAGGACTCCCAATGAAAATGGATGCTGCACCACAATCCTAAGCCAATTTATTAGAAATAAGTATTTGTGTAGTAAAGTGCTTGAGAATCACACCCTTTAAAAACATCCCCTGTGGTCCCCCCCCCCATGCAAGCTATAGAAGAGTATAGGAAGCAACCCTTATTGCAGACTCCGCCTCCACCCACCCACTGCTCTCTTTAGACGGCAATGTGTGCTAAGCCCAGGGCACTGCAGCATTTGGGATCCTTTGTGCTCATTCTGCAGAACTGCCCCCACAAATGCCCATTTTCCCTAGCCGGGCAGCTTGTCCCTCTGCTTCAGCCTTCTGCCACCCCGTACCCTCCAGATGCAGTTGGGACTGACTCCCATCAATCCTGGCCAACACAGCCCATCCGTCGGGGGTTATGGGTGTTGTTGTCGAACACATCTGGAAGACAGAAGGCTGGGGGGAACCTGCTCTAACTCACTTACCAGGCCCAGCAGCAGCTCTGCAGCGGTTCAGACAAAAGTCTAAGACCAGGGATGGAACCTGGGACCGTCTGATGCAGAGCGCGCTCTCTGAGCCACCGATCCCTGGCTCTTTCTAAAGCAGTCGAGCAAGTAGAATAAAGACTCACCAGTGGCGCAGGCGCAGTCCTGAGGATCCATCGCAGTTGCAGGAGTGATCACAGATCGGAGGATTAAACGAGGCAAGAGGAGATGTGTGGCCTGAGGGCAGCCTCTACCGGCATATTTATAAGCAGCCGGAAGGCAGGCGCGGCGAGTGCAAAGCGCCCGCCCCTTTCCTGCGCACGGACCGGCCCCGGGCAGCGGGCAGAGGCGGCGAGGGGTGCAAAAGCGAAACCCACGCAGCGCCGCGTGCAAAGGAAGGCGGCCCCCGCACGGTCCCGTGCGCACCTTTCGTAATCGGCGCCCTTGCCAAAGGTCCAGCCTCTCCCCCCCCCCCCGGCTTATGGAGCTGCGTGCAAAAATTAGTCTCGCTTTCCCTGAAGCATTGCACGATCGAGCCGTCGGCTCCGCGTGCAAATATCGACCGCTTCCAGGCGGGGGCGGCGCATGAAAGATTTTGCAAGAAGGGGGAAACTTGCAGTGAGAGGGAAATTCAGTGACAGGTCATTTTCTCTTCCCGTTGGAAGAGCGTGTCCATGTTTACTTGTGTGGATCTGAAATGGATTTCGTTATTTAAAGCATTAAAAAGAGATTGTGGTTGTTGTAAACAAAATCTGCCCTTTTTCCCTTATGGGGTATCCAATAACATGGTCATCAACGCAAAAAGGAGCCCAGATAAATGCAAGTGAGAAAACGGTCCCAGTACTGAAGCTTTCAATATTAAAAGACGCCGCGCAAAATGAAAAAGTGATTGGAAGGGGGGAAAGTAAGCTCTATTTCTTCGTTACCCTGTGCATTTAAAGTACAGTATAGCTGAGCTACTTCATTTTATTTAGGGCATCCCTTCCCAGCAGGGGATTAATCTGAACTCAGGAGGACTGGATCTTGAGACCTGTTTACAATTGTGGGACTCAGTGCTGTGACAGCTGAAGGAATAACAAGTAACGGCTTGTGAACACCGCAAAGAGTAGTTTCCACCTCATTATTTAGCTACATATCTGGGGATCAAAAAGAAAAGGGCGTTTGAATCCCACTTTTCATTTTCTTAAGCTGTTCAGCCATGAACCTTGTCAAGGAAGGAATCTTTAGCCTCAGTTGTCCATTTGTAAAACGGGTGTAATGACACCAGGATATTACAGTTCTAGGTTGGTGGCTCTGTTTCACAGTTATGCCAAAACCAGAGTCCTCTGCCACCTTTAAGACTAACACCTGACCTCAAAAAGGTTGAGATTCCTGCATTATACAGGGTTGGACTAGATGACCTTTGGTGTACCTTCCAACTCTACAGGTCTATGATTCTAGAAGGACATTGTAGAGCTAGAAAAGTTTCAAAAACGGGCAGTTTGCCTCCCGCAAGATGTAGGGACACCCACCCACTTAGCTTTGAAGAAGGATTGGCCAAATTCATGGAGGGTAAGGCTGTGTGTGGCTGCTAGTAACACAGTGGCTGTGTTCTCCCTCCACTGTTCGAGGTCCTGTTTGCGGACTTCCCAGAGGCATATAATTGGCCACTGTGAGATCAGGATGATGAATTAGATATGCCACTGGCCTGATATTATGTTCTTATACATATATGTTGTAAAATGAAGGGGTTTTTTTGTTGTTGTTTTTTTACAGGAGCATTCAACATTAGGCTTTCTCCTGCCCTGCAGCAGCAGTTTCTGACTTTGAAAGGCATAATGGCCTTGGGGCACAACTTTCTAAATGGTACTGTGCATTATTTCATTTGCTTCCTAATTCAGCCCTGCTTCATTTGGGGGCTCATTCTTCTGAATGGGGGGCCCTGGACTACTGCCCCAAAGTCCTGCCTTGACAGCGCTACAGGTCGCAGTAATAAATCTGATATCTTTAGGGTTGCTTGCTGTTGTGTGGGGTGAATCTAGTAATGTTAGAGCACTGTGTACGCACATCCACCCACACAGAGAACAAGAGCTGGAAATGACTGAGGTTTCTATTTTGGAGAAGAAACAGACTTCTGTCACTGAACTTTTTGAACAAAGCACACTGAGTCCTGTACACACGGTATGCCTTTCATTTGCATTTTCCTCTGCACCCCATTCAAAGCAGGCGCTGCTCCTCTTGCTCAGTCTCCTGTGCTGTGTGCAAACAACACATGGCAATACAAACATATCTTGTGCCATGTGCAAACTCCTTCCGGGTGCAGTGCAGCAGTTTTATCTGGGAACATGTTTAATGCTGACTCACGGGTGAGTCAGCCATTGTGTGACCAAAGGGAAAGAGAAGTAAAAGTGAGGTGGGCAGTTCCTGAGAAATATGATTGTGTTGCAAAGGTTCGTGCTGATGGGATTAAGCAAAAACTTACATAGCAAAGGTGAATTCCAAAATCCACATTTTTATTTAAAAAAATTATTTTCGTTCCTTTTTCATTATTAACGAACTGCATTTAAATCAGACAGTTTTGACATTCCATCTCCTGATGAAAATACTTCTTTTTTTGCCATTCTTAGACAATTTGATTCAGTGTGAGTCATTTGTTCTGTATTTTATTATTTTATACTTTAGTGATGTTATTGTTCAGTGCCATCTCCCAGTGTTATTCTCACAACAACTGTGGAAGCTAGGAGGGTAGGTAAGGTTAGCCTTAGAGATGGTGACTGGCTTAGGGTTGCCCAGTGAGCTTCACGGCTGAACAGGGATTGTAGGGTTTATGACACCAACCAAAGTACCACAAAACAGTAACAGTGAGCAAGCTTCTGTATTCCCTGGAACACATCATGAGGCTAGATGTTAAATGCAGCAGGGCTGAAAAAAAGCACACTCACTGATAGTGATGCCTGGAGTCTGCATTTAGTCATCATCTTAAGGTGGAACGTGGGAGGAGGGAGCAGACAATGAAGTTAAACTGTCCTGCCTGCCCTGAAGGGTTCATGTTGCATCACAAGGGGTTTCTGTTGAGTGATTTGAAAAAGAGAGAGAGAATTATCATCATTATGTCATAATGATGATACATTACTGCAGTTCACACCTCAACACTGGTGTTGTCAATTTGTGCCAGGTCTTGGGAGAGAGGGCACCATTGCCATGATAGAACCAAGAAGATACAGTCAAGCTGCTTGAAAGGAGTTGCTCCAGCCTGAGGGATGAAATTATCTGTTTGTTTATTTGTGTAGGTGTGTGGGGGGAGGGGTTCTTCCCCATCTTGCTGCTGTGGAACCTTTAGAAGAGTCTTCCTCTACCTGGTCCCTCCAGACTACATGTTCCACCAGCAATGGCTGGTTGGGTCTGGTGGGGGTTGCAATCCAAAACATCTGGAGGGCAAAACATCTAAAGAAGGCTGAAGTGGAAACTGATCTATTAGGGCAAACAGGGCTCTGCCCCTGCAGCCTCAAGCCCACCTGCCTGCCATCTTACAACCAGGCCAAGGGATGGTCTTCTTGGCTCTCTGCTTCCTCCTTCTTAGTCTCAGTTGTGTCTGAGTGAAACTTAGCAAGGAGAAAGATGAGGACAAAGCTAGAAGTGGTTAGCTCTGCTTGTCAATGGTTGTGTACACACTATATGAACACCTATTACCCCCCTCTCCTTACTCTGTCAGGAGTAAGCTACAGTTCCCAGGACCCACTGGGGGAAGCAAAATACATTACATGCCTGGTGTGTACACAGCATCTCCAGCTGCCATTGGCTTCCCTGCCTTCTGCCCTACCACCCACAATGAGCACCAGTCTCCACTACATATGGGTATAAGTGTGTATATTTGTGTAACATTTGCAAGGGTAAATCTCTCCTACAAATACCCACCCACCCTTTTTTATTACTTTTCTGTGGTGATCCCTGATTATGGAATGTTGTCCCTAAGGAGACACATTTGGCATCAGCTGAAGATTTTCTGAATCTGGTTAACACTTCCCCATTTCTCCCAGGCATTTTAGATACAATTTGTAGTCAGAACTGTTTTTAGTCCTTAGTTTCAGGTTTTCAACTTGCCTTTTATTTTTTGCTGCTTCTTTTTAAATGCATTTTTTGCAACATGGGGGTCTGCTTTCTCCATAATCTTATTTACCTTTATCATGTACCTTACTTTCCCTCGCTAAATTAAAAAGTCGCAAATGAGGCAATCTCCCCCCACCCCCCGAGGAGAGTTTCTCCAGTCCCTTGGTCATGTTGGATGCCTTTTTCTTAGCCTTGTCTATCTCTGCAATATCCTTTTGTAGGTGAGTTGGAACAAGCACGTTTTGGGTGGTCTGCCTTTTTGCCCCAATTGTAGCAATACTTTCTGGCAGAGAAATGTGGCGGCCTTATATGTTGACACAAATGTTCCAGCAAATGTTAGCACTTGTTTTGTTTCCAAGGTGCTTGCTCTCAGGCCCCAACAAATGAGAACCCTGCCAGTACCATTCATTCATTTTGTGAATGTTTACTCACAAATGCTGACTTTATTTTGCTCGGATGCTGGCAAGGTTTGTACTGTGTGTGTATTTAATTGCACAACTGGTAGCTGGAATTTATGTCTCCACTGCTCTAGAAAAGACACAGTGTTCCTGGAAGTAGTTCATTAATTTCCAAATGTTTTTGGTGATGGCTGTGAATAGGGAACCATACCCCTTCCTCTCAAAGTGACGTTGCTGACTCACCAGTGACAAGAAACCAGCCACCCAGTTTAGATTCTGTACAGGTTATCTTTTGTAAGCAGAGGAAAGAGAGACATGGAGTGAGGAGTGGAACTGAACTGCAAGGAGGGTGTATATTAGAGGGACATTCAGAATCAATGCCACAGGACATGCAAACATGGGGCATTCATTGAATCACACTGAATCCTGGGGGGGGGGGATGTTCTCAGGTGGGGAAGCATCCTGCCCTGGGGGTTTTATTTTGGGGATGCTCTTGGAGACTCAGGTGGCCTTGATGGCTAGGAGTGCCTTTTCTCAGCTCCGGCTGATTTGCCAGCAGAAACCCCTTTTGGAAAGAGGATCTGGCCACTCTACTCCATGCTCTGGTAACTTCCATATTGGATTGTTGCAGTGCATACTACATGGGGCTGCCATTGAAGACAACTTGAAAAAGCTTTATTTGATCCAAAATGCAACAAGATTTATGTCTGGGGTTCCATGTAGATCTCACATAGGCTCTGGTTTAAAACAGCTGGCATGGTTGCCAGTTCACTTCAGGGCCCAATTCAAGGTGGTCACATTAGTGTGACTTAGGACCCAAATATCATAAAGCTTACCTCCTTCCCTACAAACCCTCTCAGAGGTGTTTAGATCAGCAGAGGCTTGGCATGGTGGCGGCCTGAGAGGCAGCATTTTCCGTGGCAGACTCTCCAGGACTTCAGACAGGAATTTTCCCCAGCCTTACCCTGGGATGCTGGGAATTGAACCTGAGGCTTGCACTGGCTTCCCATCTGCTACCTGGTCAAGTTGAAGGTTCTAGTGCACAAAGATCTGAATAACTTGGGCCCAGGGTAGCTTAAGGATCACATTACAGGGTAGCTTAAGGATCATCAGGGAGCATGGGATCCTTTTAGAGGCTCCCTCTCTGACTCATGTCAACAAAGAAGTTGTTCCTTCAGAGTCTGGGGCCAAACTATGGAACTCCCTCTGATAAGGAGTTAAGACAGGCACCATGCCTACTGAGTTTCAGGTAGCTGCTTAATTTCATTTCAGGAGGCCTTTGCACCTTGAATTCTTCTCATGTTTTGTGTTTTTGTTTTCTTGAGGTTTTAATTGGGGGGGGTTGTGTTTTAAAATTTGTATATTGTATATGTTAATGTTGAGACCTATGTGGTGAAAAATGGAATATAAAATTTCAATAAATGAATTCTACTTACAATACATCCATTGAAATGAATGAACCTAACTTAGTCATGTACACTTATTCCAGTGGCTCTAGTCTTGAGTAAAACTTAGTTGGATACTTTGCCCTGTTGACACCAATTCCTTGGGGTGAAAGGGGAGCCACTGGCCTGTTAACCATCATTTCTTCTGCTCCACAGAATCCAATGACAACAACTGATAACTAAATTCCTTCCTTCCGACCTTTTTACTGATGTAATCCCTCAGTGCATTATTTTGTTCATGTTGAACTATGACATTAGAATGTGACCATGAGATAGATAACCTCCCAGATTCAGTGCTAACAATTGCTCCATTTATACATCCCTCCAGCAATGACTAGATTAGAAAGACCTGTGTAACTGGTGTTCCTTGTGTGGCTTCAGTGTTCATACACACAGTGGAACTGTGTGGGTTGGCTTCTGTGCCAGGAGAGCTGAATTAGGTGGTTCAGTTGGAATCTGCTTAATATAAGGATTCCCAGTGTGTGCCTGCCAGAACCTAATATGGTGCTCACAAAGGCTTATAGTAAATATCCCCTCAAAATAAAATCTTTAATAAAAAGTTTTTTAAAAATAATAATGCACAATGATCTCTCTGCTCAGGTCCTGTTTGCAGTGGCTTAGTCTCTCCTACATTATTCACCCCCTGCCACCCAAATGTCTACATTACATTGTATGACAGGATTGGAGACCCACCCTCTTGTCTGTTCTGAACTTGGGAGAGGTACAGAGAGCACCTTTTTTAAAAAACAAAAAAACAATGATTCAGTATGGCAGCAGGTGATACCTTTTCCCCACTGAGTGGGTGGCTGATGGGTTATGCACCCACACCATTTTGTGGTCTTGTCTCTTTTTCTTCCCTTTTGGATATGGCAGCCATTTTGTGCTATGCCATGCCCTCGTGGCAGCCATTTTGAGACTGGTACCCACAGCAGTTTCTCAAAATTCCAACTGCACCCACTGGCCCAAAAACGTCTTTTAAGACCTAATCAATTCACCTTGTGATTAGATGTACATTGGCAAGGACTTCTAATGCCCAGTTGTTTAATAGCAAAATGATTCCTCCTCTAAATTATATAGCTTAAATGAAGAAAGCTGCTGCAGGTGGAGCATAGATGAGTGGATTTTTGTGTGGAAGGACTAAGAGTTCAGTTCAGTTTTAGTATTCAGAACAAATTCCTGGGCTCTGGAACCTTTAATTCTAAGTGAATGCTGTTTGCATCTGGCTGTGGTTGGTGGATCTTGGGGTTGTAGAAGATCTAGCAAGCACTAGCACTACAGATATATGGCTGTGAAGGAGGTCATGGGTTTATCATAGTATCTTGTTTAATCCCCTCCCTGATATGGAATCATTATGGACAGTAGCCTGCAACAGTGCAAAACTTCAGTAGTGGGAGAATGTGCCCATCCAGATGTTTGTTGAAGTACAAATCCCATCAGATCTTAACATTAGCTATGGCACTTGGGGCTGATGGAAGTTGCCATATTTGAAGAGGGCAGCCAGCTCACACTCTGCATTTAAAGCACATGGCTTCCCCTCACAGAACCGTAGGAACAGTCATTACCCTCACAGGGCTACAATGCCCAATGGTCTCAGCTAGTGCTTTAAATGTATGGTGTGTGGATGTACCTAAACTTGGGTTAAGGAGAAGGAACTGAGAAGAGGTTCATATTTTCAAGATGTGCATCAACAGTTAGAGCATGGGTAGGCAAACTAAGGCCCGGCGGCCAGATCCGGCCCAATCACCTTCTAAATCCGGCCCGCAGACGGTCCGGGAATCAGCGCGTTTTTACATAAGTAGAATGTGTCCTTTTATTTAAAATGCACCTCTGAGTTATTTGTGGGGCATAGGAATTTGTTCATCCCCCCAATAAAGTCCGGGTCCCCAACAAGGTCTGAGGGACAGTGAACCAGCCCCCTGCTGAAAAACTTTGCTGACCCCTGAGTTAGAGCCTGGGCAGCAGACCAAGCAGGCACACAGGTAAGCTGGGCAACCTCTTCTCAGTTATGTAGATATATGTGCTGCATTTCCATTTAAATCACAGCAATTACTTGTAACATTTCCACCCATAGTAGCATATACAAACATTATGTAAATCTGTCTTCTGTCCTTTTTTACTGATGCTAACATAAACTCCTTCCCTCTCATGGGATGGATGTGTTGCACAGTAATGGACTCTAGTTGGGAAACAGAAGAAATGTGTGTTGTGCATGATTTGTGTTGTGCATAACAAGCCTACTTTGTGCTTTGCCAGGAAAGTATGAAAAGCTGTTCAGAGAAGCATCTCCTAAACATTCTTCCCCAGACCAGCCTCCTCCGGGCAGTGTAGCTATCCCCACACCACCAGCAACTTGGAATTCACCAGGAACAGATTCATGATTAAGGCTCCACAAAGTAGAGCTCAGAGGCCGTGCACATTTCCAATGTTTAAAGCAAACCCCCCCCCCCCAACATCAAAAGAAACCTGGGAACAGTAATTTACTTTCACAGAACGATTGCCAGCAACCATAAAAAACTAGTTCCCAAGGTTCTTTGGAGGGAAATGTGCTTTAAAGGTATTATGTGTACACAGTCTGAATTTCAGGGCTCACTGCCTCTGTCCTCTAAGAAGGAAAGAACCACTACCAACAAAACATTCTCCAAATGTTTCTTATATACATACAGCTTTTATTATTTTCCACATAGCTTGTGTTACTTTCCACATAGCTTATTTTCACATCTAAAGGCTACAAAAATGCACAGGCAAATATATAAATGGACAATAAGGTTACATTCCTGCTGGCAATCAAATATACAAATCAGTGCTTGGAGAGCCAGAGAAGATTCACTTGCAGCAGCTGCATTTGGTGGAAGGGGGACCTTTGCAGATACATCCCTGGGCACACTTGCTGCAGCCCACCGGACAACAGGTACAGCAACCTAGAAACGGAAATGAAAATTTACCTTTGTGGTTTCAGCCAATGAGGATCTCTTAGCAGAGCTGGGGAGTGGACCCAGTAGACAACAATGTTGCTGGGATCAGAATATGAGAGATGGATGAGGACAGCAATTATGATATATGTGCACATATATTATGATATATGTGCACATGCTTTAACCACACTAGCATCAGCAGCAAACCATTTCACTCCAAACAGTTTGCAATGCCATTTCAACAGGGATCAACTGAATGATGTTCTCTGCTTTATGTTCCATGAAAAAGATATGCTCTTGCATGGAGCAATACAAGCAGGGAAAGGATGCTAGAATTTTCGGATTTGTGGCTGTAATGAGAGTCTGTTACTGAAAAACAAGGTCATTCTAAGGAGCCCTGGAAATGGTGGTGAAAATAGAACACAGTAGGGTCCAAAGAGCTAAGGTGCCCTTTTAAAAGCGAGCATCCTTCACATTTGCTCCCAGGGCTATTGCATAGTCTCAGCTGCTACATCTGGCTCTTTTCTCTGGTGGAAATTCTACTCCATCACTAAAAATCAACTCTGGGGTTTTATTGTATGGTTTTAATGATACTTTTGTACCCATTTTCAGCTGTGATATTTTTCTACCTTGCCCTGGAACCCTTCAGTCCAGGTGGACTTCAAGTACAAATATCATTTTTTAAAATGTACATAATAAAAACTCATGTTATCTATATTTATAGTTAGATAATTTTACCTTAAATCTTCTGTTTTTAATTGCTGGTTTTAAATAGATTCATGCTATTTTATGTAAACCACTTGAGTTCTTATTAAGCACTATATAATAATTCTTGCTCAATACATAAAAATAAAACCTGCAAACTGACCTATGGCTACCATACATGAAGTCGCCGTTACAGTAGCCAACCAGTGCTTCATGCACACTTGGTAACAACTTGCTGAATGTCAGACATGCAGGGTTATGTCCACAAAATTCGCTCTCTAATACAGCATGCAAGTTAGGGCCAGTCCCATCCCACCTACTCTTGTCCCAAGTACTGTATCTACTCAAGTCTAATGCACCATCGAATCTAATGCGCACCTTATTTTTCGCAATGTAATTTGGCCAAAAAAGGTGACCATTAGATTCAAGTAAATACGGTAATTCTTCCATGTGCTGCATCCGATTGTGGTTTTTGCCATTCCAGTGCTAAGAAAGAAAAAAAAGGGCTCCTCCCAGGAACAAAATACATCGGAAAGGAAGGAACTGTTCATACTCACTCTTTCTGCATGACTTGCACTTGCAGTTTTTGCACTGACAGTTGTTGCCACAGGTGCATGAACCACCTAAAAGAGAAAGGGTGGAATCCCATTACAATTATTAACTTAGCATCGCCTGCACACATTTACATTGACACTCAGTAAAGAAGCCTTCAGAAGCCTAGAAGAATTTAGGAAGCAATTAACTTTCTCTTTCCCCCAATAAACACCTCGAAAAAGGACAATATAGCGTTCTATAGGACTTAAATATTCCTCTAGAAACTTGAACACTTGACAACGATTTTATTGTAGCAGAGTGGAGATATAGCAGAAAGGAAGAAACAAAAGACCTCCGGTAAAAGGAGGAGGAGGATGGGAAAAGACATACTCCCCGCCGCCACGTTGGTACCCTCTCTCATGCCCTTCCAGATGCTTTGGACTTACAACCCCCATCGGCGCCTGATGGGAGTTGTAGTCCAAGCCACGTGTGTGTGAGGGTGGTGGACAAGGCTGACCCAAACTCATCCTGGCAACAGCGGACATCATCTTAGGTCAGTCTCCTCCCCTCGCCTGTAACACAACCGGCCTGATTCGCCCCCGAGTCAGAAAGAGGAAAGAGCGTCCCTCGTTGATAGGGACGCAGAGAATCCAAGTCAAAAACAGAGCGCTCCACGTGGCCCGAAGCAGCGCATTGCCAAGCAGCAGAAGCAGGGGAAAGAGGGAGAGAGGCAGATCGGAAGGGAAAGCGGGTGGGATCCAGATGTAAGGAGAGAAGGATGAGCAAGCGGAATGAATAGAAAGAGGAAGGAAGGTTTCCTCACCACTAGAACAGGGACAGTCCTGAGAATCCATTTCTCCTGGGCTCGATCTCTCCAGCAGCTAAGACGACGTTCGGGTGATCGGTTAAGCAGCTGAGCTCCGCAGTGCCGTCTGCCCCGCTTTTTATTTCCCGCCGGCACCGCGTGCAAAGCGGCCGGGCTCCGCCTCTGCCCGCGTCCCGTGCGCACGGCGCTCTCCCTGCGGCTCCGCCCCCCGCCAAACCGGCTGGTCGGGCGCTCGCCTGCGTGGCGGAGCGATGCGGGGTGATCAGTGGGCTGGCGGGCGCGGACACGCCTCGCTTTGCGCACCGGAGGGTTCTCACGGCCGTGTGCAGCCCAGGTGGGAGGGGTGCGGCCATCCTCCAAAGCGGTGGGTGCTTGCAGAGAGCGACTTGGGGGGGCGGCGGGTTGTCTTGGTGATGCGTGCAAAAGTTTCCCGGCATCAAAAGGGCTCCCCCCATATAATTTGGATTTACTTGGGGGGGGGGGGGTTAAAAAGCTGTTGTCACCGTGGTCCCTTCCAGAAGACCTTTCAACTGAGCATCCATCGTGATTTGTTTACCCAAAGTTTGGAGGACATCCAGTGCTTCCAGATTGTCAGCGAATGCAAAGTGCGCAATTGGACAACCTTGCGCAACATACATACCCCCATTTCGCAGCCCCGCCGACTGTTAGCATAAGAAAGTGATGGCAAAGTGCGCAGGATGCAACGTCGTCTAAACACTCTGCAAACAAATCATTGTTAATGCTCAATAAACAGGCAAGGAAGCCCCTGATGTTGTGCCAAGCAATTGTTATTTTGCACTCTCCTTTTCATCCTCAAATTGTTCTTTTGACATGTAAGGGGGAGCAGGTAGGTTGTGCAACAGTGCCAGGTCATCTTTAATTGCACACCCTGAATTTGACTGTACTTTATTGAATCCCACCTGGAAATAGCTCCATCTGAAAGCAGCCCAGATGCAGAGAAGCATTTTTTCTTCTTTCCTGAGCCACATACCAATTTGTTGTACAAATTGTACCATGCTGGACCACCACAGTGTCAAAGGGCTTGCCAGCTTATCCAGAGCATTGTGTGGCTGCCAAGAACTTTGCATATTGAACATCCTTCAGCCAACTTAGTTCTACTTCATTCCCACAGTGTGGTGACTACAACCCTTTGGGTGGGGGGTGCTGGTGGAATGGTTTCCTGAATCACCCCTCTCTAACAAATGTTCACAAGCCCACAAATTGGGGTTAAACTGTCGAATGAACTCCTGGAGGATTCTTGCATATGAAAGATGAAATATAAAATAGATTCTTTGCTCAGCCATGAAGTTCACTGGGCAATCTCAGGCCACTTACTATCTCTCATCCTAACCCACCTTACAGGGTTGTTGTAAGGATAACACTAGGACTGGAATGAACCTTGTATCTGCACCTGAGTGTTTTGGAAGAAAGTCAGGATAAAAATCTGTTAAATAAATCGTGATCTAATTTAATAATTGAAATTTACCCAACAGCTTATTTTTAATGAATTGTACAGAACAAATGGAGTTGTCCCTATGCCCATTTTACAGATGCAGACCTCAAGGCAAGGAGAGGCAACATAGTGATTTCATGCCTAGGCCTGTTAGTGCTTGCAATTTTTCAATTCAAAGTAAAGCCTTTGTGCTCAACATACTTTAAAACTAGGTCAGAGAGAGAGAGCTAAGTATAGAAGTAGAAGCCTTTACCACTTGCTCTAATTTGGACATAGTGCTTTAAACAACTTGTCTTTCCAAGCCACAGAGCAAATGAGTGGTCAAACCGGCACCTGTGATGTGTATTTTCTATTTCCCTAGCTGTTGCCTCCAGACCACTGTGCCTTGTAAAACCTAAATTAGGCGGAGTGCACGCCTTTCACTTTGTGGTGGCTCAGCTGGCAGGCTGTGGGTAAGACATCTGCATTTATTGCCAATCCCTGAAAATTGCACATTAGCACTTGCACGCCTTATAATTTAGCACCTAGTGGGCAAGGAGATGTGAAACTCTTTTGCAAGCTAGAAGAATGATGAAAGTGTTTTTTGTTTTCCTTACCCATGCAGGCCACCAAACGAAAGGAAAAATGAAGATGGGAGAAACTCCTTCACAGAAACTACAGGTTCATGGCTGCCTTATGCCATAGTCAGACGCAAAATGGCTTAGCAGGAGTCTCAGGCAAGAGAAGAAGAGTTTGGATTTGATATCCCGCTTTATCACTATCTGAAGGAGTCTCAAAGCGGTTAACATTCTCCTTTCCCTCCCCCCCCCCACAACAAACACTCTGTGAGGTGAGTGGGGCTGAGAGACTTCAAGGAAGTGTGACTGGCCCAAGGTCACCCAGCAGCTGCATGTGGAGGAGCGGAGACGCAAACCCGGTTCACCAGATTACGAGACTACCGCTCTTAACCACTACACCACAGAGGTGGGAAATGCTTCCCATCTCTGTTACTTGAACATCCTTCCCTGACCTGGCACCTTCCAGATGTTTTGCACTACAACTCCTATCAGGCCTAGCCAACATGGCTGGGGATGATGGGAGTTGCAGACCACAGGTTCCCCCTGCTGAGGCTAATGAGTGTTGTAATCAAAGGCATCTAGTGGACTCCATGCTGGGCAAGGCTGAGGCAAGGCTTTACGGTAGCTGAGTTTCCAGTTTCTTATCTGCTAGGGAGGGTGCCTCACAAAACACATACAACACCTCCACCCAATGAACAACGGGAATACATACTCCTGATCCCTAGGTTGGGTGCCCCAGAAGATTAGATATTGTTGACTTCATCAGTGTGCTCTGGAAACTAGCAGATTAGATATTGAAAACAATAGTCTATGGGTGCTAATAGTCATAGAGCGCTGGCTGGGGCTAATGGGAATTTCAGTCTAGTAACATCTGAAGGGTGCCAGTTTAGCCAATGCTGCATTACCATGTAGAAGGTGGATGTGAGACAAGTCATGCTTAGATGCTGGTTGCTTCTGCACAGCAGGCTATTGTGGGCTTAGTGCTGTGCATGTGTGAAAGTTTGGTGCCACATCCACATAAGACATTATCCTCAAATGACATCCTGTATCACCCCACCATGATTTAATCCAGATTTACTATTTCTGCAGGGACGTGGGTGGCGCTGTGGGTTAAACCACAGAGCCTAGGACTTGCCGATCAGAAGGTCAGCAGTTCAAATCCCCACGACGGGGTGAGCTCCCATTGCTCAGTCCCAGCTCCTGCCAACCTAGCAGTTCGAAAGCACGTCAAAGTGCAAGTAGATAAATAGGTACCATTCCAGTGGGTATGTAAACGGCGTTTCCGTGTTCTGCTCTGGTTCGCCAGAAGCGGCTTAGTCATGCTAGCCACGTGACCCGGAAGCTGTACGCCAGCTCCCTCAGCCAGTAAAGCGAGATGAGCGCCGCAAACCCAGAGTCAGTCACGACTGGACCTAATGGTCAGGGGTCCCTTTGCCTTTACCTTTACTATTTCTGCAGAACACTGCATACACTGTTAAGGGAAATTTTCTGTGAGATATTTCTCATATTATGAATAGCCAGTTTCCATGAATTCATCAGATCTCATGCCTACCTATATATATATATATATATATATATATATATATATATATATATATATATATAATCTCTACAAACTAATAAACAAGCAGGCATCATTGGCACATCCTCACTCCAATATCACCAATAAATTATTTTCTGATTGATGTTCAGATTTATATAACCAATCCCAGTTGCTGACTCATCTACCTTGGGTACTGCCAGTAAAGGCAACACTGTTATGTAGGGCAATTAGCTTGTGGTAATTCAGTTTTTTTAACAGGGATAGATGAATCTGTAAATTTGGACTTCTCTTAAGTTTCTCACTTTCCCAGCCTTAAGTCCTGTTCTCCGCATTTCTGCATCAGTTTGCATTTGGTAAAACTCTTCATGAAAATAAACCAGCATCTTAGTACACATTGCGCTTAATATGAACATTTTTGTATGCAATTTTGACTACTGCACAAATTTATGTGAGGAATTCTTTTTCTAATACATTTTTGTGTTATTTCCACTACTATATGCATTTATATGCACACTTCTCCCTGATGTATACACTGTTATATACATTTTTGGGGGGATGCAAACTGGCTTCCCTTTCTCCCCCATTTCCCTTTCTCCTACTCTCCCATCCTTTCTTTCTGACACCCCTTCTCACTCTCTTTCTACCACATCTCCCTCATCTTTTCCACTCCATGAGCTGCCAGAAGAGGGACAGATACCTCTTGCCAGGCCTGATTGCTTGCAGGGTGCTCAGGGTGCTTCCCTCTTCTTTCTGCTTCAGCCAATCTGTTTTTTTTTTATTAATATTTTTTATTAAGGATTTTCTTGTTTTACAGAATTGGCTTTTCTCCATTTTCCCATGCCCTCCTTCTCTCCCTCCAGGCTCCCCGCTGCATGAAATTAGGCTGAAGACTGCATTTCCCACCTCAATTTATGACCAGATTATGTATGTGCGCATTGCTTTGAACATTTGAAATCACAAACATCAAGTATTCTCTTTTTATTCTAGGCCTCCTGATGCTTGGTTGCCACTTTGGGGAGCTAACTGGGATTTCATGACAGCTCGCTTCTAGCCCCACTGGATTGGACAGACAGCCCTTCCTGGGACCCAGAGACATGCTCCCTTGAAGCCTGGCTCCTAGTGGATCCAGACATGTGCTCAGAGTCAGCCCCAAACCAATGAACCAATGATTTCTTAGCTCTTCATTTGAGTATCGACTGCAAACCTGCGTCAGCTTAGGTGCTGAGTGCTGACAGGCCTGAAGCTAAAGCAGAATCCCTACAAAAGGAGAGGGCAGTATTCGTCCTTAGTATCCTTGAGGGAAATCTGAAGCCTATATAAGTAATTTAAAACCACAACTCTGAAAGGGGCAATTCCCTTAACCAAAAGCCCATGAGGACTGAGCATGCTCAGTAGTCCTAGGCAGTCAAAGGGAAAAGAAAAAAGGAGAACTATTTTATTTATTACATTTCTAACCCATCTTCTTCAAATAAGACCCAAACCAACACTAGCAAGTAGCCCCCTGGCCAGATTATTACTACCTGCTTAGTGCTGTTTACATCTGTAAAAGCAAGATTTGAGCTTGCTCCAGAGGTGTCATTACGCCCCAAGGTGGTGTGTATGCATGTCTGTGTGTGCCTTTGACACAATAGCCAGCATGAACAGATCACAACTGTTGATTATATCAATGTCAAAAACACACTGGGGTGGGAGGAGCCCCACATTCATGGTGATTCTTGGTCATGATGCTCTTGGGGCAGCTGTATGTGATCCTCCTTTCATTATTTTTTGTGCCTGCGACAGTTTTGGGGCAGTCATACTATTGCACTTACAGTCAGTGCACAATGCCCTGTAGCTTCCTGCTGACATGCCATAATTTCTTAATTATTCCATAATTTCTGTAGTTTTATTTCTTTTTTTGTCCTGCTTTTTAGTGCTAAAGCCTGCCTGGACAGTAATAATACATTCGCAGAATGAATCTTCCATCAATGGATGGTTATTGTGTCAGGAAACTGTTGCCAAAAAAACGCCAGCATGGAGGGACCTGCAAGCACCCAGTATTGCTCAGAGGAGACAGGAGTGAGTGGTGCAGGTACATCACGTCAGAGACTGACATATGTGAGAGCCTAAGTGCCTCCACCCTTGAAATTAGGCATTTTGAAGAACTATGAAATTGGATATTTGGCACTCGAACATGCAGTTTCACTTAAAAAACAACAACTTGTCCCACCCCAAAACTTCAGGTGCTTATAGGTCTCCTATCGTCTCATAAGGCCAACAAACTGGGTTAGCTTTCCCTTTACTGAGCTCACACGAAGATGGATTTGGTGGGGTGATGCCCTCTGGCTATAATTCTAGTAGGCATTGGTATGTCTTTGAATGTGCCGATGTGTGTTTGGGCCTGTCTGAAAGATGAAAGGAGTTTGTTTCCCTTTGATGTACATCGGTAACTTCTATAAATGTTAATAGAAGGTACAACATGATCATAAGACATGGGGGGGGGGGGGGAGACCAACCGTTGTCTCCCTTCCAGCTTCTCTGAGTAATCTGGGAAGGAGGAACCTCAGAGCTAGGAAGGGCTGGAGTTGACAAAGTATACCTAGAATTTACCTTGCTTCATCTTGTGACCACCATGTTCCCACTAATCCCCTGGCACTTCTGTTCTTAGCAGGCATGGATTCTGACAGGATGACCATCAGCCTCCAGATAAGATCTAACAGGTTAATATCCAACAACATGGGGAAAGTGCCCTTCCCCTAACTTCCCAATTCAGGCAGAGAAATGCAAAATGAATACCAGCAAGTGCTTTTGAGTCAAAAATGTATTGATGTGAGTTGGAGGGGTAGGCTGTATGCCTGAGCCCCCTTCTAATTCATGTATCCTTCTAATTCATGTAGCACGGATTCAATTTCTGGAATAGTCAGGCTAGCTTTCTGGTTAGGTAATGGTCTTCTAAGTACAGGCCATTAAGGTAACAAAGGAAGTAGCTCTGTGCTAGATACCAAATGGGTGGGCTGTAGGCTAGGAGACAGAGCCATGCCTGATTTCTGTTGGAATCCAAGGCTGTGGCTATGAGAGAAGCCAGACGCTCTTAGTGTGTTACTGCTGTGAGCCTCTCCATTGTAGGCTCAGGTGTAAATAAACCATATACTGTATCCTAAAGATGCCACAGTCTCCGCTGTCCCTCATTCCAAGGAAACTGAACCCTGGGCAAGCACCTGGAAGCCCTGAATCTTGCATGGCTTGGAGACTGGTGTGGCATGCAACAGTATTGCTATTCTTTGGTAGCCTGGCACTACCACTGGGCAAAGTGAAGCCACTCCCTCAGGCTCGAGATGCTGAGGTGTGGCAGTGACACGGAGTACAAGGCTATGTGTGTCACTTGCCCTCTCCTACACTCCTTAAGCTAGCCTGCTGACCACTCCTGCTAGCTGCAGCAGTCTCGTGATTTTTCAAATCATTTCCTTAGAGACCTTGCTGTCATTACTAGTAGCGTGAGTAAAAAGAAACCCATTAAACCTTCCTCTTGGCTGACATTGGCCCTAAGCATCGTCAAGCCTCGGAGAAAGGTATTTAAGTTTTTGTTGCTTACTAATTTTCAGAATTAAAGGGAAGCTTTCAAGAAAGCCAGTGAAATGAATCTTCGTGATGCTAAGGAGATGCTTGTCTGGGCTTGTAACATCCAACCACTTTGGTGTTTCATATATATTGGCACCCAATTTACAAGATCTGCAGTAATCTCTTAATGCACTGATCACGAGAAAAGCTAGGTAAAGATTTTTAAAAAGAATGGAATTGTCACAAAACATTTACCTAGGGATAGCTGTTTAATGTATTCTGTTTTTGCCTCACTTTTCCCTTTAAATGGCTCTGGGTGTGTCAAGTTATCTCATTTTATCAGCGCGACAACCCTCTGAGAAAAGTTAAACTTGGAGAGATCAGTTTGACCTAGGTAACGTCTAGACAACCTATTTATTGAGCAACAATCCCCATTTATTTATGGGGAGACATTGCTGTGCCAAGCAATTGTTGTCCAACACTTTCCATTGCATTTTCTTAAGAACATAAGAATCTGCTGGGTCAGACCAATGGTTTGTATAGTCCAGCATAGTGTTACTCACAGTGTCCAACCAGATGCCTGTGGGAAATTAGAAAGCAGGTGCATTCTCCCCTCCTGTGGCTTCCCAAGACTAGTATCCAGAGCTGTTTCGACCTCTGTGGAAGCAGAGCATAGCCATATCCTCCATTTGTCCAATTCTCTTGGCCAAGTTGATGGCCATCACTGCCTCCTTGCAGGCACAAGCTATGCACAGTTCCTATCACATTCCTTACTGTAAGACATTCATGGTTTTCTTTTTGGTTGGGGTGGGGAGGAGCAGTGTTAGGGTTGGAATTTCACAGATATTTTCTGAGAAGTCTTCTTTTTCACACATCCTAGAAAAAAGGACATGGGTTGCGCTGTGGGTTAAACCACTGAGCCTAGGACTTGCCGATCAGAAGGTTGGTGGTTCGAATCCCCGCGACGGGGTGAGCTCCCGTTGCTCGGTCCCTGCTCCTGCCAACCTAGCAGTTCAAAAGCACGTCAAAGTGCAAGTAGATAAATAGGTACCGCTCCGGCGGGAAGGTAAACAGCGTTTCTGTGTGCTGTTCTGGTTCGCCAGAAGCGGCTTAGTCATGCTGGCCACATGACCCGGAAGCTGTACGCTGGCTCCCTCGGCCAGTAAAGCGAGATGAGCGCCGCAACCCCAGAGTCGGCCACGACTGGACCTAATGGTCAGGGGTCCCTTTACCTTTACCTAGAAAAATAAGGCCACCTTGAACAATTTTAAGAACATAAGAAGGGCTCTGCTGCATCGGGTCAATGGCCCATCTAGTCTACCCTCCTCACAGTGGCCAAGTAGATGCCTGTTGGAAACCATCAAGCTTTTTGATGCCTGCTGCAACAACCTTTTGCTTACCTGTGTTTCTCGGCAGCTGGTGTTCAGGGGCATGCCACCATCGTTTTCTTCTAATAATGAGCATGATTATTTTTTTAACGCAATAGTCTTTCTTAAGCTTCTTGAGATTGGTTCTCTTTTTGTCATGTCATTGAATGCTTGCTATTTTCTGTGTGCACATAATATTCTCTGCCACCATCCATCCATCCCTGCAGTGGCCACTATTCCTTGCCTCTCCCCCACAGTGCTAGATCTGGGGAATTGCAAAGGATGCAAAATGGTAGCCCTGCTGCTAAAAGAGTTGTAACTGTAGTAAAAAAACAGCAACCCCAAAACCAGTAAACTGTTGTCACTGCTAATGGTGAGTCCTATCCTTGAGAAACTGTTGGAGATTATCCTACTCTCAAGAGCTCAGTGAAATGGTCCCCACCCACCACACTGTTTCCTTGCCCACAAACTGGGAAGAACAGCACGGCTCACTTATTTGGACAACCACAGCATCATGCAAATTGCCAGGAGATGGGCAGAAAAAATATTTTTGGGGTGAGCCAGATCAGGCCCCCAAACTGGAGGTTAGCTATTCCTAGAATGGAGATTTTCAAGAAGTCATTTATGCACAGGCAATAATTCAAAGGCAAAGACAGAGAGCTTGTGCTGGATGCCAACGAGATGAAAAGCAATGTTGTGATCTGAGAAGAGGCCACCTCATACAAGTGTGAGACCTGAGTGAGGTACATTGGTAGCAGAGTATCAGGAAGATATTTATTTTTTGGTTTCTGTGAGCTTTGGCACTGTTTTACAATTTTATGAGTGTCACATTTCCTTCCACAGATTTCATTTATCTCACACTGTGTGCTTCAAATCTGAAAAACAGAACTCCCAGTTGCTACGTCTTGGGCTCATCTTTTTGCTATGCTGATGTCTGAGAAGCCTGTAGTAGTTTCTCGACTCTAGAAACTTGCCAATGTTTTTATGTGTGGACTGGCATTGTGCCCAGGCACTCTGTTACATAAGACTTCCCTCAATCACGTGAAGAGAAGTCCCAGTTACGGCTTGTCAGACCAAACTTGCATCTACCCACAACAAAATGCCACCACCAAACAGCATTATTAAAAGATATAAGAGGTGCCAAAATCAAGGTAGTTTGTGCTTATTTTTATTTTTAAAAATTCCCATCCACCTTTATGTAAACATTGGCATCCTGATATTCTTAATTAGGCCAGGGGACTGAAGCCGAACCTATTACTCTGTTTCCGCTCACCCCATCTCCCTAACTTCTCTCTGAATGCTTCCTTTGAGACCATACAATTGAAATTCTGAACAGTGAAGGTTCTGTTGATTCAAATCTTGCAGTACAATGCTGCACAGATTTTATTATTCTTGTCATGTGTTAAGCAAAACACAGCTCTCCCCTCATAACTCTTTCTGAATGAGGTTTTTTCTTTTCTGAAAGCCACTTCATCTTATTATGCTTGTAACTGTTATGTCTTTCCAGTTCTCCAAATAACAAACAGTTGAATTCTATGCATGTTTACTCAGCAGTTGATCTGAATGAGTTTGTAGGTGTAGGGTTTGCAGAAAGGCCCAACAAAGCTCTAGCTACAAATTTTTCTGCTTGTGGAGAACATCTGCTGAAGTTAATGGAACGACACATGGTGCATTATCTAACAGGCATAACACTTTGCAGGGTTGTGTTCAATCAATCTTTGATTCCACCCCACCCACCCACCATGTCTCAGACCTTAAAGCATTATTGGATTTGAGAGAATGGGATTCCCACTGCCTAGTGCCCAAACAACTCACTTACCAGTTACAGCTCTGACTTCAGGATAATTCCATAGTGACCAATGCAGCATTTGTAAGTTTCTTTACATATTTTGTTTTTTAGCTGGTATTATTTGAACTCCATTTAACACTGAACAATTTGTTTGTTAACTGGATTGATCTTCCCCACAAAAATAATCAAGAAATATACCACAGTAAGATGGAATACTTCCTCCCCGCAGTGTGTTTCAAAATACATGTCTAATGTAACAGTTTTGCAACCTCAAGAATTTGTAACCTGAATAAATGTTTTCTCTAAAAGTATAAATCATTTCCCTCATCTGTGGCCATAAGCAGCTTGTGTATCATGAGCAATTGTCAAATTTATGGTAATAAACTGGGGGGAAAGTTTCTGGCAAATGAGCTGTGACCAATCTAACATGATCGTTGTAATATGTGTCAATTCGTTGACAGACATGCACAAATATATGCCTCCAAAGCAAGGTCCTGAGCATACTACACTTTACTATTCATTCATAAGTTGCAGGTTGGCATTAAGTCCATACAGAAGGTTGTAATGCCCATGGGGATTTTTACTTAACTGTGGCAACACCCTAATGATTTATCATTTGCAGGGAAGACGAATGTCACAGAAGTCCTGCTTTAAAAAAAAAATCATACTAATGAATAAAATATTGCATCACCTGGCCAACAAATTTTATTTTATGTTTCCCAGTCTCAAGCTCAACAATAATGAAGTTGCCAACTTACAATTGAACTTCAGTGGTTGCTTCTGCACTTTCTATCAGGATAATCACATTTCTCATAGGGACATTATTCCCTGTGTTTATGGTCTTTCCTTTAAATTACATTAGAATTCATTTAAACTTTCTGTTCAAAACTGCCTTCAACCTTTTACAAGGTTGTACTGTTCTCACACACTTTTCCAAACTGTACCAGAGTTGAAGTTACTGATAATTAAACTAAGGAACATATCTAATTACTAAATATATGAACACATAATTATATAATCTGTCTTCTGAAAGCAATAATATATGTCCATTACCCTTGTTTGATTTGTCTTTCAGACTGTAAGCTTCTTGAGGGCAGACACCTGTCTCTTTCTGTGAAACTCTGTAATATGCCCTACATAGAGGCCTGGATAGCTTAGTTAGTTGGAGCATTGTTTTGATAACACCAAGGTTGCAGGTTTGATCCCCATTTGAGACAGCTGCATATTCCTGCATTGCAGAAGATTGGACTAGATGATCCTCATAGTCCCTTCCAACTGCACTATTCTATGATGCTATGGTTGATGGCATGGTGCCAATAATTGGCTTTGGGGGCACACCTATGAAAAAATCCACCAGGATGAGCAACTTAGGATGCAGCAGATCTCTGTTGGCAGATAATAAAACTTTGGAAAATAATATAGCATTTGTTAACTATACAGGAAAATGAAAAACAAGTCAATAGGTTGACATTTTCTGAAAACATTGATAGGTGGGAGCAGCTGGGCTGTCTAATGTCACAGAAATTGCTTGGAAAGGTACCTGCACATTTTGCTTTGTAACTCCTTTCCTAGGAAGACTAGAGACTTACTTTAAAAATATAATAAAATGTAAGGTTAAGAGTCTGAGGCCCCTGCTGGGGGTGCCAATGAAGGCATGCGAATGGCAACCTCTGGTATAATTGATTATGATTATACCCTCCTACTCCTGTCCAATGACTACCCTTGATGTTATGGGGCAGTTATGCGTGATCATGCTTTCAATATTATTTCTGCCTGCAAACATTTCAAGGTGGTCATACTGTTTCATTTGCGACAAGTGCATAACTGCCTTCCTGCTAAAACCTTGTAACTTTTCACAGCACAAATGTTCCTGCTTCTGTTGCACTATGGCTACAGGAGCACTGCTTCAGATAGCAACAATGCATTAACATTGCAGAAGCATCACAGAACAACTAATAAGATGGAATGACGGGTGGGTGGTGCAGTATAGATCCACTACTAATGCACTGCTTTTGTGTAAATGGCATGGTGCAGAATACAATCATTCTAGAGGTGCCCAAAGATATAACAGTGCTCTCTTACAGAACTGTCTCCTGCACCATCTGGCATTGGCAAGAGTGGAACATGAATGCTGCAGTAGACGGATGGCAGGTCCAATCAAGTATGCACAGTAGGAGCATTCACCAGTGTTACATCATAGGATATGCATGCTCTCTGCATACGTGTTCTCGATTTGCAGCATGTCCCTTGACATCTGGGGGAAAGAATAGTTCTGTAAAAACTGACTAAATAGGTTCATCACAAAAAACTACATGTACGCAAAAACAGCTTTGAAGTTGCTTTTCCCCCCAGACTACTGAGTGGTTTTAAAATATGTTATTTGTTTTTATAGGTTCTTTAGCTTCGTTTGAAAATCTATTTAGTAAGGGAAACAGAATGCTAGTAAAAATGCGAATAACATCAGTAAATCTCATTCTACGGAAGTAGGTAAGATATGATTACTTGTTTAAGATATTGTGTCCTAATCCTGCTGTGTATGGAGGGCTATCAGTCCTTTGCCTGAGTTAACTGTATAAAATTGCACTACCCTTCATTTATTTCACAGGTTGCTAATCTGTGTTAATGTTTGTGGATTGCAACCACTATTGGTGTACCTGGTGGGGCAGAGCTGAACTCCTGACATCACCAGGATTGCTGTTTATATGGGTGGGGCAGGCTGCTGGGGTTGGGAGTCACATGGTTGCACTGGCACCAGCACTAGATTGGCAGAGGGGGGTCTCCTTGGTGTAACTGTGTGGCCTTTGACCTTGCCAGTGCCCCATCGCAGCCCCATCTAGGCAAGTAGCACCAACAGTGGTGTCAGGAGGGCAACTTTGTCTGATCACATACTGCTACAGAGTCTACAGTAGGGGTAGTCAACCTTTTTATACCTACTGCCCTCTTGTGCATCTTTCCTGATGGTAAAATTTCCTTACCGCCCGCCAGTGCTTGATGGAAGAAGGATTCAGCTTGTACCATAGAACCCCCTACCTAGAATCCTAAAATGCCCACTAGTGGGTGATAGGGACCAGGTTGACAACCCCTGGTCTACAGCCTGATGGGATTTGGAGTGCCACAGCTTAGCAACCCCCTGATTTTTCTAACACACTTTAAAGGTCCCCAGAGTGGCTTAAACAAGATTTGCCTGCAAGTTTACAATCTAAAAGCCAAAATGGCACAAAAGAGCGGTGGTGGTGAAGGATGAAGAGGGAATTTTCCGACATGACTAATTATTGTTTTGCAAGTAAAATAATTGATTATATTGTTACTGGCCACCCTAATTTCTGCTGAGAAGTGCACAAGATTCCAGGTTTCTTGGCACTTAACCAGGGTTTTTGTTCCTTTGGAATGCTGCATGACAGAGACTGTAGTTTCTTTTTTAAAAAAGGTTTATTTATACATATTTACACCTTAGGTTTTTATGTATCTGAAGAAGTGTGCATGTGCACGAAAGCTCATGCTAATAACAAACTTAGTTGGTCTCTAAGGTGCTACTAGAAGGAATTTTTTAATTTTGTTTCGACTGAGGTTTTAATGGCGTACAGAGCATTACACCCCAAGTGTGTCTCTTGTTGCTCCCCTCATAGCTTCAGCAAGCTTGGGTCCACAGTGAATACCAGCCATGCTCCTTGGCCTCTGTGTGCAACCTCTCACAGTGAGCTCCACATGGAGTTCTCCTCACTTGCTCCAAACCTCTGTTTTAAAAGGACACCGTTTTGCCTGTGGTGACATCACACCTTCTGTTACCCTGGCAACCTCCCCCTCCCAGTTTACATCACCAAACACTGAAATCCTAAATCTCATGGGAGGAGGGGCTCACACGCCTTTGCTGCTTGACACAAGGTAACTCTTTGCGTCAATTACCCATTACTTTGCACTACATATATTTCTTCTTTCTAGTGATTTCTGGCCAAGAAACTGTGTTTTTATGAAGCCTTCCAAGTGGGTTGGTCCTATGAAGATTAATGGGTTGGGTAGGCCCCATTAACCTAATGCCCTGTGTGACCATCATCTTCCAGACAACCTGTTTTTTGATAATTCATCCTGTCTCATTTTGGACAAGAATTTGCAGGAAGTTTATACGGCATCTACTGTGTATTAAGCATTTGTTTGTATGTGGGTGGGTCAAGTTACACCGCCTTTTCAAGTGCAATCATATGTCCCTTTCTTTACCACAAAAAGCTTGATATTTGAAAGTGGGTTTGTTGCCCAAGAGTGTGAAATCCATTTTAACTGTGCAACCTGAATTTGCCAGTATGTTATTGAATCTCACCCACAAAATAGTGATTGCCTGGATTTGGCTCAGTGCCAGTTTACTTGTCATGCTCACACAGATGTAGGTAGCCTCACTTTTGAAACTTTATAGAGCTTACAAGGGCTTTGCTGCAATATGAGATGTGCATTGTAATTGCCCTGGGGAAGTGTGTACTTCATGAGTCCTGTGGAATGACAGGTTATGGACATTATGGAGCTATGGGTAGCTCTGTTCATTCTTTTATGAAAGCCTGATTAAATTGGTTACTTTTAGTTTATTTATTTACTTGGCAATGGGGCGCCAATCCAAAGCACATCTTATGGCAGTTTCCTGCCCCTCTTCTGGCTTCTGTCTGTCCCTGAAGGTGTTGTTTCTCATCCATGGAGTGTGGCCCTCAACATGACACATGGAAATGATACAGCAAGTTGTGTGTTTATAAAAAGTAGAAAGAAAAGGTTATGACAGCCCCACCAGCCTTTTTGGGCTTGAGGATATATTTGGAACTCTAAAAAACCTGTTGTGAACACCACAAAATACCCATTTCACAAAAGAAAAACTGGTGGTGCACAGAGGAACCCCACTGTAAAAGGGCAAAACAACTGTACCCACCCCAAAACAAATAAAACAGACAAAAAAGTTGGCAACAACCCACAAAAGCCAATAAAGAAACAAACCTCAGGCATCACTCTCATTAAACAACCCCTACCCAAGGTTAAGAAAAAACCTTGATTAAAAACAATTGAGGAGGGCAGCGAGTTTTGGTGAATGTCAAGGGGGTGTCTGAGGGTGCAGTGGTGCCCATGGTCATCTTGGGGGCAGGAATCCCAGAGATATGATATGTAGGGGGCAATAGTAGGTCAATGCCATTTCTGTGCAGACTTCAAATGTATATAAGAGCAAACTGACCCATTCTCAACAGGAGTTATATTTCTAGCTATGCTATATTAATTTAATACACGCGGTGGAAAAGAAACCCAGAGTTCTGATTAAGTCCAAACTGAATGGAAGAAATTTGCTGATTAATGTGAGTTCTGTTGGAATAAATTTCCTTTCAAAGTGCTTTTGTTGAAGTATTGTTACTTTGACTTTCAGCTGCTGAAGTATCCTGGGAGACTGAAATGTTCTCCCACGGGTGTTTGGATGGTGCCATTTTTCATATCAGATTTATGCCCATTTAATCTGAAGTGTCTTCTTCTAGGTAGACAGCAGACAGACACTCTTGGCAGGTGGTAGCATACCACACTGGGAGGAGAATGAGCAGGTGGAATAAATCCTTGAAGCTACAACTGATGTTATTAGTAGTGCAATAGTTGTTGCAGACAAGAGGAACAGGAAGACCTGCTATTGCCAGTCTGAGGAAACTCAGGTTGCTACCTGTTTGTCTCCTAAGAAATCGCTATTAAAAATCAAGATAAATGCCTTATGCATGTACTGAGTTAAGCAAATGCAGGCAGTATGAGGAAGATTGCCTGTTGAAAAGGTTGAATGTGAATAGCAGATGATGCATTACTTGTAGCTTATGATCTATTATTATTATTATTTATGTTTTAAACTAGATTAACATAACTGGTGAATGAAACTGATTTTGATTTGTTTGTTGTAACCAGAATGTAATTCACTTTTGTGTGATGCAGCAGTTGAGGTAGCACAGTGGCTAAAGCTCCATTCCTAAGTCTGAGAGTATAAACCCCACTAAAATCAGTACTTACTTCTGAGTAAAGATATTTAGAAATGCAATGTATAGTTTCAATTATAAACATACTAGGGAGTAAGCATTATCGAATGTGTTTGAACTTGCTTCTGAACAAATATGCATGGGACTACAATGTAAGTCTGCGATCCTGTGCACACTTATTTTGGAGGAAACTCCATTGAACTCACATGAGAATGGCTGTAGCTCCTTCGTAAAACACATGGTTTGCATGCAGAAGGGCATCTCCAGGCAGGACTGAGAGAGACCCTGCCTAAAATCTGGAGAGTCGCTGCCGGTCAGTATAGGCCAGGTGTGAGGAGACTGTCTGCGGACAAAAGCCAGCTCCCGCAGCCTGAAGCAAGATGACCATAGTCGCCTTTGACTGGATCTAACTGTCCAGGGGTCACTTACCTTTTAGCTATAGATATAGATATAGATACACACACACACATTACTGTTCACCTTTTTATGTGCACAGCTTCTTTGAACTAGAATCTATTGCACCATATATTTAATGCACATTACCAGTGGCAGATTTACGTATAAGCTAAACAAGCAATAGCTTAGGGCCCCACTCTCTTGCCCCCCCCCCCAATTTTTTTTGAAGGAACAAAAAACAAACAAACTGGATTTACATTTCCAAAATATAACATAAAAAACAAATAAAATAAAACCTACATACAGCAACAGTGTTTTGTGTTATGTAGGCTCCTATGATGTAAGATAATGGGCCCTGCCTGCTAGCCTGCTCCCTAAAATATCACCGGTTTGCTCATTTCTAAATATAGGATGCCCATAAATTACCATATACCATATATTCAACAAAAAAAGCAACAATTTGTTGTTGACAAAGGACAGCTGGACATATAAGTCATGTCAGACTAACCTGATCTCGTTTTTTGACAGAATTACAACCCTGGTAGATGAAGGGAACACAGTGGATGTAGCCTACCTTGATTTCAGCAAGGCATTTGACAAGGTGCCCCATGATATTCTTGTAAAGAAGCTGGTAAAATGCGGACTTGACTATGCTACCACTCGGTGGATTTGTAACTGGCTGACTGACCGAACCCAAAGGGTGCTCATCAATGGTTCCTCTTCATCCTGGAGAAGAGTGATTAGTGGGGTGCCACAGGGTTCTGTCTTGGGCCTGGTCTTATTCAACATCTTTATCAACGACTTGGATGATGGACTCAAGGGCATCCTGATCAAATTTGCAGATGACACCAAACTGGGAGGGATGGCTAACACCCCAGAGGACAGGATCACACTTCAAAACGACCTTGACAGATTAGAGAACTGGGCCAAAACAAACAAGATGAATTTTAACAGGGAGAAATGTAAAGTATTGCACTTGGGCAAAAAAAATGAGAGGCACAAATACAAGATGGGTGACACCTGGCTTGAGAGCAATACATGTGAAAAGGATTTAGGAGTCTTGGTTGACTACAAACTTGACATGAGCCAACAGTGTGACGCGGCAGCTAAAAAAGCCAATGCAATTCTGGTCAGACCTCACCTGGAGTACTGTGTCCAGTTCTGGGCACCACAGTTCAAGAAGGACACTGACAAACTGGAACGTGTCCAGAGGAGGGCAACCAAAATGGTCAAAGGCCTGGAAACGATGCCTTATGAGGAACGGCTAAGGGAGCTGGGCATGTTTAGCCTGGAGAAGAGGAGGTTAAGGGGTGATATGATAGCCATGTTCAAATATATAAAAGGATGTCACATAGAGGAGGGAGAAAGGTTGTTTTCTGCTGCTCCAGAGAAGCGGACACGGAGCAATGGATCCAAACTACAAGAAAAGAAGATTCCACCTAAACATTAGGAAGAACTTCCTGACAGTAAGAGCTGTTCGACAGTGGAATTTGCTGCCAAGGAGTGTGGTGGAGTCTCCTTCTTTGGAGGTCTTTAAGCAGAGGCTTGACAACCATATGTCAGGAGTGCTCTGATGGTGTTTCCTGCTTGGCAGGGGGTTGGACTCGATGGCCCTTGTGGTCTCTTCCAACTCTATGATTCTATGATATAAAGGGCCCCATTACCTTCAGTAGCTTAGGGCCTCATCAAACCTAAATCCGGCCCTGCACATTGCCACCACCATGCCACAATAATTTTGGGAACTGTAGTTTTCCAGGGTGCTGAGAAAGGCCATTCTGCGAGGGGTAAACTATAATCCTCTTCCAAAGCCCTTTAAGTTGGTAACCTTTACTTCCGCCTGTAGCAGAGAGTTCCATAGTACAGTGGTACCTCGGGTTAAGTACTTAATTCATTCCAGATGTCCGTTCTTAACCTGAAACTGTTCTTAACCTGAAGCACCACTTAAGCTAATGGGGCCTCCTGCTGCCGCCGCGCCGCCGGAGCACGATTTCTGTTCTTATCCTGAAGCCAAGTTCTTAACCTGAAGCACTATTTATGGGTTAGCAGAGTCTGTAACCTGAAGCGTATGTAACCTGAAGCGTATGTAACCCGAGGTACCACTGTATTAACTATGTGCTGTGTGAAAAAGTACTTTTTCTCTGTCTTGAATTTCCTATGCTTCCTCCTCATTGGATGTCCAGGATCTCTACTGCTGGGAGAAAGACTTTTATCTGTCCTCTTTCTCCAGCCCATGCATCATAAACTCCTACTGTCTCACTTCTTGTTCGGCTTTTAAACTATAAAGTCCTCAACGCTTCTAACTTCCATTACAGGAAAGTTGCTCTACCCCCACCCGTTCCCCCGATTACCGGTATTTTGATTGCCCTTTTCTGAGGCTTTCCCAGTTTCACAATAACTAATATCCTTTTTTATTTTCTAAAAATATTTTTTATTAAAGCTTTCATAGCTTTCAAAAATTCTCGCACTGTCTCTCTTTCCCCCCCAAGTTGTGTTTTCTACAGATCAGCTACATTTGTTGTGAGACATTTAGTGTTGCATGCAGTATTAGGTTGGGAAGGAAAGGGGGACGGTGTGGGGACGGTGCATGTGGTGCGGCGGCAACGCTTCTATTTTTCTACTTAGTGTACGTGTGGGGTTTGGTGTCAGCGTCACTTGTGAACAACATCCTTTTCGAGGCCGCAAACGGTATTCCATATGCGATGACGCCATGGATTAACATAAGGGTTTTGTGATCTCGGCAGGAGGAGCCCCAACTCCTCGCCCTTCTGCCCAGGCGCGCCCCGCTCCCCACCCACGAGTTAGCTGGGCCTCGCCCACACCCTTCTCGTTCGCGACCGCCGTTTCCATAGCAACGGCCCAACATGGCCGCCACGTCGCCGTCGTGACGCTACGGCCAAGCGCGACCGGGCCTGTCAGCGGCGGCGTTAGCTGCGGTCCCTCTTCTTGTCTGGGTCGGCTCGGCCTACCTTCGCTGCCGCCATGCTGGTGCCCGTCTTCACGCTCAAGCTGAACCACAAGATCCTGCCGCGCATGGTGGCGGTGGGCAAGTACGACGGCACCCACCCGTGTCTGACGGCGGCCACGCAGGCCGGCAAGGTAACGCGAGGACCGGCGCCCCCCGCCTGGTGGGTGGTGCGGGCTGCGGGGCTTAACTTCCCCCGGCCGAGACTCCTCCGTTTCGGATGGCCCTTTTCCTTTGGAAAGCCTGTGAAGTGGGCGCATATTCTGCAAAAACGCCCACCCCGCCCCGCGGCTGTTTCACAGAAGAAAATGCAAAGCGTGTACTTGATATATGTGTATCCTGTGTGTGCAGTTTCGAGGAATGCAAGGCAGAATGCAATTCCTCCCTTCCATTTTCCTCCTGCAACAACCCTGTTAGGTGGCCGTGGGCAGGACTTGGGCCAGAGGCAGAAGTCATGAGCCTCACGCAGCAGGATGAGCAAGAGAGTCCCAAAAGCAGCAGGGCTGGCTTATCCCTTTTCAAGTGTGGGGGTAGCTTTAAGGTCATGAAATTTAGAGTCCCTGGGCTTCCAGGCAAGTGTTTATTAAGGGATCGGTGCTTAAAAGCATACCTTTCTATATTTATTTTATAGTGTCCACAAAGGAACGTGGGACGCAGTCTTATGTGAGTCAGACCTTTTGTGTCCATCTAACTCAGTCTTGTATCTGCTGAGTGGCAGTCACTCTCGGTTTCCAGCAGAAGTGTTCCTTTTCCCTACCTATAGATGCCTGGGGTTGAATCTGGGCTTTTTTGCATGCACGTCAGATAGATGCTTTACCACTGAATTATGTTCCTTCCCAAAACATCCTTGTCATTCCCCCTCCCCCGCAACCCTCTAATTATTTTGGGTTTATCCTTTCTGAACAAAATCCAGTAAGGAAAAAAGACCTGTTGCCAGCATCCCATTTGTAATTCTCAACAACCTGTTGTATGCTATTACGCCCCTGTTCTGGAAGTGCTGTGAAATCACTAACAGTAGTCTTTGCCAGTGATCAGCATGCCAAGTGAGAGAATTGAAACTGCTTCTCCCCAGTCTTAGACCAGCACTGTATAACCACTACTCTACAGTGCCTTGACATCATCCCACAGATCACTTAGGAATGCCATCTCTTTTAACTGCTACACGTTGTCAAGGTCTCCCTGGTGCTGCTGTTTTTATTTACTTGGCAATCACCTGTGTGGCCCTGATTTAAAAACCAACGATATCTTATGTTGTTTAGGTTAAAGATGCATCCCCAAAGCATAATTGCCAAGCACTTCAAAATGCACCTTAGCAGCCGTAATTTGCCAAATGTGTTAAGGATATGTACTATTGTGCCTTGGTGTTCATGTACATTCATTTACAGAGATGTATGCTAGAGGTATCTTTCAGATACTGCTGAACTACAGCTTCCGTCCCAAACAACTGACCACTCTGCTTGAGACTGATGGAGTCTTAACAGCATCTGGAGGACCACGTGTTCCCTATCCCTGCCCCAGAGATGCTAGGAAGGGAGTTCAGTTTTGAAGAAGGAACTTTTTATTGGGGTTATTTCTGTCCCCAATGAAGTGACTCTATAAGATGTGGGTACCTCTGAGCACATTTAGAGTGCCTTATTTTTGCCATTAACTAATGATGTCTGTAAGCTGTTTCCAGGTATGTCTCTGAATGCCACTTGCTGGGGAATAACAGCTGGAGAGGGCTATTGCCTCATTTCCGTGAATGTGGGCTTCCCATCAGTGTATCTGCTTGGCATTTGTGGAAAACAGAATGTTGGACTAGACAGGCCTTTGGTCTGATCCAGAGGGGCTCTTCCTGCATCATGAAAAAACAACACCATTGTTTACTGTTTTCAAATTTCTGTCTCCCCACCCCCAGGTTTTTATTCACAATCCTCATGCACGTGGCCAGCGTATTGGTGCAAACCGTTTAGTGCCCAGTGCCCAGGATGCTGATATTTCTCTTCTGAACATTAATGAGGCAGTTAGCTGTTTAACTGCAGGACAGCTGAACCCCGACCTTGGCTGCGATTCCCTTCTCATTGGCACACGGACCAGTTTGTTGGCATATGATGTGCACAACAATGCTGACTTGTTTTATGCAGGGGTAAGTTAATTCCTCTTGTTTGTCCTTTTCCCCCCTGCCCTCCCGCCCGCAGTGTTTAAGCAGTTTGAATACTTGAATTTATTCATAGAATGCAGTGGGACTGGACCAGTGTTTTTCAAACTTAATCAGTCTTTGGGCTACACTTTGCACATTGACTTGTATGCTGAGAAACTCCAACTTGTTGCACAGACTGTGGAGACATTGTTAAGGCAGGAGTAAGTAATTTCAGTCCCAGGGGCCAGTTGTGACCCTCCAGCCCTTAAGACTCTCTCAAGGTCACACTCTTAACTAGTCCTGAGCTGCGCCTTTAAGTATTTTTGGCTGGAATGTGTTATTGAACCTTTACAATGCCTCTTGCTTGCCTGGATGGAGGAAGCTGTGTGTAGAAGCCTCTTGTGTGGCTGGGATGTTCCCACAATACAAAGGTAAGAGTTGTACCTCTTCTGCCTGCTTCTTGCCTTTTGCTCTGCCCACCACTAGTACGTGGTCCCCAGAAATGTTCCCCTACCATTGATCTAAGGCATACACTCAAAGAAAACACTAGGCTGGCCTTTTGGGCCTCACTGCTGCTCTGTGTGAACTGAGCGCACACCCAACACATCCAGTACACTCCCTGTAGTTGTACATTGAAAACTAATATTAGTCGCTATGGGCATAAGGTTTTCAGGGAAGAATGTCCACTATTACTGATTGTCTGTCTTAGGAACCCTCTAAAAACTTCAAAGGGATCCTAGGAATCCTCTGAAACACAGTTTAATTGGGATTGCTGTGCTGTCACTCTGGAGTCAGAGAGTTTAAGCCCAAGAACATGGGCATGACATGGTCACTCACAGTCACTTTTAAGGCTGCAGTACCTAAAGATTCCCTTTTTACCATGTATCATTTAATATAACATAGATTTTACTGTTTTCTTTTGAAACCTGAAATTGCCTGGTTCTGAACATTCTCGTTTACATAATATGCTTCTCTGTGCATTGTTTGCAGAGGGGGCAGAGTTACTATATTTCTATATTTTTTTCTTTGAAGGTACCTGATGGAGCAAACACGATAGTGCTTGGAACCTTAGGAGATATTTCTTCACCTCTTGCTATTATTGGTGGGAACTGTTCCTTGCAAGGTTTTAATCATGAAGGAAAAGACCTTTTCTGGACGGTGAGGGCAGTTTTATGTTTTTGGTATTGGACAATATTTATATTTCACTTAATGCAACACAGCATCCAGTGTGGCCAAACCAGTCACACTACCCTAAAACTGCCTCTGGTGGAACTGAAGGCCTCTCTGAGGGGGAGTGGCCTTAGCCCAGCTCAGCCCAGTCAGTAAGTGAACCTGTGCACGGAGATGGCAGCTCCTTTCCATTAGCGGCTTCTTTTCCAGCCCATTGGGGCTTTTCACCAGCCTCTCCCCCCAAGTGGCCCACTCTCCCTTATTATGCATCTTAGCTACTTTCACCTGGCCAAGTAGAGCAGGGGTCAGCAAACTTTTTCAGCAGGGGACTGGTACACTGTCCCTCAGACCTGGGGGGCGGGGCGGACTATAGTCTGAAAAAAATAAATGAATAAATTCCATTGCCCCACAAATAACCCAGAGATGCATTTTAAATAAAAGCACACATTCTACTCATTGTAAAAACACGCTGATTCCTGGACCGTCCGCGGGCCGGATTTAGAGGGCGATTGGGCCAGATCCATCCCCCGGGCCTTAGTTTGCCTACCCATGAAGTAGAGACACTGACAGTGGGCTCTTTATACTCTCTCCACTCCCTCCCAAGAATAGCTACTAGAGACTACTGGAAACTTCACCATGCATCTTAGTGCTCATGAAAATTAGCTGGTTGAAATGTGGGAGAGGGGAGTCTCTGTGGCTGTTAATCTCTGTGTATGTGTGTGTGTGTGTGTGTGGGAGAGAGAGGGGGGGAGGGAGGGAAAAAAGGGGTTTGTGGAGATTAAATACCTCTTTTGTCTGTATCTTGGAGTATGTAGCTGTGTATAATAAAGGGAAGTTCTGCCTATAGCCCTTTTGGGGAGGAAGACTTTGCCTATACAATGGTACCTCGGGTTAAGAACTTAATTAGTTCTGGAGGTCTGTTCTTAACCTGAAACTGTTCTTAACCTGAAGCACCACTTTAGCTAATGGGGCCTCCCGCTGCTGCCATGCTGCTGCTGTGCGATTTCTGTTCTCATCCTGAAGCCAAGTTCTTAACCCGAGGTACTATTTCTGGGTTAGCGGAGTCTGTAAGCTGAAGCATCTGTAACCCAAGGTACCACTGTACTTGCACTGGGCAGAGACACTGTTGCTGGATGTTCAACCCTTACTCAGTCCAAGATACTAGCTAGCAGCATTAAAAATGTTCTGTTAATACAACTTCAAATTCGGTGATGACCTGTTCCTTCAGATCAGCGGCACAGCAATGGGCACCCGCATGGCCCCACAGTATGCCAACATCTTCATGGCAGATTTAGAACGTTTCCTAAACTCCTATCCACTCAAACCTCTCTTGTACCTGCGATACATTGATGATATTTTTATCATCTGGACACATGGTCAACAGAACCTGGACACCTTCCACCAGAAATTCAATGATTTTCACCCCACAATCAACCTAACAATGAATCAGTCTATGCAAGAAATGCATTTTTTGGACACTACTATAAAAATACAGGATGGGCGCATAGACACCACCTTATACCGTAAACCAACTGACCGACAAACATATCTACATGCCTCTAGCTACCATCCCAAACATACCAAACAGTCCATTGTATATAGCCAGGCACTACGTTACAGCCGCATCTGTTCCAATTCTACAGACAGAGACTCTCACCTAAGAGATCTACAGCAAACCTTTTTAGAACTAAAATACCCAGCAGATGAAGTTAGACAACAGATCAACAGAGCCAGACTGATACCCAGAGAGAACTTGCTGCAAGACAGACCCAAAAAAGAAAATAACAGAACACCTCTAGTCATCACATACAGCTCCCAAGTTAAAACAGTACAACGCATCATCAGAGATCTACAACCTCTCCTGGACAATGACAGTTCTCTTTCTCAAGCTCTGGGAGGAAGACCTTTCATTTCCTACAGACAGCCACCCAATCTTAAACAACTCCTAACCCACAATAATACTACAACCAGACCTAACACGGACACTGGCACCAGAGCCTGCAATAAACCCAGATGCCAACTTTGCTGCCACATACACCCGGACAACACCATTACTGGCCCCAACAACATCACACATACCATCTCGGAACTATTTAATTGCTCATCGTCTAACATTGTGTATGCCATCAAATGCCAACAGTGTCCTTCAGCTCTCTATATTGGACAAACAGGCCAGACCTTACGCCAAAGAATAAACGGACATAAATTGGACATCTGGAATCACAAGACAGAGAAACCAGTAGGAGAACACTTCAATCTCCCAGGACATTCTATATAAGATCTCAAAGTAGCTGTTTTACTACAAAGGAATTTCAGAAATAGACTGGAAAGAGAAGCTGCTGAATTGCAACTTATCACCAAACTTAAAACCATGGAGAGACCTGGTCTGAACAAAGACCTTGGATTCTTATCTCATTATACATGACAAAGCCATTTTTCACCTTCTCACCCCTTGCTTTTTCCTGTAAGACCTATTGCAGTCGTTAAGAGTCGTCAATAGGCTCATCACAGCTATCTGCCAATCACCCATTCCCACCACCCTTCTGAGTAATACCCCTCCCCACCTTCTCACTATATAGAAGGCTCTGGAAACTTCTGTTTCAGTGTATCTGAAGAAGTGTGCATGCACACGAAAGCTCATACCAAGAACTAACTTAGTTGGTCTTTAAGGTGCTACTGGAAGGAATTTTTTTTGTTCTGTTAATACAAGAATTAGTGTGTGGCTAAATAAGTAGAGACACTGCCATTTTAAATTTTTTGATTATAGGTCACTGGTGACAATGTCCGCTCACTGGCACTGTGTGACTTTGATGGTGATGGAAAGAAAGAGGTTAGTGGTTTTGTTTTGTGTGTTGCAGGAACTTGCTTATATCTTTTCTTGAAGAAGCAGATTTTGCATCTATGGCCCTTGCTTTATGTGACCTGCTGAGGTGCCCCTAGTGGTAATGTTTTGAACTTTGTGTCTCAACAACTTTCCCAGCCTACCCCCTTCCCAGGGCAGGAATGCAAGCAGACTTGCTGGAAGAGCCATGCGTGTGAGGGCAGAGCACCCCACTGATCTCTCCCTAGGCAAAGGGAGTGTATCCTTGTAATCTAAAGCCACATTTTTCATGCACTAAGTTATACTTATTCCTGTGCCGTGCAGTTTGGTAGTTAGAACTGACATTCCTGATCTGACATGTATTTTAATAATTCGTTGTAATACTTAAGGTTCAGGCTCAGTGAAGAATTCTGTCAAGAAATTGGTTCTCTAAATACCTTAAGTCTGGTCATGAGTTACTTTGCACTGCATTTTCATTCATGGATGTAATGAACCTCATGTTGAGCTGACCGCTTCCAGAAGTTGCTGCAACCAAGATCAGGGATATATTTCAGAGCCTAAATGTTTTAAGAAGTTGCTGAAGCTATGATCTAGAAGATCCCAGCTCACATATTACATTAGCCATGTGAGTAGACAGTCCTTTTGAGTAAAATAGAGTAAAAATGTGAGTAAAATGAGGTAGCACACACAGGCTCTTAAAGTTGCAGAGAAAGTGGGCTCAGATTTCTGGACTTGGGTTTCTAAGACTGGGTTGGTTTGCCAGGGAGACTGGTTCTTGTGGGCATGTGATACCATGTATTAAATGTTTGTTGTTCTTTTTTTTTTGTTTAGCTGCTCGTTGGATCTGAGGATTTTGACATTAGGGTTTTTAAAGAAGATGAGATTGTGGCAGAAATGTCAGAGACTGAGGTAAAGGGAAATAGTAAATTGGAAAAAAAAATGTGCCAAAGGATTTAATATGAATAGGAAGATAAGAGAAATATGTGAATGTGGTATTACAAGATGGCCATACAATTTTTGACTCTAGAACAGTTTCTTCAAACAGATGAGAAGTGTTTTAAGATTCTTATTTTATTTATTTATTCCATGGTAATCATTCCTGCCTCAACAGGCTCCTTTGATGCTACCTCCTTCAGGTAGTTGCTTTGCCTGAGGTCTTATTTGAGGAAAGTAATAAGGGATTTGGGATGGAAATTCCCATCATTACTTCGATTGGTTGCCTCTCCCAAGGCTGTTAACAAAGTGGGAAACTTGCCTGATCTGAGCAGGTATTACTTTGAGAGTTTAGATATGTAGCTTTCATCCTAGGAAGACATTGCACTACAAAGTGGCTTGGTACAATCTTGTCCTTTTTGGGGGAATATTCATGGCTCTGTTCTTCTCACACCCCTTCCCCCAGGCAAGTCATTGCATCTCACTTGGTAATCAGGATGGAGTGAGGGGCTGGATTTGACCCAGGAACCACTGGCAGCTGATCCTTATTCAATATGCCTTTTCTTTCAGAAGCAGCCCAACTGGGTTGGCCCTCACTGATTCTAATACAACTGTTTTCGGTCAATTTAAAATGGGGCTTGAAAAAAAGAACAAACTCAGCAGACTACAAAACGGGTGGTCTAGTTTCAAGAACTAGTTTCATCAGACAAGAGCAGTCTGTCTCTTCTCCAGCAGCCAACTAGGCAGGGAGAAAGATGGAGGGAAGATTGAGAGAAAGGGAGGAGGAGGGGGGAGCAGGTGAGGAATGGAGTGTCCCTGTCCACTTTTGGCTTGGGCCCTGCATACAGTTGGCATATGGCCTCCAACAGATTACATGGGGAGAAGCTGTTGTTCTGTGGTAGAGCAACTGCTTTCCAAATAGAAGGTCCCAGATTTTATTCCTGGCATCTCCAGGTAGTGATGGGAATGTCCCCTGCCTGAAATCCTGCAGAGCTTTTGTCAGTCTGTGTAAACAACGCTGAGCTAGGTGGACCCAGGGGTTGGACTCACTATATGTTCCTACCTCTGAGGGCCTGTGGCTCTTGACAGGAAAAGAAAAGGTTGCCCACCCCTGGCAGAATTAGCCTTAGCAGAAAGCATTTTGAATGTACTGTTGGCATTTGTAAACTGTATCTTGCTGTGATAGGCTTGTTGAAACAGCATAGTTAATGAATGTGAATAGCGCCAATATCCTACAAATTTAGCTGAAGGGTATCAGGTTGATAGAAGTGGTTTGGCTTATCCAACTATTTACTGTTTTGCTGTAGCAGGTGTTGCTAAACTGTTCCCTTCCTTTCCCAGATTGTTACTGCGCTAACCCCGATGTGCAGCAGTCATTTTGGCTATGCCCTCTCTAATGGAACAGTTGGCATTTATAATCAGACAGCCCGCTACTGGAGAATTAAAGTTAGTATGATCACACTGAAAACAAGAAGGGGTAAAGTCAGAAATGTGGGGGGGGGGCATTTGGGGGCATCCAGTTGCAATGAATGAATGCTATTGAGGCCTGCTTGTCAGGTTCATCATGAAAATGTTATGTTGGATTATAACATTTTTATTACAATCAAGTGGTATATAAATCTTGTGAAGTAACTAAACAAACCATCTAACTTATACACATTAATAGTTTAGCTTTGCATATCTATTAGTGTAACCATAGCAGTTCTGACTTACCCCACAGGGTTGCAGCAGGGATGAATGAAATGATGCATATGGAGCACTTGAACACTTGAGAAGTGCTATATAATTTATCAGTACATTTGTATAGTCCTTTCTGAATGTTCAAGGCACTTCATATATGTTACCTCAGTCATTCATGCATCAACTCTGTGGGGCAGGATAGTAGCACTCTGTCTGGTTGGTGGGGAGGAGAGCGCATGTGTGCTGCTTGCCTGGAGCTACCCAATGAGCTTGTGGTAGTTGGCAAAATTTGAACCTAGGATTTTCTTGGTCTTGGCTGCTATGCTACATTAGCCTCTCCCCACCATTAGATGTGTGAAAAGCTTAAAGTTAGTCCCAGGAACTTGGTTGACTTAATAATTTTATTTTCCCCTCCCTCCAGTCTAAAAATCAGGCAATGAGTATACATGCATATGATATCAACTCTGACGGGGTGTGTGAGCTGATCACTGGCTGGTCCAGCGGGAAGGTGAGCTTATGCAACAGTTGTCATTTATGCAATTCTCCCTCCCTTTTACGAGTATGATACCGTAAATTTCGCTCTATAACACGCAGATTTTTTCTCCTAAAAAGGAAGGGGAAATGTCTGTGCGTGTTATAGAGCGAATGTGTGGTCCCTGGAGCCGAAAAATCAAGCAAAAATCAAATCGCGGGGCTGCACGCTGCACAGAGAAGCGAAACTTGAAAAGAGAAAGCGGCTGCTTTCCTGCATTCTGCCTCAGGGTCTTACTGCCCACCCTTCTCTGTTTCCTTGCTGTGTTTGCTGAAACGGAACAAAGAGCAGGGAAAGCCCCTCCCCTCCAGGCAAGCTCCGGTGCTGCTGGGGGAGAGGGAGAGAGAGGGGGGAAGGGAGGGAGGGAGGGAGGGAGGGAGGGAGAGAGAGAGAGAGAGAGAGAGAGAGAGAGAGAGAGAGAGAGAGATGGCTGGCTGGCTTGGGTGGGGGAAAACTTTTGCCTTCCTTTCCTCCCTACCCCTCTCCTGCATTCTTAGCCAGCTGCTTCTCTGCACACCCCTCTCCTGCTCCTTGTCCCTTCTGTGTTTTTCCTTCCCTCCCCACTTAAAATGTGGTTACAAAGCATAGATCCTCAGGATCTTTGCATTGGGTCACCCCAAATTCACCATCAGATCATATAGCATGTCCATGGCAACAGCCTGCCCCCCCAAAATCACGCACCCACTGTTGCCTGGGGCTGCAATGGTGCAAAAATGTGGTTAAAAAGCATGGATCCACATGGATCCTCAGGATCTTTGCATTGGGTCACCCCAAATTCACCATCAGATCACATAGCATGTCCATGGCTACAGCCTGCCCCCCCAAAACCACGCACCCACTGTTGCATGGGGCTGCAATGGTGCAAAAACGTGGTTAAAAAGCATAGATCCACAGGGATTCTCAGGATCTTTGCATTGGGTCAGCCCAAATTCACCATCAGAGCACATAGCATGTCCATGGCTACAGCCTGCCCCCCAAAAATCACGCACCCACTGTTGCCTGGGGCTGCAATGGTGCAAAAATGTGGTTAAAAAGCATGGATCCACAGGGATTCTCAGGATCCTTGCATTGGGTCACCCCAAATTCACCATCAGATCACATAGCATGTCCATGGCTACAGCCTGCCCCCCCAAAATCACGCACCCACTGTTGCATGGGGCTGCAATGGTGCAAAAACTTGGTTAAAAAGCATAGATCCACAGGGATTCTCAGGATCTTTGCATTGGGTCACCCCAAATTCAACATCAGATCACATAGCATGTCCATGGCTACAGCCTGCACCAAAAAAATCACGCACCCACTGTTGCCTGGGGCTGCAATGGTGCAAAAACGTGGTTACAGAGCATGGATCCACAGGGATTCTCAGGATCTTTGCATTGGGTCATCCCAAATTCACCATCAGATCACATGTCTGTGGCCACAGCATGAAGCCCAAAAATGATACATCCACTGTTTCATTCAGAATGTTTTTTCCCTTGTTTTCCTCCTCTAAAAACAATGTGCGTGTTATGGTCAGGTGCGTGTTATAGAGCGAAAAATACGGTACTTCTTTCCAGCTAGATGTCACCAGGCCTTATCCAGAGACCACTACAAGATACTGCTGGCATTGTTTGGAATTTTGCAGCTAGATAAATCATCTCCTGCAGTTAGAATATGTAGTAGGCAAATCTTCATAGAATTTTTAAATGGATTTTTTTTCTTTTGGCTGCTTCCCCCCTACAAAAAAAGTGACTATTTTTTTGTTAAAGATTATGAAAAGGAAAGTTGTTGAAATACATATGCAGAAGGGCAAATGACCCTCAGGAGTGATTTTGATGTGAACTGATTGAAATTTTGTACACCTAGAAACCCTGTAAAATATGTAGTCTTGAACAGAAATTTCCCATTTAAAAAAAGCCTTTCCTCTATAACAATGTGAATTCGAGGTTTTTAAAAATACATTAAAACTTGGGATCCTCAGGCCTTTTGTTACAAGCAATGTTTTGTGGCAGTCATGCAGCCTTGATATTAAGAATTTTAGGCTCCAGTCCTAACCCTTATGAACATCTCCCTGAAAGTAAGCCTCATTTATACCTGGTAGGACTTACTTCTGGATAGAATTAACATGGTTAATTCACCCCCTCATTTTCTTTTAATGCTGACTTGGGGAATGCTTTGTGTTACAGGTTGATGCACGTAGTGACAGAACTGGAGAGGTCATCTTCAAGGATAATTTTGCTTCCTCAATTGCAGGAATTGTGCAGGGTGATTATCGAAAGGATGGCAATACAGAGTTAATCTGCTGTTCTGTTGATGGTGAAGGTAAGAGCATCAATCCCCTTTGCAGGTTTAAGGCCTTTTGTCCAATATGAGTTGAACTGTGTGATTGTTTGTATTAAGTTAGAAATGTTTTGTTGCTCCCAGAGCAACCAGATATGTTGTCTAGCCTGCCAAAACCGGCTTTCTAAGTCTTAGGGTATACAGAGGACTTGGGATGAAATTGGATAGAATTTACACTGGATCTTGCAGCATGCAGCTGTTTCATGCAAGCACTCATCCCTGTGTTTTCTGTGAGTCCTTGTGGAACATTGGTGCACAGCTGCAAGTTGTATGCTTTAGCACGTTGAGAGAAAAAAACCCCACAAGTTGGATGCACTTGCACTTAGCTCCCATTGAAATCAATGGGACATATTAACTTACCATTAACTTTCCTGTGGGACCTAAATTCAGCTAACAGTCTGGTTGTGTTTATGCAGGCAAGCATTCTACATAAGATACTTGGGGATACCATGCAGTTGTATGTTATTTACTTTGATTCTGCTCTTTATCTGGAGTCTCTCACTTTCTGCATGTGTGGGAGGGAGGCCTTGGACCAGGACTTGTCATACTGCAGAGTGATTGTGGCAGTGGGCAGGAAGTTAATGGGTTGGAAATGAAGTCTGCAGCCTGCTACCTTTTTGGAACAGGGGTTTGCTTTATGATGGTGTTCTTTGGACTGATACATTGACTTCCATTAACTCTGTGCTTCAAAAGGAGTGGTTTTAGTTTGCCTTTTTTTCTAATGAGTTGTTCTTGTGTAGTGACAACTTTTCTCTGTCAAGAGCCCCTCTAGGTGGCCCGGCAAATATTTTTGCTTTGCTTTTGTGCAGTGCGAGGCTACCTGCCAGCTAGCCAAGAGATGAAGGGGAAACTGATGGACACCAGTGTGGACCAGGACCTGATTCGAGAGCTTAGTCAAAAGAAACAAAATCTCCTGCTTGAGTTAAGAAATTATGAAGAAAACACAAAGGTATTACTGTGTGAGTGGGAGGGTCTGATTCTGATCTCAGTTCAGAGTAAAACCTGAATATTCCTAGCACAAGCAGTTGGGTACAACTTAAGACTTAAAAGAGAACCGACTATTCATCTACTGTATTCCAACATTGGAGACGACCCTGCCTCTTACTTTATTTAGACGTTCTTCCCGTTTTGTAGAGAGGGAATGGAGAATGAGTGATAAAAGATCTAGAACAACTGATTAAATTTAGCTGATCAGGGAGGTGAATTAAGACCTCACAAGTCCAGTGCTAAACTGGGATTTATAAGCAGTTTAAACTTGAGTTACCATTTCAGTGCAGAGTAAAACATGGTCATATGTTTGGACAGAAACAAATCACAAACCCTCATTTGCACATAACGTTAAACTAGTGCTGTGGTTTGTTGTCTCCCCACAAAATGGAGCAGGGTGGGCACAATTTGAGCAGCACATGTTGTTCTGGGTAACCTATTGTTTGTTTTTAACTGTGGCTTACCACTACATGTGAACAGGGTTGTTGTCAACTAATAGAATGTTAGCACTATTTTCTTAGAAAGTAAAAACCTGAATTTGATGATTACATAAACAAAACCTGCCATATTCTAGAAAATGACAGTGCTCAGTGGCTCCCATAAATATTACAGAGCATTATTACAGGTCACGTGGAGGCCTTCCTCTCCACCTCAGATGCAGTGAACACTATGATAGTAGTCCTGCCTTCCACACACACTGGGTGACCTGTGTCCTTGTAATGGCTCTCATGTCCTTTTGCTTCATTCTTCCTCGTGAACTTTTCTGTGGTCTTGTCTATATTCAGAGATACTTCAGTTATAGTCAGGTCAGAAGAAGAAGTTGTTTTTTATGGCTTAATGGGAGAGGAGATGACAGAAGAAGCTCTCTGCTGACAGTTGCAGAACAGGAGTGCTTTCTCCTAATGGAGAGTTGGGGTGTGTGGAGAAGAGAGAGAGGATATCAATGACTGCCTGGGTCTGGGCATTCTTGCTGTTGCTGTCCAGTGACCACATGATGCACCTCATGATGCACCGGGAAACAGGCAGCTATTTGTGACTTCATGGAGTACAGTGGTACCTCGGGATGCGAACGGAATCCGTTCCAGAGACCCATTCGCATCCTGAAGCGAACGTAACCTGTGTCCGTGCGTCTGCGCGTGCACGGGTCATGTTTCGGCGCTTCTGCGCATGCGCGTGATGTCATTTTGATGGTCTGCACATGCGTGCGCTGCGAAACCCGGAGGTAACGTGCTCCGTTACTTCTGGGTCGCCGCGGAGTGCAACCTGAATTTGCCTAACCTGAAGTGTATTCATGGTATGACTGTATTTGTCTGCAGTCAGATAAAAAAGGTAAAGGTAAAGGTACCCCTGCCCGTACGGGCCAGTCTTGACAGACTCTGGGGTTGTGCGCCCATCTCACTCAAGAGGCCAGGGGCCAGCGCTGTCCGGAGACACTTCCGGGTCACGTGGCCAGCGTGACATCGCTGCTCTGGCGAGCCAGAGCCGCACACGGAAACGCCGTTTACCTTCCCGCTGGTAAGCGGTCCCTATTTATCTACTTGCACCCGGAGGTGCTTTCGAACTGCTAGGTTGGCAGGCGCTGGGACCGAGCAGCGGGAGCGCACCCCGCCGCAGGGATTCGAACCGCCGACCTTTCGATCGGCAAGTCCTAGGCGCTGAGGCTTTAACCCACAGCGCCACCTGTGTCCCGCAGTCAGATAAACAGGTGGTCAATTGACCAGTATTCCAACACCAAAAAGAAATGTGGAATTTCTGGTCATCTAAACAAGGGTTGTTGATGCAGAACAGCAGATCAGAAGCAGCAACTTTTGGTAGTATTGACTGGGTTTACATTTCCTGGGTTCACGTTTCCTTTGGGGAACTTCAGAAGGCAGCTTTAATAACCATCCACCCCTGATGTCAGAGCTATATGCCTCAGTAAAAGAAATAGAAGCATAGCTAAAATATTCTGTGAATACTAATGAAAGCTGTTGCAATTCAATGCCTTTCCAGGACACGTAATCCAGTTTTGGATGTGTTTTGTTTGATCACTTCTGAAATTACACTCGCAAATAATCCAGCTTTTGAAATGGTTGAATTTGGAATCATGTTTTACAGCAAGTGGAACTAAACACCCAAGTGAATGAGATGGATGGACAAAGGGGTGTGATTCCTGCAAACACCCAGCTCCAAACAGCACTCTCGGTCAATCTGGGCTCAGATAGTGAATCTGCTCATGTTGAATTATGCATTTCCACGTCCAATGGTGAGAAAGGCTTAGTCCAAAAGCTTATTTCCATAGGTTAACCTATGCTTTCTAGCTCTTGTTTCAGCTCTTTCCAGTCCTGAGGTGCATGTTTCCTTCTGTTTGGATCATTTCTCAGATTGGCATGCAGGAGGCCTCCATGATACATGGAAGAGCAGCTTTTCAGCCTTTAAGCTTTCTCAGCTATCCATGCATGGAATATACATATATTTGGGCTTCTTGGTCTGAAGAATGCTCACTATTTTAAGCTTTTAGCATCCTTTTGTGTTCGAAGATACAGGGTTCTGAATCCTTATTACACTGAACTACTCTTTGGCAAGAAGCAAGATTGTTTGGGAGGCATCCCACATTGCAAAGATATATGGTTAGCACTAGGTGGCAAAAGGGTAATACATGGCATAAAAGGCACAAGGCATAAGGCATATATGCCATAAGGTAAAAGGCATAAATGGCATAAGGCATACGGCATAAGGCTTGGAATAGCCCTGCTTTTTTCTTTTCTCTGCAAATGTTTGGACAGCAGCACTCTAAAAAGGCAGAAGGTGACCCTGCTTCTCTTTTGGTTCCCTTTAATTGTTTCTGCCCCATCCTAGAGAAGCTCGTCGGGCCTTGGGAGAGGAATGTTTAAAATCACTCAGCACTCTAAATAAATAGCTATTGCTGTCTTTCTGGTACTCACTGGAGAGTTTCAATGAATCTTAGATGCTGTGAATCGCACCCTGAAGGGGAGTGTGTTCATATGGTGTCTGTTTTATGAAGGTTAATAATATCTGGGTCATACACACCCTCATCACCTAAGCACTAGTATATTTATTGCAAGCCCAAAGATTGGAAGGTATTGGAGAAAGAAGAGAAAATAATGGGTAATTATGAAGGATTCCGATAACAGTGGCTCCTATTGTACTTTTATAAGATTCCTTCATAGTTGTCAGTTACTGTATTGCTTTCATTGTCTTTAACTATGCAGCAGAGTTTGGCACAAGATGGTGCACCATTAAATCTACATTATAGTACCCTCCTCCCCCTTGCTTAATTTTGAAAGCCATGCCAAAGAAAAGCCACTAATTGGTCCGGTCTTTTCTCCCCTTTAAGACACAATCATCCGAGCGGTGTTGATCTTTGCTGAAGGAATATTTGAAGGTGAGAGTCATGTGATCCACCCTAGTCTTCAGAACCTCTCGAGCCGCATTAAAATCCCCCTCACCCCTCCCAAAGATGTTCCAGTGGAGCTGAACATCAAGGCCTTTGTCGGCTACAAGAATAGGTAAGGGTGATGCTGGCCAGTAGATACAAAAGAGGCTTTATCTAGCTGTGTGTGTGTTTGACACATTTGCTTGAGCTGCCTGTTCACTATCACTTGGATGGGGTGCATCTTCACTCATGCTCTCTGCTTGGGGAACAGTACAGTCTAAATCATGTGGGTTAATAGTCTTTGCTTAGTCCTTTGAGCCCACAAATACCAGCTTCAGCATTTTCAATTTATATGCATATTTTAATGGGGAAGGTTTTGAACAATTAATCAGTACAGAATTGGATTATGTATATTGGATCTGTTCATTATTTTGGTGTTAAAGAAGTCAAAGCAACCTTTCCCCCTGCTGCAAAGTCATTCTCATGATCTTGTGGAATCTATTTGCTTGACAATTAGGATTCAAAGGAAGCTTTGGTCATGGCCTACAGTAGTCTGAGAAGGCTTCTGTCCTGAACATCATTGTGTCTATCTCTCCCTTGCCCCTTCGTCTGTCTTGTCTTTTCCAAAATATTCTAAATTTGGTACAAATCCAAATGAAAGTTTTGGAAATAATGCGTGCATCAGTAAAGTGCAGCATCCCGTCCCCCCTGATTTGGATGCTCTGCCATAACAATCTCATATGAGATAGTTACAGATAGGTGTTGGTCTGCCATAGTCAAAACAAACAAAAAAAAATCCTTCCAGTAGCACCTTAAAGACCAACTAAGTTAGTTCTTGGTATGAGCTTTCGTGTGCATGCACACTTCTTCAGATACATATGAGATACTGACTTATCAGCATCTTTAACACAGAAGCAAATTGGCTCTAATCCTACCTTCTTTGATACAGAGAAGTCAGATCTGTGAGGTATAAAGCACTCTGTTCTGCTGCTCTTTGCATTGCCTGGGTGTGGTTTGGGCTTTTAGTGCCAGGTATATATAATCCTGGCAGTACAGGGAGGAAATGGACATAATGACACATTAGGAAGCAGTAAGGATTATAGAAGTTAGAATCGGTTTGGGGGCACATGGGGAGAAGGAAGGGATAATGAGTTGTAAAGAGCAAAACAGAATTCTCTCTTTGACCAATGAGAACCCCCTACTTGCCTAAGAATCTTGAACACATACTCCCATCACCCCTTAAAATATATCTGTGTATCCCTGAGGTCTAGAAACTTGCTCTTTTTTAAAAAAAAAACAAAA